>NC_135201.1:625000-1250000 GCF_050948175.1 Xylocopa sonorina | reverse complement strand
TTTCTTAGTTTACCAGTCCAATACATGTACTAGAAGTTTCAATATTTAAATTGGGAACACCCTGTATATTATAGGTTTGTAGCTCTGTATTTATATAGATACCGGTGAAAAATATCAGTTTCGTTTAATTATCGTTTAAAAATCGTATTCTATTAAACAAATTTATTAAGATTATCGGATAATAATATTAGTACATAACAGCGAAACAATATTTCGTTATTTCTCTCATTTATTAACTGCGACGAATAATTGTTTTTATTTTCCATTACATTGTGAGATTGTTTTAATGATAGATATGTAGCTTTCGTAAATTAGGGCGTACAAATAATTACATTAACAAAACACTGAAAGCTGCACAGGTTCATTGGATTACTACAAGTTATAGCGTACGTGTGGATAAATTCAAGGCACACAATGCAGCTTTAAAGATAACAGTACTGCCCCAAGCTTTAATGCCACACAATAATATTTACTACTTAATTAATGCGACTTTGTGTATCGACGGCGTATCGTGAAAGTATGAAAAGGACATAAAGAACTTGTGAATTGCAGATAATAATATTTTTGTAGTTAAAATTTAATAATTCACAAGTATTCCATGCATCATAATACTGTCGTTTTTTATGTACAGTAATAATGCCTTTAACTGATGGTCTAGAACATTGTAACTTTTCAATATGATCTTCGAATTTCTTTTAATCTCCAATTTAAATTTAAATACTAAAATTTTGTTTAATTGATTCAAATATAGATTTAGAATTTTTGTTCGTATTTTACACGATCTAATATAATACATACCAACTTCAAAAATCAGTGTGAAAAGATAGCATTCGGTTGTTAATAAGATAACTTACGTTGAATTATCACTGAATGTTTGAAATTATTGGAGTACAATGTGAATTACTAAGTGAACAATTTAATGATTAAACAACAATTTCGTAAATTTGCACACAATAACTTTAAGGGTAGTAAATGAACTCGTTATTTTAATATCTCTTTGTAGAGCATGTATTCTTTCACACATAATTTTCATCACTTTTATCGTAACATAAACCTTGCATCAACTCAGACAACTAGCGATTGGCACGCCAGTGACACCGAGTGGAATGAAGCACTGCGCTAGGACAGTGTTACTCCTCAGCTCTCGTAACAGCACAGGCTTAGCACAGGGGCGACATATGTGTCACGGCACTATTGAAGCACCGCGATTTAGCAGAGGGGCTACACCGCCGTGGCAATGACACTATCAGCTCACCATAGTGACACGCGTGGTAGTGGCGTAGGCTGACATTTACTAATGGGGAAGCTGTTCGCATAAAAATTATAAACGAATATTAAAAATGACTAAACTAAGCAGTTTATTTATCTTGATTCTAAAACAGATGCACTGACACGAAACAAAGATATAAGAACTTGTTTTTATTATTTTCTATAAACTATAACTCGCAAAGTTGTTAATTACTTTATCGTAAAAATACATGCACTTATTTTATGAATATTTTTTTCAACTCATCCTTAAAATTCATGCAATAGAGGGTTATATTATTTTTAATAATTCCTACAAACAATAAAACCATGTACCACAAGAATATATGTACCAAAGGAAAATAAATAATTACGTTCAATATTTTCACCTGAAGATTGTGATACACTAGTAAAGTAAACGTAACTTAATTAGTTCAACATTTTATAAGGAAATGTATCATTTATTGCATATTAATATGCTGCCATCGTATTTAATATTCTCTATTGGCATGAATTTTTCTGACGAATTGAAAAAATATATATGGCTCCTTCAGTAACTATAAATGTTAGCAAAGGACTATCAAAACGTTTGTCAGTACTCGTATGTGGACATCTGAACTCTGACGGATTTAATTTGTATGGAAAAATGGGTTCCCCATTAACAAATGTGACGCCTACGCCAATGCAGAAAAAATTTTCGAATGGATCGATGACATGCGTGTCACGCTGGTGCTGGCGCTGTGCGATTCACACGGTTGTTTCGCTGGTGACTAGAATTTGCTGGCAACGCGTGCTGGCATTTTAGCTAAAGAATGCGGTCACAGATGGTTACGGATCTGCTGACACTCCTCGGAAGTGCTGCTACAGTACCAGTATGGTGTCGCCACCATCTTATCGTGTGTTGTCTGGGTAAATATTTGATGTAAGTAACTACTGAATACAATTATTTCATTAACATTGACAATATTTTTAAAATATAGCTTATATCACATTTTATACGATTGATGTACATTTAAATATTAAAGAACAGTTGTTACATTCCAATCAATGCAGAAATAAGGTTAAAACTATTGATTTTTTTTAATAACCATATATTAGGTAAGTTGTTCTATATTGTGCAATTGTCAATTACTGTATGTACAATACCGACAGAGTTAGTAGTAAGTATTTAGAACAATAGAAGTAGTTAATAAAAGGGCAGGAATTTTGAAAGGCGGCCTTAACCAAACTCGCAATGATTCGTGATATGAGAATAAATAAATTAAAAATCATTAATGGAATGAATATATTGTTCCTTTATATTATTGTAGAATAATTTCTGTATACACAAGAACGAATATATTTATCTCTGATTCATTTAATCTTCCTCATTTGTTTCATATTTTTGTATTTGTGTGTGTGTGTGCTGGCTCGAATTCTCTCTCTCTCTTTCTCTCTCTCTCTCTCTCTCTCTCTCTCTCTCTCTCTCTCTTTGCCTCTCTCTTTCTCTCTTTCTCTCTCTCTCACTATTATACAATGTAATAGGGCAAGTAAGGATACAAATTGTAACAGAGATGATACTTACACGTGATAAGCAATGGAAATAAAATCTGGGATTAGAATTTTAAAATCAATAGTAAAAGTTTTGGTGAAGAATTAAAAACACTGTTAACAGGAACTACGTAATAAAGTAAATTGTCATGTTCGGATAGTACTAAAGAAACTATATTCCTGAAATAAATGGATTAAAAGCTTTAAAATCCGTCACAAAGATATGTATATTGTAAAACCCTTGAATGGCTAAAGTTTCTAGAACGGTATAATATTTTTGGATGTAGTAAGAATTTATTTGCTTAATTCAAACGGCAGATGTACTCTTTGACGAAAGAGGGTGTCTCAGCTACCACGCGGAATTTTCGCATCGTTGATTCCTCTCCGAGGTTGTAAGGCTTAGATCGAACGCGGTTGCTCGCGACGCTGTCCGCCAACTTAATATTGGACAGCTTGTTCTAAGTTTCGTTCGTTTACGTTTCTCTCATAATTCGACCGTTTTTGTGAGAGGTTGTTCGTTCGTTGATCGTGTGTGAGCGACTGACTTGTGACTCGTTAGTTTTTTGGGAGTTTGTCCGCTGCTCCCTCCACCGTGCAAAGGGTGGACACTGTTAGAATTTGCCGAAACGATGCAAATTACCAATCAGTGTTCTCCTTCAAGTATCGTCCACACCCTCTTGTGCGCCCGAGGCGCACATTCGTCTCAAAAGGGTAGGAAGATACGTGCACGGACGTGGAACCTCCCAAGTCCTTCGGTGACGTTTTTGGGAATTTCTCAAAGGTCAAGATTTCGGTCCGGGCCCGTTAAGTGCACGGTTTGATGTTCCGCTGCGTGAACATGTTGGACCGACCCTTGAGAAATCCCTCATTGGCATAGGCGTCTCATTTGTTAATGGGGAACCCGCTTTTCTATACAAATTAAGTCCATCAAAGTTCAGATGTCTACATACGAGTACTGACAAACGTTTTGGTAGTTCTTTGCCAACATTTATAGTTACTGAAGGAGCCATATATATTTTTTCAATTCGTCAGAAAAATTCATGCCAATAGAGAATATTAAATACGATGGCAGCATATTAATATGCAATAAATGATACATTTACTTATAAAATGTTGAACTAATTAAGTTACGTTTACTTTACTAGTGTATCACAATTTTCAGGTGAAAATATTGAACGTAATTATTTCTTTTCCTTTGGTACATATATTCTTGTGCTACATGGTTTTATCGTTTGTAAGAATTATTAAAAATAATATAACCCTCTATTGCATGAATTTTTAAGGATGAGTTGAAAAAAATATTTATAAAATAAGTGCATGTATTTTTACGATAAAGTAATTAACAACTTTGCGAGTTATAGTTTATAGAAAATAATAAAAACAAGTTCTTATATCTTTGTTTCGTGTCAGTGCATCTGTTTTAGAATCAAGATAAATAAACTGCTTAGTTTAGTCATTTTTAATATTCGTTTATAATTTTTATGGAAACAGCTTCCCCATTAGTAAATGTCAGCCTACGCCACTGCCACGCGTGTCACTATGGTGAGCTGATAGTGTCATTGCCACGGCGGCGTAGCCCCTGTGCTATATCGCGGTGCTTCAATAGTGCCGTGACACACATGTCACCCCAGTGCTAGCCCTGTGCCGTTACGAGAGCCGAGTAGCAACACTGTCCTAGCGCAGTGCTTCGTCCCACCCGGTGTCACTGGCGTGCCAATCGCTGATTGTCTGAGTGTATTCTTAAGCTAGGACATCCGGATTGATCATTGGACATTCTTCAAAATTTGGCGAGGGAAGTGGCTGTCGAAGATTATTGGTTAATGCAAATTTTGATGAAGTAACCGCCTCAAATCATCGGTCACCCGCAGGTACCGAATCTTACCCTCAGGTGACGCACCTGTGAATTCCGCCTGTCCTAATCTTGACTGTAGCAAGCAATAAATCCAAAAAGCGCCTTAACGTGATCAAGAGGGCAACGACACAAAAGATTCAAAGTAAACGACGAAGACTTTTAGTAGGTATGTTAAATAAATAATAATTAACTCGACTTCGAAAGTAATGGCTTTTTAGATATTATTCCTGCTATGGACAGCTTCTTGCCAAATGTGGCTATATTCGACAATCTCCAAAGGAGGGAACAACGGTTGCCGTTTTACGAAATTAGTAGACTTAACTAAACCTCGCTTTGCTTTATGTTACATTTCAAAATAAAATTTAATGGGTCATTAACATCAACGTTTACTTACGTTAGACGAACTAAGTTAATTCGGCGTGTGTGTTTACGATTGTAGCACGGCGATTTATGGTACGGGCATACACGCAATACAATTGTTTAACGGAACTTTAAAATTTAATTATAAACTTTCATAAATCTATATATTTTTATGTCCTTTAATCATGATTTATTCCTTACAAGAGAAAACGGCGAATATTCTTTTACGATTCTAAAAAATAATTGCAAGAGCTGCTATTGCATTTAAACAAAAATGGTTTTACGGCCAAAAGGAGCATCCCTGTGATATACTTGAAGAGGACCCAAAATGACCAGACCAGAAATTAAACCCCCTCTCTCTTTAATAAAAGAGGATTTTAAAGTATCCTAAATTAAATTATTTATACTGTAATGATACATATATTTACAATTACCTCAATTAATTATAGAAAACACAAAGACTAATAGACTCTTCGCTTTGAAGTCTTATTATTATTAGTTATTGATTTAAGTCTTATTATTATTTATTGTTTATTCTTCCACTTTGCAAATCAAGTTCATTTCGATGTCTTCACTGGTATTGTTGCTTATGGTAGAATAGTGTACAGTGTGTTAAAAAATGATTTCTCACAATTTTAGAAGATGATCCTACACCTTGATAGAGATCTATGGAATAAGTATAGTGCGTTTTCTATTTTCAGGAAGAACTCGATTGATAAATTAAAAATGTAGATTAGCGTATAATATTCGTAGTACAAAATTTTTTATCCGGATTTGTCTTTTTAGGACTGTTTTAGATTGCTGAAAATAAATATAGGTCATCTTTTACGGAAACGGTTTATAGCTTTTTATAGTGGTTTATAACCAAGATGGGTGACATAACCATTTGGCAAACATAAAGTACGTCTAAAAGGCTTCTCTACAAAATTAGATATAGAAAATCTAATGAATCAGTAAGCTACACCTTGCAATGGTAAGTGATTTGTGATCTGGTTTATGGCTTATCTGCTGTTCTTAAGCAAATGACATAGACAAGATCCAACTGCGCATGAGAATCGGCCTACGTACCAGCGGAGGAACCTTTGAAGGGAGAGAGTTGTGTCATGTATTAAAATGAATCACAAGTTCCTTCGATAGTTTTATTTGATATTTCTGATTCTCGCCTCCAATTCTATATTTCTACCTTGTAACTTGTCGAATGTGTTTGCCAATTTTTTACCTTGGCTTATAAGCATTTTCTTGCACCCGTACGTTTCGGTGATTGGCCACCGTACATATTCTGGCAAGCCAATCACTTTAACTGTTTGTGGGTGCCGCCCTTCTTGTCGCTTAGGAAGGGCGACACGGACGCCGACGGGGGAATTGTTGTTAACTATTAATTTTCAGAAATGTAGCGGAATTTCCCGAGGTTCGCTTACCTGGGACCTAACGGTCATGGCCATATGGGCCGCTGTGCCCAGGTCCCCGGTAATCCTCGGTTTATGGCGTTATGGACGTGCTATGGAGGACGTTGACTAAAGTTTATTTTTCTATTACTTAAAAATATTAAAAAGCTAAAACGTCTCCTCAAAGGTAGCTTGCTTATCCTGCACACCGTAAACCGTGCTAGCTATTTCTACAGCGAATATTACTTTATTGTTACTGCTGCCAGCCGTTACACCTTCCCCACGACGGCACGCTTTCTCTTAATTAAGGTAACATTGGCGCTTAGAACTGAATAAAGAATAAATGCACACAGGTACCCTGACAGTGTATTATTCGAGTCACCTCTTACACAATATTAAAAATTTCGAAAGACTAACATCGTAACACAAGTAATTACAATTAATTACAATTAACAACTACTAATTACAAATTTTTCTTGAAATAAAATTATTATTTCGCCGATCAAATTATTTCTAGATTTATCGAGCCAAACAGTTTTCTTTCTTTCCGCTCTTTCGTCGTTATCTATTTTCGATTGCTATATTTAGAATTTCCTTACCCAACCCGTATGTTCGTCCAGCTTATTTAATTCTTCACTCAGTTGATCTTATTTTTCTCGCATCGTACAACGCCACGACGGTGTCATGACAAACGCATTCTCAAATAGCCTATACCAACACACCCATAATCTCGCTAGAGGAAACAAACAAGAGTCACCCGCCTGACGCATCCCGTTTATATTATCATACCCTAATTCCAAAGAGCAGGGTTAAGGTCCTACCCCTACTCCAGAAAAACATAACATATAAAAGACCTAGGGATTGTCTAGGTCAGTAGTCTTAAAGTTATCATCGGCCTACATCCTGAAACTCTGCCCTACAAACGGTAATATAAAAGTTTATATCTTGTGTTAAATAAAGAGTCGAGTGAACAGTTATTCACTCTCGTTTCATTCTAAGTCATTTGTCTCAATTTTACTTGACATTTTGGCGATCCTGCCAGGATCCGCTCTCTTTGATCGAACGAAATTGCGTATTTCGGGCTACGGTCTGCATCAAAGAGTATCGGATAAAAAGTTCCTCTCAGTTCAGTGTAAACGATCTACGTGATTCGGCATGCGCGCATCACTGAAGAAAGGAGACCAGAGAAACACAAGGTGAGAAAGATAAACTGACTATTACACATTACCGGGTTAGAAAGCAGAGTTTCTCGAGTCAAGACTCAGACTCGAATAAAAGCAGTAATTCCACGGAATCTACAATGCCAAGATCAACAAATTCAGTCAACACCGCTTCAACTTCCATCGATCCTAACGTGCGCGCTATGCTCGATGCAATGCAGAAACAGAACGAGAAACATAATCTTGAAATGGCTGACATGAAGAAACTACTAGAACACGCCAACCGTGAAAACGAGAAGAGGACCACCGAAATAGCCGAAATAGCACGAGGGATAGCCGGGCTACGGAGCGCAATGTCCACCTTCGGAACGGAGTATAACTCCCTTATGACGGACGACATCGATAGCCGTCAAAGCATGAAGACTGCAGTGCAGAAAGCGAACAGGGACACGGTGCAACCAGTTCCTTCAGCCCACGAAGCACCATTACCCATGTCAGAAGAAGAAGATGACGAACTATTCACTCCTGTTACTATGCTGCGTGCAAAGGACGCAGTACGCTACATCCCTGTCCTCAACGGAGATGACGACATAGGAGTGGAAGATTTTATAGAAGAGGTGAGGAGCATACGAAATAGATGCAATGAGAAAGACCTCCTGCTCAAAATCACCAAGGTAGAAAAGATCATCGGGAAGGCAGCGCAAGGTATTCGTAACATTCCCATACATACTTATGGAGATTTGTATGACGCACTGAGAACGAACGTCGCAACACAAGTAACGTCCGACGAATACCTAGAACAATTACGCGACTTAAGGCAAGGAAGAGACGAAAGTCTACAATCCTTCAATATTAGATTCAGACGAATTTACAATAAACTAACGTACGCAATCGGAAACGAATATCCGCAACCGCTAACGAGGAGGATAATGCTTGAAACGCTGAACAGAAAGATTCCGCGTACGTATATTCGGAACCTGAAACGCGACATTGGTAGAATATTGCTATCTACCAAACCCGTCACGTTACTGGAAGCTGAAAAGGAAGCCATCGATATCGAACGATATCTACGTGAAGAGCAAAGGGAATGGCAACGAACTCCAAACCGATTGCCACCCCCAAGACCCAGGCAATCAAGTTTCCCTGGGAATACCCATTCTCAACGTGCAACCCCGCCAACAATGACGCGATCAGTCGACGCAAGACCAACGACCGGACAAACTACAAAATGTTTTAAGTGTGGCAAAACAGGCCATATGGCCAACGCTTGTAAAGAGCGAAATTTTCCACCGGCCAGCCAGCGAAACCGACCACCACCGAAAGTGAACCAATTGGATTGCGAGGAAGAAGAAGAAACAGCAATTGAAGATCTGACATACGAGTCAACGCTTCCATTTCAGGAAGACTTCTTGTATGCAGAGCCGACCAATCCGGACGAACATACTTATTTGACACCGGAGCCAGAATCAACTTATTAAAAAGATCTGCAGCGACCAGTCCTATATTCCCTACTAAACCCCAAAAATTCTCGATGGGAAACGACACTTACACATCTACTGAATACACACCCATCGTAATATTTAGCAAAATACATAAATTTCACATAGTGCCTGATGACTTTCCACTTATCGAAGACGGAATAATCGGTTTACCATGCCTCGAAAAGTACAAATACGAAATAACAAATGACAAAATTAAATTAGACGGACACACCATATATTTTCAGAAATCCGAGACAATAGCGCCTGGAGAAACCAAAGTACAAACGATCTATCTGGAAGGAAAACCGGTACGAGTATGTTTTCACAATTCTGGTGAGTCAGAACATACTATGTCTAACGACATTTCTTACGAATTCGACGCGAACGAAATTACAAAATTCAAAAGCTTAGTGAGAACATCTCACATCGAACCACACCTCAGAACCCCGATCGAAAGGATTATCATTCACTATCTCGATATTTTCAATTTATCCTCTGACCAACTTCCATGCACCTACCTCGCAGAACACACAATCACACTACGCGAAAATAAAATTATTAACACTAAATCCTACCGACCACCCGAAGCACACAAACAAGAAATCGAGAAACAAATAACAGAAATGCTTAATAAAAACATTATCGAACCGTCCGACTCTCCATATAACTCTCCGGTATGGGTCGTACCAAAGAAAACAGATGCATCAGGGAAACAGAAGTGGTGCATCGTAATAGACTTTAGAAAAATAAATGAACTTACCAACCAAGACGCATACCCGTTACCAGACATAGACGATATCCTTTCGCAACTAGGGAACGCAAAATTCTTTTCCGCGTTAGACTTATCATCAGGGTTTCACCAAATACCAATGAATCCTGACTCAAAGATATATACTGCATTTAGCACACCACAGGGGCATTTTCATTATAACAGAATGCCGTTTGGACTAAAAAACGCCCCAGCAACGTTCCAAAGAATGATGGATACAGCTCTTAGAGGTTTGATTAACAAGCATTGCTTTGTCTACCTCGACGATATTATTATATTTGGCAACACACCTAACCAACACAACGAAAACTTAGCCATCGTATTTCAAAGACTACGCGAACTCGGACTAAAGATCCAACCCGACAATTGCGAATTTTTAAAACCGGAATTGGAATACTTAGGACATATTGTAACCGCAGATGGGGTAAAACCAAACCCCAAGAAAATCGAAGCCGTCTCAAACTTCAGAAAACCCCGAACTCCGACTGACGTAAAATCATTCTTAGGACTAGCAGGATATTATCGTAAATTCATTCGAAATTTTTCTAAAATCGCGAAACCATTGATAGATCTCACGAAAAAGGACATACCATTTCATTGGACCGACAAAACAGAACACGCATTTAACGAGTTAAAACAGAAATTATGTTCTTTGCCTGTTTTAAAATATCCGGATTACACGAAACAATTCACTCTTACGACCGACGCAAGTAACGAAGGAATAGGCGCAATATTGTCACAAGACGGTCACCCGTGTTGTTATATTTCAAGAACATTAAACCCACCCGAAAAGAATTACTCCACTACCGAAAAGGAACTTTTAGCAATTGTTTGGTCAGTTAAACGATTAAGACAGTATCTACTTGGACGGAAATTTTTAATCAGGACCGATCATCAAGCCCTCAAATGGTTACATAACTGCAAAGATCCCTCCTCTCGCCTTATGCGATGGAGACTTCGACTAGAGGAATACGAATACGAAATAGAGTACACAAAGGGAAAGGACAATACAGCCGCGGATTCACTCTCGAGAATACACGCGATTACACCCCGAATGACGTATGACGACTGGCTAAACGAAAACGCCCTACCGGAACGACTAAAGATTGTTCCGAATCAAGAATCATTTTACCAACTCACGCGTAGTGAATTAGGCCCTTTTGATAACGGTAATTGGTTAGAAAAAATAAATGAAATATTACAGACTAATACAAAGATAGGAATAGCAGACAATAGCTTCTCCGAAATAGAAAAAGCACGACTAAAAACAATACTTATGTATTTTAACGATACAATGACACCAATCACGTTCGCTTGGGAACCCATCGAACAACTGACAGAAGAAGACATCGAGACAATTATACGCGAAAACCACAATGACGTACTAGGACACTTAGGGATACAAAAGACCTATCAACGCATTAAAAATCAACACAAGATACCCAAACTAATGGAAAAGGTAGAATTATTCATTCGAAGTTGCGACACGTGCCAAAAGCAGAAATTAACTCGTATCCGTCCAAAAGAGATGCCCGTAATAACTGACACACCCACTTCTCCCAACGATAAAATCGCAATGGACATTATGGGACCAATGACCAAGACTAAGAGAGGTCACCAATTCATATTATCGATACATGACGAACTGACGAAATATCTTATATTAGTACCACTGAAGACACAGCAAACAGAAAATATTATAAACGCTTTATTAAATCACTACATTTACATCTTCTCTGCACCACGGACGATACTAACAGACCAAGGACAGAATTTCATATCCGAATTAATGACAAGATTTGAAGAGGCATTTAAAATTCGACACATTAAAACTACGTCATTTCACCCACAGTCGAACGGAAGCATAGAACGAACGCACGCTACAGTTAAAGACATGATACGGACTAGCCTACACGACTCAGACAAAGAATGGGACGAAGTTCTCAATTTTATATGTCTAGGGTATAACACGGCAGTACATGAATCTACCGGTTTCACACCTTTTGAACTAACCTTCGGCAGAAAAGCGAACTTACCCTCCTCCATATCACGATCCTCATTTTACACATATGACGAGATGTTCTCACTCTGGCAGAAACAATACAATAAGTATATTGAAATCGCGCGAAAAACGTTGGAGAAATCGAAGAAAAGACACCAACGCGACCAGGCCAGAAAGATTGTTAAAACACAGGACATATTCAGACCAGGAGACAGTGTTCTCGTACACAACGACCATAAGACGGACAAACTCGACATTGAATGGCTAGGGCCCTATGAAGTATTAAGCGTTCATATCCCTTACTATGTAATCGACATAAATAGCAACCACCGTAAGATTCACGGTAACAGGTTAAAAACATATATTCCAGGGCGATCACCGCGTTCCTCGTTGGAGCCACCAGCATCGAATTAATACCGATAACACCCGGATCCATATTTTCCGAAAAATCTGGCGAAGCTTATTTATACAATGATGAAATTAACATGATCATTAGCCTAGATATAAGTGAACTATACGATCAATTAGACACCATCAAAACCCAAGTAAAAGAAACACGAAACTTCTGTACAAACTGCGCACACACACACGAAATTAGTACTCTCGAGCTAAGACTGAAACATTTGGAAAATCTTTCATTACAATTAAAACTCCTCACACACAATAGACATATTCAGCCTCCTACAATGGACAAGCTACGGCGCTCTATCATTAGTATTATTTTACATACTTAATAAGTGCGGGCTATTCACGCTTTTAGGTAAATGCATGCCAAGAACTATCTGTATCAAAATATTTAACTTTAAAATTAATAATCAAGCCAAGAACGACAAAAGAATTGTAACGTATAGTAGTACCGCACCGAACGAACCATCACCGACACCCTCAACCAGTAGCCTGGGACACTACCGAGCAATATTAGAAGACATCGCAAACCAGCAGCCGATCAAACTCCCTGAATTCAAGCAACTTAAGGTGGAAATTCCCGATTTCAACAAACATCCCATCAAAGTACAAAAATCTATTCTGAAACGAAGATCCTAGAGGACCAGGATCAATCTAAGAAGGGGGGAATGTCATGACAAACGCATTCTCAAATAGCCTATACCAACACACCCATAATCTCGCTAGAGGAAACAAACAAGAGTCACCCGCCTGACGCATCCCGTTTATATTATCATACCCTAATTCCAAAGAGCAGGGTTAAGGTCCTACCCCTACTCCAGGAAAACATAACATATAAAAGACCTAGGGATTGTCTAGGTCAGTAGTCTTAAAGTTATCATCGGCGTACATCCTGAAACTCTGCCCTACAAACGGTAATATAAAAGTTTATATCTTGTGTTAAATAAAGAGTCGAGTGAACAGTTATTCACTCTCGTTTCATTCTAAGTCATTTCTCTCAATTTTACGTGACAACGGAGTAGTTTGACCGTAGTAGTGGAGTGCAAATGCATATTATTGAAAAAGCGAAAAAAGAACTTGATTTAATTCTGGAATGTTTTCCTAGTAATTACCCCAGACGAGTCCCTAAAATTGTACGATACTTATTCATAGAAGGTAATTACAAAATACTGAAAGAAATGGATAGAAGTTCAGTTTTTAATAACTGACAACACAGCGTCGACATGGTGCTGGGCACTATGCTGCGGCCGCGGACAAGTGTCAACACATCTATAGCTATCAGTGATCGGATTCATCTGCGAAAGTGCTGGTATGCGGTGTCAGTACGTTCTCAACACTAGCGTGGCACTCCATGTCAATGAAACGATCACAGCATGAACGTGGCACGGCATGTCGTACGTTCCATTCATGAATTTAATTCAATCCGTATAAACGTAATGTAACACCATCCCAGACAACACTGCGATTGGCGCGCCAGTGGCCATATGTATATATGTATATATATGTACCTGTGTACATTGTGTACATGTATATTGTACCTGTGTACAAAGATATAAGAACTTCTTTTTATTATAATAAATATTTATATTTAATATTTTTTCTATATATATATATATATGTTAACTATTTTAATTAATAGCTAATTCTTTTTTCAATTCATTGTTAAAAATTCATGCAATAAAGGGTAATACTATTTTTTATAATTCCTACGACGGACGATGAAACCATGTATCGCGAGAATATATGTGCCAAAGAAAAAAAATAATTACTTTCAATATTTTCCCTTGAAAATTGTGATACACTAGTAAAGTAAATATATTTTGTGACGTGATGACGTCACAAGGTCCCTACCCCCTCGGACTGCCACTGTGCCGTCCCAAATGGCAAAGAGTAATCCATAGGGCGCGGGAGTAATGACCTTTTCCTTCTAGCCATTAGAGTACATTTATACAATGCCTTTACTATTCTAATGTACAAAAAGTCATCTTTAGCATTCCAATCGAGCAATTACACAGGGCGAAGTTAAGGACACAACAGCATTTTATATTTTATAGGGAATATTTCATTTCATAAATAATATTTTTATTTTATGACGAGTTGAAAAGAATATATGTATAACATATACGTAACTTCTCTTTTATTTTAATGGTTGGAAATTAGTTTATACATATAAGCAAACTTTAACAGTTACGTTATTATATTACAATTTCGTACTTTTTCTATATTTCTACGTTACAGAATTTCGGGAATATTATTAGGATGCAAATATATTTAATGTGTAAATTAGAAACACTCGCAAGGATATTTCAATTCGGCATTTAATGATTTGTATATTTTGCAAATAACACGTCGGTTCTGTTACAAATTTACAGATACCTGTGAACTTTTGTTCTACTAAAATTTGTATACCGCGATTATTTAATTTAAGCGATAGATACAGTGACAGATACATACAATTAATTTAATTACAGATTTGTTAATAACTGAAAATAATCTGAATTATGATTTTTATAGAATTAATAAGTATGCTTGTGACCATAATCAAGACAAGTGAGCGTCTTAAGCGATAAAAGTTTCGGGGCTTCCCATAGAAAAAAGTTTCCCAGTTTCACAAAAATTTCCATTAAGTTTTAGATAAAAAAGAAAAGTGATCAAAAAATTCATATTATAAGACATTAAATAAATTGATTAAAAAACGTACATTTTACATATTTTTAATATGAATTTCCGTCGCTCTTTATTCTTGCAAATTCATCAATTAACTTGGCAGTGTCAGTTCGGCTAAAAATTTCCTGCTCTATATACAGAATAACCATATTGTTTAATATTTCTTTTCCCATAGTATTCGTTAAATAATTTTTACATGCTTTAAGACAGAAAAGGATCTTTCTCCTGATACGTTAGGCAAAGAAATTGTTAGGAAGAATTTCAATAATATTTCAATACTAATCTTGGACCTTGAACTTTAAAGTCATAGCGTTTGTATGCATTAAAATAGTATGCAAATTTTCTCTGTAATATGGTACAGTGTACTATTGTATATGATATAAATAATCTTGGCATATCTGGTTATCAAGCACTTATTAATAATCTTAACGTAAGAAGGTCAATTTTTTCTTTCTTCGGAAAACATTTTTTTTCACATTTATTTTTAATTTGTGTTACGTATGTCTTATATCCTTTTTTTATTTTAATTTAAAGTGTACAAGAAAATTAACTTTTTCGCGCAAATAAAATTTTCATAGCTGAACAGTTTAGTGCGAACTAACTTACAAAGATTTAACAGAAACTTGTTTTGTTCTGTTGCGTGAGCGATAGATTTTGCTAAATCTCAAGAGGCTAAACACTATTAATGCATGGGAAAAATACAAATAATCTTATTCACGACATTGTTACACCTGGTTTGTAAATATTTCTTTTCTGGGATTCTATTTTTTCCATTTTATAATAATGGAAAATAATGGAAAATTTTGTAAAAACACTATTAATGAAAATTAGAAATTAGATAAGAGATTAAATAATTGATGTTCTTCTTCTTAAAAACAAATGATCTGGATAACAAGACAGCATCAGTACTTGTTAATTCAGTATATTTTGTTTTGCACAAATGTGGCAAAACTACAAGAATTGGAGTTGGAAGTTTTTTATCTTCCTCCATATTTGGACAACTTTTTAATAGGAAAACACTTTATTCCGACAATGCTGTAAAACTGGCCTTCCAAGAATTAATTGATTCTCGTTTACCAGGCTTTTATAGCATTGGCCTGAGTAACTGCTAATTCCTTATATTTGTACTATGAGCCAACTTTGTCTTGTTTTTTTGCAAATTTCATCCTTCATGATCTAATAATTTAGAGACTTGAATGAAGAATTCACTTTCAAATTTGACCAATTAAAATGCATTGCACACATATAGACATCAGTAATTTAGATATTTTTTTTACTTACCTATTACCGATTCACAAGCCCTCTACAAATTTATATCCTCCACTTTAAGAAACTTTGGAATATACGCTTTGTGATTGGTTATTCAATTGTGTCAATCTTTGATAGGCTTGCTCCTTCCATCTCTAAAACTTGCCTGGAGCTCCCTATCTCATGATATATAAACATTCGGCCACATCCCCTAACAGTCTGAGTTTAGGTTTGTAAGAGGGCAATAGGTTGGGCAAATAAAGGGCAAGATTCATATACGTAAGTAAACTTATGAACTGGTGATTTTAAACTTCATGGATCGTAACAGTTACGTTATTATATTGAAATTCTCTAATTTCTGTACTCTTACGTTACAGAATCTTAGAACCATTAAGAAGCAAGTTATATAATCAAATATTTAAATCAAATTTCTGAAAGTGCTTTACTACCATAGATCAAGCTATACTACCATAAACCCGGAAGTGAACAAGGTGTGACGGCCCTGCGACACTCGCCACTAGAGGGACATTGATACTTATAGTTTCCCGGAAGTACACATTTCCTTCTCGGTTTCAATATATACAATTTCCTAACCTGTCCCTAAAATCCCGCGTCTAAGGCAGAGCCTGCTAGGTAGCCTTACTGATGAGAGTCTACTAGCAGGCCCAGGACGAAATGTTCTTCCCTCTCATTTCCTTCCATCTCTCCTCTTTCATTCGCAGCAAAACCGATGCAATGCGCTTCAAAGGTTTAGAGGTTGTTCTTCTTGAAGTAACACGTAGCGTTTCACGGTGCTGTCTGTCAACGTGAATATTGGACAGCTGGCTAATAAATTGTCAATGGTTTTCCGAATGGATGGAAACAGAGTCGGCACGATACTCTTTTACACTGACATTCGTCGTCTCTTTTCGCGGAGTCGAGAGATTAAGTTCGCACGTTTATTATTCTCCATAACATTTAGAAGATAAGGTTTTAGTGTTTATAGCTTGAACGTTGATTTTGATCTGTCTGTTCCTCGTCGGATTTTTTTCGGAGCCCGCTAGTTGATTCCCTCCATCATACCGAGTGCGGATACTGATTGGTTTTTCTCGAAACTGAGCATATTACCAATCAACATGCTCTTAGAGTATGGACGATGGTCCATGTCCTCTCGTACGCCTGTGACGCGCCTTTACTTGAAGAGGGAATTTCCCCAAGGTCTCTGCTGTGGCCCAAGTCCTCTACGGTGTACACGCTATCCCATTAAGTGCACATATGGGACTCACCCTGATGAAATACCGCATTTATGCCACGGTGCGCCTATCGAGGACGCAAAGTATAAACTATTTAAAACGCATTATTCGAAAAGCCGCGACTGCCGATATAAATTGCTAAAACGTCAAAACGTCAATTTTATCCTCAAAAAAAGCCTTTCGTTGCGAACGTGCCGTAAGCACGACCTTCGAAAATTCCAAGTTTTCAGTTCCTTTACGACGGCACACGAATAGCTTACATGTTTTCCGTGTATATTTACGCAAATGTATTTTAACATTAACAACAGACAACAAATTTTACGATAAATTGCACAGTAAATAATAATAATAAGGAAATAAATTATTTCAGTACTACAAACTCTTCTAGTAGCAGTATGTGCCTTAAAAACAATGGTAGCACCCGCAGAGGATAACGTTGGAACCAAACAGAGTGTTGGGGAGAGTTTGAATCCGTTTTCTTCTTCGTTATTTCTTCCAAGAAAATCTAATAATGAAATTTCAATAAAATTTATCTAAGAAGAATGAATTATTAATTAAAACTGAAAATTGTTCAAAGTGAATAAACTATAAGAATAAATATTCTTTATGCAGGCTGTTGCAGAGAAGAATTTTGATAATCTTATAACGTCCCCGTTCGGTACGAGTATTGCTCTTTCTATGGCTGTTTATGGAGCACGAGGAAAAACATTAGATCAATTTAAAAAAGTTTTACGTATTCTATATAAAATTAATGTATATGATTATCGAGGAATTATTGGCGACGTAAATGTAAGAAAATCAACCTTTTTTCTTTATTTCAGAAACATTTTTTTCCACACTTATTTTTAACTTACGTTATATGTCTCATATGTTTTTCTCTTTTTTACTTTAATTTAGAGTTTTACAGAAAATGAACTGCAGCTTCAAAATAAAATTTTCACAGCCAAGCATGTTACTGTGAAATCAGATTACATGGGAGCAATAAAAGATTACTTTCGTTCAAGTGCACAAGCAGTAGATTTTGCTAAATCTCAAATAGCTGCAAACATTATTAATATATGGGTTAGGAAAATACAAATAATCTTATTAGAAACACTGTTACACCTGGTTTGTACATTTTTCTTCTTGAAGTTTCCTTTTTTCTAAAAAAGAATAGAAAGAATTGGAAAATTTTGTAAAGACATAATTAGTGAAAATTTAGGAATTAGATGAAAGAATTAATCGATGTTTGTCTTCTTAAACATATTAACTGGATGGCAAAACAGATCTAGTATTAGGTAATACAGTATATTTTAATGATCAGTGGAAAGAAAAATGTTTCTACAATGTATAATCCAGGTACTTACCAGTATGGTGAACTCCTTGATTTTGATGTCTAATTTTTTGCTATACCTTTTGAAGTAAGTTTCAAAGAAAAAGCCGTAATGCCTTAAATGATATGACTTTTACTTGTTGAAATTATTATATTTGTTACCATTTTACTACTTGTGATGATGTGTTGTGAATAATATGATTAAACAAATAAATTTTTCTAGGGCGCGGAATTGAGTATGGTTATAATTCTTCCAAATGCAATTAATGGATTGGCACAAGTTGAAAAAAAATTACAAGATATAAACTTAGCCAATATTTTACATCAAGGAGATGAAACTAAATTAAGAATATATTTACCAAAGTTCAAGGTGGAAAGCGACCTGAGTCTTGAGTTTGTTTTACAAAAGATGTACACATATATACTCATATAATAAAGATTTCGTTTGAAAATTAACATTCTTTATATCCAAATTATTATATTCTGGAACTGCCAGTGTAGACCTACATATTAATAAAGTTTTGTTATCTTGCATAATTTATATTGAGAAATTAAGTATGACGCTACTTTTGAAACTCTTTTATTTAAAGTGCATAAATTTTTAAAAACTATATATATTTAAATAACACTTTTCTACTGAATTATGTCTCATAAAAACCACAAAAAAATGTTATGGCGCATCTTAATTGTTAAGAATAGTTTGATTGAATATAAGCTATAATTTTTGTTGCCATTGTAATTCATTAAAGCCTTTAATATTCTCTATATATTATCACTGAATCGTTCAAGCCTTACGAAAGCGTAAAGTTGTCCTACACAGTCGTGAGCTATTTTCTCAGAGAAGCATTATACACTTTAATGAATTAATTCTGTTTTGGTCTTCGTAATAGTAACAAGTATTTTTGGACACTAATAATAATAATAGAAAAATGTTAGTAGAAGACGGATATAGCAGTAATTATCACATGCGAGTGAATATAGAAATCGGAAAAGCCAGAATCACTAGTTACAGGATTAGAGATGGAATTAGTACTCAACAAACCAAATTATCAGCCATTCCACCATAATTCAATAATTGCGACTACTAGGACTCATACAGCACGATAACCAGCCCTGTATAACGCGTAAGATAAATTTAACATTTTCATGTATTTTGTTCAGAAAATATGTACATAATTTTTTGCTCAGAGAAGCTAATGTACACACTTACCTATTGTTTATATGTACACGGTGAAGCTGACAGTTAAAAAAAAAGTAGAGTTTCATAAAGAAAATAATAATACACACAGAAAAGTAACGATATATACATACACATTTCAAGATATAAGAGGAAAATAATTTTATTCAACTTTCAATAAAAATAAAGGTGAGGTGTACGATGGCATAACAGTAGTATGATCAATGGTGGTGCTGAGGCTACAATTCTTATGCTATGCTACTCGACTTAAGACCCTCACTAGCTACGTCTACTCGTACTAATCGAATTGAACTAAAGGTTGCAAACGAACTGACTGTTCTGGACGAACTGTCGAACTCGGGGGTTCTAACTGAACTGTCTTGAACGAACTGCTCTAAACGAGCTGTTCTTGACGAACTCCTCTGACTGAACTGTTCTGAACGAATCGATGCGAGAGCGAAAATGTCGCTGTTTAAAAATGCGGATGGAAAAGGACAGAAAAGCCAAGGATGAGAAAAGGATGAATGAGCGAACGTGGAAAGCGGACATTTTCAGGAAAACGTAACGGACGGAAATTGGTCATAAATAAACCAAAGTTAAGGTAGTAATATTGTACACGATTGGGTAACGCTCAGTCGCGACGAAACTATGGAGAAAACAAATGCTTGGTTCCGAGGATGGACAGTAAACAGATGGAAAGCAGGACTAGTACAGCGCGAGGGCTTGTTCGCCAAGTACTGAAACAAATTAATATGAAACATACATATTTGCTGAAATAATCATAATACGATATAAAATAAAAAATTAATTTATTGTTTTTTGTAATTGCTAAATCTTATGTTTGCCTTTATTTATTAATTTTCAAAATATCGGATGTTTCGTGACACTTCTTTCTTTGGTCGTAACACATCAGAAATATAGAAGTTTCTGTGGCAATCTGGCGTCCTTTCGATGAAGCGTCCGAGTGTTTATGCTTTCATGGTTTTCCAACGAGATTCAAAAAATCATAAACCTGTTTCCCCCTACGTATATTTAGAAACATGTACATAAGTCGCGTGCACATCTACAAATTATTCTTCTTGTAATCGGAATTTTAATACATCGCAATGCCTAATCCTTTTTACAAGATAACCACTAATATGTTTTTCAACTAATTAAATAAATAAATAATGAACGATGATCTAATTCGTTCCACTTGTTATATTAAGTACACAGATATAATACAATAGTTACGAGTACTTAATAAGGTGGCTTTACGCATACATTCGTTTGGGTTTGTTCTCCTCTATACTTGTACAAAAAAAATAAAAGAAAGCATTTGATTAGGAGATAAAGAATTTGCATAAAAACACAACCAACCCTTTTTACAGCTATCTTTTCATCAACAATCATTCAAAGCTGCCTCTACCTCTCCCAATAGTTTTAACAATAACCGTATTCAATAATCTAAAAATCCTTACACTTATTCCATATTTTTTTTATGATTCCTGCCGCTTTTGTCTTCTTTAATTCTTCGCTCGGACCAGCAATAATCCCAAGGAGTCGTTACTATCCTAATGAAAATTAGTTTTTTTACTAGAATCCATTTGCTCGCCAAAAGGCTTAGGATTTTCAATTGAGTTCTTTATTTCCACGATATGTTCTCATATATGACTAGCTGACAGGAAACAGGGAATCATCTGTATCGCGGCGTCAATAATGATCGAAACGAAAATTTACGACTTTCTTTTTTCGAACTTTTCGAAATTTTCGACTATAGATTTTTTTTCTGTATCTAAATCGTAAATATACGTATTTATTCCTCATTTGATTGTCGAAGTTTGCATAAACATTATGTATCACGGATACTATATGCATATTACATTATAAACATGATAACGTAGAAGATAATTATAAATTATATTTATTGTATGATTAAAATGAATTTAAAAAATAAGGAACTATTTTGTATTTATGATATTATTAGAGTAATATATTTGGACAGCTAATAAAATTATATAAATATCTTTGTAAATTTTTATGAATAAAATATATAAAATAATAATGATATTACGAATGAAGAAAAATGACTTCAATAAAACAACAAAATAATATTACTTTAGTTTCCGCAAGCTTGTAGACAAAAAAATATGTCTAGAAACAATGTTATACTTTATATGTCTGCTTTATCTGAAACCTTTATTTGGACAATCGTTAATCATTTCACATAGTTGTTGTCCTTCGACGTTTTGTCCTTTGTAAGAAAATAAACTTGGACGTTGAACCTTGAAAGAGCAGGATCTGGCTTATAAATACCGTAGTAGCTTACACGTTGCCTTCGTACGCGTGTGCGCGCACACAGTATTTATATTTAATAAGTTCATCAATATTGCATCCGAATCAACGTATGCCTTAAAATAATTCTTCATGATATGATACAGTGTATTACTGTATAGGAAGAATTCGCTCGTAGTTTCAACATACAAAAGGACACGTTATGTTAAACGTTGACGGTGTTATTGCCCTTAGTGTTTAACACATTTTGATATCAATAACAGAAACAAACATTACAAGCAATTACACATGAATAATAATAAGGAAATAAATTATTTCAGTACATAATAATCGCTCGCAAGAGAACTTGGGAAAAAATAGGACGCTTCAGCGGATCGAGACGCTCTCTCTTTTTCCCATCCTCCTAGGAGGTCCTTGGTGGTGTGGACTGTGTGTTTCGGCATTGTTCAGGGCATCGATCAGAGGATCTCGGCAATATTTCTTCCTGGGCGCCATCGATGGCACTCCGGTCTTCCTAATTGCTCTTTTCGGCGCGTTTTTCGGGCTCTCGTTCAGCCGCTCACGTACAGAACCGCTAGGCTGGTTGTTATTCCCTAGGGGCTGCGAGAGAGTTGGGGATCCTCTCGTACGCTATAGAATACTCCTGGTCTATTTCGTCAAGGATGACAGGGTGGCGGTCGGGGTCACTGCAGAGTTTTTCCCCGTCGTGACTTGTCTTTACACCAGGGTACTCAAAATTGCTGGTGTTCCTCTTCGGTTCGTTTTCTTGAGCCTTTTCATTCATACCAGGGTAGGGAAGGAGGTAGGGAAGGGGGACACTCTACGGTACATTCATTTTAAAAACTTGACTCGTCAAATAAAATTAAAGAACAATTCGCGCGCGTCATTCTTAGGATACTGCCTACGAAAACTACTATAAGCGTATGCTCAAAGCATCTATACTATTTGAAATATCGTGTTAACATTAAATAAACTCTAGTTTTCGTTTTCGTTAGATTTTTCTTTGTTTTTAATATTATTTTTAATATTTATAATTATTATATTATAATAATATTTATAATTGTTTTGAATATTATTCTACTTATATCCAAATTAATAAAAATACTTTTCTACGAGAAGCTAGTTGGTAAGATTTATCACGTTTCACTATATGTTACATTATCAATAAAATTAATTTATTATCACGATTTATATGCTGGTCCTCTTTTAAAAAATTTTATTTTTTTAGAAGAACATTTTCTTAACTGCTTTTATTTTCCTTGCAATGATAGAAAAAGAATGATAGTTGAAGAGAATGCATTTATTTTTCTTAATAAAATTACAAGTTTCAGCGTGTCGGTATATGTGTGCGTGTCGGTCGATGTAATTTTACGATGTAATGGTTTCGTAGTAAAGTAACGTTTACAATGTTAATGTTCATTTGAAATATTTAAATCTATGGAAATTGGAGGAAATATAATATTGGAAACACAGGAATAAATTATAAATACAACCCTTGGCCAAAGAATTAGGGTAACGCACAAATTTAATATTTTTCATATTTTTTAAATAATTTAAAGACCTGATGAGTGATATTTTATTACTTACACATATCGCCTCTCTGAAAATTTTTATCGCTCAGCGGAGCGGTTGGTACCAACCACTTCGAGAACCTCTATAATACGCGCTTCGTGATTGGTTATTCAGTTGTGTCGATCTTTGAGAGGCTCGTTCCTTCCATCTCTACAACTTGCCTGGAGCTGCCTATCGTGGTATATAACCATTCGAATCCGCACCCCCTAACAGTCTGAGTTTAGGTTTGCAAGAAGGCAGAAGATTGGACTAATAAAGGGCAAGATGCGTATACGTAAGTAAACTCATCAATATAATATGTGATACAGTAACAGGTGATTGTAAACTTCATTTCAAATCACATTTAACGTATCGTTGGAAATTAGTTTATAGATGTGTAGAAATATATTAAATTTACAATTATTGAATACGATTTTCTAATTAGTTTTAGTTTTACAGACTATAACTTCTTTTTCATTCAACTTCGCATCTGAACTAATGCTATGACACCAAATCTTGCTTAAAAGAACGAAACAGTAACAAGGATTTAACATATATTCTGTTCCTTCCTCGAAATTTCCTGCATCTAATAGTACTAAATTATAAAAATGATAAGAATATATTAACGAAGAAAATGATAAGAAAACAACTCTCATTGTTTGTCTACCAATTCTTTTCTTTCATCATGTATCCAATACGAAATTAAAGGAAAATGCTACAGATTTTTACACATACGCGTTTTCCATCAAATAAATTACCTCTAAATTATTATATCATAATAAACTATATGTTTTATTGAATGATGGATTTGTTCTATAAAAAATATTTTTCATATAGCGTTTGCATAAATAATTAATTTAGTTCAATTCAAAATATTTTGTTTACAAATTATAATTGTACATTTCAATTAACTTTTAACGATAATCAATTCATGAATATAAATCTATGTTATATATTTTTTATAAACGAATACAAAAATTTTTAGTAGCGACCATTTGTAACTTAACACACTGTTGTCATAAGTTTCATTAAAATGTTTCAAATTACACTTAAAGAGATCGTTACTAGAAAGAAATATATAACAATACTAAAAAGAAATATATAAAAATATATAATAAGACGGTAAATTTAATATTACAGTGTGTACATAGGAAATAAATACCATATCTTGGTATTTTCATTTCTTTATTTGTATTATTTTTCAACGGATTCAATACGAACTGATAGAATATGTGCAAGTATAATTTTAATTTAATGGGATTGGCTAGAATAGGTAAAATCTAAATTATGACTGAAAAATATTAATTTTCGAATAACTCTGAATAATCTCAGTTATGACTTTTATTAAATTAATAAGTATGTGTGTGACCAAAGTGTTGGATCACGACAAGTGAGAGCCCTAAGTAGTAAAAATTTCAGGTCCTTCTCCAAAAAAAGTTTCAAGAAAACTCTCATCAAGTTCTAAACAAAATAGAAAAGTAATCGAAAATCCCATACCATAAGACCTTAAATAAATTTATGGAAAATCACACATTTTACATATTTTTTACACGAATTTCTTTTTCCTCGGTTTATTTCTTGCAAATTCATCAATTGGTTTGACAGTGTCGATTCGGTTTAAATTTTCTGCTCTATATGTATACAAAATAGCCATATTATTTAATCTTTCTTTTCTCATAGTACTTGTTAAGTAATTTTTCATTCGATTTAAAACTGGAAACGATCTTTGTTCTGACGTATTAGATATGGGAATTGTGAAAAAAATACCAATAATATTTCAAAACGTTAAAGAGTGCAAATTAGAGGCTATAAATTTGACATTTTGTTTTTGGATTTGTTCGATTATTTCTAAAATTTTTAAGTTAAGATATTTTAAGAACACGAGACCCTTTGCTCGACGCACACGCTTAAATTGCTCAGCGTTCAATTCATCCCTCCGTGACCAGATTTTATTTATTCTTATATTCATGGGTCGATGAGAATGCCCCAACGAGATCCGAAAAATGTTGAACTTGTTTCCTTTTCCTATGAATACGTATATATATTTATATAAATGTACATGTATCGTGAGTATACATGCAAATGATTCTTCTCTTAATGGGAATTTTAATAGAACGTAATGCCTAAATTTTTTTACAAAATAGTCATAGATATGTTTTTCGGCTAATAAAATAAATAAATAGGGAACGATGTTCTAATTCGTTTCATTTGTTGCATTAAATACATAAATATAACGCGATAGCTATGGTACAGTGTAACAATAAATAAATTTATGGGTAAAAAAATTTTTAAACACAAAACGTTTTAAGCCTACTGTTATTATCACTGTCATTATTTGTCAAATAGATGGTGGCAATACACTTATCCTTAACAACAGCAATGCCCTAAGAGCCGTTGCTTTCACTTTCCTTTAGAATCAAATTCCCAAAAGGGTTTTACTAACATAGACCATGTTATTTTCGGAGCATGCCATTGTTCAAAGTCGAGGCGTTTTTCGAACTATTGCTTGTTATGGTCATATTGAGAGACTCGAAATTTCCCTGCGCATCACTTGGCGGTGCAACAGTAGCATCAACTGACCCTCGCTGTTCTTGTTATTAATAACTTAATGTACTAGTTAAACAGTACAATTAATTCGATATCCATCCATAATACAATTAAATACTCACTGGTCATTAATTCAGCGAGTGAAACGGAACATACATAAAAAGATATGTATAGAATCAGGCGAATGTTCATTAATCGTTTCACATAGTTGTCGCCCGTCGGTGGTTTATCTTTCGTGACAAATTAATCTTCGTCCTTGAATCCCTGAAATCGTAAAGGGCCTGCATAATAAATACCGCAGAAGTCGAGTAGCTTACACGTTTTCCTTGTACGTATGTCCGCACCTATATTATTTAATGTGTAAATGACAACCTAACACACAGTATCTATATTTAATAAGTCAAACATATTTTAACATTAATAACGCAAAAAAAATTTTATGATAGATTGTATAGTAAATAATAGTAAGGAAATAAATTATTCCAGTACTAGAGACTCTTCTGGTAGCAACATTTGCCTTAAAAACAATGGCAACAGTAAGGAATGATGTTGATGCCATTCTTGCTGTTGCAGAGAGCATGAATCGATTCTCTTCTTCATTCTTTCAGGTAAGAAAATCTAATAATGAGATTACAATAAATTTTGCCCAAAAAGAATGAATTATTAGCTAAAACTAAAAATTGTTCAAAGTGAATACTATATGAATAAAAATTCTTTATGTAGACTGTTGCAGAAGAAAATCCATATAATCTTATAACGTCCCCATTCAGTGCCGCTGTTACCCTTGCTATGGCTGCTTATGGAGCAGAAGGAGAAACAGATAATCAATTTAAAAACATACTCCATCTTCCATCTGAAAATAACCTTGACATATCAAGCTATCAAGCAATTATCGATGATCTGGATGTAAGAATATCAACTTTTTTTCTTTATTTCAAAAACATTCGTTACCCACACTTATTTTTGATTTATGTTAGGTATGTCTCAATTTTTTTTTTTTCTACTTTAATTTAGACTGTTCAAGAAAATGAACTCCGCCTTCTAACTAAAATATTCGTACCCAATGAATTTACTATGAAACCAACTTACAAAGATGTAATAAAAACTTACTTTCGTTCAAGTGCACAAGCAGTAGATTTTACTAAATCTCAAATAGCTGCAAATATTATTAATACATGGATTCAACAAAATACAAATAATCTTGTTAGAAACATTGATACACTTGGTTTGTAAATTTTTCTTTTTCACGTTTTTTTTTTTTTGTAAAAATAGAAAACATTGGAAAATTTCGTAACAACATAATTAATGAAAACTAAGAATCAGATAAAAGAATTAATTGATGTTTGTCTTCTTAAATAGATGATCTGGATGACAGGACAAAACTAGTACTAGTTAATGGGATGTATTTTAGAGGTCAATGGAAAGATAAATTCAAGCTTTCTTTTACACAGGATAGGCCATTCTATATTGGTAACTCTAGAGTAGAAAATGTTCCTACAATGTATAGACAAGATACTTTTCGGTATGGTGAACTCTATGATTTAGATGCTAAATTCATTGTAATACCTTATAAGGTAAGTTTCAAAGAAAAAGCAATAATGTATTAAATGAATTTATTACCTGTTGCAATTGTTGAATTTGTTACCACTTTGCTACTTGTGAATGATATGATTAAACAAATAAATTTTTCTAGGGCGCGGAATTGAGTATGGTTATAATTCTTCCAAATGCAATTGATGGATTGGCACAAGTTGAAAAAAAATTAAAAAATGTAAACTTAGCTAATATTTTACATCAAGGATATGAAACTAAATTAAGAATCTATTTACCAAAGTTCAAGGTGGAAAGTACACTAGATCTTGAGTCTGTTTTACAAAGGGTATACACATATGTAATCATATAATATGGAATTCATTCAAAAATGAACATTCTTATGCTTTAATTATTATTGTACACAGATGGGTTTAAGTGATGCGTTTACTGAACGTGCTAACTTTTCTGGAATTTCCAATAGAGCTCTACAAATTTCTCAAATTTTGCACACAGCATACATCGAATTTGATGAAGAAGGCACTACAGCTGCTGGGACTGCTGAGATTAGCCGTAAGTATTTAAAAGTTACCTTGTATAATGTATATTGCGAAATTATGCATGACACTACTTTTGAAACTCTTTTATTTAAAGTGTACAAATTTTTAGAAACTATATGTATCATATGATTTCATAATCACAATTATTGTGCGTTGTAATATAATGTGTCAACTATTTATAAATAATATGCGTAGTCTATGCATTTCCATTTAAATTGTAGCATACAGTAAGTATAATTCAAAGAATTTATGTTATTAGCTCAATTTCAGTTTTCACTTTATGATTCTTCCTAAGATGTTTGGAGAGTGTTGCGCTCGATAGATGATTCATAATGTGCTTACATATAAAAGTAATAATTTAGAATGCCTCCTTATGTTCAAGTTGCTATATTAAGTAATTGAATAGTGTTCGTCTATGTCTTTTAACTGGCGTGTTCAATGGAGTTCAGAGACAGGGTGAAAAGTCTTGAAATTGTCTTTAGAGCTTATTTTTTGCTGTGTTCGCAGGGGTTTCTCGACCGAGACTGAGGTCTTTACTTCAACGGCGTGCTATGTTCTTGACAATTTTTTTATTGGCAATTCTATATTTTGTTGTCTGCCGTCCAATTATATTTTTGACTTTAACCACCGCCTTATTAGGGAAGGACGGTTTTTAGTTATTACCATATTTGGTAATGTAGTGAGATCTCCGCTGGGCCTGATATCTGTACCGTGCGGCCGCATGTGCCATGGAGGCCGTTGAAGAAAGTTAATTACTGCATGCCCGGAAAATATTAAAAGCTTGAAACGGTTTCTTAAAACTGGTTTGATTGCGGCGCAAACCATAAATCGAGCTAACTATAATATTTGTAGCGAAAGGCCTTCGAATCCGAAATGAATAGGGCACATCATATTATGCACCGTTACGCTAATTTTAACCAATTTTATTGTACAATATATTGCTTGATATTAGTTAGATTAATTTTAAGAAATTAATTTTTTTACATGCAGAAAAAAGTTCTGATTACCTATATCGTATTTTAACACCTGCCAATGTTGAATTCAAAAAAAGATATGACAGAAAGGGAACGAGATTTTTATGCGTGATATAAATCTAATTACTTTTTGTTATATATTTATTACAATTATTCCCTTATTCGCTTAGAAAGAACATATATAAGAGGTAATTTTAAAAGTCATAGTAATTCAGATAAATCTATTGCTTAATAGCATACTATTTTCGCATTAATTAGCATTTGTTCTGTCATAATGTATGTTGCAATAAATTCAGTTTATACTGTTCTGGGTAATAAGAATAGGCAAAAAGAAGGTGGCAGTAACATTGCTTAATTGAAATTGGGGTAATCAATATAGAATCTTTTTGGGGTGTGAGAAGCTGCATGATATGGCAGATAGAAATAATGACTGCCCATCCTTTCTTTTACAAATTGTCAGAATAGTAAATCCAGAAACCGAAGGCAGTAGTGTTGTTCCAATATTTATTGGGTCCTTAACCAAATTTTGTTTAACTTCACCACTATTTTTCTCCTTGTACATTACTGATAGTAGATATAAAATATTTAATCCACAGTGGCCAAAGGTATAAAATAAAAAGTTCCTCTAGTAATAACAGAATATTATAGTACATGGTACGTATAATTTAAAAATGGCTCTTTCCATAAATGTCAGGCATTATGTAAAAATAAATAATTATATTACAACTTTTGATATATACTTAAAGATGATTAATTTTTAATGAACTTTTAAATAGGACATTTTATAAACTATATGCTAAGAGACGGTGTTTTAAAATACTATATAAACAGGTGTTGCATGTAGGATAAAAAAGAGAAAAATATATCATTAAGGGAAAATTTAAGTCATTTTATTATTATTAAAGCTAATGAATTATTGTTATTGTTTCAGCATTGCTTGGCTATACTCCTCTGGATTTACCACCAATGGAAATATCAGTGGATCATCCATTCATCTATAGTATCATCAAGACAGGGGAAATCGATGTAGAGTTGCTTAGAGGACATATTGTCGATCCCCAATCAAATTAATTTGCGCAATTTGAAGTGATTCTATAATTTTCGTACTTAATTACTTACAAACATTATCGAAATGCTTTCATACACTTTCATATGCAGCATTCGTATGATAAGTAATAATTATAATAACAATTTATACCTACCGACTTAACATTGCAACATTTATAATATACTAGTGTTTCTGCTGAACTATGTCTTCTCAAAATCATAAAAAAATGTTATGGCGCAACATAATTGCTAAGAATACTTTGATTGAATGTAAGCTATAATTCTTGTTGCCATTGAAATTCATTAAAGCCTTTAATATTCTCGATATATTATTACTGAATCGTTCACGCCTCACGAAAGCATAAAGTTATCCCATACAGTCGTGAGCTATCTTCTCAGAGAAGCACTGTACCCTTTAATGAATTAACTCTGATTCGGTTTCCGTAATGTAACAAGTATTTTTGGACACTACAAATAATAACAACAAAGTGTTAGTAGAAGAAGGATATAACAGTAATTATTACATTCGAGTGAATATATAGTATAATTGCGAAATGAAATTAGAAATCAGAAAAGCCAGAGTCACCAGTTACAAGATTAAAAATGGAATTGGTACTTAACAAACCAAATCATCAGCCATTCTACTATAACTCAATACACGATAACATAATGGACGACAACCACAATAACACACGGTAAGATGGTGGCGATACCATATCGGCAATGTAGCGACACTTCCGAGGAGTGTCAGCAGATTCGTAGCCATCTGTGACCGCATTCGTTAGCAAAAATGCCGGCACGCATTGCTAGCATCTAGTCACCAGCGTAATACCACAGTATACAGTAGCGAAACTTTCTGCCGGTAACTTTGATGTCGGTGTTCCAAAAAATTGAGTGCGCATGCGCGTTATAAAAATCCAGATCGCAGAGCCATTTGGATTTCAATCTCACTTGCATTTTTTGCTCTCTATCTGCCCCACTTATTTTTACATTTAGTTAATCCAAATTTAATAAAAATAATAAATGTATTATTTCTAATACACTAAAAAATAAGGAAAGAAAACAAAAATCGGAAAAATATAAAATACACATGTTACTATGACTATAAAAATGTAAGAACATAAATATTATATAAGATAAACAACAAAAGAAGCAAAATATAATGAAAAATACAAGATATACATATATTATACACTGCTTATTTTACTTTAAAATTTAATTTTAAATTATTATATATATACCTATATATACAAATGTAACATACTTTTTACTTTAAAACATACTTTTTATTAAAATGAAAGCATATTTTATTACAATGAAAGTATATGTAATCTTATTTTTTGTTTCTTGTTTCCTTCTTTGGTTTCTAGTAAGGTGGATCGAGTAATTAAAATATAAAACAAGCAATGCTCTATTTTGCGCTGTTAATTTTTTAACTTGTTCGCATAATTTTTTTATTCTGAGGCTATCGTCTAACAATTTCTTTGTACGAGTTGTCACCAGGCTCATTTTAGGCTCCTCAGCTTCTGTAATATTCAAATCTGTCAGATTCATAAAAAGGATTTTTAAATATATGATATACAATTATGTAATTATAAATTAGCTGGCACAAAATGAACAACAAAATAATATGAAATAAAATAAAATAAAATACAGTAAAAGTATAAACTTACGGTTTCATTACTTCTATCTCAAAATTACTGGTAGCAGAATGGCAGGTTAGCAGAATTATTTTAGAGGTTTCTGCATTGCTGAAAACAATTTAGGTATAATTTATAAATTTAATAATTAAAAATACAAAATTCATTATTCCATTAATATATATTATCTACTCCCTTCTGCAACTTTTACAGCCTCTTCCACACATATATTACTACAACAAAAAATATATATATTATAGAAAATTACAAAAAAATATAAAACATAATTTTAATTATTCTATTAATATATATTACTTAGTCTCGCCTTCAACTTTTACAGCATCTTCTGCACATATTATTTTGTCTGCTAAGAAAGAAAGAGAAAGAAAAACTAAAGAGCAAGTGAGGCAGAAGTTCACATGGCACTGGGATTCGGAATTTATTGACGCGCATGCGCATTAAATTTTATGCCACACAAAATCATGCTACTTGCACTACTGTATACTGCGGTAACACTCCGTGTGAATCGCACAGCGCCAGCACCAGCGTGACACGCGTGTCATCGTTCCATTCAAAAATGTTTTCTTCTTTTTAGATTAGGCTATTCGAAAATGATAAATTCCTCCTTGCAAATAAAATTTTGTTGTGAAATCAAAAATTTAACAGAAGCTTACTTTCGTTCTATTGCACCATCAGTAGATTTTGCTAAATCTCATGAAGTTGCAAATGTTATTAATGCATGGGTTCAACAAAATACAAATAATCTTATCAAAGACATTGTTACACATGGTTTGTAAATTTCTTTTTCTTTTTGTAAAAATAGAAAGTAATTGAAAATTTTATAAGAACAATTAATGAATGTTAAAAATTAGATAAAAGAATTCATCGCTGTTCTTCATCTTAAATAGGTGATCTGAATAGCATGATAGTAATTGTACTAGTTAAAGCAGTATACTTTAAGGATCAGTGGAAAGATAAATTCGATCTCGATTTTACAGAGGATATGCCATTCCATATTGATAGTAACATCGTAAAAAATGTTTTTACGATGCATGGGCAAGGTTGTAATACGTTACAAGGTAAGTTTCAAACTTTAGGAAGGTGACGTAGTGAATTAAGTAAAGATCGTCATTTAACGATAACTAATAATTTATTTTCTTAACAAAATGAAACAAGAAGACTATGTATCGAAAGACGTGCGTACTGTATACGTTCTAGGCGTGAGCTGCCAAAAATTGCGAAAGGACTCGTTTTCCTCGCTCCGTTCCCTTATTCTCACCATCTAATTTCGATGTCAATAAGGAGGGGGGAGGGGGGTTATAGAACGTCCTTCTTAACCTTTGAAGATGAAGAGAAAGTTTGGAGTCAAAACATACATTTACTGCCTCCTGTCCCTTCGCTTCGAGTGTGGTTAAGTACATCTTTCCGCTCTGCACCACGGGGTTCAACGCGATTCCGGTGGTCGTCATAAAACAAAAATCGATAATGTATTAAATGAATTTTTACTTGATGCAATTGTTGCATTTGTTACTACTTTGTTAGTTGTGAATGATAAAGTTCAACAAATAAATTTTTCTAGGGTAATGAATTGCTCAACATCCCTCTCCAATCCCTATGCCCAGCGCCTTCCTTCACCACTAGTTAGATGCTTCAACTGCCGGCAATAAAGACATATGCACTGTGAGTGCTTTAGTTAAAATTAAAATATTTTTGTCGGATTTGCGGATTGCCGGGACAGGATATAAATTCTTGTACTCGCTGCGCCCGAATTCGTGCGGGAAACGCTTCGTGCGGAGGGACAGCCAAGAATTCTGAACCTCCTGGAATCCCGTACTCTTAACTATCTGTCAAGTATAAATAATTCCAAAGAATATGGTAAAATTTTTACTGAAAGTAAAAAACAAATAGAATTTTTGCATGAAATGTTATATCTTTTTAAACGTATAAAGGTAGTTAATAGTAATAATAAACACGTACAAAAGAAATGCTTTATCTCCTGGCAGATAAAAATTAATAATACTATTCATTTTTTGGAAGTATTAAAAAACTATAACTTCTCATATCTGCAAACACGTAGATTAAATTCAGATTGTGTGGAGAATTTCTTTGGATCTATTTGTTAACCAAGTGGTAATAGTATGCGGGCACGCGATCAGATAGTTTAGCCAAATATAAACATCACGAACCAGCGCATATCTATAAAAGGAAAAAGAATTAGAGTTTACTTCCACAACAACAGTATCGCGTAAAATTGAATATATTACAAGTATTTACATTTTGGTTTGTATTCTCGAGCATCTCTTCTCGAACATCAGTCTCGTCTGTTTATCGCGCGTTGACGGTGACCGCCTGGGCTCGATTTTCGTCGAGAACGAAATGGTACGGGACGGGGTTAATACAACACTTGTACAATTTATGCGCGCGTTTAGAAAACTTTTTAGTATGAAGTTTATGGAACATTTAGAAGTGCAAAATTGTACAAATGATTTTAACGAGATATTAAGTGATGTTCACACGTCAAATTTTACGGAGTCCACAGAATATGTGGCATCATCGACGCATCCAATTTTAAACATTTCGCCGCTTGATGATCGCACAATGGATTTGCCAGAAGCAAATGCATTGAAGTACGTGTGCGGTTATTTAAAAGAAAAATAATTAGAAATGCATTCTTGCAATTTATGTATAAAATTTGTAAGAGAAAGTAACACTGTGTTAGATGATACTAGATTATATTGTTCCTACATAGCTGATGAATACCAGGAAGGCAATATCTTTGGAAATTTGAATATGGCAAGCAATAATTTGTGTGATTACATCAAAAAATTAGAGGAAATATTTGTTCAAAATTTTGAGAACAAGTGTCTTCACAAAAATATTAATTATTTATTTAATTTGGCGCAACAGATAAACTTTGAGCCACCATGCCCAAATTTTTTAACGGTTTTTTAAATAAAATTATATTTCCGTACGCGTATATATTTATCCTTTCGCTACGAACAGCTAGCACGGTTTATGGTATGGGCGGCAATCAAGCCATTTTTGTGAAACTGCTTTAAGCTATTAATAGTTTTGAGCATGAAGTAATTAACTTTCTCCAATGGCCTATTTAGAATATATATATATATATATATATATATATATATATATATATATATATATATATATATATATATATATATATATATATATATATATATATATATGTTGCATCCTATTTTCATTACTTCCAACTCCTTTCTTGTTTTATATTTCAACTACTCGATCCACCTTAATAGAAACCAAAGAAGGAGACAAGAAACAAAAAATAAGATTACATATACTTTCATTGTACCATCTTTTCATCGATTTATATCTCAGCTACTTGATCGACCTCGATACAAACAAAAAAAAAGATAATCAATAAAAGTGTAAAAAACCGTTTTTATTAAGCTTATTAAGCTCCGTTTCAACTTCCTTTAGGCGTTTGTTAATGTAGAAGCTTTAAAAAAGAGATAAATTGATAATAAATACAATCAAACTTATCAAAAAATTGAATATTTTACATGCACACCCATGCATTCAAAGCACACCTATGTACATTTACGTACAGCGTACGTTAATACACAATATATTACAAAGACAAAACTACATAGATGTAAAAAAAGAGAATAACAGTTAAAAAGAAAATTTATAAATAAAAAATAATTTTCTATTTTTTCTGTTAATACTTTGGTATATTTTATTATGTTCCGCTAACGTATAATATGAAGGGATAGGTTATTTAACGAGTTCAGTAGAGAAAGAGCTTTATTTCGGATCAAGATCGCTTCTCAAGTTAGACTGTTGTTGGCAGTTAGTCGCTTTATTTTTGTTTTAGGTGTGAGATGTCTTACTACAATGACCATATTTGGTAATGTAGGGAGATTTCCGCTGGACCTAATACCTGCGTCGTGTGACCGAGGGTGGTTCGGCCGCAGAAGGTGGACCCTTCGGAAATCCCCGATTTATGGCATCCATATGTATCATCGAGGCCGTTCGAGAAAGTTAATTACTTCATGCTCAAAACTATTAATAGCTTAAAGCAGTTTCACAAAAATGGCTTGATTGCCGCCCATACCATAAACCGTGCTAGCTGTTCGTAGCGAAAGGATAAATATATACGCGTACGGAAATATAATTTTATTTAAAAAACCGTTAAAAAATTTGGGCATGGTGGCTCAAAGTTTATCTGTTGCGCCAAATTAAATAAATAATTAATATTTTTGTGAAGACACTTGTTCTCAAAATTTTGAACAAATATTTCCTCTAATTTTTTGATGTAATCACACAAATTATTGCTTGCCATATTCAAATTTCCAAAGATATTGCCTTCCTGGTATTCATCAGCTATGTAGGAACAATATAATCTAGTATCATCTAACACAGTGTTACTTTCTCTTACAAATTTTATACATAAATTGCAAGAATGCATTTCTAATTATTTTTCTTTTAAATAACCGCACACGTACTTCAATGCATTTGCTTCTGGCAAATCCATTGTGCGATCATCAAGCGGCGAAATGTTTAAAATTGGATGCGTCGATGATGCCACATATTCTGTGGACTCCGTAAAATTTGACGTGTGAACATCACTTAATATCTCGTTAAAATCATTTGTACAATTTTGCACTTCTAAATGTTCCATAAACTTCATACTAAAAAGTTTTCTAAACGCGCGCATAAATTGTACAAGTGTTGTATTAACCCCGTCCCGTACCATTTCGTTCTCGACGAAAATCGAGCCCAGGCGGTCACCGTCAACGCGCGATAAACAGACGAGACTGATGTTCGAGAAGAGATGCTCGAGAATACAAACCAAAATGTAAATACTTGTAATATATTCAATTTTACGCGATACTGTTGTTGTGGAAGTAAACTCTAATTCTTTTTCCTTTTATAGATATGCGCTGGTTCGTGATGTTTATATTTGGCTAAACTATCTGATCGCGTGCCCGCATACTATTACCACTTGGTTAACAAATAGATCCAAAGAAATTCTCCACACAATCTGAATTTAATCTACGTGTTTGCAGATATGAGAAGTTATAGTTTTTTAATACTTCCAAAAAATGAATAGTATTATTAATTTTTATCTGCCAGGAGATAAAGCATTTCTTTTGTACGTGTTTATTATTACTATTAACTACCTTTATACGTTTAAAAAGATATAACATTTCATGCAAAAATTCTATTTGTTTTTTACTTTCAGTAAAAATTTTACCATATTCTTTGGAATTATTTATACTTGACAGATAGTTAAGAGTACGGGATTCCAGGAGGTTCAGAATTCTTGGCTGTCCCTCCGCACGAAGCGTTTCCCGCACGAATTCGGGCGCAGCGAGTACAAGAATTTATATCCTGTCCCGGCAATCCGCAAATCCGACAAAAATATTTTAATTTTAACTAAAGCACTCACAGTGCATATGTCTTTATTGCCGGCAGTTGAAGCATCTAACTAGTGGTGAAGGAAGGCGCTGGGCATAGGGATTGGAGAGGGATGTTGAGCAATTCATTACCCTAGAAAAATTTATTTGTTGAACTTTATCATTCACAACTAACAAAGTAGTAACAAATGCAACAATTGCATCAAGTAAAAATTCATTTAATACATTATCGATTTTTGTTTTATGACGACCACCGGAATCGCGTTGAACCCCGTGGTGCAGAGCGGAAAGATGTACTTAACCACACTCGAAGCGAAGGGACAGGAGGCAGTAAATGTATGTTTTGACTCCAAACTTTCTCTTCATCTTCAAAGGTTAAGAAGGACGTTCTATAACCCCCCTCCCCCCTCCTTATTGACATCGAAATTAGATGGTGAGAATAAGGGAACGGAGCGAGGAAAACGAGTCCTTTTGCAATTTTTGGCAGCTCACGCCTAGAACGTATACAGTACGCACGTCTTTCGATACATAGTCTTCTTGTTTCATTTTGTTAAGAAAATAAATTATTAGTTATCGTTAAATGACGATCTTTACTTAATTCACTACGTCACCTTCCTAAAGTTTGAAACTTACCTTGTAACGTATTACAACCTTGCCCATGCATCGTAAAAACATTTTTTACGATGTTACTATCAATATGGAATGGCATATCCTCTGTAAAATCGAGATCGAATTTATCTTTCCACTGATCCTTAAAGTATACTGCTTTAACTAGTACAATTACTATCATGCTATTCAGATCACCTATTTAAGATGAAGAACAGCGATGAATTCTTTTATCTAATTTTTAACATTCATTAATTGTTCTTATAAAATTTTCAATTACTTTCTATTTTTACAAAAAGAAAAAGAAATTTACAAACCATGTGTAACAATGTCTTTGATAAGATTATTTGTATTTTGTTGAACCCATGCATTAATAACATTTGCAACTTCATGAGATTTAGCAAAATCTACTGATGGTGCAATAGAACGAAAGTAAGCTTCTGTTAAATTTTTGATTTCACAACAAAATTTTATTTGCAAGGAGGAATTTATCATTTTCGAATAGCCTAATCTAAAAAGAAGAAAACATTTTTGAATGGAACGATGACACGCGTGTCACGCTGGTGCTGGCGCTGTGCGATTCACACGGAGTGTTACCGCAGTATACAGTAGTGCAAGTAGCATGATTTTGTGTGGCATAAAATTTAATGCGCATGCGCGTCAATAAATTCCGAATCCCAGTGCCATGTGAACTTCTGCCTCACTTGCTCTTTAGTTTTTCTTTCTCTTTCTTTCTTAGCAGACAAAATAATATGTGCAGAAGATGCTGTAAAAGTTGAAGGCGAGACTAAGTAATATATATTAATAGAATAATTAAAATTATGTTTTATATTTTTTTGTAATTTTCTATAATATATATATTTTTTGTTGTAGTAATATATGTGTGGAAGAGGCTGTAAAAGTTGCAGAAGGGAGTAGATAATATATATTAATGGAATAATGAATTTTGTATTTTTAATTATTAAATTTATAAATTATACCTAAATTGTTTTCAGCAATGCAGAAACCTCTAAAATAATTCTGCTAACCTGCCATTCTGCTACCAGTAATTTTGAGATAGAAGTAATGAAACCGTAAGTTTATACTTTTACTGTATTTTATTTTATTTTATTTCATATTATTTTGTTGTTCATTTTGTGCCAGCTAATTTATAATTACATAATTGTATATCATATATTTAAAAATCCTTTTTATGAATCTGACAGATTTGAATATTACAGAAGCTGAGGAGCCTAAAATGAGCCTGGTGACAACTCGTACAAAGAAATTGTTAGACGATAGCCTCAGAATAAAAAAATTATGCGAACAAGTTAAAAAATTAACAGCGCAAAATAGAGCATTGCTTGTTTTATATTTTAATTACTCGATCCACCTTACTAGAAACCAAAGAAGGAAACAAGAAACAAAAAATAAGATTACATATACTTTCATTGTAATAAAATATGCTTTCATTTTAATAAAAAGTATGTTTTAAAGTAAAAAGTATGTTACATTTGTATATATAGGTATATATATAATAATTTAAAATTAAATTTTAAAGTAAAATAAGCAGTGTATAATATATGTATATCTTGTATTTTTCATTATATTTTGCTTCTTTTGTTGTTTATCTTATATAATATTTATGTTCTTACATTTTTATAGTCATAGTAACATGTGTATTTTATATTTTTCCGATTTTTGTTTTCTTTCCTTATTTTTTAGTGTATTAGAAATAATACATTTATTATTTTTATTAAATTTGGATTAACTAAATGTAAAAATAAGTGGGGCAGATAGAGAGCAAAAAATGCAAGTGAGATTGAAATCCAAATGGCTCTGCGATCTGGATTTTTATAACGCGCATGCGCACTCAATTTTTTGGAACACCGACATCAAAGTTACCGGCAGAAAGTTTCGCTACTGTATACTGTGGTATTACGCTGGTGACTAGATGCTAGCAATGCGTGCCGGCATTTTTGCTAACGAATGCGGTCACAGATGGCTACGAATCTGCTGACACTCCTCGGAAGTGTCGCTACATTGCCGATATGGTATCGCCACCATCTTACCGTGTGTTATTGTGGTTGTCGTCCATTATGTTATCGTGTATTGAGTTATAGTAGAATGGCTGATGATTTGGTTTGTTAAGTACCAATTCCATTTTTAATCTTGTAACTGGTGACTCTGGCTTTTCTGATTTCTAATTTCATTTCGCAATTATACTATATATTCACTCGAATGTAATAATTACTGTTATATCCTTCTTCTACTAACACTTTGTTGTACTTTTTTATTCTGTATTAGCCGTTTACTATTGAGGTGTATGAAAGCTTGCGATGGAGATAATCCTGTCTGCCTTGCTGATTCATAATATAATAAGGGTGGAATAATATTATTTCACATGTTTATACATTGATTTTGAATCTCCATGTGTTTAGGTAATTTTGTTTTTTGTTGTATAGTGCTTGCAGGGCATTATAGTTGCTGAGCCTTTGCGTTGGATGTATATTGCAATGCCATCAGTGAAGGCTATTGCTTTTCTGTCCCTTTGTTCGTTTAGTGAGAACATTGTTAACAAGTCACTGATGTATATATTGAATAATATCGGTGGGTTAACCGTACCTTGTTGGAGCCTGTTAGTCACCGCAAAAGTTCGTGTCGATGTGTTTCTTCCGTTTAAGATTATAAATTTTTGTTCATGCGTCATTGCCCATAACATTTTGATCAGGTGTTATGGGAACTCTTTTCTTATTAATTTGAAAGATAGACCATTCACCATTACGACTTGGAAATTACATAAACTCGTCGGTTAATTTGATAAATATACAAGAATTCGTCACATTTACAAAACTTAGTGGTGATTATATATAATAACCGGTAGTTGTACAAAATCACCGGATTAATTACATTTACCGTAACGTTTATATTTGACAGAAAGACTTTTGTTTAAGGATAGTATAACCCTTGTGACGGCCTTCCGGCGCTCGCCACTGGAGGGACAGCACCATTTACAGGGACAGTTTCCTGAAAGTACTCGATGACCTACCCATTCCCATATATATCAGGTCTGACCTGTCCCTAATATCTCAGCGTCTAAGGCAGGGCCTGCTAGGTAGCCTTACTGATGAGTCCACTAGCAGGCCCAGGACGAAACGTCCTTCCCCTCTCTTTTCGTTCCTTCTTTCCTCTTCCATTATCTATAGCACACTAAAGCAACTCGCTTCACCCTTTTTTTCTTTAATAATAGCCGTTTCTACAGAATTGAGGCATAGGAGTGGAAAAGTAACATACATTCAGTTTTTGCTCTCAATTTTAATAACAATAATGATAGTATTTTAACAATGGTGCGATGACAATTATATTCGGAGACGATGCTGAGGCTACGGTTCTTCCGCTGCGCTAGTCGGCTCAACATTCTTACTAGCTACGCGTACTTGTGCAACTTAACCGTTCTAACCACACTGTCTAAACCAGCGATGGCGAACCTTCTTGAAAAGTGGGTCAAATTTTGTTCATTGCTTTTTTTAATACTAGCCCATTACACATTACGTCAGTGGCAATACTCCTAGAAGAGGGGAAGGTGTGGTAAAAAGAGTACCAATAATTTGGAAACACTGAAAATTTGTGAACAGAATAACTGAACAATTGACACTTTTCTTTGGTTTTCAATTTTAAAATTCTTTAAAAAGATTTACATTTTCCTTTTGTTTTACAACTTTTACTTCTGCAAGTGAAAGAGTGAAAAATAAAGGTCGAAATAAAAAAAAATGATATCAATATGGTGCGATAGAAAATCTGCTAGTCAACGTCCGTTTGGAAATATTTTTCTTTGTAAATTTAATATTAGGTATTTATATCTCCATTTTTTAATATTTTTCATTGCCTATTTTCTCGTACAAGACATAAAAGTGAATGTGTAGGTCATTTAAGAAACCTTCGTGAGTCAGTGTCTGACTCGCGGGTCACAGGTTCGCTACCACTGATCTAAACTCAACTGTTCTGCACGGACTATTCTAACCGAACTGTTTTAAACGAACTAACACGAGGGCGAAAATCTCGCCCCTTAAAAACGCGTTTGGAAAGAGAAGGAAAACCTGAGTAGGAAAGGAATGGATGCGCGGACGAGAAAAGCGAACGTTTCCAGGAAAAATGCAAGGGAACGAAACTTGGTAATAAATAAACAAAAGTTAGAGATACGTCGCAGACAATTGAGCGACGCTCAGTCGTGACGTAACTTTAGAGAACAATTGCTCGATTCAAAGAATTCTCAAGGATTGACGCTAACCAGACGGATGTCGGGGTTATGATAGCGCATGGATCTAGCTGCAAAGTATTGACATGCAGCGAGCAAACCTGCGCTGGGTCGTCAGATCGTATTGTGATTTTCAGACGGAAAGTTTACGATCTCTAAAAAACATAAACAATTCCGTGACTACGGAATCGTAGTTGCTACAGAATGTTTTCGTAGATAACAGCATAACATGTCGTTTATCCTTCCATTTTAGTAATGTTATTCCAGCTTTATTTTTGCACCGCTTCATTAGAAATTCTGCTTTCTATACTAGTGTAATGTCTCTACTGAGAGAAGTCATTGTATTCAAATAGTGGGAGAGCGACTTTCCACAGAACGACTCGTATAGTTATGTGAGAAGGGGCAGTGCTCGATTGTGTGGCTAAGAATTGAAATTCATGGAACTAAATCCTTATCTATATAGTAACAATATAACAATTTCAACGAATTCAACGAAATTACAGTTAGTGAATAATTACAATGTATTTGGTGAACACGTTAACGCTGGCATGCATCATCAATGGGTCATTCGTGTCTGCTACGCGGGGCGGCATACATCACGGTGGGTCATGCTTGCATTTCACAATGTAGATGGTACAAAATCGGTATATATTATTTTATTTCAACAATTATTTAATAGTAATTACATAATAATTCAGAATCAATGTACTCTTAACATATACATATATAAATTTAACTATAAATATATAAACTTAAAATGTAATATAAACCTAACAATATAATCTTAACATGATTATTTATTTCTTTTATAAAGTTTTCTAAAATATACGAAGCAGAGTGTTGACAGGCCCGCACAACGATCACAATATGTCGTTACTTTTTTGGCTTTGCTCGCGGCATACCTTGCAATTTTCAATTGAGACAAACGTTTATAACATTCTTTGCATCTCTGTTTTGTTTTTCTCGCCTACCCTTTGCATAATTGGAGAAAATGTTTACGATATTTCGGTAGAGTTTCGTCTTCATTTTTGCTTGGCATTTCTTTGCCGAGATTACCTATATTTTTCAAAAGTTGATCAATAATTCTGTGGCGGCCTTCCGACACTCGGGAACATCGACGCATATAGTTTACCGAAAGTGCATATTTCCTTCTTCGTTTCAATATATACAATTTCTAATTTGCCCCTAACATCTGTGCGTCTAAGGCAGAGCCTGCTACGTAGCCTTATTGATGAGTCTATTAACAGGCTCAGGACGAAACGTTCATCTCTCTCTTCTTCTTCCAACTCGATTCAGCATGAACACTGGCTTTTTATCTGTCGATTTAAAAAATTTTACACTGCTATGGTTTTGAAAAGTTATATCATCGTCCCGTTGTTGTTTCTGTCTTACCTGCACCAGTGGAATTTTTTTGTTCATTTGTATATTCCCACAAATATGTGTTTTCTTTTGCAATAGTTCCTCGGCTAAAGGGACACTCGTATAAAAACTATCTGTGAACAATATTCGGCCTTCATATAATAAATCATACATCAATGCCATTATGATACCATGCGCATGTGGTTTTGCAGTTCTGGGACCAGTTTTTTCCGGCATAAATAAGAATATTATTAGTATAACCATCCAGAAGGCATAGCTTATATAACTTTATTCCATATTTATGATACTTCCTTGGAAGATATTGGCGAAAACTCAGGCATCCTCTCCATGTAACCATGATTTCGTCAATTAGAATCGTTATTACAGATTTCACAGTATTTTTAAATGTATATACAATTGCGTCAACAATATTCCATAGTTTATATAATCGATTTTCAGTTCTAGCTATAGTATTATCGGTAAAATGTACGTATTTGAGAATAGTTATAAATCAATCGCGTTTCATCGCGTTTTTTATTCATGCATTCGAATACATTGCCTCTCGGACCAGTACAAATTATCTCTGGCAACGGAGCTACACCCATGATAAGCAAGATACCAAAAACAATGTTCATTTCTTATATATTATTGTGAACAGGCTTCCAGGCCTGTTGGTGTTTCCTGCCTCTAGGTGAAGAGCTATTCTTCAGCTGTATAGCATATTCGTTTGTTTCTTCCACGATCATTTTTAGTATATGATCCGTGAAAAATAACCTATATAAAGAAAAAAAATCGTCGCAGTCCGTGCCGTTGATTAACAATTTTTCTTCTTCAGCATACTCATCTATGGCTTGATTTTCTTTTCCTACTCTTTGTTATCATCAACATTCTCTTCCTCCGAATCAGACTGGAAATCGTCATGAGCTATCGGTTCACTTTCGATACTTTCCTCGTCTGAAGAGGTTGAGAGTATTTTCTTATTTTCTTATAAATCGCCTCTTTCTTATTATTATTTCACCAGACGAATCACATATTGATGGTATCTATCATTGAAATGAGCAGAAATTTAAAAAAAGCGCTAACCGCCTTTCTAGAATAAAAGATCATTCTGGCTACCTTTAAACTTACTACAAGAACTATATTTTCGGGAAATTCACTATATAAAAACTCTTCTAAATAATCGCGATATATACTAACTGCACTCTTTTTCCACCTTAGCGGTGTTAACTCTAAACTCTGAATAATCCTGACGTCGGTATCTAAGCTCTGAATAATCATTCCCAAACCAAAAAGTGTCGACTAGAGCGTATTTGTTAGCCCAAAAGTCACCGAGTTTCCTCATTCATATGTGGGCGTGCTGAACTCTAATCGGGCCGCTGAGGAGTCAGGGGCGAACAAAGTTGATCCCACTGGGCCCATCCCGAGACCCGCGATCGGTCAAAGGAAAGGGAACTGATTTCCGGAAAGTAGCGCTACGATCCTCGCTCACTTTACTCTGCAATACCCTGGAAATCAAACTGTAGTGCAGAACCCCATCAGCTTCCACCTTCGAGGTTTACTACGTACATGGGCCTCGAGTGCCAGAGCGTCTGGTAATCGTCAGTCGGGGATTCGACCAAATCGTCGTTTGCACTCAACATAATTTACGACTAAAGCTTACACTAGGTCCTGTCGAGGAGCTCGGAATATCTCGAGAGGGCGACAATACATGCGAGGGTCGAAGGCGTTTAGGAGCGTTTGCTCTACGTTTAGGTAACTGACATAGCTACGTTTAGTTACGGTAGGTAAATCTACAGTTTACAGTCAACCCTCCTATATCCCTCTATATCTCATTTGGTTGACTTACTCGGATTATATGTAATAAGTCATATTCTGCCTTTCAATTTCTCTGCCTTGAATTTCATACCTTATCTGGTATGAAGTGTTATCTAAATTTAGAATCTAATTATTATAAATAATTGTTAACCTTTTGAATATGAGTTCTAATCATAGTATTTCTTTGCGTACATTTCGTCAAAAAAAGCATCAAAAAGATTTGCATAAATCTGGTCCTATTGAATATTTCGGGAAAGAAAGAGATTCTACTATTGAAAGCAGTACACTAATACTCTTCCATATTTGGCAGTTGAATCAGTATATTATTTATGCCATACGTAATACAACAGCGATGAAACCTAGAAATTATGGGAGCTGTTTCTTTCTTATTGTTTCGGTGGTATAATTATTCGTTTGTTTTATTATATTGTCTACTAATTCACTTATTAAGTATAAAGTAAAATCACCTATTCCAATAATTTTATATTACTCGGTAATTATGGTCTGGTTGTTTTGTGATGTACGTAAAAATTTATTGTTTCTTGAGGAACGAATGATGCCTTCAGTGACATCTTCCCACTCTTCACTTGACAATATGTTTTCATTTTCATCGCTATTACTATATGTGCGATTTTTTTCAACCGAGGAAATCAGCATCTGAAATTCCAGTTCCCTCTGCTAGCGAGTTTCAAACTGCCTACTTCTATCATTAAATTATCTACAAAATCTAGAGAACTGTTTAAGCGATCCGCCGGTTGAATACTTGATGGTTGTCTTGCTCTTCTTCCGCATATTATTTCATCAGATATGAATTTTGTACCCCCGTAGGCACTTGTGTATTTGGAGGGAGAGGAGTGTCGAGTATTAAAAATGAACCACAAGTTCCTGCGATAGATTTATTTGATGTTTCGGATTCTCTCCTCCAACTCTATATTTGTACCTCGTAACTTGTCGACTGTCGAATGATGAAAATTGAATGTCTCTGCCAATTTTTACATTTGCTTTTAAGTATTTTGTTACACCCGTGTGTTTCGGTGATTGGCCACCGTACATATTCTGGTAAGCCAATCACCTTACCTGTTTGTGGGTGCCGTCCTTCTTGTCGCTTAAGGAGGGCGACACGGACGTTGGCGGGGGAATTGTTGCTAAATATTTATTTTCAGTAATGTAGCGGGATTTCCCGAGGTTCGCTTACCTGGGGCCTAACGATCATGGCCATCTGGGCCGCTGGGCCCAGGTCCCCGGTAATCCTCGGTTTATGGCGTTATGGAGGACGTGCTATCGAGGACGTTGACTAAAATTTATTTTTCTATTACTTAAAAATATTAAAAGCTAAAACGTCTCCTCAAAGGTAGCTTATTTATCCTGCACACCATAAACCGTGCTGGCTATTTCTACAGCGAATATTTCTTTATTGTTACTGCTGCCAGCCGCTACATGTAAATCAATATGCATATGTGTATATTATACGTAAGTATAAAATTTTAAATCTGCTTTCTTTTGAAATAAGACCGCACCAAAATCCATGGAGCTTGCGCCCTCATGCAGTACAGTTTCATTTGTTGGAATTATAAATAACCAAAATTAGCGCTTCGACTAGTTCGTGTTTTAATCTTTCCATCGTCCATAGTTGTCCTTCCTCAATTACCGAGGAAGAATGCTATTCCAAAACCATATCATTTCATCCCCCATCGGTTTTTTTCAAACTTTGCATATTTATAGATCTATGTATAGATCATCAATTGCCAGTGTAATTTTTTGACAGACCTTCAGATAATAGAGGGGGAGGCGTTCAAAATATGCATTTGGTGAAGTTTTTCGGAGACTATAACTTTTTACTGAATAAAGATATCGACTTAAATTTTGTGTCAAAAAATCCCAAAAAGTCAAGCTTTTGATTTATGTGCCACCTTTTATTTTTTAAAATTTTTAAGTCAATTTTTACGTAAATTTCTAATGTCGGCGGTTGTGAAAAATTATAAAAAATTGCAATTTCCAAGAAAGTATCTTCTCCGAGATTTTTTTTCTATTGGATTTGGAGGAATCTGGGATATGAAGTGCCTTTCTATCAGTCTTGTACTTTTGTGGACGAGGAGGTAAGGAGAAATAACTATCGACTCCTATGTCACACCTTTTATTTCTCTGGTACATACGCATAGGTCATTGAACTGTGATTGACTTGTCATCTGGCGTCGAATATATTGGCCGCCGAAATTTCTGGACGCCAGCGAGACGTGAAAAAATTTGATCGGCTCGGTGTAACAGGCTGGAACAGCTTGCACGCTGTCATCCTGTATCACAATCTGGTAACGTACTATACGCGTATCTTTAAATTGGAAGGTGGCTCCAGACTGTGGATGTAAGTTGGCTATGATTCTCCGGAGCCAGATGAGTTCCGCCGACGATGCCTGTAGATCGTCTTTCCATGCCACGCGGAGACCAAGTAACACCAGTGATAGAGTATCTGTTCATGATTCTCCGCCGTGGCACATAAGTGCTGCCTTGAGTTTTCGATAAAGACGCTCTGCTATGCAGTTGTAGCACGGATGATATAAGGTAGTCAAAGATTGGCAAAACCCTACAAGTCTTCCAAGCTGTTTGGTGATTCGATACGAAACGTCAAATCGAGTAAATCATCCGAGGAGCAGAACCTTAGTGACTGTCTCAGCAGTGATGTCCACGATTGGAACAATCTCTAACCAATGCGTGTATCTGTCCGTGGCAGTAAGACAATACCTGAAACCATCCGAAACAAGCATGAGACCTATAATATCAACGTGGACATGAGTCCCTGTGCATAAATGCCCACATAAAATGTTGAGTGATGAGCTTGACCGTGGCATAGGCTCCTAAGCGACTTAATGCGTGCAGAGTATTGGTGACCTGACGACGGAAAGGTTGAGTGACGAAAGGACGCGGACACTCCTGTAAGGCGTCACAACATAAAGTGACATCAGTGCCGGGAAGTTGCACGTTCTACAATTGTAATGCCGAACCGTCCCTGACAACTCGACGGCAAAAACATTTTTGTGGTTGCTAACATGTCGACTATCGATGGAATATTGTGCTATTAAATCCAACCATTTCCGGCGGCAGCGAGATGTGTTTCCAACACGTTGTTGAAAGGTGTAGATCAACGGATTATGGTCAGTGTAGATGGTAAAGTGACGACCATCGAGCACGAAAGTGAAGCAGCGTACTGACTTGTAGATCGCGAAAAGTTCACACTCATACGGCGCCTACAGACGATCCTTATCGGAGGGCTTCTTTGAGAAAAAAGGTTGCCATTAGTCGTCCATGAACTGCCGAACCACGCCGTCAATCTGGTGATCCGACTTATGTGTGAAGAGCGCAAGCTGTGCAGATGGCTGCGGGTTAGCCAATATGCTTGCGCAAGGAAGAGCAGCTTTGGTATAGGCTAGGGTTGTCTGTAGTGTAGCTGCGTCGGCGAGAAACCGACGGTAGATATTATATTACTCCAAAAAACCGACGAAGCTGTCTGGACATTACGGGCAAGGAATAAGTGACAATGGCTTCCACTTTGTCAGCTGGCAGGCGCTTACCGACGGAAGACACCGTGTGTCTAAGGACAGTAACCTCTGCCTGTCTCAGCACACACTTCGCGGGATTCACAACGATGCCATGCTCATGAAGACGTTGAAAGAATAGACGGAGGTGCTCCAAATGCTGTTGTGGTTTATATTCCACGCAGAATATTGTCCATAAACTTTTGAAACTTTTGACTAACGTTTCACAAGTCAAATAACATATATAGAAATTTAAAGAGTACAAATGGAGTGGCGATCACCGTCTTGTCGATGTCTTTTAAAGCCATGGGAATCTCATTAAAGGTTTGTACCAAATCTATAAACAGAGTAGATTTTGTCACGACTTCTCAAACGGGCACGCGATCCCAGTACGAACGAGGATTTCAAACTCCGCCCGAGCAGCGTGCTGACGATCCGGAGCCATTCGGCGCGGATGACACGTGACAGGGGGACTAAGCATAGTGCGTATGTGGTGAACTGCTGAATGTTTGACGGGACGTGGCAAACCTACTGGACGGCTGATATTCGGAAACTCCGACCATAATGCATAATAAGGTGAGGGAGCAGCGGTAGTCGGAGTAGACACTTAGTGTAGACACACGGAGTAGATACTAGCACAGTATACAGTAGCGAAACTCTCTGTCGGCACCTTTGATGTCGGTGTACCATAAAATTGAGTGCGCATGCGCGACAGAAGCTACCTAATCGCAGTGCCACCTGGATTTCAATCTCACTTGCATTTTTTTACTCTCTATCTGCCCAACTTATTTTTACGTTTAGTTAATCAAAATTTAATAAAAATAATAAATGTATTATTTCTAATACACTGAAAAACAAGGAAAGAAAGCAAAAATCGAAAAAATATAAAATACACATGTTACTATGACTATAAAAATGTAAGAACATAAATATTATACAAGATAAACAAGAAAAAATATAATGAAAAATACAAAAAATATATTATACATTGTATATTTTATTTTAAAATTTATTTTAAAGTTATTTTATATATACTTAATACCTATGTATACAAATATATCGGTAACAAACATATATCTTTTGCCATGTTTACTTTTACATTGTGCATCTATTTGTGCTGTTAATAATCTATTAAAATCTTCCGGTAATAACTTACGACCTAATTCCCTCAAATTATTATATTCGTCTTGTCTACTTGGGCTGACTGATTTTCTTTCCCTTTCCTTCGCATGTAATCGCCGAATTTGTGTACGCAATGCATTATTTTGCGTTTTTAATCTTTTAACTTGTTCACGTAATTTTTTTATTCTGAAACTATCATCTAATGATCTCTTTGTATGAGTCGTCATCAGGCTTGTTCCTGGCTCCTCAGCAGATGTGCCTCTGTAATATTAAAATCTGTTAGATTCATTAAAAAGGATTTTTAAATATATGATATAAAATTATATAATTATAAATTAGCTAACACAAAATAAACAACAAAATAATATGAAATAAAATAAAATAAAATACAGTAAAAGTATAAACTTACGGTTTCATTACTTCTGTCTCGAAATTACTAGCAGCAGAATGGCAAGTTGGCAGAATTATTTTAGAGGTTTTTGTATTCCTGAAAACAATTTAGATATAATTTATAAATTTACTAATTAAAAATACATAAATTCATTATTCTATTAATATATATTACCTATTCTCTTCTTCAACTTTTATAGCCCCTTCTGCATATGTATTACTACAACAAAAGAGATATATATTATAAAACTATAAAATTGTATATAAAATTATAACAAAAAAATATGAAATACAATTTCACATACCTAGATAGTTCTTCTTTTTCTGTAGCTACATTTTGTTTTGCAATTACATTTGTATTATCTCTGAAAAGAATTTATTTATTAAATTAAATTGTGTCAAATAATTTAATCATTAAATGAAATTATGTCAAACTAACAATTATTATTAAACTTACTGTTGTTTAGTATCACGTCCCAATAATAGTGTTGGAACAACATCTGGATGAAGGCTAGCTCTAACTTTATTAATTCTGAATAATTTGTCCTCAAAATGTAAATGGCACAGACGAATATTGTTAAATGAATATTGTGGACCTTTAGATAATAGATCATATCTTTTACATGCATCTACCCATTTCAACCATCTGTAATATAAAATTGTATTAGTTTTATCAATAACATATTAATTTATATATTACATATATTTATATTATACTACTCAAAAGAAGCATGGCATCAAAAAATCATAATGCATATTATGAGACATCTTATACCTGTCTTGTTCCTTTGGAAATTTAAAATAATGTTGCTTCACGTTGAATTGTTTTAAGCATCCCAGTATTGCACAATTTGACTTCTTTCTTATGTCCATTTTTTAATTATAAAATTAGTGCAGCAACATCTGAAACAAAGCTAAGATCAAAATGCTTCCAAAGAGAATATATAATTTAAAATATTTATATAAATTAACAATTCCCTTAAATTATTAATCAAAATACTTTTAGAAATTAACAACTATTTTAAATTGATTCTTTTTTGCTTCCTTTCCTTTTTCTCCTAAAATCTTCGAAATAGCTTGAACGTGCTTCAACGCTTTCAAGCAGCTTTCAATAGATATTGAATTCCCTCCAAATTCAGCTTCAGATTTGGTTAGATATTCAATCGTCTTTTTGTTTGCTAAGAAAGAGAGAGAAAGAAAAACTAAAGAGCAAGTGAGGCAGAAGTTCAGATGGCACTGCGATTCGGTGCCCTGATTCGCGCATGCGCATTAAATTTTGTAACACATAAAATCGGGCAAGTTGCGCTACTGTATACTGTGATACTAGTACGGAGTAGGCACTACCTTGATCTGCGAGCACGAAAATTGTTTTACTGCGGCGGCATGGGGAGATGAGAGGGTTATCCCGTCGATGAAACGATGGTTGCGGATATCGACTGAAAGATTATAATGGGCGAGAAAATCCGAACTAATGATAAGATGTGGCATGTCGGTAATGATGAATTGCCAAGTAAAGTCTCGACACAGAGGTAAGCCCAAGCAGAAAAGGATAAAGCCATAAGTGCTGATATTAATTCGCTGCGAACAAGTTGTAGGTAGTCCTCTGGCGCCGCTCTTGTAGGTAGGACCGCACATATTATTATATGCACATATCCGATCTGGTGTTGACCAGAAACTGGCGCTTGAAACGCTGGCCTCGCTCGTTTCCCGGAAGGCCCTGGTCACATGGTGGACAACACTTTGTGGCTCTGTCAGCCTATCTTCGATAGTACCAGCACAGGCTGTCGCTGGTTGCGGGATCGCGAGCGGAATCGCCCTCAGGAGCCGGTAAACGGGTGTGAGAACGGTTACATGAACGGCATAAAATAATGATCTGACGCGTAAACTCGTGCACCTGCTGAGAGAGCGAAGAATATTTTGAGGAGCTTGTAGTGCCGATGCTGTGAATGTTGACTTACGGCGGGACCTCAGATTTTGTCCGCGAGTTGCGCTATTATGCACTGTCGGCCTGAGAAGCGACAATAATCTCTATGTGCGATGACAAACAGAATCAGCTCCTCCTTCAGGTGCTTGTAACGGTCGGTGAGAGATGGATGGATGATGGTGTGCCCCACCTCAATCGCATATTTATGGTCTAATTGCGTGACCATGTGGCTGAACTTCTTGCCATCTTGGGTTATTTCACATAACTCGAACTGATTTTCGACTTACGCGAATCATAACGGTGGTTAATCCGACCAAAATTGTGGAAGCTTTATAGATATGCGCGCTACATACAGTTGATCTCCATCTTCCTACGGCGGCACTATTGTTCTGAAGGCCAGATGGCCTGACCCGGGATAGCTTAAGCAGGCGGTTGTTGTGCCTGCTGCTGAATTTGTTGAAGTGAAAACCTCCGAGCTGAGCCTGTTTCACATTGAGTGTTTCTTGTTGAACCATAATTTTCACCTGCAATTCGGCCGTCGGATCATGATCTTCCTCCGCCATGACGAAAAATCACAGTCACTGTCACAATCACTGACACATTGAATCACCACAAAGTACAATGCGTCACCGGATCACGTCGGGAGCACCAACGTGGACGAGGAGGTAGGGAGTGATAACTACTGAGTCCTATCTCACACTTTTCATTTCTCTAGTACACGCGCATAGGGCCGCATATATATAGGCCGCCGAAATTTCTCGACATCAGCGAAGAGTGGGGGAATGGGCTTGGTTGACGTCCGGCCGCCAGAACCTTCCGGAGGGGTCATTCTCTGGAAAGATCGGTAAGGTCACTGCGAACACACCAGAAGCATCGAGTCCGCTACACTTTTATCTCCTTGTACGTGTCGGGGTACTGTTAGTAGATACTTTTCAAAAATTATTTCAACAATCGCCATTTTAAATTCCGAAAGGTTTTCTTATTTTTGTTTTCATTCTTTTTTTTGTATATAATAAATGCATCGAAGAAAAATTGATCAATGAGTTAACGAAACACCTTTTTGTAATATTTCTTTTGCTATTTTGGAGTGGTCTTATAATAAGATAATTTTTAATCAATCCTGTCAAAGCCGTTAATCGATGTTTTATAATTTCGTCACCTCTCTTCAATTTTATTTTACAAGATGATGAATTGTGAATTGTGCTTAATGCACAAACTGTTTCCTTATCTTGCGGTTTTAGACATTTAATCACGACTTTAGTTTTGTGTTTTGACGATCGAACATATCTATTTTCAATAACGTCGCTGCTACCAGGCGGAATTTTCGCGTCGTTGATTCCTCACTGAGGTTGTAAGGCTTAGATCGAACGCGGTTGTTCGCGACGCTGTTCGCCAACTTAATATTAGACAGCTTGCTCTAACTAAATATTCCTTCGTTTACATTTCTCTCACAATTCGACCGTTTTTGTGAGAGTTTAGCGGCTAGCAGCTGCAACAATAAAGTAATATTCGCTGTAGAAATAGCTAGCACGGTTTATGGTGTACAGGATAAGTAAGTTACCTTTGAAGAGACGTTTTAGCTTTTAATATTTTTAAGAAGTAAGAGAAAAATAAACTTTAATCAACGTCCTCCATAGTACGCCCATAACGCCATAAACCTAGGATTACCGGGGACCTGGGCCCAGCGGCCCAAATGGCCATGACCGTTAGGCCCCAGGTAAGTGAACCTCGGGAAATCCCGCTGCATTACTGAAAATAAATATTTAGCAACAATTCCCCCGCCAACGTCCGTGTCGCCCTTCCTAAGTGACAAGAAGGGCGGCACCCACAAACGAGTAAGGCTTTCCAGAATATGTATGGTGGCCAATCACCGAAACGTACGGGTGCAAGAAAACGTTTATAAGCAAATGTAAAAATTGGTAGAGACAGATTTTACAAAGTTTCAACGCAAAGATTCAGAATTGGAGGTTAGAGTCAGCTATACTAAATAAATCTGAAGCGGCTGCGCTGCTTCGGTTCTTGCTGTGCTGTAAAGATGGAGGAAGAAAGAAGGAAGGAAAAGAGAGGGGAAGAACGTTTCGTCCTGGGCCTGCTAGTGGACTCATCAGTAAGGCTACCTAGCAGGCCCTGCCTTAGACGCTGGGATATTAGGGACAGTTCAGAACTTCTATATATTGGAAACGATGGGTCATCGGGTACTTTCAGGAAAGTGTAAATGGTGCTGTCCCTCTAGTGGCGAGTGCCGCCACATCACCCCCTTGCCAGTGGTGAACGATATCCAGCTGTGCGTCTTCGTTCTTCAAGGTGTTCCCTCAGGTGCGACGATGTGTGTAGAACCTCGTATTGGTTGATTACTGGGTGTAGAAACCGCGATGCCATGTCTGCTGCTCCTTCGGAGCGCGGCGATTGCCGCGGTGCTCAAGCCTAGCCGGCGAGCGCGCTGTGAGAAGACCAGCGCTGTGCAGTCGTATACTCTGCTGTCCTAGGATGGCCCGTGTGTAAACGACGAAATTCGTCGCGCGTTGTGGTAATTGCCGGAAAGTCCCAGTGATCCTTGCCTGCAGGTCCGGACTCCTGCGAGATCTTCGTGGGCTCGGCGTAGAGGCGTGGCCACCCTAGGAGAGGGGTTACGGTATCGGCGTGCTGCGGCGGTACCCAAGGCCCAACGATGAATACTTCATCCTCCCAGATGTTCTGGGCGAGGTTGTCGTCGCAGGTGGTATGCTCGACGAGCTGCTTCCTTGTCTTCCTGTGTTGTAGTAGGCTGCGTGTCCATATCACGTCGGGGTCACCAATTGAAGCGGCTGCGCTGCTTCGGTTTGTCGCTGGGCTGTAAAGATGGTGGAAGAAAGAAGGAAGGAAAAGAGAGGGGAAGAACGTTTCGTCCTGGGCCTGCTAGTGGACTCATCAGTAAGGCTACCTAGCAGGCCCTGCCTTAGACGCTGGGATATTAGGGACAGTTCAGAACTTCTATATATTGGAAACGATGGGTCATCGGGTACTTTCAGGAAAGTGTAAATGGTGCTGTCCCTCTAGTGGCGAGTGCCGCCACAAATCTATCAAAGGAACTTGTGACTCATTCAGTACACGACACTCTCGCCCTTCAAATGAAATTCTTCATTCGTTATACGATGATCGTGTATAACTGACTGACTGTAGGGCTCGCTAGTTTTTTGGGAGCTTGTTAGCTGCTCTTTCCACCGTGCAGGGAGTGGACACAGTTGGGAATTTCCCAATGATCAAGATTTCGGTCCGGTCCCATTAAGTACAGGTTTGATGTCCCGCTGCGTGCACATGTTCGATCGACCCTTAAGAAATACCTCGTTTACAACACGCGGTGGCTATTGAGGACGTCGAAATTAAATATTCTTAAGACCATTGTGTCGAAGGCCGCGAAAGTTTAAGAAATTACTTAAAACGTCTTAATCTTAAAAATAGCCTTTTCGTCGCGAATGTGTAATAAACGAAGTCTTTGAAGACCCCACGTTTTAATTGTTCCGTTAGTTGGAACAAATAATATGCCCTAAATATTCAAATCTTCTGTGTATGAAACAATAATATATTTGCTCTAATTTATTATTAAGCCGTACTGACTAGCAACCTTCATTACAGTTTTTAAACTTTTAACTGCACTAATAACAACGTTATCTAAAACTATTTTATCGTCTAAGTAGGTTCGAGCAATACCAGCTACTATGACTTACTTAAGCACTGTATGTATAAATTTCTGAAAAACGGTAGGTGACTTGCATATTCCAAAAGCTGCCTTTAAATATTTATAATGGCTGTTAGCCACAACTCTCAATAAACTACTTAGACTATTTCTTATATTTTATTCTTTATTTATTACTTTATGTTTAAACATACTTATTTTCTAAGTTTCATTTATATAACCTTATTAAAAGTTAGAAACAAAATTTAGAGACAAAAGAACAGAAAAAGAACCCAACGTATCACCACTAGATGTCAGCACACCATAGAATACTGTGGATTTTGTCTTGTCCACGATATTTTCTTCTAATTGGCTTTCACGTTGGATGGCTTTTATGTAACAAGTTTATTTAACAACAACAAGTCTTTACAATTGAGGTAATCTGAAGTAGAAGTTAAGAAATACAAATCTAGATTTGGCAAAGGCAAATTGTGGTGTGAACTCTTTGATGGTGAAGAAATTAGTGAATAATTAATTTCAAAAACGTAGAAATTTGAAAGACGTCGCAAACGAGAGTCTCTTGTTTATAGATGGCGTGAATTAATTATGAAACAATTTCCTAACGAAAATGTACCCTCCGAGGAGCGGAAGTAGATGGCTGTGAATGTGTCTGCTTATATGAGGAAGTCGGTAACGTCGGTAACGCCACATTACCCCCCTCCAAGTCACTTGGCCGGGAAGGACAAATAGACGATTTACGTTCATAAATAATGTCGAAAATTCGTCTGCACAACGTTTCTGGTATATAAGGCCTAATGTGATTATTCGAAATATCGCAATAAATGGCGGCTTCTGATTCGGTTATCTTTAACTTTTTTAATTGTAATGATGTGTTATTATTTAGTATTTGTTGCAATTCTAAATCTTTATCTTGATGTTCAGCAATGTCTTTCATGCTTACCACAACTGGCATGCTAATAACGTCCAGCCGTGATAATGCATCAGCTACCGTGTTTTCATTGCCCGGAATGTGGATAATAGTAGTTGAAAATTGTCCGATGTAATCTAAGTGTCTTAATTGTCTCGGTGAGGCTTTGTCGGATCTTTGAGAAAAGGCATAGATTAAAGGTTTATGGTCAGTCTGTATTACAAAAGTACGTCCTTCTAAGTAGTGTTTAAAATGTTTGATTGATTTGTATATGGCAGTTAGTTCTTTGTCGTACGTACTGTATTTAGTCTCAGCAGGAGAAAATTTTTTTGAAAAGAAACCAAGTGGTTCCCACATTCCGGTAGTGTTTTGCTGCTGTAGTACTGCGCCTATTGCCGAATCAGATGCATCTGTAACTAATGTAAGTGGTGCATTATCTTTCGGGTGTACCAGTAACGCTGCGTCCGCCAATGAATTTTTACAATTTTCAAATGCTATTTCAGCCTCTGGTGTCCAGGGAATTATGCGCTTGTCGCGTTTTTTAGCTCCTTCTAAAAACTTGTAAAGTGGTGATTGTATTCGAGCTGCATTTTTGACGAAACGTCTATAAAAATTAATAATGCCTAAAAATCGGCGTAAATCTTGTATGGTTTTTGGCTTAGTGTATTCTTGAATATTCTTAACTTTGTCGGGTACAGGCCTGGCTCCCTTATTATCTATCTGGTAACCCAGGTACTGAACGGATGACATGCCGAAATTACATTTTGATAGGTTAATGGATATTCCATATGTTTTTAAGCGTGAGAAAACTTGTTTGAGATGATGTTTATGTTCCGCTTCATTGGCGGAAGCGATCAAGACATCATCAACGTAACAAAATGCGAAATCTAATCCTCGGAGTACTGTATCCATGAAGCGTTGAAAAGTTTGAGCAGCATTTTTTAAACCAAAAGTCATAACATTGTATTCAAAGAGGCCAAATGGTGTAATTATAGCTGTTTTTGCGCGATCTTCTGGCGCCATAGGTATTTGGTGATAAGCTTTTTCTAAATCTAAAGTTGTAAAAATGTTCGTTCCGTCTAGTCTGTTTGTGAAGTCTTGGATGTGTGGAATTGGGTATCTGTCAGGTACGGTTAAACTGTTTAGTCGTCTATAGTCCCCACAAAGTCTCCACTCACCATTCTTTTTTGATACCATATGTAATGGGCTTGCCCAAGGGCTACTAGACGGTTGGCAAATTCCTTGATTTAATAAATAATTAATTTCGGCTTGCGCTGCCTTAAGTTTTTCTGGAGGTAATCTCCGTGCTCGCTCTGCAAAAGGTGTTCCTTTTGTGATTATGTGATGCTGTATTTGGTGTTTAGGATTATCTTGTCTGCAAATTGGTCTAGTTATTTCTATGTATTCTTTAATAATGTTTTTATATGCGTTATTTGAATCTACTGTTGTGAGCGTCGGTTGCGTATCTGTCCTAAGTTCGCCTATGGTATGTAAATTCGTAAGTCCGTCAATGAGTCTTCTGTTACGAATGTCCACCAGAAGACCGTAGTGTTTAAGAAAATCTGCGCCTAAAATTGGCTGTTTAACATTAGCTATGAGAAATTCCCAAAAAAATTGACGTCGTAATCCGAGGTTTAAACTTACTTTGGTCGTACCATAAGTATCTATCGGAGTACCGTTTGCTGCGTAAATCTTAAAGTCGGTAGGAGCTGATCCTCCTGTTGTCGATCTCAGCGGCAAGACGGAGATATCCGCTCCGGTATCCACTAAATACCTTACTCCACTACGTTTGTCTGATATTAAGAGGCGGCAATTTCCAATGCGACCTTTCTAAGCCGCCTGTAGTCGGGGAGGCGCCGTTAGGTTTTCCTGTTGGCTTGATGATGATGGTCGCTTCGGTGATGATACATTCCAAGAGCATGGTTGATTGCAGCGATAAGCTTTCTTGCCGAATTTGTAATGGTAAAAACATAAGCCATTGCTTCTACTTCTTGATTGCTGTTGCCATGGGGATGTTGAAGAACGAGAACACGATCGTGGTCTCCATGATCTCTTTAGTTGCTGATAACGTTGCTGCATTTTTGTAGCCAATGACTTCATTGACGTCATAAGACGAATCATTCCATCCTCCAGTAATGATACTTTGTTTTCTAATGATGATACTGATACTGCCATTCTTAAATCTTTGTTAGTTAAAATTGAATGCAAAAGCTGTTACGTTTATCAAATCGAGTGCGTTGATCAAATCGGCTGTGTTGCTGCGATGATCACGTTGGCTTCGATTATCACGTCGGAAGGGTCACCAATTGTGGATATTGTCTTGTCCACGATATTTTCTTCTAATTAGCTTTCACGTTGGATGGCTTTTATGTAACAAGTTTATTTAACAACAACAAGTCTTTACAATTGAGGTAATCTGAAGTAGAAGTTAAGAAATAATGTGCCACAATACTGTGGCGTTACCGACGTTACTGACTTCCTCATATAAGCAGACACATTCACAGCCATCTACTTCCGCTCCTCGGAGGGTACATTTTCGTTAGGAAATTGTTTCAAAATTAATTCACGCCATCTATAAACAAGAGACTCTCGTTTGCGACGTCTTTCAAATTTCTACGCTTTTCAAATTAATTATTCACTAATTTCTTCGCCATCAAAGAGTTCACATCACAATTTGCCTTTGCCAAATCTAGATTTGTATTTCTAAGCTTCTACTTCAGTTATAAATTCTGTACCCATTATTAACGACATCTAGGGTTAACAGGTAGGTTATGTCATCTATTAAAATATTAGTAAAAAATTCTCTCCCCGTATAATTTCCTTTTATTCCTTCACCGCGAAAACGCAAAATTTTGTTGTTTAATTTAGGTGCTGCAATTTTCATATAATGCTCTGCATGCATCAGATTTAGATTGCTAACCGAATTAATTAACGCAATCAACTTAAATTGCTCAATTTGTGCAGTTTTCGCACGTATCTTAAGTGATTCCACCGACGCACTGCTCACATCTTTTATCGGTTTTTTCGGATCGTTGCATTCGAACGAAATATGCTCATACTTTTACATTTAAAACATTTAGCAGCCTTACTCTTCGTTGAACAATGTTCACTTAAGTGATTCCGGTCTCCACATAGATAGCATCTTTCACGCGCTATCTTCCTCGCTTTTTCTTCAGTTCGTTTCTTGGTTTCTTGTCCTGAAATTCTTCTTTATGATATAGTGTTTGGGATAACGCAGGGACTACTCTATGGTACAGTTAGTCATGTATAGAGTTTCGTTTTTTATCAGTTTTTGCATATCGGCTGCAGCTAATATGTGGTACTTAAAGTAAATTCATTTATTAGGATTTAGTCTTGTCTCAGCAATTTCATCAAGGTTACCATAAAGTCACGTTGCAAAGGGTCTTTAGAATTTAGAATATTTTTAAGATTATAACAAGCGGACCCGTATCATTGGCGTTAACTTGACTTGGTGAAATATCTGCGCTGTTGCCAAACTTTCGTTTATTAGCAACCACCCCCATCATCTCCAAATATAACGAATTGTTTAGAATTCGCGAAAATCAGCAGAAATAAACCAAGTCAACTCAAGATACAGTATTCAGGGAGTCATTTCTGAGCTGAATCAATCGGCTACATAACTCTATTCAATCAGTCCTAAAACATTAGGTGGTGCTTCGATACATCAGACGGCACCTACTGCAATATACGAAGTATGTGTAATGAGCGGACGTGTACTTAATTGTATAGTATTACTGGAATCTCTTCTTTAACCCACGGATGCTCTTCGTGCTATATAGTATCATCTTATTTAATAACAGCTGAAATTACCATGTCTGCTTGCTTCACTATCTCCAGCATATAATACGTATATCTTCTTATTTAGTCGAGACAAGTCCTTATGGATCCTATGTGCATTCACAACACGTGAAATGCTTACTACAGTCCAGGCCAGTTATGACAACATTCTTTGTAATTGACGAACATTTGACGACCGTTTTGAAATTGTGGAACATGATGACCGATCCACGGAGCAATCGCTTTGCATATATCACTCTTTCCACGTCGCTCCAGTCACATAACTACGCCATGTCTTCGAACTGCCAGAGTCAACAGTAAATATTTTCTTTACTGCCGCCATTGAAAATATTGGTTCGAGCGAAAAGTCTTTGCGCTTTTTGTAAAGCACAAAAAAATTTATTAAAAACAAGAATTTATTTTTAATAAATTTAGAGAAAAGAAATTATTTTTCGAGATAATTTCTGTCATTATTTGTTGCATTTTCCCAGAGTTTTGGCAATTTTTCGATCCCTTTTTGGTAAAATTCTCTTGGTTTTGAGTCAACGAAGGGATCAAGGTGTTTCCGGAAGTTTTTAGTAAACGTAAAAGATTTATCTTAAAGACTATGTCCCATGGACCGAAACAAATGATAATTTGATGATGCAATGTCTGGATAATGAAATAAATGTGTCAAAAGTTTTAAATATGAAGCCCGGATTTTTTCTCGGGTCAGCTTGCATTGTTGTGTTGGAATGCGCTACTTGACATCATTTTGATTATGTTCATCTTCATCTTCGCCATGTTCAATCTCTAATAACTTCTTAGATCTCTTAGGTGATCTTGCAACGCTTTCTTATTTTCCGATATTCTTAGTTTCCGTTTTTTAGTTCTTCTTTTAATTCATTCTTTATCTCGTTTCTCGTATCTAACATTTTGGAAGAAGAAACTGTACAAATTCGACTCTTTGCGACTTGGACAAGGTCGGCTTGGTTTACGGCACAATTATTTGAACATAAACAACATAGCGCAGCTTGTTCATCACCGACAGCACAGTTTCTTCAATACAGTTTGTTCAACATGGACAACATAGTCAATTAGTTTTATTCAATTTGTCTTATTCTGTCTCTATAGAATAATCTATAGACGAGGAGGTAGAGAAAGAATGACTGCCGATTCCTATATCACGCTATTTATTTCTTTGATAACAAATATATAGGTCGTTGATCCGCGACTAATTGTCAGCTGGCGTTGAGTATTGGATATACATACATACATATATATGTATATAGCGAGAAGTGGGAGGAGTATCATTGGTTTGTGTGCAGAGGTTTCGGTTATGTGCATGGGTTTCAGAACCTGGATGTTCAGGAAGTGCTATCCCGACCTCCTCGTGATGGAACCTGAGCGCTGGGTTTGCCCTGCGGCTAACGGGGCTCTGGTCTTATTGAATATAACTGGGACTGGGCGGTTTGGTGCATCTATGGCGGCCCTCCGACTCTCGCCACTAGAGGGACAGCACGGCCTACAGTTTCCTGAAAGTCCCCGATGACCTATCCTTTCCAATATATAGGAGTATTCCAATATAAATTCCGGAGTAGTTCCAATATATAGGAGAGACCTGTCCCTAATATCCCAGCGTCTAAGGCAGGGCCTGCTAGGTAGCCTTACTGATGAGTCCACTAGCAGGCCCAGGACGAAACGTTCTTCCCCTCTTTTTTCCTTCCTTCTTTCCTCTTTTATTCTACAGCAAACCGAAGCATGCCGCTTCACATCTATAAATTTGCCCAAGCTAGTCCAAGACAAATTCGTAGAGCGAAATTGAATCAGGTTGAGACTGGGCAGTCTGGTTCATCTATAAATTTGACCAAGCTGGTTCATTACAAATTCAAAACGGGTCAGAGTAAGTATGCATGTAGTGAGGTCGCCTCCCCGAGGTTCCGCGTGGATGCTTCGTCGTTGTACGGACTTTGTCCCTCGCGGCGGAGTAACTAAAGGACTCACCCGTGGGAAAGGCGCCACGGCACATCTGGATTTTTCCATCGCTCGTTTCAGTGAGGTGGCGTAACTGGGAAGTAGGTTGGATAACCGTCTTGCGTATACCCGACCGAATCACGAAGCACGTCCGACCACCGTCCTGGTGTAGGGCAGACAATAATCTCCGCCTAGACCTCCATCGGAGGTTAACCATGCCCCGCATCTGGTCTAGCTTCGACTCGATCTGGATCCCGGCCTTGCCCGTGCCTTTCCCCGGAATCAACCCTGACCTGGAGTTGTTCTTCTCGGCGACAGACTCCGACCAAATGCATCTCGTCCTACGACGACGGCCGCGCCAAGCGCCCTCCATTAGCCTACCTTGTTTATTGAGAGATGTCGAACGTGACCTATTTCCGCATACTGTCGTCGGTTATTACACTGCGGCTATTGGAGGATTTCTTCAGGTCTCACAGATCAATGACCTTGTACCGGCGATTGTAGGACCACTGTCACCCTTAAGAATCTCTTGGCCCCGGCCAATAGCGTCTTGCTACTACCAGTTGCTTCTGGGTTGGCCGCCACCATCACCACATTGCTGTTCCTGCTCGACCTGCTCGGCGTCCGTGACAGTCTTAACCGCGCCTCATGCCCCCTGTAGATCTATCTGGTTCAACATATTCTGGATCTGCGAGAGCAGCTCGGGTGTTGAACTGCGGGGTTGGTATCCGAACAGAAGTTGCGTCGGCGATTTCCTGATGGTCCGGTTGGTGGTGCAGTTAATTGCATTTTGGACCCTTTTCACGCTTTTGTCCTATCGGTCCTCTGTCTGGTCCGCGCATGTAGTTGCAAGTGAGCTCAGCACCGTCCGGTTTACCATCTCGCATTTACCGTTTGGGCGTGGAGTGATTACTGCGTTACCATGGTCGCTTATAATGCAAGATGGTAATGTTCGTCGTGGCGGTACTTTACGATATTGAACCGTGACATTTTGAGTACTATCCATTTATTTCCCTTTTTCATCTTCCGAAATATGACACTGCTTTAAGGATATATTTCTCTAAGTACAGGCTCGTGCCTGGCTGTACATTCCCGGCCTCTAAGATTTATCTAGTGACTTCAAGGTTTAATTCTTGGAGTTGAGTGGTTTTAATCCACTTCACCTCGGTAAGGTCATTGATGCAACAATCGACGGGGTTTTTACTCAGAAAGTCTACATGGGTAAGTTCTGCTCCTGAACGATAAACAGTTGCGAAATTGTAATGTTGTAGGTATATCCAACACATCCCAAGAGCTATGGTCAGTTCTGGTCGAGACGACCTCGGGATCCCATAGCTCGGCAAGATCCCTGTTGTAATACCGTAAACCTCTTGTTTCGTCGGAGCGAGGGGCTTGCCTTCATTGGTCAGCCCGCAAGAGGATAAACCTCTATAAAAAGTCCCTGGCCTTAAGTTGCGGTACGCGGTGAACGGGCATGCCTGGTTCTCGCGGCTGGGCGTGACCGGTGGGTGCACCGGTCGCGTGCGACGAACTTTGAGGATACTGACGCCGAGTGAATCTATATTTCCCCGATACGGTGGCTCGGCCAGGGGTGACCTCCATTCTGACCGACGGGTGGGATTTATATGGATAGTTCGAATTTAAAAAACTGTAGTACAGGGGGGTGGGACGGGAGATGAACAGGAGGCAGGCATCAATTGGATCCTTATGGTCGGGGGTCTCGGAGCAGAATCTTACGGCTTCCCGGGCTAGTGTGACTATGAAAAAGCTCCACCTAAGAGGCAGGGTGTTGGACAGGCGCGCCACGGGGAAGTCTGACGACGCATCCTATGATTTGGACACGTCCGTGGAATCGGTGAGATCGTCGTTTTCACTGTATGCCGAACGGCCGTGTCCGAAATCGAAAAAGAGGGAGAGTTCTCCTACAATTGGGGAATATATTGGCCTCGTTGCGTTCAAACGGGCATAGACAGGGTAATGTATAACTGGTGGTACGACCGACAGGAAGGTAATTCTACATGAAAAAATAAGTCGAAAATATAGAATAAAAATTTGGGGCTTTGTTTCCGAGAAAATCAATTTTTAATTTTCGTCGGGTACGGATACGCTTGATCACATCTCGTTATAATCCACCTTACTGTAAATCGCTGTCTCAATGGAACACATACATTACGAACAGGTAATGAAATAGAGTGTTTGAAACAAAGTTTATTCTTATAGAAATTGCTGAAAATATTATCCATAGTGCCGAAAACATAATTCTGCTCTTCTAATTAAATTTCTATGAACGCTTTTTAAGGTATTCGGTTGTTTTAATGTATGAAAAAGCTGCAATAAGCTTTTTTTCAATTGTTCGCAACTTGTGATTTCTTCGGAATACACAATTGATTTAATATGACTCTATAAGTAAAAATCAAACGCAGTTAAGCTCAGGAGAGCGTGGTGGCCAAGCTATTGTTCCAGCACGATCAATCCAACCTTGGTAATGTGAATTTAAAGAATCTTTCATAACGTGGAAAACATTTCCGTAATATTGGAAGTGTTCATCAACATAACTTCAATTGAAACAATGATCTACAGTGAGATCCGCTATATCGAGACATGATAAACTGCACCCGTACCAGGCGAAAATTCAAAGTCGATTTTCTCGAAAACAAAGTCTTGAATAGAAAATTGTTATGGTATATTTTCGACTTATTTTTTCATATAGAATCATCCCCCTTTCGGTTGTACCATCAGTTGCGGATTACCCCGTATAGAGGCACAACGTGAGACCGAATGCGCGGAGCTCGAGTTGGAGATTGCGAGAAGCACAGAAATCCCACCAGCACCAGGGAAGTCGGCAAACTCTGCGCCAATAATGAAGGATTTTGCCCAAGAGACAAAGGTGAAACTGCTAGAGGACCTAGGAGTGTCAGTACTTGAGGAGGGGGACAAAATTGATTTGGCTATGGCCAAGAATAAAAATCTCAAGTGCACCGTACAGCGGGACATTCGCATCGCTGCAAGTTTGCTTAGAGCTGCGGCGATAGTGCTGTCGCAACGAGTGCTACGTTCAGCGCTGTCAGCGCCGAATGCAGATATAACCGTGCTTAGGGCGCAGATGGAAGCTCTGCAAATGGCAAATAGACGCCTGCAGAGCAGAGTCAATGAGCTAGAGAGACGATCCCTAAATCCGCCAGCGTTTCAAATGGTTGACCTGGAGATTGCGAGCCGCGTGAGGCCTGCACCCCTAAGTGGAAGAAGGAGGACACGAGTTCCGGAATTGTAGACCAGATTGCGGACTTAGTTAACAGGCGATTGAAGGAATTTTGAAAGGAATTTCTTCTGCCAACAAGGAAAAAAGAAAGATAAAAAGAAGAAGAAGGAGAGCAATGGAAAGGTAAATAGAGATAGCGTCGACCCTCCTGTCAATTCATAGCCATCTCAGAAGAAAGAAGCCCTATCTGGGGTCGGTGAGAGGCTGGAGTTGGCGCGACAAGACGCGCGAAAGACTACCGTGACATCGAAGATAACAAGGTCAACACTGCCCCCTGGCCCTGACGACATCCTCGGCCACGTCTGGGTCTTGACATTGAGCGTCCTCGGTGTTCCCGTCTGCACAAGCTTCTCACAGCTTGTCTCCAGACGGGGATCATTCCACCTCGCTGGAAAGAAGGACGGATGGTTCTCATTCGGAATGACAACAGGCCTGCAGGTTAGCTTTCTGCTTATAGGCTCATCCTGTTGCTGAACGAGGTCGGTAAGCTCTTTGAGCGCATCGTTCATCGTCGCCTCGTCTGGCACCTATCTTGTGATGGACCCGAGTTGAGTAAGTTCCAGTTCGGTTTCCGGAAGGGGCGATCGCGTGCGTCAAGTCCCTCTCGAACTCGGGCTATATCTAGGAGGGTAGTTGCATTGGCAGTCAGTCTTGACATCAAAAATTCCTTCAGCTCCTTCTCCTAGGCAGAAATCCGCGGGGCCTTCGTAAACCACGAGGTCCCCTGGTACCTGCAGATGGTGGTTGAGGATTACCATCGAGACAAGACCATCACTTATGACCGCCGCGATGGGCCCATAAGGCGACAGATAAGCCGCGGAGTGCCCCAGGTGTCCGTCTTGGGTTCTTTACTATGGAACCTGGGGTACAACACGGCACTGCAGGTCTCCCTGTCGGCTGGTGTGAATTTAACGTGTTACGTCGATGACACTATGGTGTTTCGCCATCAGCGGGGATCGGGCAAGGACCATCCATCGCGCTGAGGTCGCAGTTGCGGCTACCGCCTCGTGGTTTCGGGGTAAAGGGTTGGTGTTTTTCCCTCAGAAGACAGAGCTCGTATGTTTCGGTTGACGTCGGAGGGACACTCCATTCCCATGACTAGTGAGGATCGGGTTGTCCGACACCCAGCTCGACAATAATATCAAGCGTCTTGATGTCTACTGAACTCATGACTCATTTAAGTCGAATCATATCCAGCCTTGGTGGTCCGGACGAGCGAGCGCGCTGCCCCTACAGTGGAGTTGTAAGGAGCGTGGCACTGTACGGTGTCCCAATATGGGCAGATGTCCTCATGCCGAGACGGAGAAGCGTTACGTTTCTCTGAAGGGTGTCGCGACGCGCTTCCATACGCATCATAAGGGCTATCGTACGGTGTCCTATGAGGCGGCCACTGTCCTGGCTGGACTTCTACCTCTGGAGTACCTGGTAATCGAAAATTCCTACGTCTATATATAGGAGTCTTCGCATTGCATGTCATGTCTCCAGCCCGCCAGGGGAAGGAAATAAGCCGGGACGAGTTGAGACTCCAGGCCCGTCGGTTCACTATATTAGAGTGGCGGGACATGTCTTACCATAGGGACCATTGGGCCTACCCGTCTTAAACAGATGGGTGGATGGTTGTATCGGACGACTTACATTCCAAGTCATACAGGTGCTGAACGGACATGGTTATTTCGGTCAATACATGTGACGAAACGGACGCGAGGCTAATGCATGGTACCACCACTGTCACCGCGGTGGACTCGGCGCGGCACACTCTCGTGGAGTATCCAGCCTAGGACCCGGGACCTCTAGCGGCGGAGGTGGGTCCGGACTAAGGTCACTCTTAAGATTCATCGCACTTATGTACCACGGTGGTGGCACTCTTCGCCCCAAGGGCCATGGTTCAACATCTGTTGAACTATGGTATCGGATCTGACGCGTCCGGGACTCCCAGTCCGTTCTGGTTAAGCCTGGCACAAGGTGTTGATAATGCCCGTGCGGGGTAATCATGCCTTACATGGGGTTTTTGTCGGTAAGAGTCCGGCATACCTCAAAAGCTTCTCCAGCTCCGAGCAATCCATGAAGATTTCCCTACGATAAAAAAAAGCCAAAGTGATCAATGTACAGTATAGATAAAGACATTTCACTTTTCGGAATAGAATGCAGTTTACCTTTTGCTTTGTCTGAAGGGAGGAATATGACAAACATTTGAAACAGTTTCTTACGTGTATCTCTATTTTCTGCCTCACATTATACCAAAGTGGCCTAAGTGGTTCTTCATATTTTGCGAAACATAAAATAACAACTCAGTACCGTTTTCTCGGTACACCAAATCATTGCACATTTCAAACAAACGGTCTTCTGTTGTCTCGAGTTTTTAAATAATTTCTTTAATATTATTATCTCAGGTTTAGCACATAAACAAATTGTATTCAACATGATTATCCTCTACAATGGATATATTAATCGCACTAGTCAGAACATCAACATACCTCATTTTTTTGTTAGCTGTATGTTCGATACTATAATCATAAATACCGAATTCATTGTCCACCTAGCAATTCGCGGATTCAACTCTTTTTTCTGTAACCGAAGTTTGACTGAATTACAATCAGTAATTATCTTGAAGTGAATACCTAAGAGGAAAGTTTGAAAGCATTGAAATGCATATGTAACCGCCAATGTCTCCAGTTCAAAGCTGTCGTAGTTACTTCCTGTGTTAGTTGCTCTCTTGAAAAAATAGAAAACCGAATGCAACAAAAAATCGTGTTTTTGCTGCGTAAGTACTATACCAAAACCCAATACTCTGTCATCGCAATGCAATTCAGTTCTATCTTTGGTATCATGAATTGCAAATATAGGGCTAGTCATTAGCTTCGATATTAATAGCTCAAACGCATTTAATGCAACTTCTGAAAATTTAAATACGGCATTCTTCTTGATCAAATCATACAATGGTTTCATTGTAACGGAAATTCCCTCTATGAACTTACGAAAATATGAGGAGAGTCCAACAAAACTCAGCATATTGCGCACAGTCTTAGGTATTAGAAATCTTAGCAGTAGGATGTCTATCTTTATCTGTGATTAAATAACTAACTAACCGCAACTGAAGTTTATTTTACATTGATAAATGAAAAACCCGTTTAATAGTTAGAAAGTGATGTTATAGAGTCTTTGGCGCAATTAAGAAATCATTGTTATATACAACTAACTACATCGCTTGGCCGAATTAACGGATCTAATATTATATTAACATAACGTTGAAATTTTACAGGAGCCGGTTTCGATCCAACCAGCATTTTGAGAAATTTATACTGTCCGTACATTGCGTTTTTTTTATCGATGGGCCAGTGCATCAGTCGAACATCGTATAGGGTGGAGGTAATACCAACATGGTGGTTTCTCACAATGAGCCTCGCGAGTGATCAAACCTGTAATATGGTGATTTTTCTATGAGTATCGGGTGCTTTTGCGCGAACGGTAACACAGAAGTTTGCAGTCTCTCTTTGACGCGTAATATTCCGTTGTCGTCGAAAAATGGATTAAGCGTCCGGAGTTTGTTCTTCGGGTGCAAAAAAACGCGACGGATTATACTAAATTTGCAATTCACAAATTGGCCTGCTGAATTTTCCCACTGGTCAGTGGGAAACGCTGCGATTCGGTTGGAAACGTAAACAATAAGCGACGATTCGCCTGAGTTTTTTAATACAAGAATAATGCGTGAGAATTTTAGCATTCTGCAATTTTATATTGACGAGACAGGTGACCCGTTTGAGTTTCGGTAACTCGTTGGTTGGCATAATTCTAAACGCGCGAGTGTAACTGTGGTTAGAGACGCTTTAGAGGCTTGACTTGCCTCGAGTCCGTGCGTATAAAGAAGCACCTAATGCATGTTTGCTTATACCACAGAATCCATGTAGCTGGAACATGTTGTTGTTTTGTGACAATGCGTGATGATTGAATTCCACGTTTTTGAGTTTCTGTAAGCGAACGGCGTATGTACTCCACTTCGTGTAGATGTTGGCTGACAATGATTCGTCCCAAATTTTGACGGTGATCGTAACCGGTCCAAGTAGACCTAATGGATCGGATACTTTTGCTATCGTCGATAAGATGATCCGCTCGTTTACCTCAGCCACCTTAAAATTTCACCAAACAGAGAACATTACTTTTTTATTTATGAATATCGGATTTGGAAGTCCTATGAGCTGATTGATCTTTTCTACTCCATGAATGCTTGCGTTTTACATTGTTGTAAACAATCAATTTTTCATTGTCAGTTATGATTCGCTTCAAAAATGGATCATTCTCTTGACGTTTGAGGAGCGAATCACACATGTCTATTTGACGGAGCAAATCTCGTTCTTTAAGAATGTGTGGTATCCATGTATCGAGCTTTTAAACGTAACCTAGACGTATCACGCGATCATGAACAGTTGAATTCGACAAATTTAATTTCTTAATAGTATCTCGCGTCATGATTCTGACGATCAATGCCATTATTTACCCTGTAGCGCGTTGTTTCGGTTTTGCTGCGTATAGAAGTGGAGAGAAGGAAGGAAAAGAAAAGGGAAGAACGTTCATCCTGGGCCTGCTAGTGGACTCATCAGTAAGGCTACCTAGCAGGCTCTGCCTTAGACACTGGAATGTTAGGAACAGGTCAGAAGTTGTATATATTGGAACGGATAAGTAATTGTGCACTTTCGGAAAACTGTAAGCGATGATGCCCATCTAGTGGCGAGTGTCGGGAGGCTGCCACAACCCTCATTATCAGCTTTAACGTTTGGCGTTCTATCAGTATATCTTCTCCATACATGTTACACAATCTTCTTCTCCCTTCAACAGCATTCTTACTTTTTCGATAATACAAATGCAAAATATGTTGAAACTGCAGCATTTGATTTTCCATATTTGATGAGACACAAAAAGAAAACTTCTGCACTCAATTAAACAAAATGGTTACCATTTAACCTTAAACTACATAGTAACGGATTGAAAGCATAATGACAAGTTGGTTACTAATGAAACTGGCTACAGGAAAATACAATCTTTGACTCGAGTATGTAGAAACGAAATTACTTTCTGAACAAATATAGATACAGTAACACCTTTTATATTCTCTTCTCGATACTCTAGCCGTCTCTTCTTTTGTTTTTATGGTATTTCATTTGTTTTGCCCTTGGAGTAATATTTATTGGGTTTTGGTTGCATTTGTAAAGATATTCGGCTAAAGTATTTTTAAAGTAGTTAATTTATAGAAAATACTGGCGTTTACAATTATACTGTTTAAAATTAATTTAATAGCAATTCTTTTATACCACTTCAAAGTTTTTCGTAAGGCTGAGGAATACGCAGTTAATTGATCTGAGAGATCAATTGCTTCTTTTATATCATTGTAACCGACAATAATTTTAGGTTTATGTCTTTCTTGACCTCTTTTATTAATTGTCTTTACACATTTCATTGTATATTTGGTGGATAACGATAAAACGTCACGCTTGTTTTTCCATTTCATAATAGTTATTCCTTTTTCGTTGTCTTTAGCTTTGAATTCTTCAATTAGCAATTTTGTATTTATTTAATCTTTTGGTAAATTTTTCCTTTTTTTCGAATTGTACCAATTAAGTGTGTATGGTTGTGCAATAACTGATCTATCAGATCGATACTAGTGTACCAATTATCGATATATAAAGTGTGTCCTTTATTGAAAAGATTAGTACATAGCTTCATAAGTGTGACCTTTATTGAAAAGATTACTACACAGCTTCAACATTTGTAGGTGTTGCATTCATGATATTGTAATGTTTCCCAGTGTATATTTCGAGTTTATACGTATATCTTGGAGTTATACATAATTTAAAAACTTTTATTCCATATTTGTATCATTCCTCCTTATTGTATTGACGGAAAATAATTCGGCCACGAAACGGGACCATGCTTTCCTCAACACAAATGTACTGGTTAGGGGTGTAATACATGGAAAAATTTGAATTAAGAGTTTCTGCTAGTTCTCTTGTCTTCTTAACACTATTCCTACCAGGACCGGTCAAATGACCGTTTTTAAATTTTCAATTGGAATTTCCTACATTCAACGTATGTGAATCGCCTTTAAACTTTACCACTTTTCCTCATATATATGTATGATATATTTTTCAGTATTCACTTATTTTTTTATTGTTTATTTTCCGAGAAAAATTTGTAGTCTGTCTTACCTACCACGACCGGTCATTTGACCGGTAGTACGATTTATACATTTTTGTAATAGTTTCTCTCTAAAACTCATTTCCAAAACTATAAAGTCGTTACAAACGAAAGGTAATGTAGTTATGACACGATTTTATCCGATAAGTGCCTTCCAGAAAATGGTTTACGTCACTTCCATGTGTTTACAGTTCTCGCTCGACTATCGGGTTAGCGGTGATTATTTGCTTGATTGATATCCGATTCGGTCCAGATCCTCGAATGTTGTTACGCCATCTTATCTGCTATGACGTAAAATAAATAAACTTCTAACTGAAGGAAATGTATAGACGTCTTCTCACGAATTCAAATCAGTATAGTCTTGCGACGTGAACAGAGTGCATCGAAACGTGAAATTGACAAAGAGCATACTTGGCAGTCTTTTATTATTATTTTGTAATATTTTATATCGTATTACGTGTTATGAGTGCCATTTTCAAAATAGTGAACAAGACTAACAATACGTCGCAGTAAATTTCACATTTTATCTTTTACTCTTTTTTTTTATCTATTTTGATTTACATTTTCATATTTTAGTTTTTATTTTTGTAAAATATTTGTCCCCAAAATGTCAAGACGTTTGAGGAGTGCGAATGTATTATTAGAGAGAATAAATGATATCGATGCAGAATGTTCTGAAGATGATCAGGAAATTATGGATATGGAAAATGACAATACGGAAAATTATGATCCACTTGAAACAGATTCGAACACCGATGAGAAAGAAGAGAATATTTCGAACGTACGTAGACGACGAAAGAGAAGGAGATTTTTAGTTAGTTCCGATAGTGACAATGAGGAAGAAGTAAGCGAAACTGCGATAGACGGAACTGTTTGGCAGGAAGTAAAAATAGGGTCTAATCCTGGAAGAGCACCTGGTCATAATATTTTTAGGGAAAAATCAGGCCCGACTGGGTACAGTAAACGTAATATTATGAAAGGCGAAGTTAGGACGGCATTTTCTGTGATAATTGATAAGAATATAATCGAACTTATAAGAAAGTGCACAGAGGCAGAGGCATTTAGAGTGTTGGGATATAAATGGGAACTGTCTACTGCAAAGTTATATGCATTTTTTGCAATTCTGTATGCACGCGGCGCATATGAGGCTAAGAATATAGATATAGCACTTCTATGGAACAAAAAGTGGGGCCCGCCTTTTTTCTCAAATACTATGAGTAGACATGACTTTACGGAGATTATGAGATTTATTCGATTTGACGACAAAAATCAACGAAGCCAACGGTTACAAACCGATAAATTTGCTATGATTTCCGAAGTTTGGTACAAGTTTATTGACAACAGTCAAAATTGTTATAAACCAGGACCATATATTACTATTGACGAACAATTGTTTCCAACGAAAGCAAGGTGTAGATTCACTCAATACATGCCCAATAAACCGGACAAATTTGGTATAAAATTTTGGTTAGCATCCGATGTACGTAGCAAATATATAATAAACGGCTTTCCTTATTTGGGAAAAGATGAAAGTAGAGAACCCTCAGTTCCTCTTGGAGAGTTTGTTACTATGAAATTAGCAGAACCGTATGTAGGATGCGGAAGAAATATAACCACGGACAACTTTTTTACAAGCCTACCTTTAGCAACAAAACTTTTAGCAAAAAATACTACGATTGTTGGGACAATTAGAGCGAATAGAAAAGAGCTACCAAGACTGGCAAAACTGAAAAATGACGACATGGCACTTTTTTCAACCAAAATCTATCGCTCAAATAATTGTATGTTGACAGTTTACAAAGCCAAACCAAGAAAGAAAGTTCTAATTCTCAGTTCAATGCACAACTCCGTACAAATTGAAAAAAATGAAACCCGAACACCTGAGACAATTCAATTATATAATAGCACCAAGTTTGGCGTAGATGTGACCGACCAAATGGCCAGAAATTATTCGGTAAAATCTAAATCTCGGAGATGGCCTTTGCAAGTATTTTTTAATATCTTGGATTTAGCCGGGATAAATGCATGGGTGTTATATAAAGAAACTACGGGGGGAGAAATTACAAGACAGGAATTTCTATTTCAATTGGCAGAAGAACTTGCAATCGAATACCAACAAGAGCTCGGCAAAGAAAATCAACCAATACCCATCGCAAGTACAAGTACAGGTTCTCGAGAACGGAAAACATGTCAGATAAGGTATTGTAATGATAATAAGACGAACAAAATCTGTCTAATATGTAAAAAGTACGTATGCGGAAAATGTACAGTTGAGAAGACCATTTGTAAAAAATGCGACGAAAAAGAATAAAATGTAGATTATGTACTCTTGAATAAAAGAAAATATATTTTTATACTGGTAAGCTGGCTATTGGTCTGCATTCAATATTGAAAAATATAAGTTGTGAAAGACCGGTCATTTGACCAGCCGCGGTAGGAATAGGTATACGTGAAGTGTCGGTAGGAATAGTGTTAAGGCAATCACATGTATTAGCTTTTTTCATATGAAGTGTAACACACGCAGTAATAATTCAGATCTGTTCCGGCTAATTACATTTTTGGCAAATGGCTGACTAATCACCAAATCTTTCAATCAATAATCAATTAAATTCGGCAATTTTACCAAACCTTTATATAAAATTAAACCAAAAAATGACTGCACTTGTAGAAAATTCGCGGATTTCCAATCACGTATGTGTAAATAGTTTTTATTTTCATTTTTAAACATTAATTCAGCACGTTATTACATATAGTCAAATATATTATCGGTCGCTAATAGTAATATACAGGATTTGAATTTTTCATCTAATTTCTAAAATTCAAGGGTTTATAACTAGGAATTTCTTTATATGGAATTATTATTGATTGATTTTCCGTTATTTCTGTCCTTTTCGTTAAAGATGTGATTGGGTTTAGTTGTGTGAATGATTGCAGAATCTCATCTTTATTATCAAAGTCAGATAATATCCAAAGACGTTTCTTACTTCGTACTCTATATAGAAGAAAATTGTTACTCTCATTGTCAGAATTCATCTTGGGATAGATTTGAAACATTTTATAAAATATAAACAGAATTTTTAAATTAAGAAAAACTAATCTATTGTCCGATGAAACACTTACCGCGTGTTCGTAAAAGTGCAAATTGTATAATAAAGACGATATTCCTTGGGCGATCACAATCTCACTAATCTATCACTCACCCGTCTCACTCTCTATCTAAAACAGGACTCCACACTATCTTCACTCCATGCGGCGACAAGGTGGCCGATACATAAAAATAATCAATAAACTCCCCCAATATTACATCAAAACAAATAAAACAATTGTATTTACATATATTCTATAAAATAAAATCGAAAACCACAACAAATTTTCTTGGAAATTTTACGATAATTCTACCGGCGTTCAACGTGTTGACTACTAAGGATAGGATATCCTTTCCTCATCGACGAATGATAACGCTGTAGTCGTTGCTATTGTTAACAAACACTTCGTAGGGTTCTTTTCACATTACCAGAGTTCATTTTTACGATTATTACATGCATCAAAACGTATGCGAGCAAACTTCACCGTAGGAATCAAAGATATGGATCCAATTGCTACGATGGAGGATGTACTTAAAGAAATTAAAACTTCAATAAAGGTTAAAATTCTGAATTACATACAGCGATAAATGAAACGAGATTTATGATTGATTCGAGGAACTTGAGCATCAGGTGTTTCCGCTGTCCTAGATTCGGAATTTATGGATTTGAATAGTGAGTGCAAAGTGGATAGAAAAATAACCGGGATCTACGGAAAATGTGGCAGCCACGTGCACAACATTTCAATGTGTTTAGCAGATCGGTCACGTTGTACTATTTGTGCTAAGAGCGGAATAAAAGATATTGTCACGCGACACGTTACTAGATGAACATTCCGCAAATTAATTCAATTTGTAATTTAATGGAGGCGGTGGTTTACAAATTATTCGTATGCGAAGAATTCCAAAAATTCATAAAAATGACACTAAATAGAAGAATGGAAAGAGACAGAATGGAAGAAAGGAGTATAATCTCCCCCACCCTATTTAACTAGTAGAAGAGTAGGGATCCGACAATTCGCATTAACTTGGAACATAGTGAGGTGTTTCAGTGTTCAGACCAACGGACAAGTGTAACTTGGTGAATAAGTGATCTCCCGCCAATGATCTCCCGAAGCAACGAAATATATGAAATGAATTACCACTAACTGCAAGTAAGGCATTCAAATAATCAATAATGGAGTTAAAGGGTTGTAATATTAGAAATATTGGGGAGGGGTGAGTTTTGTTCACCACAAATTTAAATCTTAATTGAATTATGTAATTTGTGTGATTTAAAAATACCGATAACAATGAAAAAAGAAGGAGGGAAGTAGAAAATAGTATTAGCAAAAAAACGACTAGAGGTATATTAAATAAACCGTAAATTAAATGCGACGTATTGGCCGATATACCGTTAACGAATACCATAAACATAATACATTAATATCATTAAGACAAAAATAGTACTGTCTTATACTGAGTTTATCTAACCATTAATGAAGGAAGTTAATAGTCGAATAGATACGAATTAATACTTTCTACTTAACTTAACCGTTAGAGTTATAAACCACTTAAAAAAAATTCACCGATGAATCATACACCAATTTCTTATACACGTCACTTTAGTTTTTCTTTCTTTTTTTCTCTATCTCCTTACGACCTCTGTTATTACTTATACAAGTAACAAGGGCGACGACAATCTTAACGGAAATATCGCTTTCTTTGTCCTGTAAACAGCAATACACATACATAGAAACGGGGCAAGAATTTTACATAACAAAAGTTTGCACGAAGTAATAGTTGATCCTTAAATAGACAAATGAATGTAAATATACTGTTCCAGCATTGTCCATCTATCAACCGGCGTGCCTACTATACACTCATATACCGTACTATTATTTAATTACAATTTTCATACCCATTATTTGTCATTCATTAGCTGCCTGAAATGATTATTATTATTATTATATACTCCACATAGAGATATTTGTAATAATTATTATTGTTGTATTGTGAGTTGTATTTACGTTGTGTTTATTTATTTCCAAGGAGAGGAAGAGTCGTTGGTCGGACCTGGATAGCTTAATAGTTAAAGCAGTCACTCGGTCGCGAAACGAAAGAACGAATCTCGGTTTAGGCAATCATCCGAGCGGCCAATTCTTTTTCTCCTATTTATTTTTTTTTATAGTAATTGCAAATGATAGCAAATTTAATATAAATGAAATCAATGTTTTTTTAACTTTAAAAAATTCGTCCCTGAAGAGGTTAAATTCAGTTACCGTTCGAATTTATATATATATATATATATATATATATATATAGTTGTGTTATATATATATATATATATATATATATATATATATATATATATATAGTTGTGTTATATATATATATATATATATATATATATATATATATATATATATATAACACAACTATATATACAATTGAATAAGTAAAAACATTAACAGAAATAGCAAATATTTTCAAGAAAAAATAATGTGCACATATAGTCCGCGGCACTTGATTAAATGCAATGATATTTTTGCTGTATTTTTGTTTAGCAATGTTGAAGTTGATATATTTCATTTTTCTATATTATGGATCTAATTTACGTACACGTTTACTTTGAGAAGATATTTTCATTTGATTCCCATATTTTTAAGAAAAAGTAGAAATATTCCTGCGACATTAGAATAAACGTATTGCAATTAAAATGCAAAAATATAATATCCTTGCAACAATTATGTTTTCTTAATATTTTGTATACCCATCATTGTTATTTATAATTTGGAATATATGATTTAGTAATGATTTACGTAACGTTTCTATATAACTCGGGGGTATGTTACTCCATTCCTTTTCAATAGCATTTATGAATTCTTCTCGAAAAGAAAATTGTCTGTTATTGATATATACTTTTCTTGACAAGTATCCCTAAATATTTTCTATTATATTTACATCAGGTGATAGTGCCGGCCATTCCAAACATGTTTTTAACTAGCTTCGCAGTATGAATTGCAGTGTTACCCTGTTGAACAATCCACTGATTGTCTCTTACAACGAAAAAAATCCTAATTCTTGGCGATTTTAGTATTTTTTAATTTTGGCGCCCTTTTAAAACTTTCAAATCTATGACGTCTTTGGAGCTTATGGCTCTTCAAATCATTACGGACTTTCCTCCGTATTATCTTCGTGAAAAAACTCTCTCTTCCTTCCTTAAGTTGTGATAATAATACGAATATCCATCTGGACCATATAAGTCAAACTTTTTTTCGTCAGAAAAGACTACTTTTTGTCATTGTGTCACCCAATTGATATGTTTCCTGGAAAACTAGAGCTAATGCTTTCTATGGTAGTCTCTCAAATACAGTTTTTTCTTTAAATATTTTCTTTCGATCGTTGATACCTTTTTCAAATATCTTTGAACAGTTTGTATATTAGCTGAAACATTAGATTTTTCAGCAATTTTCTTAACACTGTAAGTGGAATTTGATGCAATACGTAAAACCGTCTTTTTGCTTCCTGGTAATAAGCTTTCTTTAGTTCTGCCTTTGTATAACTTTTCGTAATTTTCCTTATTTTTAAGGTATGATCGTACAACAAATTCACTTCTCTTTAATCTTCTTGCAATCTCTCTGTTAGAATACCTTTCTTTTTTTAACACTTGAACTTTATCAATTTCTAGTTGGTACAGCTTAATTGTTTTGCACAACTCATTATTACGTTTTTACCACAATAGCTTAACTTTTCTTTAGAATATAATCTTGTATTTGATATACAATTTTTTGTCATGACGTCATGGGGAATTTTTATATAGAGTCTAACCTGATTTCAAAGATGAATTTGATCTTGCTTTTAGACTTTTTAGGTGGTGCCTTATATTTAACTTGGATGGAGTCTATCTCGTTTATTATTTTGTTCACCTATTTGTGATAAGTGTGTTGGATATTGAAGCTTTGAATTCTAGAAGACTCATCTTATTTTCTTTACCATGATTGAAAGGAATCCATGCATTAATTACTGAGAAATTACATACATTGAAAAATTGAAAGGCAATTCTGTGGTAAGATTTTTTGCTTTAAAAGAGTGTGGATATTGTGTCATCATACGATTAGATAAATTTACACTATCCATGAATTTATTGTACTCTGTTACGGCAAAAGGCCTGCTTATCGTTATAAATTTTTTATTTTCATGATCCCATTTTTGAACATTATTTTCAGGTTCTACATCTGCATACGTCAGTATTATATGGACGATATTATTATGATTCCACCTCAGGATGGATATGTTGCCTTTGGTTTACGCGTAAATGTTGGTTTACGCTTTTGTAGAATTTTGTGTTATAAGAGTCTTATTAATGTAAAGAAGTTATCTAGAAATAATTTATGATGTTTCATTTCTAAACCGGCACTAAGTCTCAATAGAGCGGTACAAATTGCACTAAGTTCCGCACTTATATTTGTAGATTTCTGATACATTTCAAATTTGTAAACAATTTTATACCCACTTTCAGACACCCTGATCCAAGATTTGAAACCCTACTTCTTGGGTTTGGACTTATTATATTGCTTTCCCCTATGTCTTCCTTTGAATAGTATAATCATCTCGTCAATTAGCCGAAATTCGATTGGCGTGGTTGCATTTTCAAAAATCTGTGATAACGTATCTAATACTGGACGTACTTTTATAAAAATATTGCAGGCAGTAGTGCAGGAATCTCTTTGTTTCTTCGAATCGCTTCAAAGACATCGTATCATCATAATATCTAGTCGAAGACTAGTGTATCTGATGACCAATATAATCTGTAATTCGGATATTTTATGTACATTATTATGATATTTATCTCATAGAATTGTTTCATTCCAGAAATATTTACATGGAATGAATGTTTGCCGCAATCAATGGCATAGTCAATTCTTTTCTGGACTATATGTCTAAAGATTTTATTACGGCGAAAGCATTCTAGTATGTTCTTCTTCACTGGATAACTTAACGGCCAGTTACTAGTTATAGAAAATGTGGATATTGAAGGTGCATATGTAAACTAATAATCTTAATTTGGTAAAAATTACTGGTTTACTTACTGGTTTGAATTTGTCGCTGGTAGACTGTACTTCTTATCGTGCTTGATTTGTTCTGTATTTTTTGCGCCAAAACATTGACTTTTAAATCCTCGGTGCCTCGGTGTGAGCGTGTGCTTTTTCTTGAGAGATTCGGATTTTTTCGTTACATTTTCTGCGGAAAAGTGAGGGAACCGTGATTGATGTCTAATTGGTTGTCAAATTCACAGTGGGAAGGGAAAAAAGGTGGTCCCTGACTAAAGGTCACTTGAGGGTACCGTTTCATCCCCAAGTGACGTGGGGGGGAATTCCGAATGTTCCAATATGACCGTAGCAGGCAATAATTCGAAAAGTGCCTCGATTCTGAACAATAACATGCTTTGTAAATAACTTAGTTTGTGGTTAGCAAATACTATTGGAAATTGATTCTAAAGAAAGGTGAAAGTAACGCCTCTTTGGGTATTTGCTGCTACTACGGGTAACCATATTGTCGCAATGTGTTTGACAAATGTAAAATGATGACAATAGACTTACTTGGTTCTGCTGATTGAGTACTTTCGTTTAAAATATTTTATGGTTTTATCGTTGTATGGTTATTTTCACGCTGTAACAGATTTCATCGGTAAATATGTGTCTGAGATATACGTATGGAGTTTCATCAGTTATATTATTTTCAAGGTGGTTCACAAACAGTAGTGATTATCTTTCATACCGTACTACATCGCAGATTGCTGATGTTGTTTAATACTCGACAGATTTTTCTTGTCGCTGATCTCACTTCCAATAATATGTCTACGTTTCTTTGGCTTGCAGTAATGAATACTTGCATCTGAGTCGGAATATTTTTCTTCATTTTTCTTCGAGTTTTAGAGCTCATTCTCCGTATCTGATAATATTTCTATTTCTTCGATATCGGAGCTTACATTATTTCCTCTCTCTCTCTCTCTTTCTCCCTTTCCCTCTCTGCAATAATTTGTGCCTTACTGTATCCTCCTTTTACTTTCATCGTAAGCTGAGTAACAAAGTGGCTCCCTTAGAAAAATTATTTATTGTTTACAGTAGACTGTTACAAACATATTCGTGATTTTGAAAGAAATATTACTCGAAACGATTCTGAGAACAAATGTTACTTAAAACGATAATTGTACACATGTGTGCACGTTTATTATTTTTTATAAAATGTAAATGAAATTTACGCAATCATTCAAAGGAATTATATTTTACATACCTGATATTTTATTTAGCTAATAATAATGACAATTTTTAAATAATTACAAAAACTTTATGCACAAGATGTTAACGTCGAAATGTTTTTAAAACTGTGATTATTAAATGAAATATTCAAGGAATTTATTTTTTCTTGTTGAGAGTTTCTACAGTGAATAGTTTTTTGGCAAATGTAAACCTAATCCTTTAATTTCTGAAGAGATTTTAAGGAATATTCGCTATTATTTATAAGAATAATTATAATTTGTCAAGAGTCATATAACATATCTTTACCATAATGCCAGACCAGCGTGGTAAGATTTGTATTGTACAATGTAAGTACTTCACTAGATTATCGAACTACTCTAATGGTACCAAAACTTAATTATATACAAGATATATGTGAAATAATTGGAATTGAAACGTAGTTTATTAACTGAAACTAGAACTATCGAGAAAAAACGAAGCTACTTTCACCAAAACCAGTCAAAGTGACTATTGTACAAACGAATGCCTAGTAATAGATACTAAATCTCTAGGCCTTGAGTAATAGTGTGGATTTACGATATGGATACTCGATCGTACCACTTTTGACCATGTCGTCTGCATGTCTATGGACCACATGGACACTTTGGTCTTCGGTTCTGCACCCGGTGATAATTGACGTATCATAAATCTTAAACATCGGTGACATAGCAGCGAACGAATGCAGGATCAGCCCTTGAACTTGACCACCAACCCCACTTCCTTACCTTACGAGGACTTTAAGTAGACGTTTCATCTTTGGGCTGGTGAGGCCTACAAGGGCATAAGACTAGTTTTTAGGTATTCTTAGTTACATTCATTCTTAGTTACATTTACTCTTAGTTGCATTCTCTCTTATCTAGATACTCTCTTCGTTGCATAGACACTTAGTTGCGTAGATACTTAATTACGTAAATATTATACATAGACATAAAGACACATAAATTGAAAAGATCTTTATCGTGCAGAGTAAACTATGTGATAATGTCAAATTAGTTAATTATTCTACGCACTAGTTCTTCAAATTTAGGGTGGTCCTTCGAGAATGCGATTAGTCGGCACACACGTGCAAATACCATACAATCCCGAAAGATCGCCAGATCAACCAAGGGCGATAACAATAGAATATTTTTATATTTATTAATTTGTTACTATCTTAAAAAAAAATTTATAGAATTATATTTACTATTGTAACGTATTTACCGAGAGAAATCATTGCATTCAAATAGTGGAAAAGCGACTTTCCACCAGAACGGCTGGTATAGTTAAGAGAAAAAGAGATAGGATGATGACTCTAGCTTTTTTGGAATTTTTTGATAACATATTTTACAAAATAGTCGCACCATAATTCGAGCTTTTCTCGGGACTGTCATGATATTCGTAGTCATGGCGAATATCATTCTGAAATTGAAAACTTCAATATTTTTGCGAGTTACCTGCTTGTATAATACTATTGCATTTACTATATATGTATTTAATTACAGTTCTATTGCTAATTTCCTATACCACTTAAAGTTTTACCTAGTGGTGAACGTAGTGGTCGATTTATCATTTCGTCTGACAAAACGACCGATTATCTTTCTGGATTGCATTTCATAACTATTTTTGGTTTTTCATACGAATAGAATTTTTTATGTACTTTGACAGGGGCTAGCTCTTGGTCCGGGGAACGCGGTGAGGAGCGAATCAATCGACTCTAGATGCTTAGTCTAAATTTAATGAAATTGAAAGTCGTCTTACTGTGATACAATCTATCTCAAAACGCTACAATCACGGGTCGGCAGCGGACACGAGCAATTAAAAAAAAAAAATGTTATCGGGGAGGGCTTCAAAATTACGGAGGAATTCAGCGGGATTTATTTTCGAAAATCAAATAAATACTGGGCACCAGCTACCATGGTGTACTCTAGACGTTACCACTTCTTTTCCGATTGCCTTGACACGAAACTGGCCAGAAGAACCGCAATTTAACGCAATTTACTCAAAAAGTACGCCACGAACGTTTCAGAACTCACCACACGCGTACAGCGACTGATAATGGAGAGCAGGCGCTGGAACTTTCGTACGTAGCGATTACGTAACTCGGTGCTCAGCGCACGGGCTGTCGGTACCATGAACATATAATGTCGCGATATACAATAAATATTCGCAATAACAGAGGAATCGTGGGAAAAAGAGTAAGAATGCTTTAACGTATAATTGCCGATTTTTGCTCTTTAAGTTATCATAGAACATCCACTTTTCGTATTTATTAATTATTTTTATTATTTATACATTTCTTATTACATTAGTATAATTACTAGTGGTCTGTATTTTATTAGCTGTATGTGTATATCCAAGTTGCTGTCGAATTATATACACCTCCCGACGATTATTTATGAAACTATGTGTGTTTAATGCTAGAAATTGCTAAGAACCGAACGGGAATGAACTTGGATGCTATAACAAAAGGTCTACCTTATTGTTCATTCTTATATTTTATATATAATTAGATTCATTTCTTATTCTCTCTCTTTCTTATTTTTTCCTGTTCCATATTTTGGGTTTCAAAATTTACTGAAAATACCATTGCAATGAAATTCCGGTTTGATTTATCCGAAGGTGATAACTGTCTTATTCACTTCCATTTTCTAGTAGCATTACGTTGTAGAGTATTGTATATTTGCAATCCACATTGGAAAAATAATCTTATTCATATAATCGCGTTACAACGATTACTTTTTCATCTTTTACTGAAATGTATGTATCTGAATTGTTGTCTAATGGCATATGTAGTAAATTAATTAATATATTATACTTAAATTTAAAATTCATTGATCAAAACTAAATTGAACTAAATTCTATTCAACGACGCATCAACTTAATCTATCCAATGGTTTCATTTTTTTTTTTAATTCGCAAGATTGATTCAGATAATGGTAATGTAAGAGAATGTACTGCGAAACAACAAACCAACTTATTTTTTTTTCTTTTTAGCTTCTTGATTACATTTATAATCAAAGACACATATGCCCAATGCAGTTTATACATGGAGATTAGAGATATTATAAAGATCTTTTTGGCTTATATACTTTGAATCATTAACATATATCTTTGAAAGGTAAACGACCTTGCAATATTTCATTTCTGTGTACTATGGTCTAAATATTCATAGAACATGTTTAAATGACAGACGTAACAACAAAACGTGAGGTCTTCGGAGACCTTGTCTACTACACTTCCTGACTAAAAGACTACTTTTCAGGTTAATTTTCCGCGGCGTTTGACACAATCGACTTTAGAAATTTTTATTTCGATTTCTTCAATAATCATAGCGTATTATAAACCAGGTATTTCCTAAGGTTCGATCCAATACAGTCAAACCTGTTTTGGTGTAGTAGATAGAATCCGCACAAAAGAAACCGTACATAAAAAATAGTCAGAAACTTCATAAATAGCTATACCAAATAATTTTTTACAACATATTAAAGAAAATTTTTTTTATGCGATAGAGAGGAACCGCATAAAAAATATCTCACTTAGAATATGTGTCCAAGATTTACGAAATAGCAAGAAAGTGCTTTCCAAATCAAATAAATAATTAAATTACATATAGAAACGTTTTAAAAAAATGTAATTTCTTATTAAAAACACGGAGAAATTTTCAAAATGCATATAATTCAATATTACTTGTAAATGTCACGATGGCCAAATCTACACGATCAAAGCTCTTTTGTGAAATTTTAAACTTCTTTCGGAATAATTATCTATGTTAAGGAAATGTTTTTCCAATTTATTACAAAGCTGTTTCTATCGCCGACTCGGTATTTTAACAAATGTTCTATCCGTTGTTATAGAATCCGATTCTTCTTGTCCGTCTTCATAATATATTAAGTTATTGATAATGTCGCTATCATTAACAGTTTCGTCCTTAATCATTACAATAAGATCATTTTTGCTAAAAGTGTCAAAACTGTTTTCGCGGATGATATGTGTTAGTGCAAACAATTTCTGACGATAACGTGGACGTGTATTCGATTCCATTTCTATTTTAATGGCACAATCAGGCTAGACCGCTTTTCAGTATGAATTTCAAGTGTGTTGCTTTATTTGAGCAATTGCTGTGTAGTGTGGTTTATGCAGTATAAAGTCGAAAACATTTTCCAAACTTCAATCAGGCTTGTTCCATCGTTTTCTAATTTCCCCAAAATGTAGCCCAAAGTTAATTTCACAAAGTGTTTCTTAAAAGTTGCGATTATGCCCTGGTTCAATGGTTGTACAAGATTAGTTGTACTGGGTACTTATATTTACTTATATACTACTATACTAATGTACTTGTACATTAGGATAATCTAAACAAGGATGATCGGGTGCATTGTCAACAATTACAACACTTTAAAAGGAAGACTTATCCCTGTCATATATTTTTCAACTTCTGATACGAAGAAATCGTTGAACCATGTTGTAAAAACAGCTGATGTGACCCATGCTTTTTTATTGGCCATGAAATATACCGGAAGTTCAGTTAAATTTATGCTTTCGTTATAATAAGTAGATATAACATTCTTGCACCAGATGCATTGTTACAACGTAAAATTAACAATCATAACTTATCATTCTTCTATATCAAAATTCATTAACACGGTCAGTAATCATGTTCAAGGACCCTTTCCTTATTATACCTAGTTTGAGAAACCTACGTGCGTGAGATTGAATGATGCTCGTTCGGAATAATGAAAGAAATAATTTATTTTAACAAATAACAGACTTTATACTCGCTCTATGTACAGACGCTATGCCGTTCAAATCTAAACTAACTCTTGAGGGCTCCTTTCCCTCACATTATATCTATTTTCGCCTCCTCATTTCAAATCATTTATTAGTTCAACCAGTAGCGTAACTTTTTCCATCTGGATAGCATTAAATTTGAATTCATCACGACATCATGGTACTTTTTTCTAATGATAAATTTTTTTTTAAAAAGCTATGACTTTTCCTTGTAGGCCATATTTCAAATAAGCTGCTTTCAGCACGGCGCAGCGTGACATCTTTGGACTGTCTGCAAAAACTGATATCCACAAACTAATCCAATTTCTCCGTAACTCTCTAAAATTATCACTGTAAAATTTTTCTTAGATTTTGGTGCGATTTCACGATCCATCTTAACCGTGATTTATTCATTCAACGATATGTATATCTTTCTTTTCTTCTTTGGTTTCTCTTTAGGTAGCATGAGTAATTGATTAATTCGCTAAACTACCTTCGTTCATTAATTGAAGCTTCAAACACTTGAAAATTTAGAAAACAGCTGTTTTAACCCTTTGCATGCGGATGATTCTCTGCCGATACGCTCCGGAGAGGCTACGGGCGATTAGCACTAACGATCTCTGCGAACGTAACATTTTTCGCTCGCCTGATCTCTGTTATTAGCTGTTCAAGGTGTAGCTAACAACTTACTATTCTAATCCTTTTGCACCAGATTAAATATTGAAAGGACCTTATTTTCAGACACCAGTTATCTATTAGAAACAGTAATATTCACAATATAATTTAACTTGGAAATAAGGATTTAAAATTGAACGCCATAAATATAACAAAAATTAATAGTTTATTTGTATATGATAAATTTTTACATAATTATCAATGCATAAACCCACTTCGCATTTTTTGCATTGATATCGCATGTCGAATGTCTTCTTTTATGTTTCGCACAAACAACGCATTTTTTTCTCACTGGTTGTGCTTTACCCGCTTCATTCGGACATTTTGATAAAAAATACTTCCCGGTTAACTAATATGATGAGTTTTGGAATTTTCTTTTTCCTCCTTTTTATTTTCGTAAAATATTTTTATGAGAACTATAATAACTGGAATTTATGAAACTTCTGTCTTGATTCAATAGAATTTTTATACAGAATATAAGCATTGTAGTAAATGGCTAAATCTAATAAACAGAAAAATAGCTTTTTGTACCATTTTATAGTTTTCCTTACCGAATTAAAAGTGCTTAACACAGTACGCTTGTATGTGACCATATTTTGCCGCGAATTTACGCCTGCAGCAGGCGTTTTGTCGTGAATTGGAAACTAGTTCGTTTGCCTCAACGAAACTTTGTTTATTTTACACTTAAATATATGCTCTATAATTAGTTTAAAAAAAAGGATGACATTTTTACAAAATCACAAAAATAGACAATTGTTAAAGTTTTACTATGTATTAAAAAATATTTTTTCATAACAACAAGTAGAAATAGCAACGATAAAACTTCAATACGTCTTCACTATGCCATTCTCTTAACTTCCTCCATAGAATAAAGTCTCAAGACTGCAAGTCTCACTCTAGATTGATTGGCCAGGCCATCAGAGGAAAGCTCCCAATCGGTCCGACGAGTGTCGAACCGAATGCTCGTTCCATCCTGACCTGTCGCTTCGGTTCTCAGATCACTTAGCCTGATATATATGACGTTGTGATTGCTGTTTACTCAGCTACACATAACCTTCCAACCGCTGGCGAAGGGGAACATGGATAGCGACCAGAATAACATCAATAAAAGATAAACCTCTGGTCGACCAGTTGGTAGGTGGCTGTCCAGCGTCGTTCACAATTTCCATGCTAAACGCAAGAATGAGCTCCAGAAACTAAGCTCCTCTATCGTCTGTACTCTGTGATCGCCAGAGTGACGACCGAGCGTTGGCATCTAACGAAACTAACAGTTTTCTTCCCCTCAGGTGCACCCTCGATATCGTCACACTATACACAGACATAGTGCGCAGTGCTTATCTGCGAAACAAAAATCATCTCGAGATGAGGATTACACATAGTTAGAGCCGCTCACGGATATTATTTGCCGAAAGCTACCATCCTCGTCTGCAATAGCGAGACATTTGGACGATTCGGTGCAACAAGTTAACGCACCTCACCTGTCATCGCAGCTGAATGTTGCATATTTGGCTGCAGTATCCTAATTTCCGTGGACGCAATGACGGACGTGGACGGCAGCTGCCACGTCGGAATGGTCGCGGTCACTGGCACGATGGGGTTGGGTGGGTTTGCGGTCGCCGAGGGGTACGCACACCTATTATTTGAGTTTTCGCCTATATTAGACTCAGCCGGAGATCTCGGACCCGATTTGAGTGTCCCGTCACATCTTCTTAAACGGACTTGGACAGCACAAAGGCTGGGACTTTGAGGCTGCGTCAGAGTTGTGTGAATAGCAGCACACCTGGTCGCAGTATGGTGATAATGCCTAAGAGCGGCTGTCATCGAGCCCGTCACTGCGCGGCTATGCTGCTCGACAATGGGGACAAAATCTGGGAGCGGGGTCACAGGCCGAAAATTGTTCGCACGTCTTGAGACGTACAACGCCACGGTTGCTTCAACCGAGGTTGCCTGCCCTCGCCCAGAGATCCGAGTGGAGAGCTATTTTACTTCCGGAGTATTTAGAACCCGATGTGGCCATCATAATATTTTGTGTAAAATTGGGGGCGGCTTTCTTTATTTTGATTTGTGTTTGGCACGTGTAACTTGGGGTACTGCCTTCTCGCAGAGATCTTCATACAGTGGACTAACTTTATCTTTGCTCGAAGGGCCCACAGATTTAGAAGCTTCTTCAAGCATTATTATACGACTTTCAGCATCTAGAATGTATATGTGAGTTTGTTTGCTTTTCTTCTATTTCCTTCTGTGTATTACCCACTGATCACGACTTCATAGTTGTCGACGTAGGCAGTAGGTTCGAATCCGAGAGATTCTATGATATTTATAGCGCCGTCGAAGATTAAATTTCAGAAAGTAGGACCAAGAATGGAGCCCCGATGTTGGAGTTAGATGATTGTCTAAATTGAGCATTTACTGAGTGCTAGTTACTGAGTGTACTTACTTCCCGTACGAGAAGCGACCCATTTAGCCACCTTATGGGAATCTGAGTTGCACCGAAATTCTGGTGGGGTGTTGACTGTGGGGGCCACTTGGAGGCGAGATCGTCAGTGCTTGCACTCGGTCTCATGCGAGTTTAAGTAGCATGCACCGTTCGATACCTGACCGTTCGATAGTTCAGAATATTGTGAAACTATCGGCCGCTAGGGTAACACGGTACTCTTTAACGAGTGGCGCGCCTTGCGTTGTCTTTGCGGCTGTGTTTATTTCTACCATCGTTTAGGTTTTGTCTGTTGTTTGTTTTCTTCGTTGTGTATTCTTCGGTTTCATTTTCATGTGTTAAATCGTCTCGTTCGCATGCACTATATCCCTAGCGTGCATAACCTGTTTTGCAAATTCTGCGAAATCTCTGTAGTTTTCTTGGAGGACTAGTTCTTTCAGTTTGCATGGCCACTTTTGTTTGTTTTTATCCAGTGTGTCCATTAGGGCTTTCCGATTGTTTATGTAAAGTTTGCAGTCGTGCATTATATGAAATATCAATTCTGGAGTGCCGCATGAGCATGTGTCAGTAAGAGTTGTGCAGCGTTCTTTCTGCTTGTGTCTGATATTTCCGTGTCTCGTTAACAATTATGACGTGTACAAGCCGGGTTGAGAATTCATGTATAGCTGAGTCGTGTCTTGATGTTTTCAACGTATTCGAAGGTGATCCTACCGTTGTCTGTCTGTTCTCATTGTGATTGCCATGCTTCTAAAGATTTTGTTCTTAGTTGTGTTCTGTGGTTTCTACAGAATTGGTTATAGTTTAAGAGATTTCCTGCAGTTGATTGCTGAAAGTTTTTCTTGTAAAGGTACATGCCTATTCTTTGAGATATTATTAGTTCTATTGGGTGCAAAGTTGCCAAAATCAAAAGTGCGTCCTTCGAAACGGTTTTATATGCTTTAGTTACTTGGAGGAAAGTATATCTTTGGGCTTGTCGCAAATGTTCTCTGTGTCAAACGTTATTATATTTAGGGCTGCTGTAGATGCTGTTCAATATGCTTTTGTTATCCGAAGTAGCACGTTTCCTTGGGCTGCAAGTAGTTTTTCCGTGTTATCTTTTGTTAATTTATTACTCCAGGCTGCAGACGCGAATGTTATTATCGGTATAGAAACTCCTCTGTATAATATTTTTAAGCATTTATGGTTTAATCCCTAGTTTCTTCTAGCTATTCTGGCAAGAACGTTGAATTTCTTCTCACACTTGCTTTTTAGCTTCTCGGCGTGAATCCTTAGATATAATCCTCTGTCAAAATGAATTTCCAAATATCTTGCTGTTTCTTTGTATGTTATTTGTTTGTTACCGATTTTGATTTTTGGTGGTCTTTTGGGATCAAGTTGGGACTTTTGAAGAGTGTCATTTCGGTTATGAATACTGGCAGTTCCAGTTCTTCATTTTCGCACCAGTGTTGGGTGAGTTTTATTATTGCTTGTCCTTGTTTCTCTAACTTTAATCGGCTATTTCTGGATACTAAGACTAGGAGGTTATCCGCGTATGCTACCGCCTCCATACCTGAGTTGTTTAGTGTTATGAGAATATCGTCGACAATTAGTTTCTATAAATCGGTCTAGGATGGACCCTTACGGGCAGCCTCTTGTTACTTCCTTCGTTATTTTCCCTGTTTGGATGTTAGGGACAGTTCTTTATATTCAAGCTTTGTTGGACACATCCGTCTGCTTTACCGCACCAATGCTTTCGTCTATATTGGCAGGTGGAAAATTGCGTTTAAGGATCATCAGAAGAGTAGACTGTCCCTTTCGGGAATCGACCCATTTAGCCGTTTCGCTTGCGAAACTGTTGATATGTATTCCTTGGGCAGTTACGTCTTTTTAGGTTGCTTAGGATGTTCGGCCACCAACGTCATCGAACGCGCCTTCGATATCGAAGAGAAGTCCCATAGCGTACTTGTAGCTGGTTGTTTCTGCTATTTTGCTTATTTCCACTGTTACATCTTTAGTCGATTTCCCTTTTTTGAATCGATATTGTCTGTTCGATACATTTGGGTGTTCATTGGTAAGATTGCTGATCGTTAACGATATTAGTTTTTCTAAAATTTTAGTATGCGGATAACTCCCCTTTTCCATATTTTTGGAAAGGTTTCTTCTGTTAAGTATTTGTTCATTAACTGAGTAATTTCAATTCCAATTCGATTCCATGCTTTCCCGAGGGTTTCATTATCCACCAGGTCATGTTCTGCTGCTTTTCTATTCTTTAGATTACGGATGATATTTTGTATTTCTTCGTGTGTTTGGAGGAGTTTGAGTGTATGTTCTAATTGCTTTGTGCCAGCTATCTTCATTAGATAAGTTTTCACATGAAAGTAGTGCATCTAGTAGTGCGATTGTCGATTCTTCCCACGCTAGCGCTTGAGTATTGTTGACTTTAATATATTCCTGTATAGATACTGCTGATATTTTATGTGTATTGATTTTATAGATATAACCCCATGGGTTTGCGTTTCTTTTAATGGTTACGAAATTCTTCTAATTGCCTACTTTTGTTTTTTGTACGGCTGCTATGTATTTGTTTCTAGTGGTTAAGTATTTTTTTTTTTTGAGATCGTTGTGGCTTACTGGAGATTTGTTGAAATTTTCGTCTTGCTGTCGCCGTAAAAATTTTGAGTTTTGTAAGGTCGCAGTTCCACCATGGTACGGACTTTTTGAATATGGTCTGCTCGATCCCAGTTGGCGCGTTTAAGGTTATATCGTACGATAGTTTGTAGGATGTTAGGGACAGGTCTGAAATTCTGTTATATGGGGATAGGAGGCGGAAACGAGTACTTTCGGAAAACTACATTGCGTACGTTAAGTGTTGGACGACCGCGATAGCAGTTTCTCATCGCTATATTTACAAACATTGTTTGCCTTACTTTCTAGACTTTAGTATACCTTGGAATATTCCGAGTATGCGATTACTTTTGCGAGTTCTAAATTAGCTGTAATGTCCTATGAAGATAGAAGTTTTGTACTTTTTTTAACTACAAGTTATACGCCAACATAAATTTATTTGTAATTTATTGTATGTCTATTTAAAATATAGAACACAATACTCGCAATAATACTGTTGTTCAAATATTTTTGTGATGGATTATACATGTCATATGAAGTGGTTATAGTACAAAATAATCGTTGTGTTAAGGCCCAATGACAATCACTATTTACCACTAAAAAATAATTTATCTGCATATAAATTACACACTTTGCTTGGGTATGTACTAATTACAAGTAGAACAGCGGTAACTAATAGATCCTCAAAGAAAACGTACGCCTTTTATCAAAATGAAGCAATAAGTTACGTCTTTTATGGCAAATATGGCAAGATTGCCCTGTAATATTTTTTGGACTTGTTGGAAATGTTTTCTGTGCCATACAATGTTTAATTCAATGCCGTATATTGCAACGTCACGTATCGTGCTCCTTGTTGACTGAAATGGATGTCAATGATGAAATGGACATCAAAATTAATTGATTGTGGAAAAGCTCTAGGGAAATGAAAAATTAACCGTCCCCGAACGGTCATGCTGCTCGAACCATGCTGTGTAACTAACGCCTCTGAGGTTCTAGGGGCTCCGATCGAACGCGGTTATTCGCGACGCTGTTCGCCAAACTAATTTTTGACAACTTGTTCGTTACTTGGCATTTCTCGATCGTGTGGAAGTATTCAAGCTCGTATGTTAGCGACTGACCTGTATCATTTGGTACTGTTCGTTCGTTTGCTCCTACAAGTCACCCGTGTTTGTAACAGAGTTTGTCTCGATTTCGTTGTTGTTAAATGACTGATACGTCCATTCGCTAATTTTTTAGAGCTCGACAAAAGGAAGAAGAAAAACAAGAAAATATTACTAATAGCAGCAAGATCAAACCAAACAAGAAATAGGCTAACGCGCTACGCGGGCAAGTCTTAAATTTACTAATTGCAATATGCGACGGGAAGATATAACTTAAAACCGAAGATAATACAAAAATGTAAATAGTCGGGAGAAGGACGATGGGGCAAGCCCAACTCGAAGTTACGGAGAGAATTGAACGACAGCTAATTACGGGAAACGAATCGCGCGATTATGGGCGTCAGCTACAAAACGGTATAGTCTCGTAACGAAATTACGCAAATCCAAAAGAGAATAACGGGGACGACGCAGCACGGAACCGCACACTTGAAACTTTAGGAAGGGATTCTACTGGGTGATCGGCAGCTGATGGTACAACCGAAAGGGGGGTGATTCTACATGAAGAAATAAGTTGGAAATATAGAATAACGATTTTTCATTTAAGGTTTTGTTTCCGACAAAATCGACTTTAAATTTTCGCTGGGTATAGTACTTAATCGTATCTCGGTATAGCGGATCGCACTATAGATCATTGTTTCGATTGAAGTTATGTTGATGAACACTTCCAATATCGTGGAAATGTATATCTAGCTGTAAGAGCCAACATTACCAAGGTTGGATTGGTTATGGTGAAACAATAGCTTGGCCACCACGCCCTCCAAAGCTTAACTCCGTTTGACTTTTATTTATGGTAGAATTATGTTTCCGGCAGGATGAGCAACATTTTTAGCAATTTCGGAAAGAGTAAATTTTGTTTCAAACATTCGTTACGTGTCCCATTGAGACAGTGATTTATAGCGAGATCCGTTATGGCGAGACGTGATCAAATGCACCTGTACCCGGCGAAAATTCAAAGTCGATTCTCGAAAACAAAGCTTCAAATGAAAAATTGTGATGCCATATTTTCGACTTAGTTTTCAACTAGAATCACCTCCCATTCGGTTGTACTACCAGTTACGGATCACCCTCTATATACTGAAGCGTACGGGTCCAAGAATAACACACGGAATTTCGCTCTTAATTTTAATACAAAAATTAACGGTAATAATAACAATAACAATAGTGACAATGGTGAGAATTCTTATCAACGGGAGCGGTGCTACGGTTACGATTCTTCCGCGTCACTACTCGACTGTAAACGATCCCAAGCTCTAAACGAGCTCAAAGCTCTAAATAAACTGATAGTTCTAAACGAACTGAGTGAATGTTCTAAAGGAACTGTTCTGAACGAACTGGCTATTTTAAACGAACTGAGGTGAGGGAAAAAATGTCGCTCTTCAAAAATGCGTATAGGAAAGGATAGAATATCCAAGGGTGAAAGGGATGAATGCGCGGACGAGAAAAGCGAATATTTCCAGGAAAAGACAAGCACCGGAAATTGGTCATAAATAAACTAAAGTTAAGGGTATGTTGTACAAAACTGGACAACGTCCAGTCACGATGAAACTATGGATTAGGCGCGCCTGGTCGCAAAATGCTAACCTGCGGCGACCAGACCTGCGCTGGGCCGTGGGAACACATTGTAATTTGGACCGAAAATGTACGATTTCCAAAAATTGCAAAATCGCAGTCGCCACGATAATTTTGTTTAGCTAATACTATTTATACCACAAATATCATTATAAAACAACCGTCATATTTAAAAGTAACTATAAAATTTAAAAGTATTTTATATTTATAATCTGATATAATTAATTAATTTTTTTATTTTTCAAGAATCGTGGGATAATGTGCGATCTTTCATTTCAATGGAAGCACAAACGGAATTATCACTACAAAGTGGTCCAGAAGCATTCGAAGAATTCGTCGGTATTCGTGATGCTCGTAGACAAGAGAGCAAATGCGAAGGCATCGTTGACCTTTAAGATCATGCTCTATGTCACCATCTTATCCTGAGACATCAGCGACATGTCAGGCTTTCTCTATCACTCCGGAGGTACTTCTTGTCACTCCCGCCATAGGATTTTTACATCCTTCACCGCTTCATTTGGGTCTTAGCGGTCTTAACCTCGGTCTACCGTTTCCGGTGCCCACCAATGTTTCTGCTTTTGGTCGGTAAATATATATAGATATACGTAGAAATAAAAAATAGTTTATTTTTATTTATTTGAGGCAAAAGACGAGTTTAACTAAGTATGGAGAACCATCATATCGTGAACGTGTCGCAATGTGTCGGCTAAATACGCGCACTTCGAATATCGCACTCGGTACCGTCTAATAACTCGGAGGACCACTCAATGATATGGGACTGATTAACTGAATTGAGGTGGCTAACTGATTCCAGCACTGAGATGGTTAACTGAATATTGCACTTAATCTTTAAAGTAGTTTATTCGACTAGGGAATTAATCTGATTGCTAAATTCGTAGTTCGCTCCGACGATTAATTCTGATCGCTAAAATCTGTCTGCTATAACGGATAAATCTGCTCAAAAAACTACAATATTCCTTAATTTTCCTCTTTAAATTCCTCGTACTCCCCACTTCGGATGCTTCTCCCAAGTGGCTGGCCTGTGGGGGGAGGGGGGGGGGGGGGGTGCAAAGTTTTCCTGATTTACCTACCCCAAGTTATTCACTTTCAGTTTATTCGAGGCACGTCACGTTCTGGAAGCGAGGATCATGGCGATGGTTACTGGTACCGTGTTGTAATTGTGAATAATCAACCTTGACATGCTGAATCGGACGAATTAGATTATAATCGTTTCTCGAATCGATTAATGCTCTCATCTCGTGATCGTTATGTAAAACATTTTTAATATATTAGGTCACTAAGTATGGATTGCTCGATTTGAAAGTAAGAGCTTAGTTTATTATATTTGGAGCAAGGAGTAGTACAATTAATCGAAGTATGAGTGTAAAATATCGGTATGGTTCGTCTCAGTTAGTATCAATCTAATCTGAAGAACAAGCAGTAATTATTTTGCAAAAGGCGTTTTTTACTGCAAGTTGGGAATTAAATATGAGGTGTATGAGTGAAATATAAATGCATTGCGCAATTTCTGCACTTAATTCTTGTTTAGCGTGCATGAAATGTCTAATCTTGCGTTCTTGGCAAAATAATTTTCTGATGTGCTTCAAGTGGTAACTTAACACTTAGCCAACCTCTGCGACGGATCAAACTGTACGCTGTCTACGGCGCATTTTTCGCAAATAATGCGGACTAGTACTCACTACTTAAAAAGCAAAGAACATCTAAAAATTATTTAAATGCACAATTATATTTAGTGGTAACAATCTTGAAATACATATTGTTTCTGCAAAAAAATAATAGATATTAAAAATTAATAACGTTAAAGATAACTAGTTATAAATAATATTAAAAATAACTAAAGATAAATAACATAATTCAAATGTGGACAACTGTAAGTGATCTTGATAATACTGAAAGGTAGTAAACATAATGGCATCCAGGCGTTGCTTAAATAAAAGTGGGAGATCTCCTCGATCGGTCATCCAGCGACTTGTCTTTGAAGCGTAGAGATCTCCCCATTCGGTTGGCTAAGTGACAATAGCGCCTGAATATTTAATGTGATGTAAAGGGATGACATAGTTAAACTTTTTATAATAACTTTAATAAATTAAGTTACTTTAGGTACAGTGAAGAACTATACTTCTAAACTAAACTAAATTAAACTAAACTACCACGTCTAAACTAAAGACCACTTGTAGGTACCAAGTGCATCCACGGATGACGCGTACGTTATGGAAATTTCGCGTCACCTAACTCTCGGCCATAATAGATAATAACTTTATGAAGCGCCATTGACCTTCTTAAAATATGCAGAACGAAATACAAGTGAAACTGAAGCTTATTTAAGCCGATAATAAAGAATGTCTTTAATTTTAATACTTTATTCTTTGCACCGGCAAAGTTAGTTCCATCATCGGAATAAAGATTTTTTGATTTACTCTTCCGGACGAAAAAATCGTTTAATTGCTGTTACGCATGAATCTGTAATTAGATCCGTTACTAATTCCAAAGGTATAACCATTGTTAAAAAAGAAATAGAGATAATTACATAGTTTTATAGTTTAACCTTATTATCAATATAGACGTTTTAACGCATTAATTAGTAATGCAGACTTGTAGTTTTGGAATGTCAATGTTTGCGTTAAACGATTTTGAGACAACAAGCCCATTAAGTAATTTGGCGACTTAGGATTTATTTTATAGCAAGAAATACATTTGTGTACAATATATTTGGTTTTATTTTTACCATCAAAAGGCCAATAATTTTGTCTTAACATAGCTAATGTTGTTTGTACTTCCGGATGCCAATGTTTTATATGTAAATGGCGTATAATTAAGTCAGTAATATGATTACTTCTTGGTCATGAAAATTTGATATTTGTGCGAATAACTTATATTCGCATTTCTTAATCTGCCTCTTACGCGAAGAATTCGAAATGGTCGCCAAGTGATAACCCACGAGGACCAGACCTGCGCTGGGCTGTGAAAACGCATTGCAATTCGGACTGAAAATTTACGATTTCTAAAAATCTCGAATAATTGGGCAATCGCACCTGTCACAGAACAAATACTGTTTACTAATATCTTTTACATGTTTCATCAATATATTTTGGACGTCTCTCTTATGAGGATATAACGAATGTGAATAGCTAGTTGAATGAAACGAAGATCTGTTTTAATTTGTCGCTGTTAGCAGTTATCAAGGCGCTACGGTGGTCGCCTGTGACCACCAATAAGATAAATGCTCCATTGGGTATTATTCTTTCGTCATTATATGTTTTAAATAATAAAGATACTCGCGTGGCGTCCTAAGTGAAACGTGATTTCGGCGTGACAGTTACAGGGTTAATATTCAATTTCTGATCGTCGCTCACTTCGGTACCACAATCAATAAGAAGAACTTCACTGAGGGCGCTGACCGGCTCTTGTTCCGCCACGGGATTACAACTTTACTGATTACTACTTTAAATATTACCGCGGTTTCTTTAAAGACAAAGAAATATGAAGAGATGATATAAAATCTCTTTCTAGTAATGCAACGTAATTCACCATTTTCTCGAGTGCAATATAAAAATTGAGATTTAATGGAACATTGCTAATAGTGCAACTAGTAGAAAATATGCGTTATTGTCCTCGGCGACAGATTTTTGCGTGCGAAGAGGAACGAAATTCTCCATTATTAAACTAATAGGGGACCCTGAGTCTACCATCGCGACAACATTGGAAGTACAAACATTACCCATTCTGTCCGTCATTGCATATAACTGCGACACCATATACGGGATCATCTCTGCATCCGCTTGACGATATTAATCGTGTTTCTTAAAGCTGGTGTTTTTAATGGTTTTTTTTCAGACAGTCTGGAATTCTATGTTGTCTGCGTGCTGCATACAAAGCACGATCCTTTTTTACGTGTCACTGGTTACATGGGCACGCATTTGAAACGTGACCAGTTTCGGCACAATTGTAACAATGCGTACCATCCAGATTCATCGACATGACTGTTCCTCTTCTCGACGCCGTCCTCCTCCCGTCGTCATTCATATTCTCTCAGTTCACTGTCGAGAGTGAAATTCTTGAACCCTTCCAGTAGATTTTCTAGTGTCTTAAAACGTTACAAACGAACCTGGTTATACAGATATTTAGCACATTGTCAATAGTATAATGGACAAGTAAATCGTCGGCAATTGGCAGTTTACTTTCAAGTATCGTCTTTGCATGAAAATAATTCGCAAACAATTCGTTCGCTTGCTACTTACGCTTATCAACATTTTTATGCAATTTCAATTTACCTGGACGCCGCATGGTAAACATGCAGTCCATATTTTCCAGCAATTCAGCAACATTGAGTTCTAAATGCACTGGACGCAAGTAAAACCATACTTGGGCCTTTACTTTAACTATTAAACGAAACAATATTTTCATCGACAGTTCATCTAGATTGTACGCCGTGTAAAGAAATTCCAACTGGGTTTTCCAATTCTGAAACGTATTCTCCGTTGAAATCCGGCAAGAGATCAGCGATCGCATGTATTCTAACTGTGGAAGTCTGATTTATGGTACTTGTCACGGGGGTGGTGGTGTTTATGTCTATTTGCAAAATTCTTAGCCCCCACTCTAGCATTTCTTTCTTCCGCCATAACAAACCTATATCGCGAATCGTTAATTTCGACATATCATTGCGTTCACTGACGATCACATCTCAGTTTTGCCTCGCGAAACCATCATTATGTAACACATCTGAAGCTACAGATCATTTTAGACATTTCTCGTTAACGATTAACGACTCCGGAGTGCTGCGCTCAGAATACTACAAGAAAGAAGCGAATATCGATGCAGGGGTAGTGCTACCTGTCGCTGTGACCTGCGGCTTCTCTGAGAGGCGTTAACTCTTATAAATTATCCATCACGTTGACTAAGATTAAAATTTATCAGTTACCATCACTCTCATTTCATCTATATTTTTCCTTCTCTATTCTTCATCTTACCTTTTCCATCGTTTCAAAATAATATTTGAATGTCACATATTACAAGTTAAGAGTATATTTTGTCATACTTTTTAACTACTTAAAATGCAACAAATCAATACAAAAAATGCAAAAATAAATATTTGTTCCTGCATCAAGGATAATTAGCAGTATAATATTGGTGTAATAGGAATGCTAACCTATACTATATAGTATGTACTTCAAATTTCGTGAAGTTACGATGCATCGCCACGTACCATCCGCATAACAATTTTACCATATCATAGGCAAAAAATATTATCTGTATTGCAAGCATTATTTATGACATTTTTAATTGCATTTACTTTTTGTCGAATTGGTAATACTGCAAATAACATGAAAATAGTATTCTAACTCTAGATCGAATTACAAATGACAATGCATTTGGTAAGTGATCTGTTTTATCGGTAATTAAGTGTTAATTTACGAATTGACATATCGATCGCGTTATTAACTTAAGTACTTACCTTTAAGAGAGATTGGTAAAGCCATCTTCATGTTTTAGGCATTATCGTTAGATTTCGTGTAACGACATTTAATTGCGGCCTCAGTACGTTACTCTCGACCGCTGCTTGGGAAAATTTATGCCTCTTTCTTTCCTAGCTTCCTTCATGTAAGAAAGTATCAGTAGGAGTTGCTTTTATATTTTAACTATGTCAATCGTAACTGTTTGCAATTTACGTACTCTTTTTCTCTGGCGCTACGCAAGAATTATGATCTTTACTAATTATATATCTTGGATTTCAGTGTTCTTGTTGCTTATAACTTGTTATATTTATTAATTTATTATGTGTGATTGTTTAATTGAAGTGTGCATTTATAATCGTTCGTCTATATATTGCGCTTCAGAACTTTCGTTCATCCGTTACCTTTAAAATTATTCAGGTGAAGTAAACTATTATGATTCGTGAATAACTATCGTGAATGGCTATTATGTTGAAAGTCATAGATTTTTAAAAAGTGTACCAGTTTAACTTCAGTGTGTGTACGGTTGATCTCAAAAATATCCTGCCACTATAAGGATTTAAGGAATCAAAATTAATTTTTAGAGAACATTGATTCATTTATTTCACTATGTATATAACAGTTTAAAATATACATGTATGTATGTACGTAATTAAGATGTACCAGAAAGAACAAAAGTGACGACATAGATAAATATAATAACAATACTAATATTTATTTATTGACTATTTATTATTAATTATTTTTATTAATATTTAATTTAGATTTGGTAGCTTTTTATACACGAAATTACAGATTTTTTCTTTTTTCTTTTTTCTATTGCACTATTGCTCTTAATTTACATATCTTTATAGTAATTGTGGCAAGGCGTGACAGTAACATAAGTTGATGTCCTGGCTAGCTTAGCGACAGATACGCGTGAGAGGGCTGCGATCAGTATAATGCGTTGTCTTTAGTGTTTAGGCCATGTCAGAATCGTTGAGACTCATCGCCAGCTTACAAACAATACCTTAGAAGGTTAGATACTTCTTTCGCATTTTAATCTTAAACATACACTTTAAACACAAAAATAAAATTTCTTTCTCTAAGCGATTTTCCATAAATTCTAATAATTATTTTTTAATGTATCACAAGAACTAGCTTCGCAATATTGGAAATATTCATGAAAATGCAATTGTTCCTCACTTATGTGATTCTATTTTCTATTTCTTATTTACACTTGTCTATCTATGTCTTTGATTTTATACATTTACTTTCATTTATTCTTCTTTACTTATAATATTGTTACTTCGCACTGTATTTATTACAAAAATTTTTAAGTCATCACAAGTGACTTTTTCAAATAGTATTTATTAATAATTTGAAGATATGAAATGATATTTGACTTCAGAGTATTAAGGAGTGCCAATGTAAACTATGTTTACAAAGAGTTACATTTCAAAGTTTCATCTGTTGCCAAGTAAGCAATGATGATACTGGTCTACAGGTTTTGACCTATGGTTGAACAAATTAATGTAACATAAACATAATATTCATAATAAACACAATAGTCGTATGTTTCTTATTTCTATTTCTCGTTGTTTTGGTAAGTTCATTTATGCCAAAACGGTTGATTTTTTTTTTTGTATCGTACAAAATAATTGTTTTTTCAAATGTGATATTAACTTGTGGTGGCCCTCCGGCACTAGCCACTAGAGGAACAGCAACACCCACTATTCCCCAAAAGTACACAATTCCTTATCCACTTCCATGTATACAGTTGCCTGACCTGTCCCCAACATCCCTGCGTCTAAGGCAGGGTCTGCTACGTAGCCATAGCAAAACGAGCACCACCCTACAAACTTAATAAATTTTTATTTAAAATAACTAATATAAAAGTGTTTTCAATTTTGATTGCGATATATTAGACTATCGTGTAATGGATGGTTCTTATTTTGCAGAGATGCGGTTCCTAAAGTGCGTTCTCGGTTCTCCTCCTGTACATTGATGTATACTAAGTGTTGGCGTAGTAGGTTTAGTATGCGTGGATGCTGGTGGCTCTTCTAGGAGCACTTAGGGCTTCGAGTCGTGATCACATTGCTGTAGCACTTCTTATGATTAGTAAGTAATTTAATTTTTCTTATGCTGCTCTTTTTTAACCAGTTTTCTATTTACATTTTTGAAAAGGTGTTTATCTTTTAAAATAATGGAGACGTACTTTTCATGGATGACTTTTATGACTCTTACCTGTAGAGCATTCACAATTAATTGTTTACGATAATAATATTATCAACAAAATAATAAAAAATCTGAGAAATGAAATATTTTTTGTGTAGCTCATGTACAAGTTCATGGATTAAACAAGTTTCTTGGTGTTCTGTCATTTGAATTAAAGTAGCTTAATTGTAAGTTGGCGTCATATCAATTAAAATAAAATAAATATACAACAGCTCGATGTACGAAGATGTTGAATAAGTCTTAACTTTATTGGAAACATGAAAAAATATTATGTATGGAATAAAATAACTAGATTCATAATAATAAATTAACTTAGAGTTATCCAAATTCAAGTGACTTGAAAGAAATTATTTAAATAATATTTTGAGTAAAATAAGTGAAAAGTTAAGTTTTAATGGCGAATTTAGATTTAAATAAGCTTCTAGTGAAGCATTAAAAGACAGAGTTAATAACAAAAGTAAACAACAATTACAATTCGTTTTTTTTTTAGCAATAATCCTTTAATACTAGATTTTTTAGAAAATAACGAAATTTATTAGTGTAGATACAAATATTTTTAATATTGTTAATATTGTTAGGTATTGTAAAGTGACCACGACTTTTTTAAAGTCATGTATATTTATATTTCAGCACTTGTTCAACGATCTCTCGTAATTACTTAGAAAACTAACGCCTTGTTATATTTCGATGGTTTTTTAATATATTATGGAATTCGACACTTTGAGCAACTTTTTTCCTTACATTATATGTTGCATTCCTTGTGTTGCCTCGCAGGTAGCTCAATTAGAGCACAGAAAATTAAAGTTTAGTTGAATGTAAAAGTATAAAGAGTCCTCGAATATTTGTTGTTTTTTGATATACGTATAATTGTCTGCTAATCAACATTGATCTTATTCCTAAATTTTTACATTTATATACAAAGTAGGGAAACAGCAGCGCACTAATCAGCTTGTTACTTGATATTTAGAGTGATGGTGGTTGCTATTCCGTCGTAGCAGTAGAACCACGGAAGAACCCATTGGGAAAATGTCTAAGGGTTAAGCAACCAAACATATGATACCTAAGTGGTTTTATGTTTTTGGTACGTCAACAGCTATTGAGTTAAGCTATTAAAATTGTGAATCTTCACAAATTCTAGAGCAACCTTTAAGACCTCAACCCTTGCGCCACTAATTATAAAATACTAATCATGCAATAGGTAAATAATATAATAGCTGGCAGTCCTCAAAAAAATTTAATTAGAAGCTTTCGCATCGTAAACTTCTTCTTTACTATATGAGCTTCTAACGGTATGGAGCATAATATTTACAAAAAATTCTTTACTATTACGTTGAATTTTTCCTATAACTGCATATCAATTATAAAATTGTTTTATATTCGTGTGAAAATAAATTTTTTAAAAGAAAGCTCTCTTGTATAATACAACTCTTTATAAAATTTGTACATAATTATTATCTATGTAATTGTCAGCAATTTTCTAATTAAAAATTGATAATGCTTTAATTTATAAGTGAAAGCATATTAAAAAGGTGACTTTTCAACATTTTTTACATTACTTTAAATTAAATAAGTTTTTATGACCATAACTACAGTTTCCTTTTACAAGATACCTTTTCTTTTCGAACGTAATAAAGTAACACATGCAAATTATTTTTAAATTGCAGTTAATCGTATACATAATATATTCTGAATGTTTTCATATGATAATTTTTTGAACCTGATATATCACCGTTTACTATTGGGATGTCTGGTAACTTGGTGCTGATTTTGAAGAGAAAATTGAAACGTAGCACATTTAACTATTGATATACATTTATTAAATTATACAGGTGTCATTCTGTTCCACAACTTTTTCCTATTTTTTGGCAACTTAAAAATTTCGCCTTTTCGGAACCTCTCAGATTTTTCGGCGACAAACTTTTCTATACGACTTTTTATCTCGAACAAAGAGATGAAGTTTTTCCACTAAGGAAAGGAAGTCTAATGAATATGGTGGATGGGATAAAACATCCCAACCGAACTCGAAAAACTTTTGTCGGGTTGTGAAAGACACATGAGGCTGCGCATTGTTCCTATGAAATAACGATGCCCTTCCGATTCACTATTTTTGAACGTTTTTGTTTAATCGCTGTCTTTAATTCCTCTAATTGAGAGCAATACTGATTTGAATATATCTTCTCGTTGTTTGATAAAAGTGCATAATGCAGGGTTGTTTTTCAATCCCACCAGACACATCACCTTTTTAGGATGATCAGCTTTTGAAGTGGCTAAAGGTGATTCATTCCGCTCTTTCCAAGTCTACTTCAACTTTTTTTTAGCCCTTATTTTCTTTGTTGGTGGTTAGGCATTAGTGGAATGGTCGAGATATCTATCTTTATGTGAAGATGATCAATAAAGTTTTGGTATCGTGTACCTTTCACCTCATTACTCGTCGTGCGGCAATGTCGTTAGCGAACCAGAAATCCACTATACTCCCACCCTGTAGTTACGCGCATGTGCTGCCAGTTCCTTGATTCATTAATTTTAGATTCGAGGTTGCAGCACAATGCAGGAGAACGCAGGGCATCGTTGAATGTCCTCGTTGGTCTGTTCTCGCCCAGTGCTACGTGATTGCATGCGCGTTAAGAACCCAAGAACGAAGAGCTATCGAGAAGCATAGCTTTTTGCTAGGCCTCCTACCTCGTTGAATAGCTGTACGAAATGTTGTAGCGGCGATTTAGGTGGTGCGTATATTCCAATGATGACGCTGCCTGTCCACGAACCTACGACGAAACCATACTGCTGCAACAACTAACTCGAACCATACTGCCTTGTAGACTTTCTATCATCAGTTCCTGTGCTCTGACGATGTGGTTCAGATTAGTTTCTAAGATTTGGCCTTTTATATTGAAATTTAAACCGTGTTCATAATTGTATATCGCCTCCACATTATTGTGAATAGTTATCCTCCTTCAAAGCGATGCGCGATGACTCCTTTTCTTGCTTTTTTACTTGTACAGTCCGGCCATCCCGCCACCTTTTACACGGGGTACGATGGCATTTTGTCCGTGCAGTCGACGGATAGGTGTCCTATTTTACCGCATCGGTAGTATGCATGTGCTGGAGCGCTAAGTCGGTTCTGCTGTCTCCCAGTGCGATCCGGAAAAATTACAATTCTAACTATGTCGTTGTGGGGGTTGAGACACACGGATAGGTCCAAAAATCAAACTACTCGGAGCGGTGAGGGAAACGGCCGAATTATACTATTGGATAAAATCTAAACTAAGTGGCCGCCCCCAAACCGAGCTTGCTCTCAGGCGCCGTGTTGCCCTTTAGTGATACACTAGGAAATTCCGTGTGTCTCCATCAACGACCGGAGTCAGCGGTAACCTTAAGAGACACTTCAGCTGTGAGATACATGAGACAACGAAGTAAATCAACCGAAAGATTTCTCGCATAATAAGCAGAGATGGGAACTCTAGTACTGAAAAAACTACAAATGCCATGGTCTCAAAATAATTATCGCTGTTCCGAATTGAACTAAGACTAATGACTAGTTACAAACGGGCAAGAGCCCCTAATAACTAACGCCAAGATGGGTGACATAACCGTTCTGGCGTAAACAGATACAAAAGATTGGAAAGTAAAAATGTAAGCGTTTAATTGGTCCATGTAGTAAAAGAATAACACTATGGTCTTGACCTAAGGTAACGGCTTCTTGAATATCATTACTGCTTCGTGTGAGCGTACGGCCACCACGTACTTAACTAAATGAAAAAATTGACAACAGAACCGGTACGGTTTTTCTTGAACCATGCTGCTGCATTGCTGTGCGAAACTCTTTTATGCTTCTATTTTATTTTTCTATTTCCTGCGCTCGAGGATTAGCATTTTCGGTTAGCAAGACCAAACAGTAACCGTATTTAACATATAAGTTTCGATAAATTCATTTTTATTTTCGGGCCAAAATAATTTTTGGAATTATGGAATTTGTTGTGACATTGTTTGAATGTCTGTCGTTAAAACTAATTGATGCATGTGAAAATGTATAATTATACAAATCGTCTTGAATTGTAAAACTCTACATTAATGTATCGTTTAGAGGGAGTTCAGACGTGAGCAAGTTAATGTTTAATATGAAAGAAGTTTTTCTTGTATGCTTACGTCGCACGTTAACGTTAATAACGAGCGAATTAAGTCTGGATGACGGAAGATATAATACAATGGTTGAAAACGGAAAATAAATTTTATTTAATAACTTTAAACGATATTTTCGGCAGTATAGATGTCTTGTTGCCTTAGAAAAATTGTGAAAATCTGATGTTTCTGCTTTGAGCAGAAATTTTAACTTAAATTTTAACAGGAACTGTGGAAGAGTTTTCTTTAATTTTATTTTTCGAGTTTTGAACCGAGTTTTCAGATGAATATCCTCTTCTGGCTAGCGGTAGCTCGCAGGTACACATTCCCTTGTGATACACAAGGGATTACCGTGTGTTGTGTTGAATGTATAACGTTGAATATGTTTTTTCGACTGATCGAGTATACTAAAAAGTATGATAGTTTTCTAGTATGAACGTTTTATGCTGGGTGTATGACTCCTCGATGAATTTCTAAAAACGTCCGAAATTTGAGGAGTCAGCCTCTTTACCTAATTGGTCAATGGGTTAATTAGGAGATGGATCCACCGACTTCAACTCATTCCGTACGTCCGAAAAGGAAGACACGGTGTAAGTGGTGTCAGTAGAGGTGGAAAGTGAAAAATGAAAAATGGCCATGTGGTTTAATTTTTGCCAGGCGTGGGCCTCAATATCTGACCTTGTCGATGGTCACTACACCTGGCTTTGCCATTTGGAGTTTCACGTTTGAGGCACATGCAATTAACCATTGAGAGTCATGAAACTCGAAGCTATAGTATACGTGATAATAGACAAATTGTCTCTCGGAACAGTTGTAATGACCTGCGTGCTCCCACAAACCTACTGGCAATCTGCACTTTGGATATTGTCCCTAGTACAAGTTGCCAACCACGTGGATAGGTTTTATGAACTTGGGTAAAGAATGTGAAGAGATGAAAGTGTCTTTGAATGTAAAATGAACAAAAATAGAAAAGGGTGTAGCATGTGCAGAATCCAGTGGCTGCGCCGCGGAACAGCTAGTTCTAATAGTTCTCCCAATTTTAATCAAAATTTTAAAAATTTTCGAAGCCGGCATTTTCGAAGAAATTATTTAGAAGGATATGGTGGATAAAAAAGGATTAAGTGAATAGAAATATTTGAGCTTACTTGAGCGATGTCTTCTCTAAATAGCTAATTGTTGATATCTTCGATGACATTGTTCTATGGGATGATAGTGCGAATTGATGATAGCTCAACTCGTTCTCCAAGTGAACAAAATTGCTTGTTTCTTTATTACTTCAATGTTTGCCTTCCAATAAGACGTCCATCAGGAAGTATGATGACGACAATGTTGTAGTAATGTCGATTTTTTTATTTGGTCGTATTTGGTCGTTTGTAGTCGTTTGTAACCCTGCTTCGAAATGGTTTTTGTCTCGCAGTTAAGCACTGTGTGCTGTATTTGCGCAGAGGTATTGGCTCCCAACATCTTGATATATGTTGCGTCGTGCTACTTTCAGTACAGCGTCGATATCGAGGAGCATCTATGGCACCTCGAGGTGGTGTTTAGTTTTCTGAACTGGAAGAGACTCCTAATTTCGTTAAATGTCAGTCGTCACTCAAACGCTCAGTCGTCACTTCGGGGTTTACAGAATGTAGACGATAATGAAGCTCAATTTGTAGAGTTCATTCCATCGTTCGGCATGGAAGTCGTGAACGACACTGGACATCACAACGCCGTAGATATCGTCCTGAGAGTCTTCAGAGCCGAAGTGGCAGGTCAGTATGGAGTGAGCACTCGATTTAACACTCGTCGGACCGATTGGGAGCTTTTTTTTGATCGTCTGGCCGATCAATCTAACGAAATTAAAGAAGTCTATGTCCGCTTACGTCGTGTCTTCCAGGAGGAAAGAGATAAAACCGGAGGCCAGGACAAACTGCTTAAGTATCACTTCTCTTTGCGGGAATGTAATAGGAGGGTGAAGCGGATTAAATTCCAAAACTGGTGGCGGTTTGTAACGCTAAATCGAAACTGGGGTCCCTGAAATCTCGTATGTAAACTTCAGGCGAACAAACTCCGAACTGAAACAGTCCTCACTACTCTTTGTCGTGATGACAAAATTGCATATGGTTGCCGCAAAACTGCCAGTTTGTTCCCGAGGATACACATTACAAGCGAAGCGTGTAATTAGGGAGATCGCATGCATCGCGCCCGACGCCGTTTCTTTCACGGAAGCGGAAGTCGTGTTTTTCGGGGTCGACCTCGTTTCCTAAGCGGCCGGATAGGTTAGATTTTCTATGGACCGCCTGCTTGTTAACAAGACAGCATAGATATGTGGTAGGTTTCAAAGAGTGTAGTCAGGTTGTCTTGGCTTGAAACTTCATAGATCGTGTTACTGCACTGCTGAAGTTCGATGAATGGCTTATCTCGATGCAGGGCTAGATTGGAGTTAAATTTACGTTTGGTCTTGCTTTATGTAAACGTGGTAACCCACATCAGGTCTCCATCCCGGATGATATCCCGGATCTGGTCGATGGTAAACATCTTACTTGCTAGTTACCAGAACAGAAGCTTCTTTCCTCAGCTCTTCTTGATGCTCTTGAGTTTCCAAACTTTACCGAGTGTATGGGCTGCTTGTAATAGTTGCGAAGTAATTTCCAGTGTAGGCAAAAAAAAAAAGAAAAAGACAATGAGGAGCTTTGGGCCGACATGCTCGACAGCTGCGTCGAGTGAGATGATGACAGGTTTTATGATATGGACTCGACCTGTCGGAAAGGGACCCAGATGGGGTCCGGATAAAAAAAGTAACATAAAACCTAGTCATCGTCAAAAAGCCGGGAAAGTCCCATCAAGGGGAGAGCACCTTGATGGGGATGAGGTAGTAGGCGTTTTGGAAACACCTACTTGGTGGGAAAGGTCAACACCTACTGCCTAGGATAGCATTAAAAGGTGAAAGAGGCAGTTAGTCAGTATTATTTTGAAAAAGAATTAGAAGAAATTCAGCGAGTTACCAATGATTATAGCGTTCAAAATATTATCAAAAAATTGAAAGGTTAAAAATACATATCAATTTCTTAAGAACACTGTGTATTATCGTTTTATTTCTTTTTGAATTGCCTGTTTCTGAATTCCTGCGCCCAACTTAGTTCTCCTACACCAGCATAAAGTTTTTTGTTTGGGCGATGGGTTGCAAAATCGCGGTGACGTTGAAGCGGCTGCGCTGCTTCGGTTTGCTGTAAAGATGGAGGAAGAAAGAAGGAAGGAAAAGAGAGGGGAAGAACGTTTCGTCCTGGGCCTGCTAGTGGACTCATCAGTAAGGCTACCTAGCAGGCCCTGCCTTAGACGCTGGGATATTAGGGACAGGTCAGAACTTCTATATATTGGAAAGGATGGGTCATCGAGTACTTTCAGGAAAGTGTAAACGGTTCTGTCCCTCTAGTGGCGAGTGCCGCCACAACGTCATGGCGAGACAGCAGTTCTCGCTGAAAAGGCAGGTATACAGTGCTATAGCCGGTATACCGTCAAACTGGTCGTTTTGGATACTCGATAGTTATTGATTAAGAGCAACTACCTGATTTTAAATTTCAGTCTATATTTTGCTATTATTTTACACCATGTACAAACTTTAGTATTTCGAGGGTGAATGGTGCGTGGACTGAATGCGTTTCAGAATTAATGTGAGGGCGAAGATGTATCTGATTATTTGGATTTAGTTGGAGTTATGGAGGGTGTTAGGACTGCTAGAAGTAGAAATTACAGGTCGGTGGTTCGCAAGACTTTTAGTCTGAAGATGTGTCAAGATGGTAGGATGAATGAACGTAAGGGTAGAGAGTGGGAAAAAGTGAGAAGATGCCAAAATTCGTGAGAAAAAGAGGGAAAAATGTGGATGAGAGTCTGTCAGAAGTCTATAGAAAGTATCTATGTGGGCGTAGTCTGTTTGGTTGGTCTCAAGGGTTGTTGAAAGTGATGAGATTTGCGACACAGTGCATGCTATTGAGACAACGTGAAAATTAGGAACTGCAAAGTATGCATTAATTCATGTACCATGTATGTTTGGTACTCAGATGGTTAAAAACAAAAGGACTTTCTCAAAAATAGCAATCACCTTTACTGTGGCATAAAACTCGTGATGAAATATGGGGTGCGATTTGAAGTCAATGGTTTCAGGAACCGAACAGCTGGTGCTAGAACAGTGGACGGTATCCATCACAAATCTGATGGCTGAAAATACACGAGATGGATAGCGCGAAGCGGGGTGACCAGTAAAGTTATACAAAAGTGCCAGAACCAGAAAAAGTCAATTTATTACCATTAAACTAAACAAAAATATAAAATTTAAATAAAATTAATAGAAAACTATATAAACAAAAATAAACTTTATAATAAGTGAAGAACAAAGGTAACTTAGGTATTTATTTTCCTAGCATTTTCTTTTGCAAATTGATTAATAATATCACACGCATTTAAGTTATTAATTAAGTCATTCTCTATAGATAAAATACTCAAATCACTTAATTTGTTCTGTCGCAAAGAATACTGCAAATAATTTTTTTATCCTTTTCAGTGCTGAAACAGGTCATTCTCCGGTACAATTTGTAGTGGCAGTACCTAAAAAAATGCACAGTGCTGTGATCACGTTAAAAAATGTAGACTCAATTTGCGAAACATTTATTGTCATTAAACTAAGTTCTGCAGTAGTTATATTTTCTTTATTTTCCAATAAATATACGTGTTTATGATAAAGGTATTCTTCAATAAAATTATTTTTTAAATCATCCATACACATTTCGTACAACTATTCAGCATTCTTTCTAATTGTTTCTTCATTTAAATTTTTTAAATTGACCAGAAATCACAATTTTAGGTAAATATCATTATAGACACACTTTCTCTATTGTACTTCTGCTAGTTTTTGACATCAAATTTAACATCTTTCGACGCATTTTCGTTATGTTGATTTTTTTCTAGGTATTCGTTTGTACTCATCACATTCGGACAATTTTATACCTTAATAACACAAATTTCTACGCGGAGTAACTTGAAAATCTAGGATTTATGTAGCCAGTTAATTAGTGTTAATTGATTCACAAAACGATGGAAGCAATGCCGAAACAATGCTCCTTTTATTTTGCCACTCGTCTCTTTGCGTTGTTGAGAGACTTCAAACTATGTTCGCACGTGTATACTTCTCCATGTCGTTGAAAAGTTGAATTTTTGTATATCGTTCGAGATTTGATCACGATCTAACTTAAACTCGTTGAACTTTTTTGGGAGTCCGATGGTCGATCTCTCCACCGTAGAGACGGCGGATACTGTTTTGGTTTTTGCTGAACTGTTTTGGTTTTTGCTGAACTGTTTTGGTTTTTGCCGATATGTTTTATTCACGACGCGCGTTGTGGCGACCTTCGAAGTCCTTCTCTTTGCATCATCAAGGGAATTTCCTCAAGGTCTTGGCGGCGGCCCAAGTTTCCTAAGTTGTGCACGCTGGTGGCGATTTAAGATGTTTAAGATGGCGGATTAAGTGTCCGACACAGAGCGGTGATTGTGCACACCGTTGGGGAGTGACAACCCCACTTTCCGAGCTGAAGAGCGATCGGCCTAGCTGACCGACGAGACTCTAAATTTTCGTGAGTAGTGATGAATTTTCTGTAGTAATGAGCACATAGAGCCTTGATAAATCATCTCTGGCGTCTGAGTCTCGAGCGTCTAGTGGGACCTCGAGCAATAAGGATAAAAAATCAAAAGTTTAAGCCGCTGGCACGTGGTGTAAATCAAAAGTTGGTGGCTATTTTTATGATTAGCTGGAAAGCATTACACCGCTACAAGCCAAGTGTCGACGGTTATTTTTATGACCTAATTCCAAAAAAGGGACGATTACGGGCTTCAGTCCCAGAAAATTTGCGATGGCCAAAACTACTGGCATTAACACCTTGCCATGCGAGGTCCCAGCTCGAACTTGGAAAGCAGGGAATTAGCGACAGCCTATCGGCTACCGGCCTGTAGCTCCTTGAGGTAAATTTACATTTGTGCCCTGGCTCGTTTTTGGCTAAGGTTTTCGATAAAAAGGGGTTTCGATATGGACCAAACGGTCACGAAGCAAATCATCCAGGTGGTTAATCTCGCAGCTGACCGCCACAAGTGCCCCAATCGACCGACCGATTAACTTCTATATTCTAATGGCCGATCAGTGGATACCCAGTGCGAATATGCGACCTCGAATGTTGTCCTTGAACGACTTGTTTTTAAACTTTTGAGACCTCGTTGTGATATACCATCGAAAAAAGGGACCAACTACGTGTACCCTCTGCTGTGATCACGGTAAGAATAAAGTATACAAAACACACACTAGTATACATGTACACAGATATATATGCAAGGAGGCCTTTGCGTGCGTCCTAGCTTAGACAGGACCACGGCCTCCATCGGTGACTACTACGAGAGTCATGGCATAGGTTGGACCGCGGTTTCCTACGGAGGCGTGGACATGTGCACAACCGGTTCTCTCGACCGGTTCCCTTGGAAATTCCCCAGCGTGAGTCCTGTTATGTGCTGGTCTACAATTTTCAGAGTAAGCTTCTGCGAGTGTTCAAATATAAGCCTGACCGCAGTTACCGACGAGGCTCTCGCGTGAATTCTACCCAAACAGAGCTACAGCTTCAAATATTAACTTCTATGTGTCCCAATATGTAAGGTCAAATGAAGACGCTCAAGTGACTGGCACGCAGCTAATCATCGCAAGGGTCTCAGCTACCAATGAAGCGTCACCAGGTGCGCTACACCAGGTACACTCTAGTTTGACACTAAGACTCGAAAGTCGTCAGTGGATGACCTTTCTACATATTAAATCATCATTCCGTCATGCCAATGAAACGAGAACTTATATACGTATATCCTCTGCAGCGGACGCTGCATAAATAAGATATTAATCATACACACAAACACAAACACAAACACAAAAAGCAGAAGTTGGTCTAACGTGCGTCCTTTTGCCTTAGAAATTGGAGATCGCGGCCCAGACAGGGCAGTCCCGATACGTTTTGATGGGGTGCGACGATCCCACCTTCTCAAAACGTAATAAAGCACCAACGGTAGGGCGGCGTTCGATGCGCGATGATGGGAAGTGACGACTCCATCTTTAAGTACCAAGCATCATCCTCGTTTTACGCAAAATTTCATGATGGCCACATCTAGTTCTAAATATTTCGAAGGTAAAATAGTCCTCCATTCGGGTCTCCGGATGAGGGCAGGACTGAGTGAGGTCATCGTGGCGATAAATGGGTCAGGGCAGGAGAAAAATCTCCGACCCGTGACCTCGTGTCTCGACATTAACCTCATTGTCGAGCAACATAGCCGCCCGGTAACGCGCATGATGAGGGCCACTATCGGGCCTTATCGCCATGCAGCGACTGAGTGTGCTCCTGCAAAAACGACTTTGGTGCCGCCTCAATGTTCTAGTCTTCATGCTGTTCAAGGCTGCATAATTAGATACAGCGAGGGATTCAGGTTGGATTCGGTATTTTCGGCTGAGTTTAAAATAGGCAAAAACGAAAATTTAAACAATAACTACGGAAAGCCCTCCACGACCGCGACCCCACCCAACAACCCCATTGTGTCTGTAACCACGACTGCGACAGTTCCAACGTCGACGCCAGTGTTCGCGGCCGTAATTGTGTCCACAGAAATTAGGATTCTATAGCTGAACATGCAACATTCAGCTGTAGTAACAGGAGAAGTGTGCCAGCTCGTAGCACTGAAGCGTTTAAACGTTCTGTAATAGCAGGAACCATACGTTAGAACACTGGGCTCGGGTCCCTACAATCTTCGTAGAGGGAAAGACGCCAAGATCGGGGGCACTGTCATTCCAAGCGGACTGGATAGCGATGTCAAACGCGTAAAGGACGAGGCGACGAACATGTCACACACTTTGTGGACGAATTCCCACAAAGGCCGCACAACTTTCGCCTTATTCAAGAACGTCGGGGCGAGGTTGGCCGTCGGCTGGATAAAGCCGAATCATTACACGATGCAGGTATTGTCGGGGCACGGAAACCTCATGGTTCGTCTCTCAACGTATGCCATTGTTCGTGACCCGACATGCGTCTGTGGTGGATACGGTTGGCCATTTCCTCTTGAAACACCCAATCTTCGATCCGCAGAGAGAATTTCTGCGAAGTTTCGTTCCTGCGGGCGAATGGAGTTGTTCGGAGGCGACACCATACTTGGTGTCATCACCAGAGGCTTACTTCACGCTCGCCGACTTCAGCCAGGAATCGTTCTGGCTGAAGAAGCTCTTGGAGTAGACTTACTCTATCGATTTCGAAAACCGTACTTTCCTCCCTCGACCTTACAGACCGCTCACCCTGGCAGCGCCAGGGCAAGGCGGAGCGGCGCTGCAGCTTTAGCAGTTAAACGTGTCCATCGAGCGCTTTACCTCTCTCCCGAACTCGATTCATAAAAATTCATTACATAGGGTCAGAGTGGGAATGCACGTGAGCATGGAGTGAGTCTGCCTCCCCGAAGTCCCCGTGGCTGTCCGAACGGCCGATCAAGATCTTGATCGAGTGTAGGTGTAGCTGATCGTCTCACACCGCGGGAAAACAATCGCCGCGGCCCTACTGGGTTTTTCCATGTCTAATCCAGTGGACTAGTATTCATTGGCAAGTGGATGGGAAACATATTCGCGTGTGCCCATGTGGCGTGGAAGCAGGCTCGCGCTGCCTGTTGGGGTCGGGCTATGAATAATCTGGGCCGATTAAGTGGACATATTGGACGGACTCTGAAGAAATACCGCATTTATGGTACAGTACAGTCAAAGAAGACGGAAAAATATTAACTCTATATTGCCAATACAAAATTACTAAAGCATCTAATCTCCAAAAATAACGTTTCCGAACGTGCTGTAAACACGACCTTCGCAAACTTCACGTTCTCCGTTCCTTTAGGATAGAACAGTTAAGATCTGTAAAGGTTAAATCAGTTTGCATTTTATTTAAACTGTACGAATTTTTCTAACTAACTGCATAATCCAGAAATGCTCTTAATTCAAATATCAAGTAATCTGTAATTTTTAATATTTCACTCCAAAATGCAACTCTAGCAGCAGTATTCAGTGAATTAAATACATTTAACAATCACTCAGCTTCAACTTTTGCAGCAGGCCTTTAAATATTATCATCGTAAATTTTGTTCAAAGAATCTTCCAAATTTTCATAACTGGAAACCATTACCTTCACAGAAATCAGCTTTTGCTTGTCAACGAGGGTCACTTAATTTTTTGGGAACTTTGTTTTTCCTATTAACATATTTTTCAAAATTGTTCATTTGATGCTTAAGTCGGAAAGTTCCTTCCGTAAAATCCTAATGACACTTTCATAATTTAAAGTACCTTTCGTATTCAAAAGTCAAAAGCTGGGCATACCTGGAGTATTAGGACTCCTACGTAGAGTCGGCCTTCCGCCGTAATTTTCTCATAGAGTATAGTCATGATATTCCTTTCATACGGAATTCCTTCCGCAAACGATAATCACTAGCTGTGTCTACACGCACTTTTGGAACCACTTCATTTGGCTGTTTGCCGTAATGATGTATTTGGGCCGTAATGGTGTGCTACCATTGCACGAAAGCAGAGTTCCTTCCGCGAACAAATGTCACAAGCTGTGACACACCTGGACTCATGCGACCATTTCCTTAAGATATCTTTTCGTCCTAATGCTGTTTCTGGGACATAACATGAGGCTACAGAAATGTTATGATATTTCATCAATATAGAGTATTCCCACCTGTAAGTGAAAGCAATTATCTGTGCCTATTCGAACACAAGGGACGTATTCGTTTATTTGGATATTCGCCGTAATGATACTTCCAGGCCGTTATATTCTGCTATAGAAATGCTATGATATTGCCCCAATGTAGAGTTACATTCGTGAGGAAAAACAACTAGCTGTGCCTGCACACACTTTTAGAACCACTTGGTTTATTTCAATGTCTGCCATAATGATATATCCGGCACATCATGATGTGCTACAGTAATGTTACCATATTTCTGCAACGCAGAGTTCCCTCTGTGAAGAAAAGCCACCAGCTATGCATACCCGGACTCACGGGTCACCTTGCTTTAGTTGGCTATTCCATGTGTTGTTACTTGTAAGCTGTTGTTCCCTGCTATAGGAATGCTATGATAATTCCCAAACGTAGACTCCCGTCCGTGAATAAAACCTCTAGCTGTGCCTACACGCACTAATGGAACCACTTGGTATAGTTGGCTGTTTGCCCTAATCATATTTCTGCGTCGTAATGATGTACTATAGTAGCGTTATCATATTTTTCCACTGCAGGGTTGCCTCCGTGCAAAAGGACACTGCCTGTATCAACCCGTAGTCACGGGACTAGTTCCATTATTTGGCTACTCAACGTATTGTTAGTTGTACGCTGCATTCTGTTGCTATTCAAATGCTAGCATGTTTCTCCAACCTAGGTTTCCTCGTGTGAACAATTCGAACTAATGAACACTACTTCTGGGTCATTATGTCTTGCTACAAAAATATTATAATATTTCTCCAATATTGGATACGTCCCGTAAATAAAAACCAGATAGCTCAGCCCACTCGTACTCTTCTGACATATCTGTATATTTGGCTATTCGATGTAATGTTACTTCCATGCCGTTAATTTCTGCTATAGAGTTGCAACGGCATTTATCCAATGTAGAAATCATTTCGCGAACATGAACCACTAGCTGTGCCTACCCGGACACCCGGGACTTCTTCGTAGCGCAGTCCTTTCTCCGTAACGTTCTTCTATAGAATCGTTATGATGCTTGCTTATTTCGAGGACCCTTTGTGAAGAACAGCTAAAAGCTGTATTTACCTGGAGCCATGGGGTCCCTTTATTGAGTCGCGCACTCGCTGCAATATTCTCTTCGAGAGTAATCATGATATTTCTTTCATATACAATTCCTTTCCTCGGGAGAAACAGCCAGCTGTGCCTACATGCACTTATGGGACATCTTCTCTTATTTGGCTGCTTGCCTTCAGATGTTTCTTGTGCGTAATGATGTGCTATAATAATGCCTTCATGTTTCGCTAATTCAGAGTTCCATCCGTGATAAAGGCCACCAGCTGTGGAGACCCGCACTCACGGGTCACCTTCCTTTAGTTGGCTATTCGATGTGTTGTTCCTTGTAAGCTGCGATGCTCTGCTATAGAAATGCTATCATATTTCCCAGACATAGACTTCCTTTAATGAACAAAAGCCACTAGCTGTGCATACACGCACTTATGGAGCACCATGTATGAGAAGACTGCTGGCCTTTAGAAGTATCTGAGCCGTAATGATGTGCTATATTAATGCCTTCTGTTTTCGGTAATGCAGAGTTGCATTCGTGATAAACTGCCACTAGCTGTGCATACCGGGACTTATGGGACCCCTTCCTATATTTGGCTATTCGATGTTGTTTTTTGTAAGCTGCTGTTCTCTGCTATAGAAAGGCTATCATATTTCCCAAGCATAGATTTCCTTTAGTTAACAAAAGTCTCTAGCTGTGCACACACGCACTTATGGAACATCTTCTCTTAGTTGGCCGCTAGCCTTAAGATGTTTCTGGTGCGTAATGGTGTGCTATAGTAATGCCTTCATGTTTCGCTAATGCAGAGCTTCATCCGTGATAAAGGCCACCAGCTGTGGATACCCGGACTCACGGGTCCCCTTGCTTTAGTTGGCTATTCCATGTGTTGTTACTTGTAAGCTGTTGTTCCCTGCTATAGGAATGCTATGATAATTCCCAAACGTAGACTCCCGTCCGTGAATAAAACCTCTAGCTGTGCCTACACGCACTAATGGAACCACTTGGTATAGTTGGCTGTTTGCCCTAATCATATTTCTGCGTCGTAATGATGTACTATAGTAGCGTTATCATATTTTTCCACTGCAGGGTTGCCTCCGTGCAAAAGGACACTGCCTGTATCAACCCGTAGTCACGGGACTAGTTCCATTATTTGGCTACTCAACGTATTGTTAGTTGTACGCTGCATTCTGTTGCTATTGAAATGCTAGCATGTTTCTCCAACCTAGGTTTCCTCGTGTGAACAATTCGAACTAATGAACACTACTTCTGGGTCATTATGTCTTGCTACAAAAATATTATAATATTTCTCCAATATTGGATACCTCCCGTAAATAAAAACCAGCTAGCTCAGCCCACTCGTACTCTTCTGACATATTTGTATATTTGGCTATTCGCTGTAATGTTACTTCCATGCCGTTAATTTCTGCTATAGAGTTGCAACGACATTTATCCAATGTAGAAATCATTCCGCGAACATGAACCACTAGCTGTGCCTACCCGGACACCCGGGACTTCTTCGTATCGCAGTCCTTTCTCCGTAACGTTCTTCTATAGAATCGTTATGATGCTTGCTTATTTCGAGTACCCTTTGTAAAGAACAGCTAAAAGCTGTATTTACCTGGAACCATGGGGTCCCTTTGTTGAGTCGCGCACTCGCTGCAATATTCTCTTCGAGAGTAATCATGATATTTCTTTCATATAGAATTCCTTTCCTCAGGAGAAACAGCTAGCTGTGCCTACATGCACTTATGGGACATCTTCTCTTATTTGGCTGCTTGCCTTCAGATGTTTCTTGTGCGTAATGATGTGCTATAGTAATGCCTTCATGTTTCGCTAATGCAGAGTTCCATCTGTGATAAAGTCCACCAGCTGTGGAGACCCGGACCCACGGGTCACCTTCCTTTAGTTGGCTATTCGATATGTTGTTTCTTGTAAGCTGCTATTCTCCGCTATAAAAATGCTATCATATTTCCCAAGCATAGACTTCCTTTAGTTAACAAAAGTCTCTAGCTGTGCACACACGCACTTATGGAACATCTTCTCTTAGTTGGCCGCTAGCCTTAAGATGTTTCTGGTGCGTGATAAAGGCCACCAGCTGTGGATACCCGGACTCACGGGTCACCTTGCTTTAGTTGGCTATTCGATGTGTTGTTCCTTGTAAGCTGCTGTTCCCTGCTATAGGAATGCTATGATGTTTCCCAAACGTAGACACCCGTCCGTGAATAAAACCTCTAGCTGTGCCTACACGCACTAATGGAACCACTTGGTATAGTTGGCTGTTTGCCCTAATCATATTTCTGCGTCGTAATTATGTACTATAGTAGCGTTATGATATTTTTCCACTGCAGGGTTGCCTCCGTGCAAAAGGACACTGCCTGTATCAACCCGTAGTCACGGGACTAGTTCCATTATTTGGCTACTCAACGTATTGTTAGTTGTACGCTGCATTCTGTTGCTATTCAAATGCTAGCATGTTTCTCCAACCTAGGTTTCCTCGTGTGAACAATTCGAACTAATGAACACTACTTCTGGGTCATTATGTCTTGCTACAAAAATATTATAATATTTCTCCAATATTGGATACGTCCCGTAAATAAAAACCAGATAGCTCAGCCCACTCGTACTCTTCTGACATATCTGTATATTTGGCTATTCGATGTAATGTTACTTCCATGCCGTTAATTTCTGCTATAGAGTTGCAACGGCATTTATCCAATGTAGAAATCATTTCGCGAACATGAACCACTAGCTGTGCCTACCCGGACACCCGGGACTTCTTCGTAGCGCAGTCCTTTCTCCGTAACGTTCTTCTATAGAATCGTTATGATGCTTGCTTATTTCGAGGACCCTTTGTGAAGAACAGCTAAAAGCTGTATTTACCTGGAGCCATGGGGTCCCTTTATTGAGTCGCGCACTCGCTGCAATATTCTCTTCGAGAGTAATCATGATATTTCTTTCATATACAATTCCTTTCCTCGGGAGAAACAGCCAGCTGTGCCTACATGCACTTATGGGACATCTTCTCTTATTTGGCTGCTTACCTTCAGATGTTTCTTGTGCGTAATGATGTGCTATAATAATGCCTTCATGTTTCGCTAATTCAGAGTTCCATCCGTGATAAAGGCCACCAGCTGTGGAGATCCGGACGCACGGGTCACCTTCCTTTAGTTGGCTATTCGATGTGTTGTTCCTTGTAAGCTGCGATGCTCTGCTATAGAAATGCTATCATATTTCCCAGACATAGACTTCCTTTAATGAACAAAAGCCACTAGCTGTGCATACACGCACTTATGGAGCACCATGTATGAGAAGACTGCTGGCCTTTAGAAGTATCTGAGCCGTAATGATGTGCTATATTAATGCCTTCTGTTTTCGGTAATGCAGAGTTGCATTCGTGATAAACTGCCACTAGCTGTGCATACCGGGACTTATGGGACCCCTTCCTATATTTGGCTATTCGATGTTGTTTTTTGTAAGCTGCTGTTCTCTGCTATAGAAATGCTATCATATTTCCCAAGCATAGATTTCCTTTAGTTAACAAAAGTCTCTAGCTGTGCACACACGCACTTATGGAACATCTTCTCTTAGTTGGCCGCTAGCCTTAAGATGTTTCTGGTGCGTAATGGTGTGCTATAGTAATGCCTTCATGTTTCGCTAATGCAGAGCTTCATCCGTGATAAAGGCCACCAGCTGTGGATACCCGGACTCACGGGTCCCCTTGCTTTAGTTGGCTATTCCATGTGTTGTTACTTGTAAGCTGTTGTTCCCTGCTATAGGAATGCTATGATAATTCCCAAACGTAGACTCCCGTCCGTGAATAAAACCTCTAGCTGTGCCTACACGCACTAATGGAACCACTTGGTATAGTTGGCTGTTTGCCCTAATCATATTTCTGCGTCGTAATGATGTACTATAGTAGCGTTATCATATTTTTCCACTGCAGGGTTGCCTCCGTGCAAAAGGACACTGCCTGTATCAACCCGTAGTCACGGGACTAGTTCCATTATTTGGCTACTCAACGTATTGTTAGTTGTACGCTGCATTCTGTTGCTATTGAAATGCTAGCATGTTTCTCCAACCTAGGTTTCCTCGTGTGAACAATTCGAACTAATGAACACTACTTCTGGGTCATTATGTCTTGCTACAAAAATATTATAATATTTCTCCAATATTGGATACCTCCCGTAAATAAAAACCAGATAGCTCAGCCCACTCGTACTCTTCTGACATATTTGTATATTTGGCTATTCGCTGTAATGTTACTTCCATGCCGTTAATTTCTGCTATAGAGTTGCAACGACATTTATCCAATGTAGAAATCATTTCGCGAACATGAACCACTAGCTGTGCCTACCCGGACACCCGGGACTTCTTCGTAGCGCAGTCCTTTCTCCGTAACGTTCTTCTATAGAATCGTTATGATGCTTGCTTATTTCCAGTACCCTTTGTGAAGAACAGCTAAAAGCTGTATTCACCTGGAGCCATGGGGTCCCTTTGTTGAGTCGCGCACTCGCTGCAATATTCTCTTCGAGAGTAATCATGATATTTCTTTCATATACAATTCCTTTCCTCAGGAGAAACAGCCAGCTGTGCCTACATGCACTTATGGGACATCTTCTCTTATTTGGCTGCTTGCCTTCAGATGTTTCTTGTGCGTAATGATGTGCTATAATAATGCCTTCATGTTTCGCTAATTCAGAGTTCCATCCGTGATAAAGGCCACCAGCTGTGGAGACCCGGGCTCACGGGTCACCTTCCTTTAGTTGGCTATTCGATGTGTTGTTCCTTGTAAGCTGCGATGCTCTGCTATAGAAATGCTATCATATTTCCCAGACATAGACTTCCTTTAATGAACAAAAGCCACTAGCTGTGCATACACGCACTTATGGAGCACCATGTATGAGAAGGCTGCTGGCCTTTAGAAGTATCTGAGCCGTAATGATGTGCTATATTAATGCCTTCTGTTTTCGGTAATGCAGAGTTGCATCCGTGATAAACTGCCACTAGCTGTGCATACCGGGACTTATGGGACCCCTTCCTATATTTGGCTATTCGATGTTGTTTTTTGTAAGCTGCTGTTCTCTGCTATAGAAATGCTATCATATTTCCCAAGCATAGATTTCCTTTAGTTAACAAAAGTCTCTAGCTGTGCACACACGCACTTATGGAACATCTTCTCTTAGTTGGCCGCTAGCCTTAAGATGTTTCTGGTGCGTAATGGTGTGCTATAGTAATGCCTTCATGTTTCGCTAATGCAGAGCTTCATCCGTGATAAAGGCCACCAGCTGTGGATACCCGGACTCACGGGTCCCCTTGCTTTAGTTGGCTATTCCATGTGTTGTTACTTGTAAGCTGTTGTTCCCTGCTATAGGAATGCTATGATAATTCCCAAACGTAGACTCCCGTCCGTGAATAAAACCTCTAGCTGTGCCTACACGCACTAATGGAACCACTTGGTATAGTTGGCTGTTTGCCCTAATCATATTTCTGCGTCGTAATTATGTACTATAGTAGCGTTATCATATTTTTCCACTGCAGGGTTGCCTCCGTGCAAAAGGACACTGCCTGTATCAACCCGTAGTCACGGGACTAGTTCCATTATTCGGCTACTCAACGTATTGTTAGTTGTACGCTGCATTCTGTTGCTATTGAAATGCTAGCATGTTTCTCCAACCTAGGTTTCCTCGTGTGAACAATTCGAACTAATGAACACTACTTCTGGGTCATTATGTCTTGCTACAAAAATATTATAATATTTCTCCAATATTGGATACCTCCCGTAAATAAAAACCAGCTAGCTCAGCCCACTCGTACTCTTCTGACATATTTGTATATTTGGCTATTCGCTGTAATGTTACTTCCATGCCGTTAATTTCTGCTATAGAGTTGCAACGACATTTATCCAATGTAGAAATCATTCCGCGAACATGAACCACTAGCTGTGCCTACCCGGACACCCGGGACTTCTTCGTAACGCAGTCCTTTCTCCGTAACGTTCTTCTATAGAATCGTTATGATGCTTGCTTATTTCGAGTACCCTTTGTAAAGAACAGCTAAAAGCTGTATTTACCTGGAACCATGGGGTCCCTTTGTTGAGTCGCGCACTCGCTGCGATATTCTCTTCGAGAGTAATCATGATATTTCTTTCATATAGAATTCCTTTCCTCAGGAGAAACAGCTAGCTGTGCCTACATGCACTTATGGGACATCTTCTCTTATTTGGCTGCTTGCCTTCAGATGTTTCTTGTGCGTAATGATGTGCTATAGTAATGCCTTCATGTTTCGCTAATGCAGAGTTCCATCTGTGATAAAGTCCACCAGCTGTGGAGACCCGGACCCACGGGTCACCTTCCTTTAGTTGGCTATTCGATATGTTGTTTCTTGTAAGCTGCTATTCTCTGCTATAAAAATGCTATCATATTTCCCAAGCATAGACTTCCTTTAGTTAACAAAAGTCTCTAGCTGTGCACACACGCACTTATGGAACATCTTCTCTTAGTTGGCCGCTAGCCTTAAGATGTTTCTGGTGCGTGATAAAGGCCACCAGCTGTGGATACCCGGACTCACGGGTCACCTTGCTTTAGTTGGCTATTCGATGTGTTGTTCCTTGTAAGCTGCTGTTCCCTGCAATAGGAATGCTATGATGTTTCCCAAACGTAGACACCCGTCCGTGAATAAAACCTCTAGCTGTGCCTACACGCACTAATGGAACCACTTGGTATAGTTGGCTGTTTGCCCTAATCATATTTCTGCGTCGTAATTATGTACTATAGTAGCGTTATCATATTTTTCCACTGCAGGGTTGCCTCCGTGCAAAAGGACACTGCCTGTATCAACCCGTAGTCACGGGACTAGTTCCATTATTTGGCTACTCAACGTATTGTTAGTTGTACGCTGCATTCTGTTGCTATTGAAATGCTAGCATGTTTCTCCAACCTAGGTTTCCTCGTGTGAACAATTCGAACTAATGAACACTACTTCTGGGTCATTATGTCTTGCTACAAAAATATTATAATATTTCTCCAATATTGGATACGTCCCGTAAATAAAAACCAGATAGCTCAGCCCACTCGTACTCTTCTGACATATCTGTATATTTGGCTATTCGATGTAATGTTACTTCCATGCCGTTAATTTCTGCTATAGAGTTGCAACGGCATTTATCCAATGTAGAAATCATTTCGCGAACATGAACCACTAGCTGTGCCTACCCGGACACCCGGGACTTCTTCGTAGCGCAGTCCTTTCTCCGTAACGTTCTTCTATAGAATCGTTATGATGCTTGCTTATTTCGAGGACCCTTTGTGAAGAACAGCTAAAAGCTGTATTTACCTGGAGCCATGGGGTCCCTTTGTTGAGTCGCGCACTCGCTGCAATATTCTCTTCGAGAGTAATCATGATATTTCTTTCATATACAATTCCTTTCCTCAGGAGAAACAGCCAGCTGTGCCTACATGCACTTATGGGACATCTTCTCTTATTTGGCTGCTTGCCTTCAGATGTTTCTTGTGCGTAATGATGTGCTATAATAATGCCTTCATGTTTCGCTAATTCAGAGTTCCATCCGTGATAAAGGCCACCAGCTGTGGAGACCCGGACTCACGGGTCACCTTCCTTTAGTTGGCTATTCGATGTGTTGTTCCTTGTAAGCTGCGATGCCCTGCTATAGAAATGCTATCATATTTCCCAAGCATAGACTTCCTTTAGTTAACAAAAGTCTCTAGCTGTGCACACACGCACTTATGGAACACCTTCTCTTAGTTGGCCGCTAGCCTTAAGATGTTTCTGGTGCGTGATAAAGGCCACCAGCTGTGGATACCCGGACTCACGGGTCACCTTGCTTTAGTTGGCTATTCGATGTGTTGTTCCTTGTAAGCTGCTGTTCCCTGCTATAGGAATGCTATGATGTTTCCCAAACGTAGACACCCGTCCGTGAATAAAACCTCTAGCTGTGCCTACACGCACTAATGGAACCACTTGGTATAGTTGGCTGTTTGCCCTAATCATATTTCTGCGTCGTAATTATGTACTATAGTAGCGTTATCATATTTTTCCACTGCAGGGTTGCCTCCGTGCAAAAGGACACTGCCTGTATCAACCCGTAGTCACGGGACTAGTTCCATTATTTGGCTACTCAACGTATTGTTAGTTGTACGCTGCATTCTGTTGCTATTGAAATGCTAGCATGTTTCTCCAACCTAGGTTTCCTCGTGTGAACAATTCGAACTAATGAACACTACTTCTGGGTCATTATGTCTTGCTACAAAAATATTATAATATTTCTCCAATATTGGATACGTCCCGTAAATAAAAACCAGATAGCTCAGCCCACTCGTACTCTTCTGACATATCTGTATATTTGGCTATTCGATGTAATGTTACTTCCATGCCATTAATTTCTGCTATAGAGTTGCAACGGCATTTATCCAATGTAGAAATCATTTCGCGAACATGAACCACTAGCTGTGCCTACCCGAATACCCGGGACTTCTTCGTAGCGCAGCCCTTTCTCCGTAATGTTCTTCTATAGAATCGTTATGATGCTTGCTTATTTCGAGGACCCTTTGTGAAGAACAGCTAAAAGCTGTATTTACCTGGAGCCATGGGGTCCCTTTGTTGAGTCGCGCACTCGCTGCAATATTCTCTTCGAGAGTAATCATAATATTTCTTTCATATACAATTCCTTTCCTCGGGAGAAACAGCCAGCTGTGCCTACATGCACTTATGGGACATCTTCTCTTATTTGGCTGCTTGCCTTCAGATGTTTCTTGTGCGTAATGATGTGCTATAATAATGCCTTCATGTTTCGCTAATTCAGAGTTCCATCCGTGATAAAGGCCACCAGCTGTGGAGACCCGGACTCACGGGTCACCTTCCTTTAGTTGGCTATTCGATGTGTTGTTCCTTGTAAGCTGCTATTCTCTGCTATATAAATGCTATCATATTTCCCAGACATAGACTTCCTTTAATGAACAAAAGCCACTAGCTGTGCATACACGCACTTATGGAACACCATGTATGCGAAGGCTGCTGGCCTTTAGAAGTATCTGAGCCGTAATGATGTGCTATATTAATGCCTTCTGTTTTCGGTAATGCAGAGTTGCACCGTGATAAACTACCACTAGCTGTGCATACCGGGACTTATGTGACCCCTTCCTATATTTGGCTATTCGATGTTGTTTTTTGTAAGCTGCTGTTCTCTGCTATAGAAATGCTATCATATTTCCCAAGCATAGATTTCCTTTAGTTAACAAAAGTCTCTAGCTGTGCACACACGCACTTATGGAACATCTTCTCTTAGTTGGTCGCTAGCCTTAAGATGTTTCTGGTGCGTAATGGTGTGCTATAGTAATGCCTTCATGTTTCGCTAATGCAGAGCTTCATCCGTGATAAAGGCCACCAGCTGTGGATATCCGGACTCACGGGTCACCTTGCTTTAGTTGGCTATTCCATGTGTTGCTACTCGTAAGCTGTTGTTCCCAGCTATAGGAATGCTATGATAATTCCCAAACGTAGACTCCCGTCCGTGAATAAAACCTCTAGCTGTGCCTACACGCACTAATGGAACCACTTGGTATAGTTGGCTGTTTGCCCTAATCATATTTCTGCGTCGTAATGATGCACTACAGTAGCGTTATCATATTTTTCCACTGCAGGGTTGCCTCCGTGCAAAAGGGCACTACCTGTCCAATTCGAACAAATGAACACTACTTCTGGGTCATTATGTCTTGCTACAAAAATATTATAATATTTCTCCAATATTGGATACCTCCCGTAAATAAAAACCAGCTAGCTCAGCCCACTCGTACTCTTCTGACATATTTGTATATTTGGCTATTCGCTGTAATGTTACTTCCATGCCGTTAATTTCTGCTATAGAGTTGCAACGGCATTTATCCAATGTAGAAATCATTTCGCGAACATGAAACACTAGCTGTGCCTACCCGAATACCCGGGACTTCTTCGTAGCTCAGTCCTTTCTCCGTAACGTTCTTCTATAGAATCGTTATGATGCTTGCTTATTTCGAGTACCCTTTGTGAAGAACAGCTAAAAGCTGTATTCACCTGGAGCCATGGGGTCCCTTTGTTGAGTCGCGCACTCGCTGCAATATTCTCTTCGAGAGTAATCATGATATTTCTTTCATATACAATTCCTTTCCTCGGCACAAACAGCTAGCTGTGCCTACATGCACTTATGGGACATCTTCTCTTATTTGGCTGCTTGCCTCCAGATGTTTCATGTGCGTAATGATGTGCTATAGTAATAAGCTAATTCAGAGTTCCATCCGTGATAAAGGCCACCAGCTGTGGATACCCGGACTCACGGGTCACCTTCCTTTAGTTGGCTATTCGATGTGTTGTACCTTGTAAGCTGCTATTCTCTGCTATAGAAATGCTATCGTATTTCCCAGACATAGACTTCCTTCGATGAACAAAAGCCACTAGCTGTGCATACACGCACTTATGGAGCACCATGTATGAGAAGGCTGCTGGCCCTTAGAAGTATCTGAGCCGTAATGATGTGCTATATTAATGCCTTCTGTTTTCGGTAATGCAGAGTTGCATCCGTGATAAACTGCCACTAGCTGTGCATACCGGGACTTATGGAACCCCTTCCTATATTTGGCTATTCGATGTTGTTTTTTGTAAGCTGCTGTTCTCTGCTATAGAAATGCTATCATATTTCCCAAGCATAGATTTCCTTTAGTTAACAAAAGTCTCTAGCTGTGCACACACGCACTTATGGAACATCTTCTCTTAGTTGGCCGCTAGCCTTAAGATGTTTCTGGTGCGTAATGGTGTGCTATAGTAATGCCTTCATGTTTCGCTAATGCAGAGCTTCATCCGTGATAAAGGCCACCAGCTGTGGATACCCGGACTCACGGGTCACCTTGCTTTAGTTGGCTATTCCATGTGTTGCTACTTGTAAGCTGTTGTTCCCAGCTATAGGAATGCTATGATAATTCCCAAACGTAGACTCCCGTCCGTGAATAAAACCTCTAGCTGTGCCTACACGCACTAATGGAACCACTTGGTATAGTTGGCTGTTTGCCCTAATCATATTTCTGCGTCGTAATGATGCACTATAGTAGCGTTATCATATTTTTCGACTGCAGGGTTGCCTCCGTGCAAAAGGACACTACCTGTCCAATTCGAACAAATGAACACTAATTCTGGGTCATTATGTCTTGCTACAAAAATATTGTAATATTTCTCCAATATTGGATACCTCCCGTAAATAAAAACCAGCTAGCTCAGCCCACTCGTACTCTTCTGACATATTTGTATATTTGGCAATTCGCTGTAATGTTACTTCCATGCCGTTAATTTCTGCTATAGAGTTGCAACGGCATTTATCCAATGTAGAAATCATTTCGCGAACATGAACCACTAGCTGTGCCTACCCGAATACCCGGGACTTCTTCGTAGCGCAGTCCTTTCTCCGTAACGTTCTTCTATAGAATCGTTATGATGCTTGCTTATTTCGAGTGCCCTTTGTGAAGAACAGCTAAAAGCTGTATTCACCTGGAGCCATGGGGTCCCTTTGTTGAGTCGCGCACTCGCTGCAATATTCTCTTCGAGAGTAATCATGATATTTCTTTCATATACAATTCCTTTCCTCGGCACAAACAGCCAGCTGTGCCTACATGCACTTATGGGACATCTTCTCTTATTTGGCTGCTTGCCTCCAGATGTTTCATGTGCGTAATGATGTGCTATAGTAATGCCTTCATGTTTCGCTAATTCAGAGTTCCATCCGTGATAAAGGCCACCAGCTGTGGATACCCGGACTCACGGGTCACCTTCCTTTAGTTGGCTATTCGATGTGTTGTACCTTGTAAGCTGCTATTCTCTGCTATAGAAATGCTATCGTATTTCCCAGACATAGACTTCCTTCGATGAACAAAAGCCACTAGCTGTGCATACACGCACTTATGGAGCACCATGTATGAGAAGGCTGCTGGCCCTTAGAAGTATCTGAGCCGTAATGATGTGCTATATTAATGCCTTCTGTTTTCTGTAATGCAGAGTTGCATCCGTGATAAACTGCCACTAGCTGTGCATACCGGGACTTATGGAACCCCTTCCTATATTTGGCTATTCGATGTTGTTTTTTGTAAGCTGCTGTTCTCTGCTATAGAAATGCTATCATATTTCCCAAGCATAGATTTCCTTTAGTTAACAAAAGTCTCTAGCTGTGCACACACGCACTTATGGAACATCTTCTCTTAGTTGGCCGCTAGCCTTAAGATGTTTCTGGTGCGTAATGGTGTGCTATAGTAATGCCTTCATGTTTCGCTAATGCAGAGCTTCATCCGTGATAAAGGCCACCAGCTGTGGATACCCGGACTCACGGGTCACCTTGCTTTAGTTGGCTATTCCATGTGTTGCTACTTGTAAGCTGTTGTTCCCAGCTATAGGAATGCTATGATAATTCCCAAACGTAGACTCCCGTCCGTGAATAAAACCTCTAGCTGTGCCTACACGCACTAATGGAACCACTTGGTATAGTTGGCTGTTTGCCCTAATCATATTTCTGCGTCGTAATGATGCACTATAGTAGCGTTATCATATTTTTCGACTGCAGGGTTGCCTCCGTGCAAAAGGACACTACCTGTCCAATTCGAACAAATGAACACTACTTCTGGGTCATTATGTCTTGCTACAAAAATATTGTAATATTTCTCCAATATTGGATACCTCCCGTAAATAAAAACCAGCTAGCTCAGCCCACTCGTACTCTTCTGACATATTTGTATATTTGGCAATTCGCTGTAATGTTACTTCCATGCCGTTAATTTCTGCTATAGAGTTGCAACGGCATTTATCCAATGTAGAAATCATTTCGCGAACATGAACCACTAGCTGTGCCTACCCGAATACCCGGGACTTCTTCGTAGCGCAGTCCTTTCTCCGTAACGTTCTTCTATAGAATCGTTATGATGCTTGCTTATTTCGAGTGCCCTTTGTGAAGAACAGCTAAAAGCTGTATTCACCTGGAGCCATGGGGTCCCTTTGTTGAGTCGCGCACTCGCTGCAATATTCTCTTCGAGAGTAATCATGATATTTCTTTCATATACAATTCCTTTCCTCGGCACAAACAGCCAGCTGTGCCTACATGCACTTATGGGACATCTTCTCTTATTTGGCTGCTTGCCTTCAGATGTTTCTTGTGCGTAATGATGTGCTATAGTAATGCCTTCATGTTTCGCTAATTCAGAGTTCCATCCGTGATAAAGGCCACCAGCTGTGGATACCCGGACTCACGGGTCACCTTCCTTTAGTTGGCTATTCGATGTGTTGTACCTTGTAAGCGGCTATTCTCTGCTATAGAAATGCTATCGTATTTCCCAGACATAGACTTCCTTCGATGAACAAAAGCCACTAGCTGTGCATACACGCACTTATGGAACACCATGTATTAGAAGGCTGCTGGCCTTTAGAAGTATCTGAGCCGTAATGATGTGCTATATTAATGCCTTCTGTTTTCGGTAATGCAGAGTTGCACCGTGATAAACTGCCACTAGCTGTGCATACCGGGACTTACGGAACCCCTTCCTATATTTGGCTATTCGATGTTGTTTTTTGTAGGCTGCTGTTCTCTGCTATAGAAATGCTATCATATTTCCCAAGCATAGATTTCCTTTAGTTAACAAAAGTCTCTAGCTGTGCACACACGCACTTATGGAACCACTTGGTACAGTTGGCTGTTTGCCCTAATCATATTTCTGCGTCGTAATGATGTACTATAGTAACGTTATCATATTTTTCCACTGCAGGGTTGCCTCGGTGCAAAAGGACACTACCTGTATCAACCCGTAGTCACGGGACTAGTTCCATTATTTGGCTACTCAACGTATTGTTAGTTGTACGCTGCATTCTGTTGCCATTGAAATGCTAGCATGTTTCTCCAACCTAGGTTTCCTCGTGTGAACAATTCGAACTAATGAACACTACTTCTGGGTCATTATGTCTTGCTACAAAAATATTATAATATTTCTCCAATATTGGATACCTCCCGTAAGTAAAAACCAGCTAGCTCAGCCCACTCGTACTCTTCTGACATATTTGTATATTTGGCTATTCGCTGTAATGTTACTTCCATGCCGTTAATTTCTGCTATAGAGTTGCAACGGCATTTATCCAATGTAGAAATCATTTCGCGAACATGAACCACTAGCTGTGCCTACCCGAATACCCGGGACTTCTTCGTAGCGCAGTCCTTTCTCCGTAACCTTCTTCTATAGAATCGTTATGATGCTTGCTTATTTCGAGTGCCCTTTGTGAAGAACAGCTAAAAGCTGTATTCACCTGGAGCCATGGGGTCCCTTTGTTGAGTCGCGCACTCGCTGCAATATTCTCTTCGAGAGTAATCATGATATTTCTTTCATATACAATTCCTTTCCTCGGCACAAACAGCCAGCTGTGCCTACATGCACTTATGGGACATCTTCTCTTATTTGGCTGCTTGCCTTCAGATGTTTCTTGTGCGTAATGATGTGCTATAGTAATGCCTTCATGTTTCGCTAATTCAGAGTTCCATCCGTGATAAAGGCCACCAGCTGTGGATACCCGGACTCACGGGTCACCTTCCTTTAGTTGGCTATTCGATGTGTTGTACCTTGTAAGCGGCTATTCTCTGCTATAGAAATGCTATCGTATTTCCCAGACATAGACTTCCTTCGATGAACAAAAGCCACTAGCTGTGCATACACGCACTTATGGAACACCATGTATTAGAAGGCTGCTGGCCTTTAGAAGTATCTGAGCCGTAATGATGTGCTATATTAATGCCTTCTGTTTTCGGTAATGCAGAGTTGCACCGTGATAAACTGCCACTAGCTGTGCATACCGGGACTTACGGAACCCCTTCCTATATTTGGCTATTCGATGTTGTTTTTTGTAGGCTGCTGTTCTCTGCTATAGAAATGCTATCATATTTCCCAAGCATAGATTTCCTTTAGTTAACAAAAGTCTCTAGCTGTGCACACACGCACTTATGGAACCACTTGGTACAGTTGGCTGTTTGCCCTAATCATATTTCTGCGTCGTAATGATGTACTATAGTAACGTTATCATATTTTTCCACTGCAGGGTTGCCTCGGTGCAAAAGGACACTACCTGTATCAACCCGTAGTCACGGGACTAGTTCCATTATTTGGCTACTCAACGTATTGTTAGTTGTACGCTGCATTCTGTTGCCATTGAAATGCTAGCATGTTTCTCCAACCTAGGTTTCCTCGTGTGAACAATTCGAACTAATGAACACTACTTCTGGGTCATTATGTCTTGCTACAAAAATATTATAATATTTCTCCAATATTGGATACCTCCCGTAAATAAAAACCAGCTAGCTCAGCCCACTCGTACTCTTCTGACATATTTGTATATTTGGCTATTCGCTGTAATGTTACTTCCATGCCGTTAATTTCTGCTATAGAGTTGCAACGGCATTTATCCAATGTAGAAATCATTTCGCGAACATGAACCACTAGCTGTGCCTACCCGAATACCCGGGACTTCTTCGTAGCGCAGTCCTTTCTCCGTAACCTTCTTCTATAGAATCGTTATGATGCTTGCTTATTTCGAGTGCCCTTTGTGAAGAACAGCTAAAAGCTGTATTCACCTGGAGCCATGGGGTCCCTTTGTTGAGTCGCGCACTCGCTGCAATATTCTCTTCGAGAGTAATCATGATAATTCTTTCATATACAATTCCTTTCCTCAGGAGAAACAGCCAGCTGTGCCTACATGCACTTATGGGACATCTTCTCTTATTTGGCTGCTTGCCTTCAGATGTTTCTTGTGCGTAATGATGTGCTATAGTAATGCCTTCATGTTTCGCTAATTCAGAGTTCCATCCGTGTTAAAGGCCACCAGCTGTGGATACCCGGACTCACGGGTCACCTTCCTTTAGTTGGCTATTCGATGTGTTGTACCTTGTAAGCTGCTATTCTCTGCTATAGAAATGCTATCGTATTTCCTAGACATAGACTTCCTTCGATGAACAAAAGCCACTAGCTGTGCATACACGCACTTATGGAACACCATGTATTAGAAGGCTGCTGGCCTTTAGAAGTATCTGAGCCGTAATGATGTGCTATATTAATGCCTTCTGTTTTCGGTAATGCAGAGTTGCACCGTGATAAACTGCCACTAGCTCTGCATACCGGGACTTACGGAACCCCTTCCTATATTTGGCTATTCGATGTTGTTTTTTGTAAGCTGCTGTTCTCTGCTATAGAAATGCTATCATATTTCCCAAGCATAGATTTCTTTTAGTTAACAAAAGTCTCTAGCTGTGCACACACGCACTAATGGAACCACTTGGTATAGTTGGCTGTTTGCCCTAATCATATTTCTGCGTCGTAATGATGTACTATAGTAGCGTTATCATATTTTTCCACTGCAGGGTTGCCTCCGTGCAAAAGGACACTACCTGTATCAACCCGTAGTCACGGGACTAGTTCCATTATTTGGCTACTCAACGTATTGTTAGTTGTACGCTGCATTCTGTTGCTATTGAAATGCTAGCATGTTTCTCCAACCTAGGTTTCCTCGTGTGAACAATTCGAACTAATGAACACTAATTCTGGGTCATTATGTCTTGCTACAAAAATATTATAATATTTCTCCAATATTGGATACCTCCCGTAAATAAAAACCAGCTAGCTCAGCCCACTCGTACTCTTCTGACATATTTGTATATTTGGCTATTCGCTGTAATGTTACTTCCATGCCGTTAATTTCTGCTATAGAGTTGCAACGGCATTTATCCAATGTAGAAATCATTTCGCGAACATGAACCACTAGCTGTGCCTACCCGAATACCCGGGACTTCTTCGTAGCGCAGCCCTTTCTCCGTAATGTTCTTCTATAGAATCGTTATGATGCTTGCTTATTTCCAGTACCCTTTGTGAAGAACAGCTAAAAGCTGTATTCACCTGGAGCCATGGGGTCCCTTTGTTGAGTCGCGCACTCGCTGCAATATTCTCTTCGAGAGTAATCATGATATTTCTTTCATATACAATTCCTTTCCTCAGGAGAAACAGCCAGCTGTGCCTACATGCACTTATGGGACATCTTCTCTTATTTGGCTGCTTGCCTTCAGATGTTTCTTTTGCTTAATGATGTGCTATAGTAATGCCTTCATGTTTCGCTAATTCAGAGCTCCATCCGTGATAAAGGCCACCAGCTGTGGAGACCCGGACTCACGGGTCACCTTCCTTTAGTTGGCTATTCGATGTGTTGTTCCTTGTAAGCTGCTATTCTCTGCTATATAAATGCTATCATATTTCCCAGACATAGACTTCCTTTAATGAACAAAAGCCACTAGCTGTGCATACACGCACTTATGGAACACCATGTATGCGAAGGCTGCTGGCCTTTAGAAGTATCTGAGCCGTAATGATGTGCTATATTAATGCCTTCTGTTTTCGGTAATGCAGAGTTGCACCGTGATAAACTACCACTAGCTGTGCATACCGGGACTTATGTGACCCCTTCCTATATTTGGCTATTCGATGTTGTTTTTTGTAAGCTGCTGTTCTCTGCTATAGAAATGCTATCATATGTCCCAAGCATAGATTTCCTTTAGTTAACAAAAGTCTCTAGCTGTGCACACACGCACTTATGGAACATCTTCTCTTAGTTGGTCGCTAGCCTTAAGATGTTTCTGGTGCGTAATGGTGTGCTATAGTAATGCCTTCATGTTTCGCTAATGCAGAGCTTCATCCGTGATAAAGGCCACCAGCTGTGGATACCCGGACTCACGGGTCACCTTGCTTTAGTTGGCTATTCCATGTGTTGCTACTTGTAAGCTGTTGTTCCCAGCTATAGGAATGCTATGATAATTCCCAAACGTAGACTCCCGTCCGTGAATAAAACCTCTAGCTGTGCCTACACGCACTAATGGAACCACTTGGTATAGTTGGCTGTTTGCCCTAATCATATTTCTGCGTCGTAATGATGCACTACAGTAGCGTTATCATATTTTTCCACTGCAGGGTTGCCTCCGTGCAAAAGGGCACTACCTGTCCAATTCGAACAAATGAACACTACTTCTGGGTCATTATGTCTTGCTACAAAAATATTATAATATTTCTCCAATATTGGATACCTCCCGTAAATAAAAACCAGCTAGCTCAGCCCACTCGTACTCTTCTGACATATTTGTATATTTGGCTATTCGCTGTAATGTTACTTCCATGCCGTTAATTTCTGCTATAGAGTTGCAACGGCATTTATCCAATGTAGAAATCATTTCGCGAACATGAACCACTAGCTGTGCCTACCCGAATACCCGGGACTTCTTCGTAGCTCAGTCCTTTCTCCGTAACGTTCTTCTATAGAATCGTTATGATGCTTGCTTATTTCGAGTACCCTTTGTGAAGAACAGCTAAAAGCTGTATTCACCTGGAGCCATGGGGTCCCTTTGTTGAGTCGCGCACTCGCTGCAATATTCTCTTCGAGAGTAATCATGATATTTCTTTCATATACAATTCCGTTCCTCGGCACAAACAGCTAGCTGTGCCTACATGCACTTATGGGACATCTTCTCTTATTTGGCTGCTTGCCTTCAGATGTTTCATGTGCGTAATGATGTGCTATAGTAATGCCTTCATGTTTCGCTAATTCAGAGTTCCATCCGTGATAAAGGCCACCAGCTGTGGATACCCGGACTCACGGGTCACCTTCCTTTAGTTGGCTATTCGATGTGTTGTACCTTGTAAGCTGCTATTCTCTGCTATAGAAATGCTATCGTATTTCCCAGACATAGACTTCCTTCGATGAACAAAAGCCACTAGCTGTGCATACACGCACTTATGGAGCACCATGTATGAGAAGGCTGCTGGCCCTTAGAAGTATCTGAGCCGTAATGATGTGCTATATTAATGCCTTCTGTTTTCGGTAATGCAGAGTTGCATCCGTGATAAACTGCCACTAGCTGTGCATACCGGGACTTATGGGACCCCTTCCTATATTTGGCTATTCGATGTTGTTTTTTGTAAGCTGCTGTTCTCTGCTATAGAAATGCTATCATATTTCCCAAGCATAGATTTCCTTTAGTTAACAAAAGTCTCTAGCTGTGCACACACGCACTTATGGAACATCTTCTCTTAGTTGGCCGCTAGCCTTAAGATGTTTCTGGTGCGTAATGGTGTGCTATAGTAATGCCTTCATGTTTCGCTAATGCAGAGTTCCATCTGTGATAAAGTCCACCAGCTGTGGAGACCCGGACCCACGGGTCACCTTCCTTTAGTTGGCTATTCGATATGTTGTTTCTTGTAAGCTGCTATTCTCTGCTATAAAAATGCTATCATATTTCCCAAGCATAGACTTCCTTTAGTTAACAAAAGTCTCTAGCTGTGCACACACGCACTTATGGAACATCTTCTCTTAGTTGGCCGCTAGCCTTAAGATGTTTCTGGTGCGTAATAAAGGCCACCAGCTGTGGATACCCGGACTCACGGGTCACCTTGCTTTAGTTGGCTATTCCATGTGTTGCTACTTGTAAGCTGTTGTTCCCAGCTATAGGAATGCTATGATGTTTCCCAAACGTAGACACCCGTCCGTGAATAAAACCTCTAGCTGTGCCTACACGCACTAATGGAACCACTTGGTATAGTTGGCTGTTTGCCCTAATCATATTTCTGCGTCGTAATTATGTACTATAGTAGCGTTATCATATTTTTCCACTGCAGGGTTGCCTCCGTGCAAAAGGACACTGCCTGTATCAACCCGTAGTCACGGGGCTAGTTCCATTATTTGGCTACTCAACGTATTGTTAGTTGTACGCTGCATTCTGTTGCTATTGAAATGCTAGCATGTTTCTCCAACCTAGGTTTCCTCGTGTGAACAATTCGAACTAATGAACACTACTTCTGGGTCATTATGTCTTGCTACAAAAATATTATAATATTTCTCCAATATTGGATACCTCCCGTAAATAAAAACCAGCTAGCTCAGCCCACTCGTACTCTTCTGACATATTTGTATATTTGGCTATTCGCTGTAATGTTACTTCCATGCCGTTAATTTCTGCTATAGAGTTGCAACGGCATTTATCCAATGTAGAAATCATTTCGCGAACATGAACCACTAGCTGTGCCTACCCGAATACCCGGGACTTCTTCGTAGCTCAGTCCTTTCTCCGTAACGTTCTTCTATAGAATCGTTATGATGCTTGCTTATTTCGAGTACCCTTTGTGAAGAACAGCTAAAAGCTGTATTCACCTGGAGCCATGGGGTCCCTTTGTTGAGTCGCGCACTCGCTGCAATATTCTCTTCGAGAGTAATCATGATATTTCTTTCATATACAATTCCGTTCCTCGGCACAAACAGCTAGCTGTGCCTACATGCACTTATGGGACATCTTCTCTTATTTGGCTGCTTGCCTTCAGATGTTTCATGTGCGTAATGATGTGCTATAGTAATGCCTTCATGTTTCGCTAATTCGGAGTTCCATCCGTGATAAAGGCCACCAGCTGTGGATACCCGGACTCACGGGTCACCTTCCTTTAGTTGGCTATTCGATGTGTTGTACCTTGTAAGCTGCTATTCTCTGCTATAGAAATGCTATCGTATTTCCCAGACATAGACTTCCTTCGATGAACAAAAGCCACTAGCTGTGCATACACGCACTTATGGAGCACCATGTATGAGAAGGCTGCTGGCCCTTAGAAGTATCTGAGCCGTAATGATGTGCTATATTAATGCCTTCTGTTTTCGGTAATGCAGAGTTGCATCCGTGATAAACTGCCACTAGCTGTGCATACCGGGACTTATGGGACCCCTTCCTATATTTGGCTATTCGATGTTGTTTTTTGTAAGCTGCTGTTCTCTGCTATAGAAATGCTATCATATTTCCCAAGCATAGATTTCCTTTAGTTAACAAAAGTCTCTAGCTGTGCACACACGCACTTATGGAACATCTTCTCTTAGTTGGCCGCTAGCCTTAAGATGTTTCTGGTGCGTAATGGTGTGCTATAGTAATGCCTTCATGTTTCGCTAATGCAGAGTTCCATCTGTGATAAAGTCCACCAGCTGTGGAGACCCGGACCCACGGGTCACCTTCCTTTAGTTGGCTATTCGATATGTTGTTTCTTGTAAGCTGCTATTCTCTGCTATAAAAATGCTATCATATTTCCCAAGCATAGACTTCCTTTAGTTAACAAAAGTCTCTAGCTGTGCACACACGCACTTATGGAACATCTTCTCTTAGTTGGCCGCTAGCCTTAAGATGTTTCTGGTGCGTGATAAAGGCCACCAGCTGTGGATACCCGGACTCACGGGTCACCTTGCTTTAGTTGGCTATTCCATGTGTTGCTACTTGTAAGCTGTTGTTCCCAGCTATAGGAATGCTATGATGTTTCCCAAACGTAGACACCCGTCCGTGAATAAAACCTCTAGCTGTGCCTACACGCACTAATGGAACCACTTGGTATAGTTGGCTGTTTGCCCTAATCATATTTCTGCGTCGTAATTATGTACTATAGTAGCGTTATCATATTTTTCCACTGCAGGGTTGCCTCCGTGCAAAAGGACACTGCCTGTATCAACCCGTAGTCACGGGGCTAGTTCCATTATTTGGCTACTCAACGTATTGTTAGTTGTACGCTGCATTCTGTTGCTATTGAAATGCTAGCATGTTTCTCCAACCTAGGTTTCCTCGTGTGAACAATTCGAACTAATGAACACTACTTCTGGGTCATTATGTCTTGCTACAAAAATATTATAATATTTCTCCAATATTGGATACCTCCCGTAAATAAAAACCAGCTAGCTCAGCCCACTCGTACTCTTCTGACATATTTGTATATTTGGCTATTCGCTGTAATGTTACTTCCATGCCGTTAATTTCTGCTATAGAGTTGCAACGGCATTTATCCAATGTAGAAATCATTTCGCGAACATGAACCACTAGCTGTGCCTACCCGAATACCCGGGACTTCTTCGTAGCTCAGTCCTTTCTCCGTAACGTTCTTCTATAGAATCGTTATGATGCTTGCTTATTTCGAGTACCCTTTGTGAAGAACAGCTAAAAGCTGTATTCACCTGGAGCCATGGGGTCCCTTTGTTGAGTCGCGCACTCGCTGCAATATTCTCTTCGAGAGTAATCATGATATTTCTTTCATATACAATTCCGTTCCTCGGCACAAACAGCTAGCTGTGCCTACATGCACTTATGGGACATCTTCTCTTATTTGGCTGCTTGCCTTCAGATGTTTCATGTGCGTAATGATGTGCTATAGTAATGCCTTCATGTTTCGCTAATTCAGAGTTCCATCCGTGATAAAGGCCACCAGCTGTGGATACCCGGACTCACGGGTCACCTTCCTTTAGTTGGCTATTCGATGTGTTGTACCTTGTAAGCTGCTATTCTCTGCTATAGAAATGCTATCGTATTTCCCAGACATAGACTTCCTTCGATGAACAAAAGCCACTAGCTGTGCATACACGCACTTATGGAGCACCATGTATGAGAAGGCTGCTGGCCCTTAGAAGTATCTGAGCCGTAATGATGTGCTATATTAATGCCTTCTGTTTTCGGTAATGCAGAGTTGCATCCGTGATAAACTGCCACTAGCTGTGCATACCGGGACTTATGGGACCCCTTCCTATATTTGGCTATTCGATGTTGTTTTTTGTAAGCTGCTGTTCTCTGCTATAGAAATGCTATCATATTTCCCAAGCATAGATTTCCTTTAGTTAACAAAAGTCTCTAGCTGTGCACACACGCACTTATGGAACATCTTCTCTTAGTTGGCCGCTAGCCTTAAGATGTTTCTGGTGCGTAATGGTGTGCTATAGTAATGCCTTCATGTTTCGCTAATGCAGAGTTCCATCTGTGATAAAGTCCACCAGCTGTGGAGACCCGGACCCACGGGTCACCTTCCTTTAGTTGGCTATTCGATATGTTGTTTCTTGTAAGCTGCTATTCTCTGCTATAAAAATGCTATCATATTTCCCAAGCATAGACTTCCTTTAGTTAACAAAAGTCTCTAGCTGTGCACACACGCACTTATGGAACATCTTCTCTTAGTTGGCCGCTAGCCTTAAGATGTTTCTGGTGCGTGATAAAGGCCACCAGCTGTGGATACCCGGACTCACGGGTCACCTTGCTTTAGTTGGCTATTCCATGTGTTGCTACTTGTAAGCTGTTGTTCCCAGCTATAGGAATGCTATGATGTTTCCCAAACGTAGACACCCGTCCGTGAATAAAACCTCTAGCTGTGCCTACACGCACTAATGGAACCACTTGGTATAGTTGGCTGTTTGCCCTAATCATATTTCTGCGTCGTAATTATGTACTATAGTAGCGTTATCATATTTTTCCACTGCAGGGTTGCCTCCGTGCAAAAGGACACTGCCTGTATCAACCCGTAGTCACGGGGCTAGTTCCATTATTTGGCTACTCAACGTATTGTTAGTTGTACGCTGCATTCTGTTGCTATTGAAATGCTAGCATGTTTCTCCAACCTAGGTTTCCTCGTGTGAACAATTCGAACTAATGAACACTAATTCTGGGTCATTATGTCTTGCTACAAAAATATTATAATATTTCTCCAATATTGGATACCTCCCGTAAATAAAAACCAGCTAGCTCAGCCCACTCGTACTCTTCTGACATATTTGTATATTTGGCTATTCGCTGTAATGTTACTTCCATGCCGTTAATTTCTGCTATAGAGTTGCAACGGCATTTATCCAATGTAGAAATCATTTCGCGAACATGAACCACTAGCTGTGCCTACCCGAATACCCGGGACTTCTTCGTAGCGCAGCCCTTTCTCCGTAATGTTCTTCTATAGGATCGTTATGATGCTTGCTTATTTCGAGTACCCTTTGTGAAGAACAGCTAAAAGCTGTATTCACCTGGAGCCATGGGGTCCCTTTGTTGAGTCGCGCACTCGCTGCAATATTCTCTTCGAGAGTAATCATGATATTTCTTTCATATACAATTCCTTTCCTCAGGAGAAACAGCTAGCTGTGCCTACATGCACTTATGGGACATCTTCTCTTATTTGGCTGCTTGCCTTCAGATGTTTCTTTTGCTTAATGATGTGCTATAGTAATGCCTTCATGTTTCGCTAATTCAGAGCTCCATCCGTGATAAAGGCCACCAGCTGTGGAGACCCGGACTCACGGGTCACCTTCCTTTAGTTGGCTATTCGATGTGTTGTTCCTTGTAAGCTGCTATTCTCTGCTATATAAATGCTATCATATTTCCCAGACATAGACTTCCTTTAATGAACAAAAGCCACTAGCTGTGCATACACGCACTTATGGAACACCATGTATGCGAAGGCTGCTGGCCTTTAGAAGTATCTGAGCCGTAATGATGTGCTATATTAATGCCTTCTGTTTTCGGTAATGCAGAGTTGCACCGTGATAAACTACCACTAGCTGTGCATACCGGGACTTATGTGACCCCTTCCTATATTTGGCTATTCGATGTTGTTTTTTGTAAGCTGCTGTTCTCTGCTATAGAAATGCTATCATATTTCCCAAGCATAGATTTCCTTTAGTTAACAAAAGTCTCTAGCTGTGCACACACGCACTTATGGAACATCTTCTCTTAGTTGGTCGCTAGCCTTAAGATGTTTCTGGTGCGTAATGGTGTGCTATAGTAATGCCTTCATGTTTCGCTAATGCAGAGCTTCATCCGTGATAAAGGCCACCAGCTGTGGATACCCGGACTCACGGGTCACCTTGCTTTAGTTGGCTATTCCATGTGTTGCTACTTGTAAGCTGTTGTTCCCAGCTATAGGAATGCTATGATAATTCCCAAACGTAGACTCCCGTCCGTGAATAAAACCTCTAGCTGTGCCTACACGCACTAATGGAACCACTTGGTATAGTTGGCTGTTTGCCCTAATCATATTTCTGCGTCGTAATGATGCACTACAGTAGCGTTATCATATTTTTCCACTGCAGGGTTGCCTCCGTGCAAAAGGGCACTACCTGTCCAATTCGAACAAATGAACACTACTTCTGGGTCATTATGTCTTGCTACAAAAATATTATAATATTTCTCCAATATTGGATACCTCCCGTAAATAAAAACCAGCTAGCTCAGCCCACTCGTACTCTTCTGACATATTTGTATATTTGGCTATTCGCTGTAATGTTACTTCCATGCCGTTAATTTCTGCTATAGAGTTGCAACGGCATTTATCCAATGTAGAAATCATTTCGCGAACATGAACCACTAGCTGTGCCTACCCGAATACCCGGGACTTCTACGTAGCTCAGTCCTTTCTCCGTAACGTTCTTCTATAGAATCGTTATGATGCTTGCTTATTTCGAGTACCCTTTGTGAAGAACAGCTAAAAGCTGTATTCACCTGGAGCCATGGGGTCCCTTTGTTGAGTCGCGCACTCGCTGCAATATTCTCTTCGAGAGTAATCATGATATTTCTTTCATATACAATTCCTTTCCTCGGCACAAACAGCTAGCTGTGCCTACATGCACTTATGGGACATCTTCTCTTATTTGGCTGCTTGCCTTCAGATGTTTCATGTGCGTAATGATGTGCTATAGTAATGCCTTCATGTTTCGCTAATTCAGAGTTCCATCCGTGATAAAGGCCACCAGCTGTGGATACCCGGACTCACGGGTCACCTTCCTTTAGTTGGCTATTCGATGTGTTGTACCTTGTAAGCTGCTATTCTCTGCTATAGAAATGCTATCGTATTTCCTAGACATAGACTTCCTTCGATGAACAAAAGCCACTAGCTGTGCATACACGCACTTATGGAACACCATGTATTAGAAGGCTGCTGGCCTTTAGAAGTATCTGAGCCGTAATGATGTGCTATATTAATGCCTTCTGTTTTCGGTAATGCAGAGTTGCACCGTGATAAACTGCCACTAGCTGTGCATACCGGGACTTACGGAACCCCTTCCTATATTTGGCTATTCGATGTTGTTTTTTGTAAGCTGCTGTTCTCTGCAATAGAAATGCTATCATATTTCCCAAGCATAGATTTCCTTTAGTTAACAAAAGTCTCTAGCTGTGCACACACGCACTTATGGAACCACTTGGTACAGTTGGCTGTTTGCCCTAATCATATTTCTGCGTCGTAATGATGTACTATAGTAACGTTATCATATTTTTCCACTGCAGGGTTGCCTCGGTGCAAAAGGACACTACCTGTATCAACCCGTAGTCACGGGAGTAGTTCCATTATTTGGCTACTCAACGTATTGTTAGTTGTACGCTGCATTCTGTTGCTATTGAAATGCTAGCATGTTTCTCCAACCTAGGTTTCCTCGTGTGAACAATTCGAACTAATGAACACTACTTCTGGGTCATTATGTCTTGCTACAAAAATATTATAATATTTCTCCAATATTGGATACCTCCCGTAAATAAAAACCAGCTAGCTCAGCCCACTCGTACTCTTCTGACATATTTGTATATTTGGCTATTCGCTGTAATGTTACTTCCATGCCGTTAATTTCTGCTATAGAGTTGCAACGGCATTTATCCTATGTAGAAATCATTTCGCGAACATGAACCACTAGCTGTGCCTACCCGAATACCCGGGACTTCTTCGTAGCGCAGTCCTTTCTCCGTAACGTTCTTCTATAGAATCGTTATGATGCTTGCTTGTTTCCAGTACCCTTTGTGAAGAACAGCTAAAAGCTGTATTCACCTGGAGCCATGGGGTCCCTTTGTTGAGTCGCGCACTCGCTGCAATATTCTCTTCGAGAGTAATCATGATATTTCTTTCATATACAATTCCTTTCCTCAGGAGAAACAGCCAGCTGTGCCTACATGCACTTATGGGACATCTTCTCTTATTTGGCTGCTTGCCTTCAGATGTTTCTTGTGCGTAATGATGTGCTATAATAATGCCTTCATGTTTCGCTAATTCAGAGTTCCATCCGTGATAAAGGCCACCAGCTGTGGAGACCCGGACTCACGGGTCACCTTCCTTTAGTTGGCTATTCGATGTGTTGTTCCTTGTAAGCTGCGATGCTCTGGTATAGAAATGCTATCATATTTCCCAGACATAGACTTCCTTTAATGAACAAAAGCCACTAGCTGTGCATACACGCACTTATGGAGCACCATGTATGAGAAGGCTGCTGGCCCTTAGAAGTATCTGAGCCTTAATGATGTGCTATATTAATGCCTTCTGTTTTCGGTAATGCAGAGTTGCATCCGTGATAAACTGCCACTAGCTGTGCATACCGGGACTTATGGGACCCCTTCCTATATTTGGCTATTCGATGTTGTTTTTTATAAGCTGCTGTTCTCTGCTATAGAAATGCTATCATATTTCCCAAGCATAGATTTCCTTTAGTTAACAAAAGTCTCTAGCTGTGCACACACTCACTTATGGAACATCTTCTCTTAGTTGGCCGCTAGCCTTAAGATGTTTCTGGTGCGTAATGGTGTACTATAGTAATGCCTTCATGTTTCGCTAATGCAGAGCTTCATCCGTGATAAAGGCCAGCAGCTGTGGATACCCGGACTCACGGGTCACCTTGCTTTAGTTGGCTATTCCATGTGTTGCTACTTGTAAGCTGTTGTTCCCAGCTATAGGAATGCTATGATAATTCCCAAACGTAGACTCCCGTCCGTGAATAAAACCTCTAGCTGTGCCTACACGCACTAATGGAACCACTTGGTATAGTTGGCTATTTGCCCTAATCATATTTCTGCGTCGTAATGATGCACTATAGTAGCGTTATCATATTTTTCGACTGCAGGGTTGCCTCCGTGCAAAAGGACACTACCTGTCCAATTCGAACAAGTGAACACTAATTCTGGGTCATTATGTCTTGCTACAAAGATATTATAATATTTCTCCAATATTGGATACCTCCCGTAAATAAAAACCAGCTAGCTCAGCCCACTCGTACTCTTCTGACATATTTGTATATTTGGCTATTCGCTGTAATGTTACTTCCATGCCGTTAATTTCTGCTATAGAGTTGCAACGGCATTTATCCAATGTAGAAATCATTTCGCGAACATGAACCACTAGCTGTGCCTACCCGAATACCCGGGACTTCTTCGTAGCGCAGTCCTTTCTCCGTAACGTTCTTCTATAGAATCGTTATGATGCTTGCTTATTTCGAGTGCCCTTTGTGAAGAACAGCTAAAAGCTGTATTCACCTGGAGCCATGGGGTCCCTTTGTTGAGTCGCGCACTCGCTGCAATATTCTCTTCGAGAGTAATCATGATATTTCTTTCATATACAATTCCTTTCCTCGGCACAAACAGCCAGCTGTGCCTACATGCACTTATGGGACATCTTCTCTTATTTGGCTGCTTGCCTTCAGATGTTTCTTGTGCGTAATGATGTGCTATAGTAATGCCTTCATGTTTCGCTAATTCAGAGTTCCATCCGTGATAAAGGCCACCAGCTGTGGATACCCGGACTCACGGGTCACCTTCCTTTAGTTGGCTATTCGATGTGTTGTACCTTGTAAGCTGCTATTCTCTGCTATAGAAATGCTATCGTATTTCCCAGACATAGACTTCCTTCGATGAACAAAAGCCACTAGCTGTGCATACACGCACTTATGGAACACCATGTATTAGAAGGCTGCTGGCCTTTAGAAGTATCTGCGCCGTAATGATGTGCTATATTAATGCCTTCTGTTTTCGGTAATGCAGAGTTGCACCGTGATAAACTGCCACTAGCTGTGCATACCGGGACTTACGGAACCCCTTCCTATATTTGGCTATTCGATGTTGTTTTTTGTAAGCTGCTGTTCTCTGCAATAGAAATGCTATCATATTTCCCAAGCATAGATTTCCTTTAGTTAACAAAAGTCTCTAGCTGTGCACACACGCACTTATGGAACCACTTGGTACAGTTGGCTGTTTGCCCTAATCATATTTCTGCGTCGTAATGATGTACTATAGTAACGTTATCATATTTTTCCACTGCAGGGTTGCCTCGGTGCAAAAGGACACTACCTGTATCAACCCGTAGTCACGGGAGTAGTTCCATTATTTGGCTACTCAACGTATTGTTAGTTGTACGCTGCATTCTGTTGCTATTGAAATGCTAGCATGTTTCTCCAACCTAGGTTTCCTCGTGTGAACAATTCGAACTAATGAACACTACTTCTGGGTCATTATGTCTTGCTACAAAAATATTATAATATTTCTCCAATATTGGATACCTCCCGTAAATAAAAACCAGCTAGCTCAGCCCACTCGTACTCTTCTGACATATTTGTATATTTGGCTATTCGCTGTAATGTTACTTCCATGCCGTTAATTTCTGCTATAGAGTTGCAACGGCATTTATCCTATGTAGAAATCATTTCGCGAACATGAACCACTAGCTGTGCCTACCCGAATACCCGGGACTTCTTCGTAGCGCAGTCCTTTCTCCGTAACGTTCTTCTATAGAATCGTTATGATGCTTGCTTGTTTCCAGTACCCTTTGTGAAGAACAGCTAAAAGCTGTATTCACCTGGAGCCATGGGGTCCCTTTGTTGAGTCGCGCACTCGCTGCAATATTCTCTTCGAGAGTAATCATGATATTTCTTTCATATACAATTCCTTTCCTCAGGAGAAACAGCCAGCTGTGCCTACATGCACTTATGGGACATCTTCTCTTATTTGGCTGCTTGCCTTCAGATGTTTCTTGTGCGTAATGATGTGCTATAATAATGCCTTCATGTTTCGCTAATTCAGAGTTCCATCCGTGATAAAGGCCACCAGCTGTGGAGACCCGGACTCACGGGTCACCTTCCTTTAGTTGGCTATTCGATGTGTTGTTCCTTGTAAGCTGCGATGCTCTGCTATAGAAATGCTATCATATTTCCCAGACATAGACTTCCTTTAATGAACAAAAGCCACTAGCTGTGCATACACGCACTTATGGAGCACCATGTATGAGAAGGCTGCTGGCCCTTAGAAGTATCTGAGCCGTAATGATGTGCTATATTAATGCCTTCTGTTTTCGGTAATGCAGAGTTGCATCCGTGATAAACTGCCACTAGCTGTGCATACCGGGACTTATGGGACCCCTTCCTATATTTGGCTATTCGATGTTGTTTTTTATAAGCTGCTGTTCTCTGCTATAGAAATGCTATCATATTTCCCAAGCATAGATTTCCTTTAGTTAACAAAAGTCTCTAGCTGTGCACACACTCACTTATGGAACATCTTCTCTTAGTTGGCCGCTAGCCTTAAGATGTTTCTGGTGCGTGATGGCGTGCTATAGTAATGCCTTCATGTTTCGCTAATGCAGAGCTTCATCCGTGATAAAGGCCACCAGCTGTGGATACCCGGACTCACGGGTCACCTTGCTTTAGTTGGCTATTCCATGTGTTGCTACTTGTAAGCTGTTGTTCCCAGCTATAGGAATGCTATGATAATTCCCAAACGTAGACTCCCGTCCGTGAATAAAACCTCTAGCTGTGCCTACACGCACTAATGGAACCACTTGGTATAGTTGGCTATTTGCCCTAATCATATTTCTGCGTCGTAATGATGCACTATATTAGCGTTATCATATTTTTCGACTGCAGGGTTGCCTCCGTGCAAAAGGACACTACCTGTCCAATTCGAACAAATGAACACTAATTCTGGGTCATTATGTCTTGCTACAAAGATATTATAATATTTCTCCAATATTGGATACCTCCCGTAAATAAAAACCAGCTAGCTCAGCCCACTCGTACTCTTCTGACATATTTGTATATTTGGCTATTCGCTGTAATGTTACTTCCATGCCGTTAATTTCTGCTATAGAGTTGCAACGGCATTTATCCAATGTAGAAATCATTTCGCGAACATGAACCACTAGCTGTGCCTACCCGAATACCCGGGACTTCTTCGTAGCGCAGTCCTTTCTCCGTAACGTTCTTCTATAGAATCGTTATGATGCTTGCTTCTTTCGAGTGCCCTTTGTGAAGAACAGCTAAAAGCTGTATTCACCTGGAGCCATGGGGTCCCTTTGTTGAGTCGCGCACTCGCTGCAATATTCTCTTCGAGAGTAATCATGATATTTCTTTCATATACAATTCCTTTCCTCGGCACAAACAGCCAGCTGTGCCTACATGCACTTATGGGACATCTTCTCTTATTTGGCTGCTTGCCTTCAGATGTTTCTTGTGCGTGATGATGTGCTATAGTAATGCCTTCATGTTTCGCTAATTCAGAGTTCCATCCGTGATAAAGGCCACCAGCTGTGGATACCCGGACTCACGGGTCACCTTCCTTTAGTTGGCTATTCGATGTGTTGTACCTTGTAAGCTGCTATTCTCTGCTATAGAAATGCTATCGTATTTCCCAGTCATAGACTTCCTTCGATGAACAAAAGCCACTAGCTGTGCATACACGCACTTATGGAACACCATGTATTAGAAGGCTGCTGGCCTTTAGAAGTATCTGCGCCGTAATGATGTGCTATATTAATGCCTTCTGTTTTCGGTAATGCAGAGTTGCACCGTGATAAACTGCCACTAGCTGTGCATACCGGGACTTACGGAACCCCTTCCTATATTTGGCTATTCGATGTTGTTTTTTGTAAGCTGCTGTTCTCTGCTATAGAAATGCTATCATATTTCCCAAGCATAGATTTCCTTTAGTTAACAAAAGTCTCTAGCTGTGCACACACGCACTTATGGAACCACTTGGTACAGTTGGCTGTTTGCCCTAATTATATTTCTGCGTCGTAATGATGTACTATAGTAACGTTATCATATTTTTCCACTGCAGGGTTGCCTCGGTGCAAAAGGACACTACCTGTATCAACCCGTAGTCACGGGAGTAGTTCCATTATTTGGCTACTCAACGTATTGTTAGTTGTACGCTGCATTCTGTTGCTATTGAAATGCTAGCATGTTTCTCCAACCTAGGTTTCCTCGTGTGAACAATTCGAACTAATGAACACTACTTCTGGGTCATTATGTCTTGCTACAAAAATATTATAATATTTCTCCAATATTGGATACCTCCCGTAAATAAAAACCAGCTAGCTCAGCCCACTCGTACTCTTCTGACATATTTGTATATTTGGCTATTCGCTGTAATGTTACTTCCATGCCGTTAATTTCTGCTATAGAGTTGCAACGGCATTTATCCTATGTAGAAATCATTTCGCGAACATGAACCACTAGCTGTGCCTACCCGAATACCCGGGACTTCTTCGTAGCGCAGTCCTTTCTCCGTAACGTTCTTCTATAGAATCGTTATGATGCTTGCTTGTTTCCAGTACCCTTTGTGAAGAACAGCTAAAAGCTGTATTCACCTGGAGCCATGGGGTCCCTTTGTTGAGTCACGCACTCGCTGCAATATTCTCTTCGAGAGTAATCATGATATTTCTTTCATATACAATTCCTTTCCTCAGGAGAAACAGCCAGCTGTGCCTACATGCACTTATGGGACATCTTCTCTTATTTGGCTGCTTGCCTTCAGATGTTTCTTGTGCGTAATGATGTGCTATAATAATGCCTTCATGTTTCGCTAATTCAGAGTTCCATCCGTGATAAAGGCCACCAGCTGTGGAGACCCGGACTCACGGGTCACCTTCCTTTAGTTGGCTATTCGATGTGTTGTTCCTTGTAAGCTGCGATGCTCTGCTATAGAAATGCTATCATATTTCCCAGACATAGACTTCCTTTAATGAACAAAAGCCACTAGCTGTGCATACACGCACTTATGGAGCACCATGTATGAGAAGGCTGCTGGCCCTTAGAAGTATCTGAGCCGTAATGATGTGCTATATTAATGCCTTCTGTTTTCGGTAATGCAGAGTTGCATCCGTGATAAACTGCCACTAGCTGTGCATACCGGGACTTATGGGACCCCTTCCTATATTTGGCTATTCGATGTTGTTTTTTATAAGCTGCTGTTCTCTGCTATAGAAATGCTATCATATTTCCCAAGCATAGATTTCCTTTAGTTAACAAAAGTCTCTAGCTGTGCACACACTCACTTATGGAACATCTTCTCTTAGTTGGCCGCTAGCCTTAAGATGTTTCTGGTGCGTAATGGTGTGCTATAGTAATGCCTTCATGTTTCGCTAATGCAGAGCTTCATCCGTGATAAAGGCCACCAGCTGTGGATACCCGGACTCACGGGTCACCTTGCTTTAGTTGGCTATTCCATGTGTTGCTACTTGTAAGCTGTTGTTCCCAGCTATAGGAATCCTATGATAATTCCCAAACGTAGACTCCCGTCCGTGAATAAAACCTCTAGCTGTGCCTACACGCACTAATGGAACCACTTGGTATAGTTGGCTATTTGCCCTAATCATATTTCTGCGTCGTAATGATGCACTATAGTAGCGTTATCATATTTTTCGACTGCAGGGTTGCCTCCGTGCAAAAGGACACTACCTGTCCAATTCGAACAAATGAACACTAATTCTGGGTCATTATGTCTTGCTACAAAGATATTATAATATTTCTCCAATATTGGATACCTCCCGTAAATAAAAACCAGCTAGCTCAGCCCACTCGTACTCTTCTGACATATTTGTATATTTGGCTATTCGCTGTAATGTTACTTCCATGCCGTTAATTTCTGCTATAGAGTTGCAACGGCATTTATCCAATGTAGAAATCATTTCGCGAACATGAACCACCAGCTGTGCCTACCCGAATACCCGGGACTTCTTCGTAGCGCAGTCCTTTCTCCGTAACGTTCTTCTATAGAATCGTTATGATGCTTGCTTATTTCGAGTGCCCTTTGTGAAGAACAGCTAAAAGCTGTATTCACCTGGAGCCATGGGGTCCCTTTGTTGAGTCGCGCACTCGCTGCAATATTCTCTTCGAGAGTAATCATGATATTTCTTTCATATACAATTCCTTTCCTCGGCACAAACAGCCAGCTGTGCCTACATGCACTTATGGGACATCTTCTCTTATTTGGCTGCTTGCCTTCAGATGTTTCTTGTGCGTAATGATGTGCTATAGTAATGCCTTCATGTTTCGCTAATTCAGAGTTCCATCCGTGATAAAGGCCACCAGCTGTGGATACCCGGACTCACGGGTCACCTTCCTTTAGTTGGCTATTCGATGTGTTGTACCTTGTAAGCTGCTATTCTCTGCTATAGAAATGCTATCGTATTTCCCAAACATAGACTTCCTTCGATGAACAAAAGCCACTAGCTGTGCATACACGCACTTATGGAACACCATGTATTAGAAGGCTGCTGGCCTTTAGAAGTATCTGCGCCGTAATGATGTGCTATATTAATGCCTTCTGTTTTCGGTAATGCAGAGTTGCACCGTGATAAACTGCCACTAGCTGTGCATACCGGGACTTACGGAACCCCTTCCTATATTTGGCTATTCGATGTTGTTTTTTGTAAGCTGCTGTTCTCTGCAATAGAAATGCTATCATATTTCCCAAGCATAGATTTCCTTTAGTTAACAAAAGTCTCTAGCTGTGCACACACGCACTTATGGAACCACTTGGTACAGTTGGCTGTTTGCCCTAATCATATTTCTGCGTCGTAATGATGTACTATAGTAACGTTATCATATTTTCCCACTGCAGGGTTGCCTCGGTGCAAAAGGACACTACCTGTATCAACCCGTAGTCACGGGAGTAGTTCCATTATTTGGCTACTCAACGTATTGTTAGTTGTACGCTGCATTCTGTTGCTATTGAAATGCTAGCATGTTTCTCCAACCTAGGTTTCCTCGTGTGAACAATTCGAACTAATGAACACTACTTCTGGGTCATTATGTCTTGCTACAAAAATATTATAATATTTCTCCAATATTGGATACCTCCCGTAAATAAAAACCAGCTAGCTCAGCCCACTCGTACTCTTCTGACATATTTGTATATTTGGCTATTCGCTGTAATGTTACTTCCATGCCGTTAATTTCTGCTATAGAGTTGCAACGGCATTTATCCTATGTAGAAATCATTTCGCGAACATGAACCACTAGCTGTGCCTACCCGAATACCCGGGACTTCTTCGTAGCGCAGTCCTTTCTCCGTAACGTTCTTCTATAGAATCGTTATGATGCTTGCTTGTTTCCAGTACCCTTTGTGAAGAACAGCTAAAAGCTGTATTCACCTGGAGCCATGGGGTCCCTTTGTTGAGTCGCGCACTCGCTGCAATATTCTCTTCGAGAGTAATCATGATATTTCTTTCATATACAATTCCTTTCCTCAGGAGAAACAGCCAGCTGTGCCTACATGCACTTATGGGACATCTTCTCTTATTTGGCTGCTTGCCTTCAGATGTTTCTTGTGCGTAATGATGTGCTATAATAATGCCTTCATGTTTCGCTAATTCAGAGTTCCATCCGTGATAAAGGCCACCAGCTGTGGAGACCCGGACTCACGGGTCACCTTCCTTTAGTTGGCTATTCGATGTGTTGTTCCTTGTAAGCTGCGATGCTCTGCTATAGAAATGCTATCATATTTCCCAGACATAGACTTCCTTTAATGAACAAAAGCCACTAGCTGTGCATACACGCACTTATGGAGCACCATGTATGAGAAGGCTGCTGGCCCTTAGAAGTATCTGAGCCGTAATGATGTGCTATATTAATGCCTTCTGTTTTCGGTAATGCAGAGTTGCATCCGTGATAAACTGCCACTAGCTGTGCATACCGGGACTTATGGGACCCCTTCCTATATTTGGCTATTCGATGTTGTTTTTTATAAGCTGCTGTTCTCTGCTATAGAAATGCTATCATATTTCCCAAGCATAGATTTCCTTTAGTTAACAAAAGTCTCTAGCTGTGCACACACTCACTTATGGAACATCTTCTCTTAGTTGGCCGCTAGCCTTAAGATGTTTCTGGTGCGTAATGGTGTGCTATAGTAATGCCTTCATGTTTCGCTAATGCAGAGCTTCATCCGTGATAAAGGCCACCAGCTGTGGATACCCGGACTCACGGGTCACCTTGCTTTAGTTGGCTATTCCATGTGTTGCTACTTGTAAGCTGTTGTTCCCAGCTATAGGAATGCTATGATAATTCCCAAACGTAGACTCCCGTCCGTGAATAAAACCTCTAGCTGTGCCTACACGCACTAATGGAACCACTTGGTATAGTTGGCTATTTGCCCTAATCATATTTCTGCGTCGTAATGATGCACTATAGTAGCGTTATCATATTTTTCGACTGCAGGGTTGCCTCCGTGCAAAAGGACACTACCTGTCCAATTCGAACAAATGAACACTAATTCTGGGTCATTATGTCTTGCTACAAAGATATTATAATATTTCTCCAATATTGGATACCTCCCGTAAATAAAAACCAGCTAGCTCAGCCCACTCGTACTCTTCTGACATATTTGTATATTTGGCTATTCGCTGTAATGTTACTTCCATGCCGTTAATTTCTGCTATAGAGTTGCAACGGCATTTATCCAATGTAGAAATCATTTCGCGAACATGAACCACTAGCTGTGCCTACCCGAATACCCGGGACTTCTTCGTAGCGCAGTCCTTTCTCCGTAACGTTCTTCTATAGAATCGTTATGATGCTTGCTTATTTCGAGTGCCCTTTGTGAAGAACAGCTAAAAGCTGTATTCACCTGGAGCCATGGGGTCCCTTTGTTGAGTCGCGCACTCGCTGCAATATTCTCTTCGAGAGTAATCATGATATTTCTTTCATATACAATTCCTTTCCTCGGCACAAACAGCCAGCTGTGCCTACATGCACTTATGGGACATCTTCTCTTATTTGGCTGCTTGCCTTCAGATGTTTCTTGTGCGTAATGATGTGCTATAGTAATGCCTTCATGTTTCGCTAATTCAGAGTTCCATCCGTGATAAAGGCCACCAGCTGTGGATACCCGGACTCACGGGTCACCTTCCTTTAGTTGGCTATTCGATGTGTTGTACCTTGTAAGCTGCTATTCTCTGCTATAGAAATGCTATCGTATTTCCCAGACATAGACTTCCTTCGATGAACAAAAGCCACTAGCTGTGCATACACGCACTTATGGAACACCATGTATTAGAAGGCTGCTGGCCTTTAGAAGTATCTGCGCCGTAATGATGTGCTATATTAATGCCTTCTGTTTTCGGTAATGCAGAGTTGCACCGTGATAAACTGCCACTAGCTGTGCATACCGGGACTTACGGAACCCCTTCCTATATTTGGCTATTCGATGTTGTTTTTTGTAAGCTGCTGTTCTCTGCTATAGAAATGCTATCATATTTCCCAAGCATAGATTTCCTTTAGTTAACAAAAGTCTCTAGCTGTGCACACACGCACTTATGGAACCACTTGGTACAGTTGGCTGTTTGCCCTAATCATATTTCTGCGTCGTAATGATGTACTATAGTAACGTTATCATATTTTTCCACTGCAGGGTTGCCTCGGTGCAAAAGGACACTACCTGTATCAACCCGTAGTCACGGGAGTAGTTCCATTATTTGGCTACTCAACGTATTGTTAGTTGTACGCTGCATTCTGTTGCTATTGAAATGCTAGCATGTTTCTCCAACCTAGGTTTCCTCGTGTGAACAATTCGAACTAATGAACACTACTTCTGGGTCATTATGTCTTGCTACAAAAATATTATAATATTTCTCCAATATTGGATACCTCCCGTAAATAAAAACCAGCTAGCTCAGCCCACTCGTACTCTTCTGACATATTTGTATATTTGGCTATTCGCTGTAATGTTACTTCCATGCCGTTAATTTCTGCTATAGAGTTGCAACGGCATTTATCCTATGTAGAAATCATTTCGCGAACATGAACCACTAGCTGTGCCTACCCGAATACCCGGGACTTCTTCGTAGCGCAGTCCTTTCTCCGTAACGTTCTTCTATAGAATCGTTATGATGCTTGCTTATTTCGAGTGCCCTTTGTGAAGAACAGCTAAAAGCTGTATTCACCTGGAGCCATGGGGTCCCTTTGTTGAGTCGCGCACTCGCTGCAATATTCTCTTCGAGAGTAATCATGATATTTCTTTCATATACAATTCCTTTCCTCGGCACAAACAGCCAGCTGTGCCTACATGCACTTATGGGACATCTTCTCTTATTTGGCTGCTTGCCTTCAGATGTTTCTTGTGCGTAATGATGTGCTATAGTAATGCCTTCATGTTTCGCTAATTCAGAGTTCCATCCGTGATAAAGGCCACCAGCTGTGGATACCCGGACTCACGGGTCACCTTCCTTTAGTTGGCTATTCGATGTGTTGTACCTTGTAAGCTGCTATTCTCTGCTATAGAAATGCTATCGTATTTCCCAGACATAGACTTCCTTCGATGAACAAAAGCCACTAGCTGTGCATACACGCACTTATGGAACACCATGTATTAGAAGGCTGCTGGCCTTTAGAAGTATCTGCGCCGTAATGATGTGCTATATTAATGCCTTCTGTTTTCGGTAATGCAGAGTTGCACCGTGATAAACTGCCACTAGCTGTGCATACCGGGACTTACGGAACCCCTTCCTATATTTGGCTATTCGATGTTGTTTTTTGTAAGCTGCTGTTCTCTGCTATAGAAATGCTATCATATTTCCCAAGCATAGATTTCCTTTAGTTAACAAAAGTCTCTAGCTGTGCACACACGCACTTATGGAACCACTTGGTACAGTTGGCTGTTTGCCCTAATCATATTTCTGCGTCGTAATGATGTACTATAGTAACGTTATCATATTTTTCCACTGCAGGGTTGCCTCCGTGCAAAAGGACACTACCTGTCCAATTCGAACTAATGAACACTACTTCTGGGTCATTATGTCTTGCTACAAAAATATTATAATATTTCTCCAATATTGGATACCTCCCGTAAATAAAAACCAGCTAGCTCAGCCCACTCGTACTCTTCTGACATATTTGTATATTTGGCTATTCGCTGTAATGTTACTTCCATGCCGTTAATTTCTGCTATAGAGTTGCAACGGCATTTATCATATGTAGAAATCATTTCGCGAACATGAACCACTAGCTGTGCCTACCCGAATACCCGGGACTTCTTCGTAGCGCAGTCCTTTCTCCGTAACGTTCTTCTATAGAATCGTTATGATGCTTGCTTGTTTCCAGTACACTTTGTGAAGAACAGCTAAAAGCTGTATTCACCTGGAGCCATGGGGTCCCTTTGTTGAGTCGCGCACTCGCTGCAATATTCTCTTCGAGAGTAATCATGATATTTCTTTCATATACAATTCCTTTCCTCAGGAGAAACAGCCAGCTGTGCCTACATGCACTTATGGGACATCTTCTCTTATTTGGCTGCTTGCCTTCAGATGTTTCTTGTGCGTAATGATGTGCTATAATAATGCCTTCATGTTTCGCTAATTCAGAGTTCCATCCGTGATAAAGGCCACCAGCTGTGGAGACCCGGACTCACGGGTCACCTTCCTTTAGTTGGCTATTCGATGTGTTGTTCCTTGTAAGCTGCGATGCTCTGCTATAGAAATGCTATCATATTTCCCAGACATAGACTTCCTTTAATGAACAAAAGCCACTAGCTGTGCATACACGCACTTATGGAGCACCATGTATGAGAAGGCTGCTGGCCCTTAGAAGTATCTGAGCCGTAATGATGTGCTATATTAATGCCTTCTGTTTTCGGTAATGCAGAGTTGCATCCGTGATAAACTGCCACTAGCTGTGCATACCGGGACTTATGGGACCCCTTCCTATATTTGGCTATTCGATGTTGTTTTTTATAAGCTGCTGTTCTCTGCTATAGAAATGCTATCATATTTCCCAAGCATAGATTTCCTTTAGTTAACAAAAGTCTCTAGCTGTGCACACACTCACTTATGGAACATCTTCTCTTAGTTGGCCGCTAGCCTTAAGATGTTTCTGGTGCGTAATGGTGTGCTATAGTAATGCCTTCATGTTTCGCTAATGCAGAGCTTCATCCGTGATAAAGGCCACCAGCTGTGGATACCCGGACTCACGGGTCACCTTGCTTTAGTTGGCTATTCCATGTGTTGCTACTTGTAAGCTGTTGTTCCCAGCTATAGGAATGCTATGATAATTCCCAAACGTAGACTTCCGTCCGTGAATAAAACCTCTAGCTGTGCCTACACGCACTAATGGAACCACTTGGTATAGTTGGCTGTTTGCCCTAATCATATTTCTGCGTCGTAATGATGCACTACAGTAGCGTTATCATATTTTTCCACTGCAGGGTTGCCTCCGTGCAAAAGGACACTACCTGTCCAATTCGAACAAATGAACACTACTTCTGGGTCATTATGTCTTGCTACAAAAATATTATAATATTTCTCCAATATTGGATACCTCCCGTAAATAAAAACCAGCTAGCTCAGCCCACTCGTACTCTTCTGACATATTTGTATATTTGGCTATTCGCTGTAATGTTACTTCCATGCCGTTAATTTCTGCTATAGAGTTGCAACGGCATTTATCCAATGTAGAAATCATTTCGCGAACATGAACCACTAGCTGTGCCTACCCGAATACCCGGGACTTCTTCGTAGCGCAGTCCTTTCTCCGTAACGTTCTTCTATAGAATCGTTATGATGCTTGCTTATTTCGAGTGCCCTTTGTGAAGAACAGCTAAAAGCTGTATTCACCTGGAGCCATGGGGTCCCTTTGTTGAGTCGCGCACTCGCTGCAATATTCTCTTCGAGAGTAATCATGATATTTCTTTCATATACAATTCCTTTCCTCAGGAGAAACACCCAGCTGTGCCTACATGCACTTATGGGACATCTTCTCTTATTTGGCTGCTTGCCTTCAGATGTTTCTTTTGCTTAATGATGTGCTATAGTAATGCCTTCATGTTTCGCTAATTCAGAGTTCCATCCGTGATAAAGGCCACCAGCTGTGGAGACCCGGACTCACGGGTCACCTTCCTTTAGTTGGCTATTCGATGTGTTGTTCCTTGTAAGCTGCTATTCTCTGCTATATAAATGCTGTCATATTTCCCAGACATAGACTTCCTTTAATGAACAAAAGCCACTAGCTGTGCATACACGCACTTATGGAGCACCATGTATGAGAAGGCTGCTGGCCTTTAGAAGTATCTGCGCCGTAATGATGTGCTATATTAATGCCTTCTGTTTTCGGTAATGCAGAGTTGCACCGTGATAAACTGCCACTAGCTGTGCATACCGGGACTTACGGAACCCCTTCCTATATTTGGCTATTCGATGTTGTTTTTTGTAAGCTGCTGTTCTCTGCTATAGAAATGCTATCATATTTCCCAAGCATAGATTTCCTTTAGTTAACAAAAGTCTCTAGCTGTGCACACACGCACTTATGGAACATCTTCTCTTAGTTGGTCGCTAGCCTTAAGATGTTTCTGGTGCGTAATGGTGTCCTATAGTAATGCCTTCATGTTTCGCTAATGCAGAGCTTCATCCGTGATAAAGGCCACCAGCTGTGGATACCCGGACTCACGGGTCACCTTGCTTTAGTTGGCTATTCCATGTGTTGTTACTTGTAAGCTGCTGTTCCCTGCTATAGGAATGCTATGATAATTCCCAAACGTAGACACCCATCCGTGAATAAAACCCCTAGCTGTACCTACACGCACTAATGGAACCACTTGGTATAGTTGGCTGTTTGCCCTAATCATATTTCTGCGTCGTAATGATGTACTATAGTAGCGTTATCATATTTTTCCACTGCAGGGTTGCCTCCGTGCAAAAGGACACTACCTGCCCAATTCGAACTAATGAACACTACTTCTGGGTCATTATGTCTTGCTACAAAAATATTATAATATTTCTCCAATATTGGATACCTCCCGTAAATAAAAACCAGCTAGCTCAGCCCACTCGTACTCTTCTGACATATTTGTATATTTGGCTATTCGCTGTAATGTTACTTCCATGCCGTTAATTTCTGCTATAGAGTTGCAACGGCATTTATCATATGTAGAAATCATTTCGCGAACATGAGCCACTAGCTGTGCCTACCCGAATACCCGGGACTTCTTCGTAGCGCAGTCCTTTCTCCGTAACGTTCTTCTATAGAATCGTTATGATGCTTGCTTGTTTCCAGTACCCTTTGTGAAGAACAGCTAAAAGCTGTATTCACCTGGAGCCATGGGGTCCCTTTGTTGAGTCGCGCACTCGCTGCAATATTCTCTTCGAGAGTAATCATGATATTTCTTTCATATACAATTCCTTTCCTCAGGAGAAACAGCCAGCTGTGCCTACATGCACTTATGGGACATCTTCTCTTATTTGGCTGCTTGCCTTCAGATGTTTCTTGTGCGTAATGATGTGCTATAATAATGCCTTCATGTTTCGCTAATTCAGAGTTCCATCCGTGATAAAGGCCACCAGCTGTGGAGACCCGGACTCACGGGTCACCTTCCTTTAGTTGGCTATTCGATGTGTTGTTCCTTGTAAGCTGCGATGCTCTGCTATAGAAATGCTATCATATTTCCCAGACATAGACTTCCTTTAATGAACAAAAGCCACTAGCTGTGCATACACGCACTTATGGAGCACCATGTATGAGAAGGCTGCTGGCCCTTAGAAGTATCTGAGCCGTAATGATGTGCTATATTAATGCCTTCTGTTTTCGGTAATGCAGAGTTGCATCCGTGATAAACTGCCACTAGCTGTGCATACCGGGACTTATGGGACCCCTTCCTATATTTGGCTATTCGATGTTGTTTTTTATAAGCTGCTGTTCTCTGCTATAGAAATGCTATCATATTTCCCAAGCATAGATTTCCTTTAGTTAACAAAAGTCTCTAGCTGTGCACACACTCACTTATGGAACATCTTCTCTTAGTTGGCCGCTAGCCTTAAGATGTTTCTGGTGCGTAATGGTGTGCTATAGTAATGCCTTCATGTTTCGCTAATGCAGAGCTTCATCCGTGATAAAGGCCACCAGCTGTGGATACCCGGACTCACGGGTCACCTTGCTTTAGTTGGCTATTCCATGTGTTGCTACTTGTAAGCTGTTGTTCCCAGCTATAGGAATGCTATGATAATTCCCAAACGTAGACTTCCGTCCGTGAATAAAACCTCTAGCTGTGCCTACACGCACTAATGGAACCACTTGGTATAGTTGGCTGTTTGCCCTAATCATATTTCTGCGTCGTAATGATGCACTACAGTAGCGTTATCATATTTTTCCACTGCAGGGTTGCCTCCGTGCAAAAGGACACTACCTGTCCAATTCGAACAAATGAACACTACTTCTGGGTCATTATGTCTTGCTACAAAAATATTATAATATTTCTCCAATGTTGGATACCTCCCGTAAATAAAAACCAGCTAGCTCAGCCCACTCGTACTCTTCTGACATATTTGTATATTTGGCTATTCGCTGTAATGTTACTTCCATGCCGTTAATTTCTGCTATAGAGTTGCAACGGCATTTATCCAATGTAGAAATCATTTCGCGAACATGAACCACTAGCTGTGCCTACCCGAATACCCGGGACTTCTTCGTAGCGCAGTCCTTTCTCCGTAACGTTCTTCTATAGAATCGTTATGATGCTTGCTTATTTCGAGTGCCCTTTGTGAAGAACAGCTAAAAGCTGTATTCACCTGGAGCCATGGGGTCCCTTTGTTGAGTCGCGCACTCGCTGCAATATTCTCTTCGAGAGTAATCATGATATTTCTTTCATATACAATTCCTTTCCTCGGCACAAACAGCCAGCTGTGCCTACATGCACTTATGGGACATCTTCTCTTATTTGGCTGCTTGCCTTCAGATGTTTCTTGTGCGTAATGATGTGCTATAGTAATGCCTTCATGTTTCGCTAATTCAGAGTTCCATCCGTGATAAAGGCCACCAGCTGTGGATACCCGGACTCACGGGTCACCTTCCTTTAGTTGGCTATTCGATGTGTTGTACCTTGTAAGCTGCTATTCTCTGCTATAGAAATGCTATCGTATTTCCCAGACATAGACTTCCTTCGATGAACAAAAGCCACTAGCTGTGCATACACGCACTTATGGAACACCATGTATTAGAAGGCTGCTGGCCTTTAGAAGTATCTGCGCCGTAATGATGTGCTATATTAATGCCTTCTGTTTTCGGTAATGCAGAGTTGCACCGTGATAAACTGCCACTAGCTGTGCATACCGGGACTTACGGAACCCCTTCCTATATTTGGCTATTCGATGTTGTTTTTTGTAAGCTGCTGTTCTCTGCTATAGAAATGCTATCATATTTCCCAAGCATAGATTTCCTTTAGTTAACAAAAGTCTCTAGCTGTGCACACACGCACTTATGGAACCACTTGGTACAGTTGGCTGTTTGCCCTAATCATATTTCTGCGTCGTAATGATGTACTATAGTAACGTTATCATATTTTTCCACTGCAGGGTTGCCTCGGTGCAAGAGGACACTACCTGTATCAACCCGTAGTCACGGGACTAGTTCCATTATTTGGCTACTCAACGTATTGTTAGTTGTACGCTGCATTCTGTTGCTATTGAAATGCTAGCATGTTTCTCCAACCTAGGTTTCCTCGTGTGAACAATTCGAACTAATGAACACTAATTCTGGGTCATTATGTCTTGCTACAAAAATATTATAATATTTCTCCAATATTGGATACCTCCCGTAAATAAAAACCAGCTAGCTCAGCCCACTCGTACTCTTCTGACATATTTGTATATTTGGCTATTCGCTGTAATGTTACTTCCATGCCGTTAATTTCTGCTATAGAGTTGCAACGGCATTTATCCAATGTAGAAATCATTTCGCGAACATGAACCACTAGCTGTGCCTACCCGAATACCCGGGACTTCTTCGTAGCGCAGCCCTTTCTCCGTAATGTTCTTCTATAGAATCGTTATGATGCTTGCTTATTTCCAGTACCCTTTGTGAAGAACAGCTAAAAGCTGTATTCACCTGGAGCCATGGGGTCCCTTTGTTGAGTCGCGCACTCGCTGCAATATTCTCTTCGAGAGTAATCATGATATTTCTTTCATATACAATTCCTTTCCTCAGGAGAAACACCCAGCTGTGCCTACATGCACTTATGGGACATCTTCTCTTATTTGGCTGCTTGCCTTCAGATGTTTCTTTTGCTTAATGATGTGCTATAGTAATGCCTTCATGTTTCGCTAATTCAGAGTTCCATCCGTGATAAAGGCCACCAGCTGTGGAGACCCGGACTCACGGGTCACCTTCCTTTAGTTGGCTTTTCGATGTGTTGTTCCTTGTAAGCTGCTATTCTCTGCTATATAAATGCTATCATATTTCCCAGACATAGATTTCCTTTAATGAACAAAAGCCACTAGCTGTGCATACACGCACTTATGGAACACCATGTATGCGAAGGCTGCTGGCCTTTAGAAGTATCTGAGCCGTAATGATGTGCTATATTAATGCCTTCTGTTTTCGGTAATGCAGAGTTGCACCGTGATAAACTACCACTAGCTGTGCATACCGGGACTTATGTGACCCCTTCCTATATTTGGCTATTCGATGTTGTTTTTTGTAAGCTGCTGTTCTCTGCTATAGAAATGCTATCATATTTCCCAAGCATAGATTTCCTTTAGTTAACAAAAGTCTCTAGCTGTGCACACACGCACTTATGGAACATCTTCTCTTAGTTGGCCGCTAGCCTTAAGATGTTTCTGGTGCGTAATGGTGTGCTATAGTAATGCCTTCATGTTTCGCTAATGCAGAGCTTCATCCGTGATAAAGGCCACCAGCTGTGGATACCCGGACTCACGGGTCACCTTGCTTTAGTTGGCTATTCCATGTGTTGCTACTTGTAAGCTGTTGTTCCCAGCTATAGGAATGCTATGATAATTCCCAAACGTAGACTTCCGTCCGTGAATAAAACCTCTAGCTGTGCCTACACGCACTAATGGAACCACTTGGTATAGTTGGCTGTTTGCCCTAATCATATTTCTGCGTCGTAATGATGCACTACAGTAGCGTTATCATATTTTTCCACTGCAGGGTTGCCTCCGTGCAAAAGGACACTACCTGTCCAATTCGAACAAATGAACACTACTTCTGGGTCATTATGTCTTGCTACAAAAATATTATAATATTTCTCCAATGTTGGATACCTCCCGTAAATAAAAACCAGCTAGCTCAGCCCACTCGTACTCTTCTGACATATTTGTATATTTGGCTATTCGCTGTAATGTTACTTCCATGCCGTTAATTTCTGCTATAGAGTTGCAACGGCATTTATCCAATGTAGAAATCATTTCGCGAACATGAACCACTAGCTGTGCCTACCCGAATACCCGGGACTTCTTCGTAGCGCAGTCCTTTCTCCGTAACGTTCTTCTATAGAATCGTTATGATGCTTGCTTATTTCGAGTGCCCTTTGTGAAGAACAGCTAAAAGCTGTATTCACCTGGAGCCATGGGGTCCCTTTGTTGAGTCGCGCACTCGCTGCAATATTCTCTTCGAGAGTAATCATGATATTTCTTTCATATACAATTCCTTTCCTCGGCACAAACAGCCAGCTGTGCCTACATGCACTTATGGGACATCTTCTCTTATTTGGCTGCTTGCCTTCAGATGTTTCTTGTGCGTAATGATGTGCTATAGTAATGCCTTCATGTTTCGCTAATTCAGAGTTCCATCCGTGATAAAGGCCACCAGCTGTGGATACCCGGACTCACGGGTCACCTTCCTTTAGTTGGCTATTCGATGTGTTGTACCTTGTAAGCTGCTATTCTCTGCTATAGAAATGCTATCGTATTTCCCAGACATAGACTTCCTTCGATGAACAAACGCCACTAGCTGTGCATACACGCACTTATGGAACACCATGTATTAGAAGGCTGCTGGCCTTTAGAAGTATCTGCGCCGTAATGATGTGCTATATTAATGCCTTCTGTTTTCGGTAATGCAGAGTTGCACCGTGATAAACTGCCACTAGCTGTGCATACCGGGACTTACGGAACCCCTTCCTATATTTGGCTATTCGATGTTGTTTTTTGTAAGCTGCTGTTCTCTGCTATAGAAATGCTATCATATTTCCCAAGCATAGATTTCCTTTAGTTAACAAAAGTCTCTAGCTGTGCACACACGCACTTATGGAACCACTTGGTACAGTTGGCTGTTTGCCCTAATCATATTTCTGCGTCGTAATGATGTACTATAGTAACGTTATCATATTTTTCCACTGCAGGGTTGCCTCGGTGCAAAAGGACACTACCTGTATCAACCCGTAGTCACGGGAGTAGTTCCATTATTTGGCTACTCAACGTATTGTTAGTTGTACGCTGCATTCTGTTGCTATTGAAATGCTAGCATGTTTCTCCAACCTAGGTTTCCTCGTGTGAACAATTCGAACTAATGAACACTACTTCTGGGTCATTATGTCTTGCTACAAAAATATTATAATGTTTCTCCAATATTGGATACCTCCCGTAAATAAAAACCAGCTAGCTCAGCCCACTCGTACTCTTCTGACATATTTGTATATTTGGCTATTCGCTGTAATGTTACTTCCATGCCGTTAATTTCTGCTATAGAGTTGCAACGGCATTTATCCAATGTAGAAATCATTTCGCGAACATGAACCACTAGCTGTGCCTACCCGAATACCCGGGACTTCTTCGTAGCGCAGCCCTTTCTCCGTAATGTTCTTCTATAGAATCGTTATGATGCTTGCTTATTTCCAGTACCCTTTGTGAAGAACAGCTAAAAGCTGTATTCACCTGGAGCCATGGGGTCCCTTTGTTGAGTCGCGCACTCGCTGCAATATTCTCTTCGAGAGTAATCATGATATTTCTTTCATATACAATTCCTTTCCTCAGGAGAAACAGCCAGCTGTGCCTACATGCACTTATGGGACATCTTCTCTTATTTGGCTGCTTGCCTTCAGATGTTTCTTGTGCGTAATGATGTGCTATAGTAATGCCTTCATGTTTCGCTAATTCAGAGTTCCATCCGTGATAAAGGCCACCAGCTGTGGATACCCGGACTCACGGGTCACCTTCCTTTAGTTGGCTATTCGATGTGTTGTACCTTGTAAGCTGCTATTCTCTGCTATAGAAATGCTATCGTATTTCCCAGACATAGACTTCCTTCGATGAACAAAAGCCACTAGCTGTGCATACACGCACTTATGGAACACCATGTATTAGAAGGCTGCTGGCCTTTAGAAGTATCTGCGCCGTAATGATGTGCTATATTAATGCCTTCTGTTTTCGGTAATGCAGAGTTGCACCGTGATAAACTGCCACTAGCTGTGCATACCGGGACTTACGGAACCCCTTCCTATATTTGGCTATTCGATGTTGTTTTTTGTAAGCTGCTGTTCTCTGCTATAGAAATGCTATCATATTTCCCAAGCATAGATTTCCTTTAGTTAACAAAAGTCTCTAGCTGTGCACACACGCACTTATGGAACCACTTGGTACAGTTGGCTGTTTGCCCTAATCATATTTCTGCGTCGTAATGATGTACTATAGTAACGTTATCATATTTTTCCACTGCAGGGTTGCCTCGGTGCAAGAGGACACTACCTGTATCAACCCGTAGTCACGGGACTAGTTCCATTATTTGGCTACTCAACGTATTGTTAGTTGTACGCTGCATTCTGTTGCTATTGAAATGCTAGCATGTTTCTCCAACCTAGGTTTCCTCGTGTGAACAATTCGAACTAATGAACACTACTTCTGGGTCATTATGTCTTGCTACAAAAATATTATAATATTTCTCCAATATTGGATACCTCCCGTAAATAAAAACCAGCTAGCTCAGCCCACTCGTACTCTTCTGACATATTTGTATATTTGGCTATTCGCTGTAATGTTACTTCCATGCCGTTAATTTCTGCTATAGAGTTGCAACGGCATTTATCCAATGTAGAAATCATTTCGCGAACATGAAACACTAGCTGTGCCTACCCGAATACCCGGCACTTCTTCGTAGCGCAGTCCTTTCTCCGTAACGTTCTTCTATAGAATCGTTATGATGCTTGCTTATTTCCAGTACCCTTTGTGAAGAACAGCTAAAAGCTGTATTCACCTGGAGCCATGGGGTCCCTTTGTTGAGTCGCGCACTCGCTGCAATATTCTCTTCGAGAGTAATCATGATATTTCTTTCATATACAATTCCTTTCCTCAGGAGAAACACCCAGCTGTGCCTACATGCACTTATGGGACATCTTCTCTTATTTGGCTGCTTGCCTTCAGATGTTTCTTTTGCTTAATGATGTGCTATAGTAATGCCTTCATGTTTCGCTAATTCAGAGTTCCATCCGTGATAAAGGCCACCAGTTGTGGAGACCCGGACTCACGGGTCACCTTCCTTTAGTTGGCTTTTCGATGTGTTGTTCCTTGTAAGCTGCTATTCTCTGCTATATAAATGCTATCATATTTCCCAGACATAGATTTCCTTTAATGAACAAAAGCCACTAGCTGTGCATACACGCACTTATGGAACACCATGTATGCGAAGGCTGCTGGCCTTTAGAAGTATCTGAGCCGTAATGATGTGCTATATTAATGCCTTCTGTTTTCGGTAATGCAGAGTTGCACCGTGATAAACTACCACTAGCTGTGCATACCGGGACTTATGTGACCCCTTCCTATATTTGGCTATTCGATGTTGTTTTTTGTAAGCTGCTGTTCTCTGCTATAGAAATGCTATCATATTTCCCAAGCATAGATTTCCTTTAGTTAACAAAAGTCTCTAGCTGTGCACACACGCACTTATGGAACATCTTCTCTTAGTTGGTCGCTAGCCTTAAGATGTTTCTGGTGCGTAATGGTGTCCTATAGTAATGCCTTCATGTTTCGCTAATGCAGAGCTTCATCCGTGATAAAGGCCACCAGCTGTGGATACCCGGACTCACGGGTCACCTTGCTTTAGTTGGCTATTCCATGTGTTGTTACTTGTAAGCTGCTGTTCCCTGCTATAGGAATGCTATGATAATTCCCAAACGTAGACACCCATCCGTGAATAAAACCCCTAGCTGTACCTACACGCACTAATGGAACCACTTGGTATAGTTGGCTGTTTGCCCTAATCATATTTCTGCGTCGTAATGATGTACTATAGTAGCGTTATCATATTTTTCCACTGCAGGGTTGCCTCCGTGCAAAAGGACACTACCTGTCCAATTCGAACTAATGAACACTACTTCTGGGTCATTATGTCTTGCTACAAAAATATTATAATATTTCTCCAATATTGGATACCTCCCGTAAATAAAAACCAGCTAGCTCAGCCCACTCGTACTCTTCTGACATATTTGTATATTTGGCTATTCGCTGTAATGTTACTTCCATGCCGTTAATTTCTGCTATAGAGTTGCAACGGCATTTATCATATGTAGAAATCATTTCGCGAACATGAGCCACTAGCTGTGCCTACCCGAATACCCGGGACTTCTTCGTAGCGCAGTCCTTTCTCCGTAACGTTCTTCTATAGAATCGTTATGATGCTTGCTTATTTCCAGTACCCTTTGTGAAGAACAGCTAAAAGCTGTATTCACCTGGAGCCATGGGGTCCCTTTGTTGAGTCGCGCACTCGCTGCAATATTCTCTTCGAGAGTAATCATGATATTTCTTTCATATACAATTCCTTTCCTCAGGAGAAACAGCCAGCTGTGCCTACATGCACTTATGGGACATCTTCTCTTATTTGGCTGCCTGCCTTCAGATGTTTCTTTTGCTTAATGATGTGCTATAGTAATGCCCTCATGTTTCGCTAATTCAGAGTTCCATCCGTGATAAAGGCCACCAGCTGTGGAGACCCGGACTCACGGGTCACCTTCCTTTAGTTGGCTTTTCGATGTGTTGTTCCTTGTAAGCTGCTGTTCTCTGCTATATAAATGCTATCATATTTCCCAGACATAGACTTCCTTTAATGAACAAAAGCCACTAGCTGTGCATACACGCACTTATGGAACACCATGTATGAGAAGGCTGCTGGCCTTTAGAAGTATCTGAGCCGTAATGATGTGCTATATTAATGCCTTCTGTTTTCGGTAATGCAGAGTTGCACCGTGATAAACTACCACTAGCTGTGCATACCGGGACTTATGTGACCCCTTCCTATATTTGGCTATTCGATGTTGTTTTTTGTAAGCTGCTGTTCTCTGCAATAGAAATGCTATCATATTTCCCAAGCATAGATTTCCTTTAGTTAACAAAAGTCTCTAGCTGTGCACACACGCACTTATGGAACCACTTGGTACAGTTGGCTGTTTGCCCTAATCATATTTCTGCGTCGTAATGATGTACTATAGTAACGTTATCATATTTTTCCACTGCAGGGTTGCCTCGGTGCAAAAGGACACTACCTGTATCAACCCGTAGTCACGGGAGTAGTTCCATTATTTGGCTACTCAACGTATTGTTAGTTGTACGCTGCATTCTGTTGCTATTGAAATGCTAGCATGTTTCTCCAACCTAGGTTTCCTCGTGTGAACAATTCGAACTAATGAACACTACTTCTGGGTCATTATGTCTTGCTACAAAAATATTATAATATTTCTCCAATATTGGATACCTCCCGTAAATAAAAACCAGCTAGCTCAGCCCACTCGTACTCTTCTGACATATTTGTATATTTGGCTATTCGCTGTAATGTTACTTCCATGCCGTTAATTTCTGCTATAGAGTTGCAACGGCATTTATCCTATGTAGAAATCATTTCGCGAACATGAACCACTAGCTGTGCCTACCCGAATACCCGGGACTTCTTCGTAGCGCAGTCCTTTCTCCGTAACGTTCTTCTATAGAATCGTTATGATGCTTGCTTGTTTCCTTTGTGAAGAACAGCTAAAAGCTGTATTCACCTGGAGCCATGGGGTCCCTTTGTTGAGTCGCGCACTCGCTGCAATATTCTCTTCGAGAGTAATCATGATATTTCTTTCATATACAATTCCTTTCCTCAGGAGAAACAGCCAGCTGTGCCTACATGCACTTATGGGACATCTTCTCTTATTTGGCTGCTTGCCTTCAGATGTTTCTTGTGCGTAATGATGTGCTATAATAATGCCTTCATGTTTCGCTAATTCAGAGTTCCATCCGTGATAAAGGCCACCAGCTGTGGAGACCCGGACTCACGGGTCACCTTCCTTTAGTTGGCTATTCGATGTGTTGTTCCTTGTAAGCTGCGATGCTTTGGTATAGAAATGCTATCATATTTCCCAGACATAGACTTCCTTTAATGAACAAAAGCCACTAGCTGTGCATACACGCACTTATGGAGCACCATGTATGAGAAGGCTGCTGGCCCTTAGAAGTATCTGAGCCTTAATGATGTGCTATATTAATGCCTTCTGTTTTCGGTAATGCAGAGTTGCATCCGTGATAAACTGCCACTAGCTGTGCATACCGGGACTTATGGGACCCCTTCCTATATTTGGCTATTCGATGTTGTTTTTTATAAGCTGCTGTTCTCTGCTATAGAAATGCTATCATATTTCCCAAGCATAGATTTCCTTTAGTTAACAAAAGTCTCTAGCTGTGCACACACTCACTTATGGAACATCTTCTCTTAGTTGGCCGCTAGCCTTAAGATGTTTCTGGTGCGTAATGGTGTGCTATAGTAATGCCTTCATGTTTCGCTAATGCAGAGCTTCATCCGTGATAAAGGCCACCAGCTGTGGATACCCGGACTCACGGGTCACCTTGCTTTAGTTGGCTATTCCATGTGTTGCTACTTGTAAGCTGTTGTTCCCAGCTATAGGAATGCTATGATAATTCCCAAACGTAGACTCCCGTCCGTGAATAAAACCTCTAGCTGTGCCTACACGCACTAATGGAACCACTTGGTATAGTTGGCTATTTGCCCTAATCATATTTCTGCGTCGTAATGATGCACTATAGTAGCGTTATCATATTTTTCGACTGCAGGGTTGCCTCCGTGCAAAAGGACACTACCTGTCCAATTCGAACAAATGAACACTAATTCTGGGTCATTATGTCTTGCTACAAAGATATTATAATATTTCTCCAATATTGGATACCTCCCGTAAATAAAAACCAGCTAGCTCAGCCCACTCGTACTCTTCTGACATATTTGTATATTTGGCTATTCGCTGTAATGTTACTTCCATGCCGTTAATTTCTGCTATAGAGTTGCAACGGCATTTATCCAATGTAGAAATCATTTCGCGAACATGAACCACTAGCTGTGCCTACCCGAATACCCGGGACTTCTTCGTAGCGCAGTCCTTTCTCCGTAACGTTCTTCTATAGAATCGTTATGATGCTTGCTTATTTCGAGTGCCCTTTGTGAAGAACAGCTAAAAGCTGTATTCACCTGGAGCCATGGGGTCCCTTTGTTGAGTCGCGCACTCGCTGCAATATTCTCTTCGAGAGTAATCATGATATTTCTTTCATATACAATTCCTTTCCTCGGCACAAACAGCCAGCTGTGCCTACATGCACTTATGGGACATCTTCTCTTATTTGGCTGCTTGCCTTCAGATGTTTCTTGTGCGTAATGATGTGCTATAGTAATGCCTTCATGTTTCGCTAATTCAGAGTTCCATCCGTGATAAAGGCCACCAGCTGTGGATACCCGGACTCACGGGTCACCTTCCTTTAGTTGGCTATTCGATGTGTTGTACCTTGTAAGCTGCTATTCTCTGCTATAGAAATGCTATCGTATTTCCCAGACATAGACTTCCTTCGATGAACAAAAGCCACTAGCTGTGCATACACGCACTTATGGAACACCATGTATTAGAAGGCTGCTGGCCTTTAGAAGTATCTGCGCCGTAATGATGTGCTATATTAATGCCTTCTGTTTTCGGTAATGCAGAGTTGCACCGTGATAAACTGCCACTAGCTGTGCATACCGGGACTAATGGGACCCCTTCCTATATTTGGCTATTCGATGTTGTTTTTTGTAAGCTGCTGTTCTTTGCTATAGAAATGCTATCATATTTCCCAAGCATAGATTTCCTTTAGTTAACAAAAGTCTCTAGCGGTGCACACACGCACTTATGGAACATTTTCTCTTAGTTGGCCGCTAGCCTTAAGATGTTTCTGGTGCGTAATGGTGTCCTATAGTAATGCCTTCATGTTTCTCTAATGCAGAGCTTCATCCGTGATAAAGGCCACCAGCTGTGGATACCCGGACTCACGGGTCACCTTGCTTTAGTTGGCTATTCCATGTGTTGTTACTTGTAAGCTGCTGTTCCCTGCTATAGGAATGCTATGATAGTTCTCAAACGTAGACACCCGTCCGTGAATAAAACCCCTAGCTGTGCCTACACGCACTAATGGAACCACTTGGTATAGTTGGCTGTTTGCCCTAATCATATTTCTGCGTCGTAATGATGTACTATAGTAACGTTATCATATTTTTCCACTGCAGGGTTGCCTCGGTGCAAAAGGACACTACCTGTATCAACCCGTAGTCACGGGACTAGTTCCATTATTTGGCTACTCAACCTATTGTTAGTTGTACGCTGCATTCTGTTGCTATTGAAATGCTAGCATGTTTCTCCAACCTAGGTTTCCTCGTGTGAACAATTCGAACTAATGAACACTAATTCTGGGTCATTATGTCTTGCTACAAAAATATTATAATATTTCTCCAATATTGGATACCTCCCGTAAATAAAAACCAGCTAGCTCAGCCCACTCGTACTCTTCTGACATATTTGTATATTTGGCTATTCGCTGTAATGTTACTTCCATGCCGTTAATTTCTGCTATAGAGTTGCAACGGCATTTATCCTATGTAGAAATCATTTCGCGAACATGAACCACTAGCTGTGCCTACCCGAATACCCGGGACTTCTTCGTAGCGCAGTCCTTTCTCCGTAACGTTCTTCTATAGAATCGTTATGATGCTTGCTTGTTTCCAGTACCCTTTGTGAAGAACAGCTAAAAGCTGTATTCACCTGGAGCCATGGGGTCCCTTTGTTGAGTCGCGCACTCGCTGCAATATTCTCTTCGAGAGTAATCATGATATTTCTTTCATATACAATTCCTTTCCTCAGGAGAAACAGCCAGCTGTGCCTACATGCACTTATGGGACATCTTCTCTTATTTGGCTGCTTGCCTTCAGATGTTTCTTGTGCGTAATGATGTGCTATAATAATGCCTTCATGTTTCGCTAATTCAGAGTTCCATCCGTGATAAAGGCCACCAGCTGTGGAGACCCGGACTCACGGGTCACCTTCCTTTAGTTGGCTATTCGATGTGTTGTTCCTTGTAAGCTGCGATGCTCTGGTATAGAAATGCTATCATATTTCCCAGACATAGACTTCCTTTAATGAACAAAAGCCACTAGCTGTGCATACACGCACTTATGGAGCACCATGTATGAGAAGGCTGCTGGCCCTTAGAAGTATCTGAGCCTTAATGATGTGCTATATTAATGCCTTCTGTTTTCGGTAATGCAGAGTTGCATCCGTGATAAACTGGCACTAGCTGTGCATACCGGGACTTATGGGACCCCTTCCTATATTTGGCTATTCGATGTTGTTTTTTATAAGCTGCTGTTCTCTGCTATATAAATGCTATCATATTTCCCAAGCATAGATTTCCTTTAGTTAACAAAAGTCTCTAGCTGTGCACACACTCACTTATGGAACATCTTCTCTTAGTTGGCCGCTAGCCTTAAGATGTTTCTGGTGCGTAATGGTGTGCTATAGTAATGCCTTCATGTTTCGCTAATGCAGAGCTTCATCCGTGATAAAGGCCACCAGCTGTGGATACCCGGACTCACGGGTCACCTTGCTTTAGTTGGCTATTCCATGTGTTGCTACTTGTAAGCTGTTGTTCCCAGCTATAGGAATGCTATGATAATTCCCAAACGTAGACTCCCGTCCGTGAATAAAACCTCTAGCTGTGCCTACACGCACTAATGGAACCACTTGGTATAGTTGGCTATTTGCCCTAATCATATTTCTGCGTCGTAATGATGCACTATAGTAGCGTTATCATATTTTTCGACTGCAGGGTTGCCTCCGTGCAAAAGGACACTACCTGTCCAATTCGAACAAATGAACACTAATTCTGGGTCATTATGTCTTGCTACAAAGATATTATAATATTTCTCCAATATTGGATACCTCCCGTAAATAAAAACCAGCTAGCTCAGCCCACTCGTACTCTTCTGACATATTTGTATATTTGGCTATTCGCTGTAATGTTACTTCCATGCCGTTAATTTCTGCTATAGAGTTGCAACGGCATTTATCCAATGTAGAAATCATTTCGCGAACATGAACCACTAGCTGTGCCTACCCGAATACCCGGGACTTCTTCGTAGCGCAGTCCTTTCTCCGTAACGTTCTTCTATAGAATCGTTATGATGCTTGCTTATTTCGAGTGCCCTTTGTGAAGAACAGCTAAAAGCTGTATTCACCTGGAGCCATGGGGTCCCTTTGTTGAGTCGCGCACTCGCTGCAATATTCTCTTCGAGAGTAATCATGATATTTCTTTCATATACAATTCCTTTCCTCGGCACAAACAGCCAGCTGTGCCTACATGCACTTATGGGACATCTTCTCTTATTTGGCTGCTTGCCTTCAGATGTTTCTTGTGCGTAATGATGTGCTATAGTAATGCCTTCATGTTTCGCTAATTCAGAGTTCCATCCGTGATAAAGGCCACCAGCTGTGGATACCCGGACTCACGGGTCACCTTCCTTTAGTTGGCTATTCGATGTGTTGTACCTTGTAAGCTGCTATTCTCTGCTATAGAAATGCTATCGTATTTCCCAGACATAGACTTCCTTCGATGAACAAAAGCCACTAGCTGTGCATACACGCACTTATGGAACACCATGTATTAGAAGGCTGCTGGCCTTTAGAAGTATCTGCGCCGTAATGATGTGCTATATTAATGCCTTCTGTTTTCGGTAATGCAGAGTTGCACCGTGATAAACTGCCACTAGCTGTGCATACCGGGACTTACGGAACCCCTTCCTATATTTGGCTATTCGATGTTGTTTTTTGTAAGCTGCTGTTCTCTGCAATAGAAATGCTATCATATTTCCCAAGCATAGATTTCCTTTAGTTAACAAAAGTCTCTAGCTGTGCACACACGCACTTATGGAACCACTTGGTACAGTTGGCTGTTTGCCCTAATCATATTTCTGCGTCGTAATGATGTACTATAGTAACGTTATCATATTTTTCCACTGCAGGGTTGCCTCGGTGCAAAAGGACACTACCTGTATCAACCCGTAGTCACGGGAGTAGTTCCATTATTTGGCTACTCAACGTATTGTTAGTTGTACGCTGCATTCTGTTGCTATTGAAATGCTAGCATGTTTCTCCAACCTAGGTTTCCTCGTGTGAACAATTCGAACTAATGAACACTACTTCTGGGTCATTATGTCTTGCTACAAAAATATTATAATATTTCTCCAATATTGGATACCTCCCGTAAATAAAAACCAGCTAGCTCAGCCCACTCGTACTCTTCTGACATATTTGTATATTTGGCTATTCGCTGTAATGTTACTTCCATGCCGTTAATTTCTGCTATAGAGTTGCAACGGCATTTATCCTATGTAGAAATCATTTCGCGAACATGAACCACTAGCTGTGCCTACCCGAATACCCGGGACTTCTTCGTAGCGCAGTCCTTTCTCCGTAACGTTCTTCTATAGAATCGTTATGATGCTTGCTTGTTTCCAGTACCCTTTGTGAAGAACAGCTAAAAGCTGTATTCACCTGGAGCCATGGGGTCCCTTTGTTGAGTCGCGCACTCGCTGCAATATTCTCTTCGAGAGTAATCATGATATTTCTTTCATATACAATTCCTTTCCTCAGGAGAAACAGCCAGCTGTGCCTACATGCACTTATGGGACATCTTCTCTTATTTGGCTGCTTGCCTTCAGATGTTTCTTGTGCGTAATGATGTGCTATAATAATGCCTTCATGTTTCGCTAATTCAGAGTTCCATCCGTGATAAAGGCCACCAGCTGTGGAGACCCGGACTCACGGGTCACCTTCCTTTAGTTGGCTATTCGATGTGTTGTTCCTTGTAAGCTGCGATGCTCTGCTATAGAAATGCTATCATATTTCCCAGACATAGACTTCCTTTAATGAACAAAAGCCACTAGCTGTGCATACACGCACTTATGGAGCACCATGTATGAGAAGGCTGCTGGCCCTTAGAAGTATCTGAGCCGTAATGATGTGCTATATTAATGCCTTCTGTTTTCGGTAATGCAGAGTTGCATCCGTGATAAACTGCCACTAGCTGTGCATACCGGGACTTATGGGACCCCTTCCTATATTTGGCTATTCGATGTTGTTTTTTATAAGCTGCTGTTCTCTGCTATAGAAATGCTATCATATTTCCCAAGCATAGATTTCCTTTAGTTAACAAAAGTCTCTAGCTGTGCACACACTCACTTATGGAACATCTTCTCTTAGTTGGCCGCTAGCCTTAAGATGTTTCTGGTGCGTAATGGTGTGCTATAGTAATGCCTTCATGTTTCGCTAATGCAGAGCTTCATCCGTGATAAAGGCCACCAGCTGTGGATACCCGGACTCACGGGTCACCTTGCTTTAGTTGGCTATTCCATGTGTTGCTACTTGTAAGGTGTTGTTCCCAGCTATAGGAATGCTATGATAATTCCCAAACGTAGACTCCCGTCCGTGAATAAAACCTCTAGCTGTGCCTACACGCACTAATGGAACCACTTGGTATAGTTGGCTATTTGCCCTAATCATATTTCTGCGTCGTAATGATGCACTATAGTAGCGTTATCATATTTTTCGACTGCAGGGTTGCCTCCGTGCAAAAGGACACTACCTGTCCAATTCGAACAAATGAACACTAATTCTGGGTCATTATGTCTTGCTACAAAGATATTATAATATTTCTCCAATATTGGATACCTCCCGTAAATAAAAACCAGCTAGCTCAGCCCACTCGTACTCTTCTGACATATTTGTATATTTGGCTATTCGCTGTAATGTTACTTCCATGCCGTTAATTTCTGCTATAGAGTTGCAACGGCATTTATCCAATGTAGAAATCATTTCGCGAACATGAACCACTAGCTGTGCCTACCCGAATACCCGGGACTTCTTCGTAGCGCAGTCCTTTCTCCGTAACGTTCTTCTATAGAATCGTTATGATGCTTGCTTCTTTCGAGTGCCCTTTGTGAAGAACAGCTAAAAGCTGTATTCACCTGGAGCCATGGGGTCCCTTTGTTGAGTCGCGCACTCGCTGCAATATTCTCTTCGAGAGTAATCATGATATTTCTTTCATATACAATTCCTTTCCTCTGCACAAACAGCCAGCTGTGCCTACATGCACTTATGGGACATCTTCTCTTATTTGGCTGCTTGCCTTCAGATGTTTCTTGTGCGTGATGATGTGCTATAGTAATGCCTTCATGTTTCGCTAATTCAGAGTTCCATCCGTGATAAAGGCCACCAGCTGTGGATACCCGGACTCACGGGTCACCTTCCTTTAGTTGGCTATTCGATGTGTTGTACCTTGTAAGCTGCTATTCTCTGCTATAGAAATGCTATCGTATTTCCCAGACATAGACTTCCTTCGATGAACAAAAGCCACTAGCTGTGCATACACGCACTTATGGAACACCATGTATTAGAAGGCTGCTGGCCTTTAGAAGTATCTGCGCCGTAATGATGTGCTATATTAATGCCTTCTGTTTTCGGTAATGCAGAGTTGCACCGTGATAAACTGCCACTAGCTGTGCATACCGGGACTAATGGGACCCCTTCCTATATTTGGCTATTCGATGTTGTTTTTTGTAAGCTGCTGTTCTTTGCTATAGAAATGCTATCATATTTCCCAAGCATAGATTTCCTTTAGTTAACAAAAGTCTCTAGCGGTGCACACACGCACTTATGGAACATTTTCTCTTAGTTGGCCGCTAGCCTTAAGATGTTTCTGGTGCGTAATGGTGTCCTATAGTAATGCCTTCATGTTTCTCTAATGCAGAGCTTCATCCGTGATAAAGGCCACCAGCTGTGGATACCCGGACTCACGGGTCACCTTGCTTTAGTTGGCTATTCCATGTGTTGTTACTTGTAAGCTGCTGTTCCCTGCTATAGGAATGCTGTGATAGTTCTCAAACGTAGGCACCCGTCCGTGAATAAAACCCCTAGCTGTGCCTACACGCACTAATGGAACCACTTGGTATAGTTGGCTGTTTGCCCTAATCATATTTCTGCGTCGTAATGATGTACTATAGTAACGTTATCATATTTTTCCACTGCAGGGTTGCCTCGGTGCAAAAGGACACTACCTGTATCAACCCGTAGTCACGGGACTAGTTCCATTATTTGGCTACTCAACCTATTGTTAGTTGTACGCTGCATTCTGTTGCTATTGAAATGCTAGCATGTTTCTCCAACCTAGGTTTCCTCGTGTGAACAATTCGAACTAATGAACACTAATTCTGGGTCATTATGTCTTGCTACAAAAATATTATAATATTTCTCCAATATTGGATACCTCCCGTAAATAAAAACCAGCTAGCTCAGCCCACTCGTACTCTTCTGACATATTTGTATATTTGGCTATTCGCTGTAATGTTACTTCCATGCCGTTAATTTCTGTTATAGAGTTGCAACGGCATTTATCCAATGTAGAAATCATTTCGCGAACATGAACCACTAGCTGTGCCTACCCGAATACCCGGGACTTCTTCGTAGCGCAGTCCTTTCTCCGTAACGTTCTTCTATAGAATCGTTATGATGCTTGCTTATTTCGAGTGCCCTTTGTGAAGAACAGCTAAAAGCTGTGTTCACCTGGAGCCATGGGGTCCCTTTGTTGAGTCGCGCACTCGCTGCAATATTCTCTTCGAGAGTAATCATGATATTTCTTTCATATACAATTCCTTTCCTCAGGAGAAACACCCAGCTGTGCCTACATGCACTTATGGGACATCTTCTCTTATTTGGCTGCTTGCCTTCAGATGTTTCTTTTGCTTAATGATGTGCTATAGTAATGCCTTCATGTTTCGCTAATTCAGAGTTCCATCCGTGATAAAGGCCACCAGCTGTGGAGACCCGGACTCACGGGTCACCTTCCTTTAGTTGGCTATTCGATGTGTTGTTCCTTGTAAGCTGCTATTCTCTGCTATATAAATGCTGTCATATTTCCCAGACATAGACTTCCTTTAATGAACAAAAGCCACTAGCTGTGCATACACGCACTTATGGAGCACCATGTATGAGAAGGCTGCTGGCCTTTAGAAGTATCTGCGCCGTAATGATGTGCTATATTAATGCCTTCTGTTTTCGGTAATGCAGAGTTGCACCGTGATAAACTGCCACTAGCTGTGCATACCGGGACTTACGGAACCCCTTCCTATATTTGGCTATTCGATGTTGTTTTTTGTAAGCTGCTGTTCTCTGCTATAGAAATGCTATCATATTTCCCAAGCATAGATTTCCTTTAGTTAACAAAAGTCTCTAGCTGTGCACACACGCACTTATGGAACCACTTGGTACAGTTGGCTGTTTGCCCTAATCATATTTCTGCGTCGTAATGATGTACTATAGTAACGTTATCATATTTTTCCACTGCAGGGTTGCCTCGGTGCAAAAGGACACTACCTGTATCAACCCGTAGTCACGGGACTAGTTCCATTATTTGGCTACTCAACCTATTGTTAGTTGTACGCTGCATTCTGTTGCTATTGAAATGCTAGCATGTTTCTCCAACCTAGGTTTCCTCGTGTGAACAATTCGAACTAATGAACACTAATTCTGGGTCATTATGTCTTGCTACAAAAATATTATAATATTTCTCCAATATTGGATACCTCCCGTAAATAAAAACCAGCTAGCTCAGCCCACTCGTACTCTTCTGACATATTTGTATATTTGGCTATTCGCTGTAATGTTACTTCCATGCCGTTAATTTCTGCTATAGAGTTGCAACGGCATTTATCCAATGTAGAAATCATTTCGCGAACATGAACCACTAGCTGTGCCTACCCGAATACCCGGGACTTCTTCGTAGCGCAGTCCTTTCTCTGTAACGTTCTTCTATAGAATCGTTATGATGCTTGCTTATTTCCAGTACCCTTTGTGAAGAACAGCTAAAAGCTGTATTCACCTGGAGCCATGGGGTCCCTTTGTTGAGTCGCGCACTCGCTGCAATATTCTCTTCGAGAGTAATCATGATATTTCTTTCATATACAATTCCTTTCCTCAGGAGAAACACCCAGCTGTGCCTACATGCACTTATGGGACATCTTCTCTTATTTGGCTGCTTGCCTTCAGATGTTTCTTTTGCTTAATGATGTGCTATAGTAATGCCTTCATGTTTCGCTAATTCAGAGTTCCATCCGTGATAAAGGCCACCAGCTGTGGAGACCCGGACTCACGGGTCACCTTCCTTTAGTTGGCTATTCGATATGTTGTTTCTTGTAAGCTGCTATTCTCTGCTATAAAAATGCTATCATATTTCCCAAGCATAGACTTCCTTAAAAACAACAAATAGTATTTAATATTTTAAAAATTAAATTATGCAAAACACCCGTTTTAAAATATCCCGACTTTACCAAACAATTCACACTTACTACAGGCGCTTCTAACGAAGGACGGAGTAATCCTGTCCCTAGAAAGACAATCATGTTGTCATATATCACGTACACTTAACGATGCTGAACGAAATTACACAACCACTGTAAAGGAACTTTTGGCTATTGTGTGAACAATCAAAAGACTTAGACAATATCTTCTTGGCAGAAAATTCATTATTCAAACTAATCATCAAGCATTAAAATGGTTAAAAACGTTAAAGACCCTTTTTCAAGGGTAATGAGATGACGACTTATACTTGAAGAATATGATTACGGAATCAAATACGTAGAATGGAAAACAAAATTGACTAACACATCTTCAATCGTAACAAAAGCTAACGGTCTTAAAACATTTATTCAATTAGACAAAACATTCCTAGGTCCTTCCAACGAAGAAAATTGATTAAACATCTTACTTCAACACTTTCGCGATAATGAAAATAATTTACATTACAAATTTGGAATAAATGATTTAACGATAACTTCATTAGAAATAATTAATATCAAACTTATACTTCAATTTTTATGCTCACAACAATATAAAAACAACATTACTTTAAGTTTTGCTGATCAACTTTCACGAGATTATACTCAAGATGGAAAAAATATTATTCTACGCGAAAATCACAACGCCAACAGTTCATAACGCTTTAGAGAAAACAAAACACTTACACAAATTCAAGAAAAACACCGATTACCATGTTTAAAGAAAGAGGTTCAAGAAATTATACGTAATTGCGAAACCTGCCAACAAAAATAAACTCGTATCAGACCACGCGAGGAAGCAGTTATAACACACACCGCTCGAACCAAATGATAAAATTGCTATGAATATTTTCGGACTCCTCCTCTAAACTACACGTAAAAATCAATATATCTTATCCATTCAGGACGCATTAATCAAATACCTTGTTCTTATACCATTAAAAGATCAACAAACGCCAATTATTATTAGTGAATTGCTAAACCATTATGTATATATATTTTCTTCTCCCAAATATACAGGGTGGGGCAGTAACTATTAGCATCTCAGATATCTTCGAAATTATATGTTTCACAGAAATTTTTGCCGATATAAAATTGCACAGTACAAAGGAGCCCATTCGTTGGCGAAAATAGTTCTTTTATAAGTGGAGGTATGTCGGACATTTGAAGGTCATCATTTTTTAAAGTGAATCGGTATATTTTTTCTTCCGTAATACGGTAGAACATTTTAAAACGAGTTCAACGACTTGTTACATGAAGCCATTGAAGGTCATAGAAAGTAGAAAAACGTGATGATACTTATGGTCTTGGTAGTAAATGAAACATACTTATTGTAAACAGTAGAGAAATGCGTAATATTTACCGTTTACTTCACTGTGAATAAACACTGCTCGAAGGACATTTTAATAGTTTGCAGGATAAGTTCTACATGATAAGATTGATATCGATAAATCGGTCAATCTATTCCGACCGCCGCCGAGCAGCAATAAACGTGGGGTCTTCGAAAACTGAATTTATGACGTGTTCATGACATCAATGCCAGTTTTACACTGGGCCTTTTGCTAGAAGAATTACCTTTACTTATGACAATGTACATTATTCATTGATTACACGAAGGGATCCGGTCCAATATTGTGGCCAGCTCGTTCACCAGACATGACACCTCTAGGTTTCTTTCTGTGGGGAACACTGAAAGAGAAACTGTACAAAAAAGTACCAACTACGCCTTACGACATGCAACAGCGAATTGTTACAGCCTGTACGTCAATAAGTTCTGACAGCGATGGTCATTATTTCGAACATCTACTATAAACGTATGTGTCATTTACTACCAAACCGTAAGTATTATCACCTTTTTCTACTTTCGATGACCTTCAATGGATTCATGTTGCAGATCATTGAACTCGTTTTAAGATGCTCTACCGTATTACGGAAGAAAAAATATACCGATCCATGTAAAAAAATGAAGTTGACATTCAAATATTCGACATACCTCCACTTACAAAAAAACTATTTTCGCCAACGGATGGGCTCCTTTGTACTGTACAATTTTATATCAGTAGAAATATTTGTGAAACTTATAGTTTCGAAGACATCTGAGGTGCTAATAGTTACTGCCTCACCTTGTATATTAACAGATAGAGGTAAAACCTTTGTATGTCAATTGATGGAGGAATTCGAACACGTTTTCCAAATTAAACATTTTAAAACAACCGCCTTTTATCCTCAAACTAACGGATTCTTAGAACGAACGCATGCGACGGTAAAAGATGTAATTCGTACTAGCACCGCGGATAGACACAACGACTGGGACGAAGTATTAAATCTTATATGAATGGGTTATAATACATTAGTTTTGGAAGCAACTGGTTACACTCCTTTTGAATTAACGTTCGGACGAAAAGTAAAACTATCCTTATCACATGATGAACTATTTCAGCTTTGGAAACAGAGGCACGACGAATATATAATTAAAGCTCGTATGATCATTGACAAAAATAAAGCACATTACAAATGCGACCAAGACAGACGAATAATAAGAACTCAATCTATATTTAATGTCAGAAAGAAGATATTACTTTATAATGATCACAGGAGAAACGAACTCGACCAGGAATGACTAGGCCCATATATTATCCTCCTACCTATCTCATACGTCTTAGTAAAGAACCAATCATATTTTTTTTAGAATATACATGTTCCTCGGAACCTTCTACTCTTGCTTCTGCGAATTTATAAACATCCAATCACTAAATTTTTCTTCAATCTTTATAGAAAAATTAAATAAATGTTATTGTGGCGGCTACGATTGCGCGATTTTTAGAGTCATAAATTTTCGAGCTAAAAATCACAATGCGTTCCCACGACTCAGCGCAGGTCTGATCATCGCAGGTTAGCACTTGGCGACTAGGTCCGCGCGCTATTCTAATACCGACATTTACGTTCTCGTGGAAGCGTTCGCTTTCCACGTCCGCGCATCTATCTTTTTCGTTCTTGGTTTTTCCATCTTTTGCTGTACGTATTTTTAAGGGGCGACATTTTCGCCTCGCAACAGTTCGTCTAGAACACTTGGTTCATTCAGAGCAGTTCGTTCAGAACATCCATTCCATTCGTTTAAAATCGTGAGTTCGATTAGAGCTTTCAGTAAAGTCGCGGAATGACGCAAAAGAATCATGGCCACAGAACCGCTGTCGCGATAAGGAACATTTTGTCCTATATGTATACCACTATTGTTATCGTTGATTTTTATATTAAAATTGAGAGCGAGAATTCGAGTATTGTCCTTACTCCCGTATGTCTCATTATTTATACCATAGTCAACTAAAAATTGTAATAGTGATAGATCCAATGGATATAATCAAGCAAAGTCAGGTTATGACAATTTTTTAAAGCACGTACAGAACCAATTTTAAGATTGTGAATTATCAAGCAATATAGCTACCCTCATTCGTAAATCAGATAGATTAGACAGTCTTATAAATAAGTTGAAATCTTGAATTAATTTTAAATGATCAAAGAGAGGTCTCGTGAACCATATTGGGTCTGTATCTGAAAGCTTATTTGGAACATTAGATGAAAACGACATAATGCTTATAAACTATAATATAGACAAACTACATGATCTTATTAACAACTTCACGTATATTATTAGAAATCAAACCAACATAATACGAATGATACTTAACACTGCGAAACCCGACCTTATCGAGACCATTCGGCGAAAAATATGTGTAATACGGACAAAACATTACATATTGAAATTGAATTATTAACTATCGAACCGACCACTGAAATAATTGAACAAGTACACGATCTAAATTTAGCTATCATCCTAGGTAAACAAGAAATTATCAATCCAAATTTCGTAAAACCTAAAGACTTCATTGAGCATTTACAACAAATAATCAGTCATAATGCCTTGTTTAGCTATATGTCAAACCAGTTTTAGAAAATTATCAAATATTACTGGACATTAGTTCATTTACATTGTATACACTGCAAAATAAAATAATTTATCAAATTTTAGTTCCACTACTTGAAGACGAAGAATGGTTAGTTTCCAAATTGTATTCTATACCATATAAGCAAAATAATGTATTCAATGCGCCCATATTAGAACACGATCTAACACTACAAGTATTAACACAATTTATATTGGTAGACAAATCTTCTAGACATACCAAATGTAAAATAAGTACTGTATTAACTATTTGCAAAAGAACACAACCGACCCACTCCAAATCACGCTCTAATGATTACCAATCTCAATTATTTAATGCTCAGGATCAAATTACTAATATTTGTACCGTTCATATCATTAGATGCGCATAATCAATTTATTGTAATACCAAAACAACCCATACAAATTCATACACTATGCACATCAAATACACAAATCATACTTACAACGCCACTTCTTATAAGCAGCTATGAAGATTGTACAATTATATACAATGAAAATGTAATGAAGCTTGGTGGTATCGTTAAACCTCTAGAATACGAATTCAATTTTATAAACTTTTCATTAAATTACTCAGAAGACGATTTATAACTAATTGACAAATAGATTCGGACATCACCAGGAGTAACTACAAATTTTAGTGATTATCGTCTTACCTTAGATCAACTAAATCAAAAACTTATAACTCCGAGGCATGAACACAGAACAGATAATTGGAAGTGAACAGGGTTAAGGATATTACAAATAGCGAGCTATATTGCCTTAGAAGCAATTATTTTGTATATCATGTACAAGTGTGGAATATTCAACTATACTTAATATGAATAAACAAACGAAGAAAGAGCATTCAACATCAATCCAATATCACTTAAAAATTTATCAAATTACACCCGGGCTACATCCACGAATAAGCGATCAGACACTTGAGAAAGTGAAGATATCCAATTGATCAAACTAAAGAAGGTTCGATTTAAGGGACTAAATCAAATTTAAGAAGGGGAGAGTATGATGCGACAGCTTGAAGACAGACACCTTCCGACAAATCAATAATTAATAAGACCCTAGTAACCGACCTCCCAAGAAGGATGCACACGGCACACCGGCATACTCCTTCCATTTCAACCTTTGTAATATAAAAGGAGCAAAGCCCAATAAACAGACAGTCGTCAATATTATTCTCATTCAGTCTCTTTATATTCCATTAAACAACTTAACTCCTAAATAATAGAACACTCCCAAGAGAGTGAAGTAATTAACATTTTCCCCATGACACTGGCAATGGCGCGTTGTAGCGACAGCGAGACGGATGGGAAAAAACTTGAAATACAAGAAGAGATTACACTCTGTTAAGCCAAGTCTATATCCTTCAACGCGGCAATAAAGACGGCTGCGTGCATTACAGTCGAAGGGTACTGTTCTACGAGTTAGTCTGGCCAGTCTGATGGCTGGCGCGATGATCTTTGAAATGCGTACAGATTGTTGACACGAGAGAAACAGGGGATCATTTTACGCGAATACAGTGTATGACTTTTTCGCAACCGAAAGTGCAAGTTTGAGATTTTTCAAATTACACATTACAATTCGGACAAGACCAAATAAATTGACAATACTTAAAAAGAGCCATTACTTTACCTCCCTTTATTTCGGGATTTCTAACAAATATTACACAACGATGATTCGAGTTAATCTTTGGCATGCTATTGGTCAAAGTTGAGACACTCCTCAAATTTATTGCCTGCTACGGTCATATTGGGACACATGCCACATGCGTCACTCAGGAGTACAACGGTACTTTCGAGTGATCTTTAGTTAGGAATAACCTTTCTTCCTTGAAACTATAAATATATTTGTCAACCAATTAGAAATTAATCATTGTGCTCTTATTGTTAAGTACACGTCGTTTGAATACGCGCACTCTAAATATTGTACTATATAGATGACGTCTGGTAACTTGAAGCACCATATCAATGATATGCAACTGACTGAATTAGATAGCTGGCTGATTTCAGTACTGATATAGTCCATTGAATATTACACTTTAATTTTAAACTAATTCGTCTGACTACTAAATTCTAATGCTAAGTTCTGATAATAAATTCTGATAAATTTTGACGATTTCTTATTAATTTCTGACTACATTCTTTACTAATTCTGATTAGTACTTTTCTCATACAATTTGCAAGTAGCAAATCCGTATGTCTCAGGAAAAAACACGCCCACACGGAGACGATATAAGTTTATCTCTCTTAAGCATAGCAAAACAGTACTCATTCGAAAGTCATACAAAATCACATCGAGAACAAAAAGAGCATTTACACAACAAAGTTAGATCCAAATCATATACACAATATACATGTACAGTCCACTCTAAAGCATCCCTGTTTCATGATTAATTTAACGAAATTCTAAGTAAAGTGACGAAAATGGACATAGTTACTGTGTGGGTACATTTATGAATTTCATCCGTACAATTGTCAACTTTAATTGACAATTATAAAATTCGTGTTTGAGGAAAAAGACATAATAGATTTGAATTCAACAAACAACACAAGCACACACATTGATTCGATTAATAGACATTACAAGCTACTACACATTTACATAACATTCACAGGATAGAGTTTGCGATTATTGGAAGAGTGTTCGCATGTCACATTTGAAAAAACAGCCAAAATATACAGTCCACTTAATACAAACTCAGCTCTCTCCTTATTAAATAAACCGGAGAAGTAGCGTTCACGGTCATCATCAACAAGGAGTACAATACGTAACGCTACAGTTTTAATAAGATAAAACTCACGAGCTAAAAACCATAAAACTTCCAAAAAATCGAGTTCTGACGACAAAGGCCAGGAACTCGGCAGTTCATCAAACGTTTTACTCGGCGAACGGAACGATAATTCTCAATTACGAACCAGAAGGGAATTGGACAAGCTATGAGCTCAAACTTCTGCTTTTGGTCACGTAACCCGATCCCATGGTCGGGATCCCCGTTGTTTTGCTAAACAGCCTACCTTTGAACCAACGGAACTGTGGAACAGAAACGCGGAACGCTCGAGAATTTGTTTCCATTACTGTGCAATAGTCTACTGTAAGATGTGAGTAATATTATACATATACAACTAGAAACCATAAGCAACAAATACAGCACGTGTTGCAAACGTGGTGATTGACGTAGGGAGTTGATAATAATCATATTTATCTGTTTATCTGAAAATAACCACATTATCTGAAGTTTCCTATTCAGAAGTTTTCGAGCGGCAGACAAACATACATACATACATACCCTGTATCGATACTATATACAGAATGTTATTTTTTTAACATTTCAGATATCTATGCGGGGAATGGATGCGAAGAAAGGTGGATGGTAGAGCAATCTGGGTGCAGCATTAATAGATTGTGTATCATAATATTACTCTTGAAATACATTCACGAGCAATTAAATCAACTCAACCTCAAAATACGCACATAAGGTAAATTTTTTCAAAAATGGTGCAGGTAATGGTCAAAAAACATATTATGTTTTTAATTATTAGGTAGCTAGTTTTAAATTGATACCTACATCATAAAAATTGTCTCATTATTTTTTAAATTATGTGATCTGAATTCATATGATAAAAAAAACTAAAATATTCTTTTGGACGATGTTTTTATGAAATTAAAACCAAAACTTTGAGTTTAACATTGAAAATTGATTTAATTTATTACATTTCGATACTTGATGTTGGCCCACCCCCCTCCCTCCCCTCCCTCACACTGGCATCGGCGACTCACAATTAATGATAATCAAAAAGCCTTATTTTCCAGGTAACACCAAGTAATGAAATGTAATAAATTACATAAATTTTCAATGTTAAATTTAAATTTTTGGTTTTAATTTAATAAAATCATCGATTCCAAACGAAAACTATTTTAGCTTTTTTTGTTCATAGGAATTCAGGTCACGTAATTTAAAATATAGTGAGCCAATTTTTATGATGTTAGTATCAATTTAAAGCTAAATGCCTAATAACTAAAAACTAATATGTTTTTGTCCATCAGATGCACTATTTTTGAAAAAATTTACCTTATGTGCTCTAAAAGAACAGGCAAGCTATAAAATGTAACGAGATAACAATATTAACTTAATCATCTAATTATCTTACCTAACCTAATTTAGGACGGTCGTGATTGCAATAAATATCCCACTGAGGTATTCATTCTACTCTTTGACTGGATTCCATTAACGCTGTTCCACGACTGCCTTTTCCTTTTGATGCCTCGGCCAAAGAACTTTGGCTCCTCTTTTACTTCCGACTATAAAATTAAACAGATTAGTGACTTATTTACGTCCTCTCCTGTCGGTCGATCGCTCAGCGAAAAATCTTAAACCTACACTTATATTCGACGATACATTACGTTTATTTCGACACTCCATATATATGGTATAAATTGTAATTTCTAGTACTAAAACTCATTCAAAATATAAGTCTATTTAGAAACCCAAATCACATTACCCACGTTACATATGATTTATTTAGCGAGTGTAACTTTATACTCGTAACCAAAGTTCATATATGTATTACTAATAAACTTACTTGATAAATATTCAAAGTGCAAAAGTACTGATTGTAAGGAGAAAGTCTAGGAGTCCGAGTCCGTGGTTCAATGAATCAATCTAATTTCAATTTGATTTCCAGGTTCGTGCAAGAATCTTACATATTTATTTCTCTGTCTAAGCGTATGTTCTAATGTTCTGTCTATGGAAATGGGAAAATTGTTGTGTCCAATCGTAGATCTTGAATTTAGTGAGAAGTTTATCAATCCCTAGACTGTTCGTACGTCCAGGTTTAAGTACCGGTCCGTTCTGGTATCCATACGTCAGTCGGTATGAAATCTCTGAGAAACCAAGTTTACGATACCCTAATTGTTATTGAGCAGGAGCGGCCAAACGCATAAATTGTCCATTAAGGTTAGGCGCAACCTCCGGTAATAAATCTAATAACGCACTGTGACGAAACTACTTTATATCCTTGAAAATATCATATGTTTTTACATGTGTTGTAACGTGGTGACGTCACAAGGCTCGCCCTCCCCCCCCCCCCCCTTGCTTCTGTTAGCTTAGCTCGCTGATCACCATCCATGTGAGAAGCGCGACGCGGACCATTGCGATAGCTGTATTTGCGAGAAGCGTGAAGTATGCGGTGGTAGAGCCTCCCCCTCCCTTTCTCTTCTCTCTCTATCTTAAGGATTCGACTGGCGAGCTGATGGAAGAAACGACCCTGAAGATGTCCCTTCATCGGATAAGCAGACCGCGGGTTCGCGGAAAGGCTGTGCGTCAAGGTAGCGTGACGGGCTCGACGGTGGAGGAGTCGGAAAGTGGGTAAATGAAGGAGACCCTTCAATCCAAGGGACACTATCCAAGGCCCTGCGAAGATATGACCGCTGCCCGTCATCCACTGAGACGAAGAGAATGGTTTCTGGGTGTGAGAAGAAACTCCACCCCCTCCCCTTAATCCCCTAAAAGAAGAAGTCCAAGAGTCCAGCGGTCCTGCAGGTGAGTCGTCGGAGTGCGGCGCGCAATGCGTTCAGCCCACCCCATCAAGGAGCCCTAAGGAGGATCTAGGAGACTCGAGGGCCACCAGCGAATTCAATCAGCGAGCAAATTAGCGAGCAACCAGAGAAATTGTGTAAACGAGCGATTTTGTAGAAAGAGAAAGTGAGAGAGAGAGAGAGAAAGAGAGAGAGAGAGAGAGAGAGAGGGAGAGAGAGAGAGAGAGAGAAAGAGAGAGAGAGAGAGAGAGAGAGAGAGGGAGAGAGAGAGAGAGAGAGGAAAAGGAACGAGATTCCGGACAACCTGGAAAGGAAAGCGTGAGTCCTTATACGCTAAAGCGTCCCATTTTCCTGCCGCATTTCTTTTGTCGTGTATGATATTTTGTATTTTATATTGTGTAGCGGGTGGTGATCCCCGGTCATTCGCAGCGTGTTGCGTAATTTCCCGTAGCCCTTGCTAGTAACCCCGCGTCAAGACAATATAAAAAGAAGCCGTGACTTTAGTGTCCTGCGACCCGAATTTGCTGATTAGCCGCGTGCTATTGAGGAAGGAGCATTTCGAAGTTTCGAGAATTGTTCTACCCTAGGATTCCCAGGGTTGTGTAGTCTCTTATTTTGCTACTTTCTGAGTAGCTGGCGCCTAAAAAGCTTTAGCCTTGCAGCTTCAAAATACTCCCCTGTTTCGGCGATTATCTTATTCTTTTCTTTTGCGTTAACGAGTCCGCGAATAGTCTACGTACGCGGATATCTTGTAACGATACCTCGCTTCATATTAAAGCCTGTTTTACATTTCGTAACGTTTGTATAATTAACCCCCTTTTGCGGATTGTAACGGACCTTCCGTCACAGTGTATTATAAAATTGAGATACTCCGATGTATCAACACGTTTTGTACCCAATAATACACACATTTTACGCCCAATTATACGTAAAGCAACATGAAATTATGACTAAAATGAGTAAAATTTTAAAAAATCGATAAACTAATGCCGCTATACGCCGCTAACGTGTTCTACAAATGAGCGATAGTAATATGGGATTGTAAGCTTTTAGCGAAAACAAGCGTAATAGTAATTGCGTGGAAAGAATTGTTAGGTTATCTTTATTTTGAACATACTGTTCTGTTTCTTTCCTTCAACTCAAACTCACATTGACTTGCGCTCCGTACACACATCCCTTTGTACATTCACCCATCGAACATTCCCGATTCCTTCGCTCGGATTTCCATACATTCCCTTGTTTTACACACACACGCATACTCTTATCCATCCAGTTTGGAACTTTATGCTTAAATATGTATTCTAGAATTCCACAGATACCCAGTCGCAATCGTGTGCGTTTGTCTGTCGCTCGATATACAGTGCTGGACAAAAGTATTGGCACAGCATGATTGTTATGATAAAAATGCTTATAACTATGAAACAAATTGTTAAAAAGGAAAAATTTGTTTACACGTTTATTTATTTATTATTCTAGATTATTATTTAACAGAAACAGTAATATAAATAAAGTGATATGCGAAATAATAACAAAAACATATTTATTGAGCGTTTTAAGCATGGACAAAAGTATTGGCACATTATACAAAATTTAGTGTAGTTGTATCTCTCCGAAAAAAATCCGATTGTCACTTGATGGTATAGGTAGGGGATTCCCTGATAGTCATTTTTTCTAACAGTCATCCTTAAGTTCAGTCGATTAGCAACATAGGAAATATAACAAGCAACAATGTCAAGAAGAGGGAAAGAAACTACAAGTGAAGAGAGAAAAATAATATTAAATTTGCACAAAATGCGAAAATCTTATAGTGAAATAGCAAAAAGTGTTAATAGAAGTCGATTCACTATTAGAAGTGTCGTAAAACGATTTGAGAATCAATCAGATTTCAAAAGTAGGAATCGAAGTGGACGTCCCTCAAAGTTAACAGTTAGAGAAAAACGGAAAATTGTAAAGGAAGTGAAAATAAATTGTAAATTAAACTCATCACAACTTAGAGCAAAGTTAAATGAAGAAAATAAAAAAGAAGTAAGTTCGAAAACTATACGGAGAGTGTTAAAAGATGCGGGATATTCTGCGTGTGTCGCAAGAAGGAAACCATACATATCCAAGAAGAATCGGAAGATGAGAAAAGAATTTGCAAAAGAATTTATAAAAAAGGATCCCACATTCTGGAATAACGTATTATTTTCAGATGAAACTAAATTTAATATATTTAAATCAGATGGCAGAGTATTAGTTTGGAGAAAGCCAAATACGGAAATGGATCCACAACATTTACAAGCCACTGTGAAACATGGAGGAGGTGGAGTCATGGTATGGGGTTCCATTGCAGCGTCTGGGGTTGGCGAATTAGTATTCATAGATGAGATTATGGACAAATATGTATATTTAAATATATTAAAGGAAAATTTATTTAAAAGTGCTAATAAATTAAATCTCCCGCGTGATTTTTATTTTCAACAAGACCATGATCCAAAACATACTGCCTATATTGTACGACAATGGATCGTTTACAATACCGCACATACATTAAATACCCCACCCCAGAGTCCAGACATGAATCCCATCGAACATGTTTGGAATGAATTAGAAAAAAAAATTAGAAAATATAATATAACAAACAAAAACCAATTAAAAGCTATTATTTTACAAGAATGGAACAATATAGAGCCGGATTTTACAAAAAAATTGGTAACTTCAATGCCAAAACGATTGAAGGAAGTTATCATGAGGAATGGAGGGCCAACCAAATATTAATTTTTAATTTCTAAGTACTTTCAATCATTTGTGCCAATACTTTTGTCCATGCTTAAAACGCTCAATAAATATGTTTTTGTTATTATTTCGCATATCACTTTATTTATATTACTGTTTCTGTTAAATAATAATCTAGAATAATAAATAAATAAACGTGTAAACAAATTTTTCCTTTTTAACAATTTGTTTCATAGTTATAAGCATTTTTATCATAACAATCATGCTGTGCCAATACTTTTGTCCAGCACTGTATACCGAACGGGCAACTTTTTTAACTGAATCAATTGCTAAAATAAATAGTTTGTAATAAAATTTTCTTTTAATATTGATCTTCTGTCGACGCGGAAAAGATGGATATACGTAGGAACCTTTCCCAAACAGAACATTTCATGTTAGTCAGACACGTACCATACATATTTGTTAATACAAGTCATTTTTCAATTTCAATAATTATTATCATCAAACCTATCCGTCATTAAATAAAATGTACAGATGTCAACTTTTTTATAAAAGAAGGAAATAAGAAAAGAATAGGAAAGAAAGGAAATATAATTCTGTCAAATGGAATATTATGTTAGTTCAATCGAAAGTATTGTGAGAGTAACCAAAAATTGCATAAAATAAAAAAACTAACACGACTGTATTTTTCAAGTTTACGAGTTAACTGTGATTCTATTACAATTTCGATTATTACAATTAATCCTTATCTACAGTTAATTATTATAAAATAGCTATTCTCAATACGATGTAATCTTCTTACTATTAAAGATGTGGCGGCCTTTCGACTATTGCCACTAGAGGGACAGCACAGCCTACAGTTTCCTGAAAGTACCCTAATTTCCCAGCGTCTAAGGCAGGGTCTGCTAGGAAGCCTTACTGATGAGTCCACTAGCAGGCCCAGGACGAAACGTTCTTCCTACAAGAAAGAACGCAGCCGCTGCAGCCAACACTAGTCTAAGCACAGAACACACAAGTGTAGTGCAATCGAATCGTTTTGCCATTCGCGGGCCGCCATTTTATCCAGAGCATCCTAGCCTATAGTTTAACCAGCTAGAGGCTCAGTTTGCTCTGAATGGCGTGGTTGCAGACCACACCAAATTCTACTACGTCGCAGCGCAGCTCGAGACGAAGTACGCGAAGGAGGTTCAAGACATTATTTCCAACCCCCCAGAATCGGAGAAATATGAGACGCTAAAGGCCGCCACAAAGACATTACATTAACATTTTTTTATACTTGAAAAGGAACCGATTTAAATATTTTTCGAAAAAAGCAATGATTTTTTCAATTTTTATACAAACACGAATAGAAAGATTGAATGCCAAAAGAGGTTCGTTCACAGTGGATGATGCACACAACTCACGCGCTTACATAGATGAATAACAGTACGATAAATTTGTACCCGTGCGCATTATTAACATCATTTCACCATGGATAACTAATGAAGACACGATCAAAAGAGATATCGGCCGTAGACGATATAGACCTCGATCCCCATAAGAGATTCTACTCACGCACAATAAACTCGTGCGCAATCGACTATGTAACGCTAAGCACATGGTACTCCATTTTCGTTCATAAATAAATGTATATATACCAGCACTGGAATCCAAGCTGTACAGGATGGAAAAGGTTAGAAAAGGGATGAAATAAAATCAAGAATTGTTAAAAGTGCAGAAAGAAATTAAAAGAACACATTTGGATATTTGGGATATGTAATAATAAATTAATTATTTACGTTGTTAGATAGTATACAGTAATTATGTATATTATAGCAAATATTTGATAGTACCGGTACGAGATGAAATTTTTAGGGAAATTATTCGTATCTAACTTTTAGCTATATCAAGTAAGTTTTGATTAATTTTGAATTTAATGATTCAGTGTAATAATAAATAACAAATATTCAGACAAATAACAACAGAATGTTATTACGCAGACTGTATTAAATGCTATATATGTAGTAATAAATATAGGAGAACAATTTGTTTGTCTTAGAAATACTTTTTATATATTATTTATTATAGCATATATGATATACATGTTTTTAAATCATTCGTTTCTCTTATTTATTCTATATCAGTGGTTTCTAATCCTTTTCTCCTTACGAAACTCTTCTAAAATCCGAAAAAAATTGGCGAACCATGTGTGTAATCAGTGTGTTAATAACAAGTAAGAGAACAATAAAATTTATTTTCATCATTTTAATTTATTTTATTTTGCATGTTGCACAGTAGTTCATAACAAGAAATGAAAACATAATCGTAGAACATCCAAGTACAAACATCAATCAAAATTAAAATGATAGTTACAGGAAAATGAATATAAAATTAATTCGACAAACCAACTGGTTTTTTGTTAAATATAATAACAAAATTGATGGGATACTTATGACTGTCCGATGAAACAAAGAAATACAAAGTTTGACTCAACATCTGACAGTTTAGGTTTTAGAAAGTTGATCTTTTTTTGTCGCAAATACGTGAACGCAAGCGAGAAGCAACTGCTAGCAGTTCGTCTGAACCCTCAAAATTAAGTGGACATAGTTTTGTCCATTTTTATAGAATAAATTTTTTTTTTCTTATATAGATTTATTATTTTCTTATTTCTTTACGTTAACGATTTTTTAGCGATGAATTTCCGTCATTACATTCATATTGTTTTCGCGAACCCCTTTTGCGCATCTCTCGCCCCTCTGCGGATTCGCGAACCATCGGTTGGGAACCACTATTTTACATATACGATATTCTTACTTAATCCCTTGTCTAGACTGTACATGACATAGATTGAATTACATATATACAAGTACGTTTATTTAGTACATGGAAGCTTAAACTTTTTAAAGTATCCAATAAAGTATATACAACTATTTGGGTGACAATCCCGTTCCTTCATATGTTCACAAACGAAAGCATGCGCCCGTTTTATCCATAACACGTTGTAGTCGGCTGATATAAAAGCTGCACGGGCATGGCGAACAATGCACCATCAAATTGGACATCGAAAAGGAATTTTAGTTGTTGGAATTGCGCGTTTTCGTAAATTGTTCTGCCGTTACCATTATTATGTGGCAAGTTTCGATAAATTGATATACTCGAGCGACGACAAACGATCCATTGGTATAATCGAGCCATCATAACTCGAGATGGAAATAGATCCTCATCGAACTTTATGTACGATAGAGTGAAAATATAATATATAAATATTGCGAAATCAGTTTGAATTTTTTAAATTTATGTTGTAATATTAGATTTTATCTAGATTTTATATAAACGTTGTGTATATATATACTTTACTATTTTCTATGGTAAAAATTCATGATCACAAATGTGAACGAGCTATTAAACATCCATCAAAAACATTTTAACGCGAACCACTCAGGATCACAATTTTACTTTTCATTGAATATCACAATCAATAAATTATGAGCACTTGGGTGCTCCCTCTAAAGAGAGCTTCAGCCAAGAAAAAAAGGGGACCTTCAAGAAATCGAAGACTGTTGCAAAACACTGCCTTTACACTCATATTGTGCGTTTCAAACAGTTTCGATTTTTTATTTCAATTTTGCGGCGAATTACAACGATGTGTTCTCAACGAACTGTATTATCCAGCTTGAATGTTGCTTTGAATAATATTCGTATTTCCGTTGCGAGTCAATTACGTTGCGAAATTAATGTCGCTCCGTCTCCTAAATAAAATCGAATAAGATAAACGATTATACGAACAATTTTCCTTCTTTTAATGAGACGAAGCAATCCTCGAAGTGGTTTCAAGACTTGATCATTTAATTTACAAAATACATATTTATTATTTGAGTTCTTATTTTTTCTTCTGCCACTTGTATTATACACATGGTTGGTATGTGTAACATAATATTTATTTTTCGAAAACATTTTATGGATAAGATATCTAGATATACTTTTAAAAATGACGGCAATAAATATCTACCGTATTAATGTTAGTACATTTTTCATTTGTTTCACAAAATGCACACTTTTTAATATTATATTCGGAGAAGATTTATTATTTCTGCCACAAGTTCTAGATATATTAAATATCATGTGTGTAATACATGCATACGTAACTCAATTGCTTCCATCGCATACGATATTTACTTACTAAGGCTCTTTTACTCGGTGCAGTTTGTTATATATATAATATGTATATGTACTCAGTAGCTTTTTATAACATTCTGTACACGTAGGATCGGATTATTTTAGAAATAAAAGAATCTCTTTATTGTCCTTGCTTTTTCAATCTACTTCAATCGCCTGCTTAATCTCATCTTCAATCTTTGGCATTATGACATGGTAAATTAAATAAGTGATATTATGGTATAACAAAAACAACAAGATAATTTACTATAACAATAACATATAACAAGAAAAGTGCTAGCAGACATGTGCAACGTTGGTGTGCTAGGCGTAAACTCTCTGAAAACTCAGTGAGGACCCCTTTCTCTCACTTTCCCAAATTCAGTAATGTAAAAATCAGGGAGAAATTACTAAAAAAAATTTGTTTAGCCAAGAAACTTAAGCTTATTTCAAAATTGCAAACCTATTTTCGCGAGAAAAACAATTCTTTAAATTCATTGTGTATCAAATAGCGAATCAATGGAAATCGAAAAAGCAACAGTCGACGACGACTACGCGAACTATGAACACGTGCTCAAAAGCAAATCGAAGAACGACTAACTGTGTGAAGTTTATTCATTCACGAGATCACGCAAGACGCGACGAAGTACCATTGTGTCAGTGCAAACTTAGAAATCAGGTACGCTAACGTAGTAGTAGGTATTATTAACAACTCCCCGCCAGCAATATATACGACACATTAAAATTCAAACTGATCCAACGACTTTCCAAGGAGCAGAAGATCTGCCATCTCCTGGAACACGAAGAGATTGGCGACCGTAGAGCGTCCATTTTTCTGCGACGGCTTCAAAGTCCCGCTGGTGACAGTATCAGACGAGTTTTTAAAGACGTTATGGTTCGGACGGCTCCCGACGAGTGTGCAAGCCATCCTTATCACGCGATAAGCAGACTCGCTCTCCGACCTGGTCGCCCTGGCCGATGCAGTTGTGGAGATATCGTCATGGCCACAGGTTGCTGCCGCACCGCCAGGCAAGGATTACAGCGCAGAACTTGCTTCGCGATCGTAAAGCCTCGGAGAAGAAGAAGAACGCACGGATGGCTGGTGTGTGTGTGTGTGTGTGTGTGTGTGTGTGTGCGTGTGCGTGAATGGCTCCAACATATCTCCACTTGAACTTGGGGCTTCGACGAAATTTTTCGTAGAGATTCGTCATCGCCGATATCACAACGCCGATCATTAAGGCCAAGTTCCTAAGCTTCTACGGTCTCCTCGTCGACCTCCGGGGTAAAAAGCTAATCGACTGCATCATGGCGCTGACGACTTCAGGATGCATCACCACAATCGACGCCGGCAGTATCAAGGTGATATCCGGAGAATCGCCGTACCACATAATTCTGGCTGAGTTCCCGAATCTCCACAACCGTCGGGAGGACACCGCACGTCCAAACATTCGACGTACCGCCATATACGGACCACACCAGGTCCTCCGGTGCGCAGCAAGCCAAGACGCATGGCCCCCATATCGAAGACTTTGCGCAGTGTTTATCCGGAAAAACGATATTCTCGAAAGTAGACTTAGTACGTGCGTTTAATCAAATACCAGTGCACCCGGACGGTATACCAAAAACGGTGATCACGACACCCTTCGGCTTGTTCGAGTTTTCATGGATGTCTTTCGGTCTACGAATCACTGCCCACACGTTTCAGCGCTTTATGGACGAGGCATTGCGCGGTCTTGAATGGTGTTACGTATATATAGATGACATCCTCGTAGCATCGAATTCGGTCGAGGAACACAAACGGCACTTGCGCGAACTTTTTGGACGCTTAAACGAATACGGAATGCTGGGGATGCGGCAAAGTGCGTTTTTAGTGCACCGGAGGTGACATTTCTGAGATACGCAGTGTCCGCGCGCGGAACCCGACCCTTTCCGGAAAAGGTCCCCGCGATCCGAACTTTTCCGTGTCCCGAAACTTTGAAGGGATGACGACAGTTCCTGGGCATTGTGAACTTCTACCGCCGATTTGTGCTGAACGCCGCAGAAATCCAAGCCTCACTGAGCGCGGCCGTTTTGACCGGGAACTTTTGGCGATTTGCAAAGCAGTAAAATATTTCCGGCATATGATAGAGGGGCACGAATTACCAATATTCACAGACCACAAGCCGCTGACATTCGCGTTCCCTCAAAAACCGGAGAAACATACACCGCGTCAATTCTGGTGGTTCGATCTGATCGAGCAGTACAATACGAACATCCAGCATGTAGTCGGGAAAGATAACGTGTTCGCGGGCGTGTTTTCACGAATCAAGTCAGTATCGCAAGCGTTAGATTACGCGGAACTTTCGAAGTCACAACGGGAAGACGAGGAGCGTCGAGTACTTTTGCACTCTCCTCGGTTAATGGGTACTAATAAATCATAACTGTAAGTTTTTACTTGCACCTTAATGCATAATGGAGGCAAGGTTGAATAACTGAAGAACTTGTATTATTTATCGAGTTGTGAATGAAGTGGTACGCGGAAGGTGCATTTTGTACTGTCGATTAGATATTTGGACCGTTGTTAATTCAATTTTATTTGCATACCCACTCTTATATGATTAATTTTTGTATGATCACAAACAGTTTATAAGACGATTATAAACTCTCAGATAGAAGTAACAATGAAAGAGGAGAGGAAGATACTAGATAAGAAATTGGCGAGAAGAAAAAGAGCTGCTTTAACTTTATGGATGTTGAGACCATAATTGAATCTATTGTATCGAACGTCACAGTTCATTGCGAACCCGTATGAAAGGCGTCCCTGCGGATATGAAATTTCGGGCTTCATTGAGTCTCGTCACTTTAGGCTTAGTCGTTCCGTCGCCACTATACTCCGCAATTACCGCTTCCTTATACATAAAACATGAAAGTAGATTCCATAGACAAGAAATCTCATACATGAAATCTTCTCCATCCTGAAAAACCCAGTTTTTTCGGGTTCTATATGTTATGGAGACATACATGATATGTTTGTAACGTCTCCATAAGCGTTTAATACCGGTAGCAGCCTTCAGAATTAAAAGCTAGTTTGTCCGTTGCACGACGCAAAATCAGAATCCATTTTTCAACAGATTGAGCGGCGCAATTATTCCAATTATTCTTTTATATACCACTCTTTATTTGTTGAGGGAAATGTTTATGTAAAACGAGATTTGTGTCATTTGTGAGAAATTTATTAACGCATGGGTTTATTATTCGATGGTGAGCTTATTTTCTGTACCTAAAAACATATGAAATTTTCTTTCTGTTTTCAATTATAGTGCAAATGGGTGATGAGCGAGTTATACGTTTCAGGAAGCGTTTGGAAGACAAATTACAGCAGGTTTTCAAGTTACAGTAATTTGTAATGCACGACTACAAAGGAACATTGGAGCAGAGGAGTATTCGTGATTCGTACAGTTTTCAACATTTATTTCGTCCATGGTAACACAGTTCCACTGGGACACAACATAGTATGTACTATTCAGCGGTACATGTAAATGGCTTCCTGGTAAATCTTGCTCCCCTTTTTTACACCCGTGGCATTTGATTCGTACGATTTCGTGCGATTCTCGCACTGGTAGCCTATCATCTTTTTCGTTTTTCATTTCACCGTAACGTGAGCGCAAAAACCATCGTCCCTTCTTCATCATCGAGGCACGTTGCTTTCAAGTATTCACACAAGTCTGCCTAAACCTATTTTGAAGACAGAAATTCCATTTTCCTTGCAAATTTGCCTGGAGACTGTGTGCTTCTGCATAATTACTGCACTTAAAAATTCAAGACTTTTCAGTCATTCTTTGAAGATTGAAACTGACTGAAAATTCCATTTTATTTCAATCAGAATGCTTTCTGAATTTTTTTAATTATTTAGAATATGAAGGTGAAGAGTTTTCCAAGTGTAAATCGGAAGGACTTGTAATCTTGAAAGATGTGTATCGTTCAGGGTACGGCTTACACTTGAAAAACTCTTCACCTTCGGTTAACTCAGCCCGTAAAAATCTCAAACAGATCATTTAAAACATCTGCTTTCCGTACATTGTTTAATATAATTGCTTTTAATAATTATTAACCCTTCGCTACCGAATGCCACCACAAATATTACACTCCAACTCTTTAGGATACGCGTATAATAACATTCGTCTGTAAAAGGTTAATAAATTAATCCATATATGGAAAAATTTATTTCCATCAGTCATCCAAATCTTTGCACTTTCGAAAAAATAACAGCTTTCTTTAGAGTTACATGAACAAAACTTTCCTCAACAAATTTAATTTGTAATTTGTTAACAGAATAAATAATCGTTTTTGAATCGAAAATTATTTGCATCTTTTCCATTAAGAAATTCTCGAGTTTGAGGACAAATTTTAAGTGGCTCCGCTTTAGAGCCCTCGACTGCAAAGAGTTAGAAAGCAAAGGCAAACGAAGTTTCTCCCGATCTCTCGATTGTACGGAGATTCGTATTCCTCGCAGAAAGATGCGTAAATATGTACAGTTACGTTCTACCGTAATCTACCGTCGGACGAAACATCCTCCCCATTATCTCGCAAAGCCATTTACCTTATTTCGACACGCCGTTTCTCGTAATGGAAAGAGTTTTAAAACGTTTCGGCATTCAAACCGCGACGAGCACGGATCGTGCTGGGAAACTCGAGTAGCGATCAAATGGTACTTAACCCATTCGCCTGCCAATCACGAGTATGCTGGCGGATGTTATTAGGCCGTAAGATACAAAGTCCGATTTCTTTAATGATCAATATTTTTAACCATAATAATCCAACCATTGGATTTTACACACTTTAATAAAATTTAATGTTTTTTTTTATTGAAAGCAGAACTTAAGGTATTGATCAAACAAATCGGATAATTCATATGTTCCAACTTTCTTTCTATTGGAAAGCAAAGAAAATATAGAAATAAACATGAAAACTTCAAACAGAAATGGCAGATACTATTGCTATCATAAAATTTTACCGAACAATCACAACGATGTACTGACTAGATTCTACGGTTAAAAGAATCATCTCCCTTGTATAGGAAGGAAAAACTATTTCTGAACTTCGTTCTTAACAATTTATTATCACCTCGAACGCTTAAGCGCTAGATTAGTTCTGCCGATCGCCTAAAAAATTCAGAGAAAACTACAACTCTAAGCTACGTCGTTGTAGAGGTTGAGACACGTGGATAGGATGAAATCAATATACGAAATGGTGGTGAAGGAAGCGACCAAATTACGCTATTGGATAAGATTTAAGGATGAAATCAAATCTCTATTAGCGACCGTAGTCAGTGATAACCAGAATTAAGGTACAGTTTAGCTAAGAAATATATGGGGCAACGAAAGTATAAATCAACCGAAGAGTTTGATCGCACAATAAACAAAGAAGTGAAATTCTAATACCGCAAAATTACAAATGCTATGGTTTCAAAATAATTATCACTGCTCCAAATCGAATTAAGTTATGAAACATTTACAGACGGGCAAGAGCTCCTAATAAATAACGTCAAAATGGTTGGCGTACCTGTTGGGGCGTAAATATCTGCTTATCTTTTTTTTACCTGTAGCTTTGAAATTGCTTGGAATGGACACTTGATCTATTAGCAATGATAAGTAAATTTTAGTAAAGTAATTGGTTGCATTTGACATGCAGTTGCAACAAGAAAAATTAGAAATTTGTATCTCTCGATTTCATTTTCGTCTAAAAAGCATAAAATTTAACCCATTAGTCGCGTCACGAAATTGGTCGCCCTCTTAATTAGAACCAAGTTTATGGTACGGACACAATTAACTAGCTATTATTGAGGATTTCCAAATATTAGTAGTAAACGAATTGTAGTAAAAAATAACAACGTTGTATTTATCACGAAAGCTTTTAATAGTCTTTACAGCTCCGCTGATTTAGCTTTACTAGACAAAATCTTTCCACTTTCTAAACGTCTTTCTACGTCCGATGCTCGCTTGGAAATGCCCGGTCTTTCAGACCTCTCTGGACTTCTCCTATTCAGACCACTTGTCTCCGTCTCCTACGCGTAAACATCCTTCTAGGGTCGGACCGACAAAAACCGTCGATTGATAGAGGCGATAAGCGCCCAGCGGAATATCAATTGTCGCTTTCATTACTTACCTTTTTTTATTACTTTAATTTTCCTAAGTACCAAGATAGGGCCTTAAAGGTTGTTTTGGAATTTTTTAACGATTTGCGCGTTTAATGCCTTAACTCAATAGCTAATGGCATGCCAAAAACTCATAAAACCTGATCGGCCTTCTAAAAGCATCGATAAACCTTTTATTTTTAATCTTTTGATATTGTGTTAATTATACGATATTTGTTAAGACAAAGAAAATCCTTTGGACTTGGGATATTATGTTGGAATAGTTAAGATACTGTACGCTGTAATATGGACACAGAGTTAGTACTGAAAGAGTTAATATTGGCGAAGTCATAGTTAATTTTAGAGCATGAAATTATTTGGCAACTCAAGATTCAATTTCCTAATATGAAATTATGCAGAATATGCAGTGAAATGTGTTAGATGTTTACGAGTAGCGACATATGGTTTGCCGTGTAAGTAATAACAGCACATGGACAGACTAAACAGTGTCAAACTTAAAAACTTCTGTTAATCACATGCTTACTATGCTTACCACTATGTATTACAGTTATATTTTCATACGAACGCAAATAGCATTTCATAGTCTAACTGTCCTTAAAAATACTGCAAGTTCGTGTTTCTTCTTGCGATTTTACGATGTCCTTCATTTGGAATAGGAAAAAGGCTAACTTGAAGATAAGATCAATACGTTTGAGTTCACCGTTCGGATGTTAACTTCACTTACAACACATCTTGCATGATTCTCATATAACCGCTGATATAACTCTCTAACAAAACTTTGCTCGTTCGAACGATGCAATATTTTTCAAATCAATGAATAATTAATTTAATTGATTATATTAAATGCAACTCAAATTCAACGATTCCGAAGCCTTTCAAACAGTCCATGCGTCGCACATAAAGCGTCGGGATAAATGAAAAGTATTTTCATGTCGAACAGTCTTCAACAGTCGATGCAGAAAAAGTTGATTTATTGTGGCAATAAATTAAATAGTCATTTAAATCTATATATACAATAGTATATAAAGTAGTATATATAGTATATATAATATTAAAATGAACTTTTGGGCAGTATTTTGTTACCAAAAAAGTCAATATAAAAATACTAAATGGTCAGTACATAAACAATGAGTGATCAGTATGAATAAAAACGGTTAGTGTGGAATTAATTACTGGTTAGTATCCTTAAAAAAAAATAGTGCTTAGGCTAAGATTTTTTTCCGACAACTTGATCATGCCCCTCACATATGCAAAATTTCATGATGGCCATATCCGGTTCTAAATATTTCGGAGAAAAGATAGCCCTCCATTTGGATCTCCGGGTGAGGGAAGGATTGGGTGAGCTCATCGTGTCGGTGAAAGGGTCAAGGCGGGCGAAAAATCTTCGGCCCATGATCTCGCCCCTATTGTCGAACAGCATAGCCACCCGGTAACACGCTTGATGAAGACCACCCTCATCATTGCCATGCTGCAACGGCGGCAGCCTTTTGTTTCCAGGTAGTTTTTATCTCGCAGCTAAGCACTGCGCACTGTGTCTGTGCAGAGGTGCTGGCGCTTGGCTTCTCGGTATTTGTCGCTCGTGCTACTACCAATACAGCGACGACATTGAAGGGCACCACAGGCACCTTAAGGTGGTGTTCCGTTCTCTGAGAGGAAAGGGCTCATTAGGACATTCGGCATGAAAATTGTGAACAGCTTTGAACAACTGCCTACCTACCGGTCGACGAGGGGTCCGTCTTTCAATGACGTTATAAACTCCAAGCGAACAAACTCCCAGTCAAGATAGTCTTCAGTACTTTCCGGCGTGGTAGTGAAAGGACACATGATTACCACGAAACCGCCAGCTTGCTTTTGAGAGCACACATTCCAGACGACCGAGAAAGGGAAGACAGGCTGGCGCAGCATGGAATCAGGTTGGGTGCACGCATCGCACCCAACATTCCTGACACCACTGCCTTCACGGAAACGGAAGTCACGAGTGTAGTAAAACCTTTCAAGAATAAAAAGGCACCAGGACCGGACTACATCTACGTTTGTGTGCTGAGAGCCACGGTTAAAGTTATTCCCGGCAAAGTTACACGACTTCTCAACGGATGCCTTCAATGGGGCGTCTTTCCCTCCACTTAGAAAGAAGAATCTCTCCGGGTTTTTTTAAAAGAGAAAGGATAAGAAGGAAGGATAAGAAGGACCCAAAATCCTATCGTCCGATTTGCCTCTTCTCGATTATAGCAAAACCTCTCGAGAAACTTCTCATAAATCGTCTCTACCAGACGTCGTTGGCTCCCGGAAAGGTCTGTGATCGAGAGTTCGGGTTTATGTCCAGAATGTCGACGGACGATGCAGTTGTGGAGCTGCGCGACATGGTTGATGCTTCCGAGTACCGTCATGTTGTCGTGTTGCTCTTCAATATCTCCGGGCCTTCCTCGCGAACTAGATTTGTTAGGTAGGATCAGAGTGTGCATGCATCCGAGTATGCAGTGGATCCGCCTCCCCGAGGTCCCTGTGGGTGCCCGACGATTGATCGAGAACTTAGTCTTAATCGAACATAGGTGTAGCTGAAGGGCCCACAACGCGGGAAAACAACCGCTGCGGCACTGCTAGGTTTTCCTTGTCCGATCAGAGGACTAGCGTTTGTTGGCAAGTGGATGGATCGTCCCGTATGCCCGCCTTAGTGGCGTGGAAGTAGGCTTGCACCCCCTTCTGGGACCGGGTTAAGAATAAACTATCATTCTAGGCATTGTGGGCAAAAAAGGAAAAGGTTGATGAGGAGCTTAGGGCCCACATGTTCGACAGCCGCGTCGAGTAAGATGATGATGGGTTTTATGGTAAGGACTCGACCTGCCGGAAAGGGACCCAGACGGAGTCTGGGTGAAATATGAGTACCATAAAACCTGGTTATCTTCAAAAAGTCGGGAAAGTCCCATCAAAGGGAGAACACCTTGACGGGGATGAAGTAGTAGGCGTTTTGAGAAGACCTAATTAGTGAAAAAGGTCAACGCCTACTTCTTAGGATAACCTTAAAAGCTTAGGCGAAAGAGGCAGCTAGTCAGGAGTTTATTTGGAAAAGAAACAGAGTTGATTTTGAAAGGAGTTAGAGAAGATTAAGCGAGTACAGACGGCCATAGCGTTAGGAATATAGATCCATTTATTAAAAGCACAGTGTATTATCGTTTTTGCTATTTCTTTTTTTGAATTGCCTATCTCTGAATCCCTACGCCCAACATAGTTTCTCCTACAGCATCAAGATTCATTAGTAAAAAGGCCAGCTGATGTCTTTAGGAAGGCCTAAAAGCTTAAAGAATAAAATAGAAAAATCAAAGGCAATTGGTAAGTGAGCAAGTACCTAGCGTCGATACAACAAATAAAACTTTACATCATTGAGAAGTACATCCACTGCACCCGCATATGTGTGGATAATTCAAAAATATCACAGTACTGATTTCGGAGAGAGAATACATCAGCGTATCATGGTGGTCACGTACACTTGTTGACCGGTACGTGAACTGTGAATAAAATTTCGCTTGGAGTTATAATAAAAATAGAAAATTGACCTCACTATGCCTCTCGGATGAACCCAAATGTATTTAGTGGATTAAATTTTTTCGGAATAACTGTCGTGTAATTCCGCCGCAATTTTAGAGGAAACCCTTTCATATATGTATTAAAAATGGTAGACGATTACATTTTCCTGTGTACATGTCAGGAATTGTAATGTTATTTTCTTTGAGGTATCCGTTGCAGTAATTATGTGATAATCTGTTCTCTTCAATAACAAAACAATAAAATGAATAAGAAATTCTCATGCAAGTCGTGTAATTTAATAATATTTTAAGTGCGTTTAGCATAAAACAAATTTCTTTTTATTTTTAATCATTGAGGAGCACCTGACACGTGACTTTTTTTTCCTCAATTTTAATTTACTATGTTCAGACGTTCCTTATGTCCTAAATTTAAAGAATGTCCAGCGAGTTTCTTATCACCAAATGTTTGGGACCAGTAAGTTATTACTGCGCAATGGTTGACAAGACTGTTGCTACCACCCGTGGAATCAAGAGCTTCGTCATCCCTTCTCTACAAACCTGCCATCAGTATTGGAAGGGATGACGAAGTGGCTCTAAATGAGTATTAAAATTTAGACTTCAAAAAGCGAAAAACCATAATAAGATTCAATTCGAAACACGGGCAAAATAAATTATCGTTTTAAAATGAGTAATTTCTAGTCACCATTAGAACGTTGAGTTTATTCAGTCCCACTTCTATGAACAGTCTTTTAAGCAACATTTAAGTGCAATATAAAAGAATTCGAAACAGAGAGGTGAGTTCTTAACCACCACCTGTATTCTTCCGTCAATTCTGTAGAATAAATTCAACAGCAATTAATATAGTTTTTAAACGAAATCAAAATTTCAATCAGTTTTGTACAATGGTTCACTTTAATTTATTTTGACTTGGATGTTCAACCAGCAAGAAGTTAATCGATGGCGAAGCGTTATTAAAGAAGCGTTGAAACAGAAAAAGACGGGACGAAAGCGGTGGTGCAAAGCCCACCCGCGTGACCTGTTTTTGTCCTAGCAAAAATTTCTTTCTACCGTGGAACTGAAACGCGATAAACGAGAACGTCGTTGTAACTCGCGGTCATCCGTGTCTACCGGATGAATTCCTGCATATATTTCGCCTTAGCAGAGCGCGATTACATCTTTCTACGATAACTTTATTCCACAACGATTAACAAAGTTGGGAGGGAGCACGTGAATGGTGCCTGGGTGAAATTTGAAACTCGAATTTGACGAGGTTTTACGCTCGAGTTGCTCGAGAGCCCCGATACGAGGCTCCATCGTTCGGAATTAAAATTTCGATTTAACAATTAAGATATGTTAAATCGCTAATTTATCTATTTCGATCGTTGATATATATATATATATATATATATATATATATATATATATATATATATATATATATGTATATATATATATATATATATATATATATATATACATTTGTCGATGTTAACCAGGGTTGGGCACTACGTGCAAGTGATTTCGTTCTCACTAAGCGCTATTAGTCGAACAGAAGTTCGATGATTGCAGGAAATTAATCAATAAACTTCCAGAGTAATTAGGATGTTCTGAAATCCCCGAAATCCCAGTTAAGGCTACACGACTTTTTTGCAGCTTACGCGGTTGGCTCACATGGCAAAACGTAATTCTGATTAACGATTTTGTCTTTTTAGCAGCTCGTTTCGCACTTCTGGGTGAATTTTAATTCACATTCCATCGGATCTGTCATTAATCTGAAATCAAACGGCAGCCAATTGGCCTCACATATAAAAAGTTGGGACCGCTACGCGAAATCATTGACTTGACGATTTTTTCAAACGTTCGGATTGCCTCGTGCACTTCGACCGAGAAAATCTCCCGCTCGTTTCAATCGCGCGTTCTTCGTTTGACAATTCTTGTTCCGTGACTCCAAAACTCCAAACTTCCAAAACTCTTGCTCCGTGTTGGACATAAATTATACGAAAAAACAGAAAAGAAAAGTCTTACTGATAATTTACTGCGATACAGAAAGATTCCAGTTACTTTTGTGGAACGATCATCAAATTGAACGTAATTAGAAATTAATTTATCTCTCTAATTATTACAAAGTTTGCTTTGCTCTAAACATTCCATTCCGTAGTCATTTGAATATTTATTTAACCTTTTGCACCTACATATCGCCACATAGTCGCCATCCTACGTTTCATTATTACATATAAATTTAGATTATATAATGTATTATAGATACATATATTATATATTTGAGATATAGATAAAATGTTGTGTATTTATTTAACTATTCTTATTAAACCGACAAGTTAAGATGCAATATTTCCAGAAAAATGTTTTCTCAAATATAAATACAAGTGCAGAGGATTCATTCAGGATGCCGCTTACGAGGAAAAGACAGAGACCTGTAAAGACCGACGCGAAACATAGTTAAGACGTGCTTTCTGTAGCTATGCAAACCTGTGCTAAGATTTCGGCATCGAAAACCGTCGAACGTCTTGGAACGACGCGGATCGTGTTGGCAATGCTCATTTACAAGATGATCGCGCCTCGCAGACTCCGAGGAGATATTTTCATACGTCGCGCAGCCCGCGGCGTCATTTTCCTAATGCGAACCATTCCGCCCCGGCAGCCCCCAAAGCGACGGATAGAGTACCGATGTATAAATGACTCGCGGGCTAATTAACATTGTCTTCAGACGAGCGGACGCCTCGCGAGAAACCGAATTTTGAGCTGCTAATAGCCATGGGACGCGAGATTGGGCGATCGAAGATTAATTGAGAGGCCTCCATCCGAGGGACTGCTATCTGGACTCGCTGGAATCGCTGCGGAAAGTTGCTGTTGGAAAGCTGCACGCTCGCAAATTTTCAATACACGACGCTGTTATTAGCGTTCTCACACCGAGAAATAAAGAAAGATAACAAAAGTCGAAAAAAGCATAAAACATATATGTTATACTATAACGTACAATATAAATGTATCGTAATATAAATAATATTATATTAATATTATACACTGTATATTTTATTTTTAAATTCATTTAAAAATTATTTTATATATATTTATACAAATATATCTGCAACAAATATATATTAATATGTTAAAAATAAAGGTTTCATTCCTTTCTTGTTTCATGTTTCAACTACTTGATTCACCTCGATACAAATCAAAGTAAAGAAAAACAATGAAAATGTAAAAAACCATTTTTATACAATAATTCAGAACATAAATAAGTGTAAAAAAAGTGGAAGCACAATATTAAGCTTCATTTCAACCTCCTTTATGCGTTTGTTGTTTAGAAGCTTAAAAAAGGAGGCAAATAAATGATAAATACAATTAAAGTCATTAGAACACAGCACAGCCACGCACATTCAAAGCGCATTTATGTTACAGCACATCTTAATACACCACATATTATACAAACAAGATTACTAAAAAATAAAGAGAAAAAAAATAAGGAACAAGTGAGGCAAAAGTTCAGATGACATTACGATCGAAATCTCAATGACGCCCATAGGCATTAAATTTTTGGCAACACAAAATCAGGAGAGTTCTGCTACTGTATACTGTAACCTAGCCTATTTTCTACCTACCTATTTCTGTAATTGGTTTCCGTACCTGCGGAAGTGTCTAATCATGGCGGTATCGCGTACACACGCGAATGGCGTCGACTCCACGTGTCACGGTCTGTATTATCGATGTCGGAAGGAAGATATGCTGCAAGCTATCATGCATCAACGCTCGTGACGCTTTATATCTTGTCGAGCGTGACGTTTTAATCGAAGTTAGTTGGACGGTAGCGAAGGGTACGGTTTCGGAAAAATGAAAAACGAGAGCAGGGGCAAGCGAGTAGATTGTTACGGTCCCACTGCATGCGTACTGGCGCTGTGCTGAATGCATATTGGACCTATTATTGGGTCGACAAAGAATATTTTCGGTATGATTGATATGAAAGACTTCTGTGAGTGTTCTAATGTTTTGTTTTTGGCATTTGATATCAGTTACATTTTTACATTAGATATAATTGATTATCAGCGAACAAAATGATAAAGTTTATTTTCTCTGCATATAAAAAATACATTTTATTCCACACTACAAAGCAGCACATAAATACTGTTGTGAATCTGGAGTTCCTTCGGCCATTTAAAAAAAATCACCGCTAACTATTTCACATATATCGTAGCAAACAGACACATGACCGCTTCTTGATCGCTGTGATTACGATATGTGACATTCTAATTATCATTCGCCTTTCAAATTATGACCAATCACTGTTCGTGTGTCCACTAATAAAATAATTTTATTTCAAATTCCCTCATGGACCTAGCCAGACCTGCGTTCTTAGTGTTAGTCTGAATTTTACAGTCATAAAAGTAAGAATATTATTTCCAAAGTTGTCGAGTCCTATAAATATGAAGGATAACGATCAAATCAGTTCAAGTGAAGGCGAATTCGATTTTTCATTATTGAACATCGATCAAGCCCGACCAAATGGAAAAATCCATCTTGTTCTGAAAGAGTTAATGAAGGGTTGTAAGGTTTGCTCTGACCGAAGTGTTCATGCCAAGATAGGCAAGCCACCCACAATGGCGCTATTTATTAATGGGCCTCTCGTTTCTTAATAAGTAGCTATTAGTTTTAGTTTGATTTGGAGCAGCGATAATTATTTTAAGACCATAGCAACTCTAATTTTCGGTATTAGAATTTCACTCCTCTGCTTATTACGCATCATACCTTTAGTTGATTTAAACTTTCGTTGTCCTATGTATTTTACAAATGAAGTGTGTCTTAAGGTTATTGCCGACCCACGGTCGTTGAGGCAGACCCATGGAATTTCCGCGTAAGCCACTCAAGGGCAACTCGGTGCCTGAATGTGACCTTCGGTTTGGGGGCGGCCACTTAGTTCAGATTTTCGTCCAATAGTGTAATTCGACTGTTTCCCTCACCACTCGCTATAGTTTGGTTTTAAACGTATCCAAGTATCTTAACCTCCACAACGAGGTAGTTAAGAATGGTAGTGTTCGGATGTGAGAGCGGATTCATTAGAACAGACTTAGCACCCCAGCGGTCAACACGTATAAATAAATAGTTGCAACTCGGAATTCTTAATTTTGTTCCTACCTTCAGCAGGAAGGTGATCCTTCGACCCTTAGAATACAGTTTTTAATCGGCGCACCGCTGTATAAAATCGGCTAAGCCCGAACCATTAATATCCATCCCAATAACCCGTGGACAATACCAAACACGAAATAAGCCTAGCAGTAAATGTAGAACCTGAAATTATTGTGACACGTGGCCTGACAAACCGGGGATGCATCTCGGAGAATGTTTTGTAAAATATCACTTAGGAAAACCATTTACAAAGTGTAATATTTAACAGATTTTGTTTTGTAGAAACGTAGAAATAAGTAAATTATTGACATTTTGTTGTTTGTATACGTTTATTCTAGTATAAAATCATTTTAAAATATCTGTAAAACATTAGCCTAGTACAATCAAAATTGTCTCAAATTGCCAGTTCGCCCGAGCGAAAAAGTCTTTGGGTGCAAAGAAATAAAATCGGTGTTTGCAACAATACTTTCTTACCGACAGAGTATTTTGCACGTACGTAGATTTTGCATATTCCTCGTCGACTAAAAGTGACATTATTAGAAAATCCGAAAGAAACTGTAACGCGATACTTGGAAAGGCGTTAGAATAGAACAGGAAGCTACTGTAACGGTCCCATTATACCGTTAATAACTAAAAACTATTACAAATAATAAAAAATACAATATAATACAATATAATACAAATATAAATAGTAAACAAATATATGAAATGAATAAAATAACTGTAAATATTTCGGCTAGCGCACATACGCAGTAAGTCGGCGCCAACGATGCGCATGCGCGACCGACTGCCCGCGAGAGTACAAACAAAGCTGCAGGGACGCCTGCAGCCGGAGAGAGTTTGTGTCTTACCCAACTGACACCACTTCGGGTTCAAGCTTTAACCAGTTCCTCGTCTGAGCGACTCTGAGCGTAGGTTAGCGATCGTAAATAGATAAAATATATATGCAGGGTAGCTTTAATTAAACATATACAGGGTAAGGCAATAACTATTACTACCAAATTAGTATTACATTTGTTTTACAACTCCCATGGATTTTCGCGCAATATTATTCCGTGCATCAGCAAAATCTGTTCCAAACGTAACAATTTTTCAACAAATATAAATGGATAAATTTAAAATGTTTTCATTACTTTTCTCAAAATTAAACCTACGTAAGTAATCGTTTTCATAAAATATATTATTTATTTCTAACACTGTGGGACAGTCATCGCGAACAAAATTCATTGAAACACTGACAGACACTTTATTTCAATTGACACCAATTACTCTTGCACGAATATCAATGTCCCTGTTAAATAACGTCTAAATCTGAATGACGAACTAAACTCGTCATTCTTAACTTAAGCGAAACAAGTGTATGAGTACCAATCAATAAATAAATCGGTGCTCAGAGGGTTAAAAATCACGAGAAAAGAGGGGACGAAAGAGCCAACAGTTGAAGATTGGACAGGAAAGCACTAATAGTGTGTAACATGATTTTATTACGTAATCTCTTTTACATTTAATGAACGTTTTTATTCATAGTTGTTTCTATAATTTCAAAATCTGATCGAACTGAATAATACTTGCGTATACGCATACCGGCGATATTTGCCGGTCCAAAGATGAAGCTTCGTATAATCTCAGAAACGGAATCTGTAGCTCGCGTGCGAACAAGACAGTAAACCAGGGTTACGGGACGTTGTGGGTCCATAAATCACCGCCGCGTGTAACGACCAAACCCCGGCAGACCCTCCGATAAGAATACACACCTCCCGTGAGGGGGTTTCCCACGGAGAATGTACGTGGCACCAAATCAAGGGATGCACATGTGGTTGACACCAGTCCTCGATGCACCATACCACCACCTCGTCAATTAGAACGCAATCATAAATAATGAAACATTTTCCATGCAACAGGACGACCTTCCATAAGATGCGCCCCCACCCCGAAAAAACCCAACAATATATATAAAGGGTAATGTTAAAATATAGACAGTTCAGTTTAATCCAAAACACAGTAATTCATTTCACGTCTACGGACGATTCTCCGTCAGTTCCCAGTTTCTCCATAACATTCGTAACTCACAGTTCGCTTTGTGTGTCATAGGGTGTATCATTGTATTTCAGAATGTAGGAACGCAAAAAGTCGGCGTGCATTATGAAATCGAATTTATTACGCCAGGAAGTTGCATTAAACAAGATTTTATGGGCGAAACGTAGCGTTTGATATTATCATCATGCACTGCTCGAGATTAATATTACCCGCGGATGGCGCCGGATAGCCAGACGCCGAGAAGCTGCTAAGAACCACGGTTTTTGGGAAATGGGATTGAATGACCGCTTTGCTTTCACGCTCTTTGCGCCCATTTTTTTTATCGCGGTGCTGGCTTTCGATTTTTCCATCGTACGTCGATGCGATCAATTAATCTGCTTCTCGACTCGTTGCGAAACCTGTGGCGCTGATCGTTGCTCTTTGTTGTCTTTTGCCGAGAAAATAAAAAAGTAATATAGCATTTGGCGGATTTTTACAATTCCAAATACCGGGACTGTGAGTGAAAATTTCTACCATTTCTTAAAATTTTTAATATTTTGATTAGTTTACATCACTCTGATTAATTTGGGGTTATTAATATTGTTTTGCTCTGCGTTTTCTGTACAACCTGCATGTTTACGGATGGTGAATGTGTTGATGATATTAGACTTGGTAATTGGTGATAATAGAACATGCAATCAAAGAGGGTGCGTTGAGCAGGAATCGAGGAAATGAAGTGGTTTAAGTATTGCACCGCCCAATCCACCACTTGCCACTTGATTAGCCTGACAAATATGGCTATTTATAAAACTTTGAAGCATAGGTAGCAGAATATCGGAATTTCCGGACACACAACAGTGAATCTTCTTATTAAAAACTGTGAGAAAGAAGAAATTTTGATGATCGGTATAATGGAATAAGACGTGGATTAATTCCTTTTTCTGTATTCAATATCCCAAATAGTTTTCACCTTAAATTTAGCATAATGCGTACTCGTAGTAATTGAAGAAATTGAAGCAGACAAAGAAAACTATTGATCACGATGTTATTATTAATCAATTAACTGTGAAACTTAGTTTTAGAATTAGTCGAATTTCCACTAATACGCACGTAAAGTATATTAATATGCAGCTATTCGCCACTGATATCAGTTTTCGTTTCATCTCGTTATCTCCGTTGCCAAAATATAAGGGTTCAAAGTTTTTCATTCGTAAGTGATGCACAAGATGGCCACCGCATTTATGAATGGACATGACACATTTTTTCCAGGAATTGTTTACGCAATAATAGTAATAATAAAAACCGTCTAGCAGCTGTCTGGCATCGACAAGCCCACGTGGCAGACAATTCAGGTAGGTCAGAGTGTCTAGAAGCGAGCGAGAGGTCTGAGTCCTTATTACGAGGACGGACATAGTAACCGATTAAAAATTACCGTTCTTTTTACACGAAGTTGCAATATCGACAACCCGTTAAATTGGATCAAGATGATTTAAGGACCGTTTTCAAAGGGAGTCAAATATCGTTGAATAAAAAATATAATCTTCGGAGGTATAAAGCTTCCAAATTTTTATAATTTTAATACGGTTTAATTAGAGTTTTAATTAGTTTTATGTCGAAAGTGTTCAACTTTTTTCGTGGTTAAATTCTATCAAACATTGGGAATAACTCATTTCAAAATTTACTAGACAAATGCATAAAATAAAAAAATATGTATATTATTATTATATGATATAAATTATGTTCGTAAATAAAATTTCCCAGACAAATTAGCTGAAATTTTCAAAATATGCGATGCGAACCGTACTTATATGAATAAATCTTTGAATTATATGAATAAAATGTTCAAGAGGTACAGAGTCCTGCCTATGGTTAATCGAAACATTCTCCTTTACTATTTCAAAAGTCCTTTAGAGGACGTATAATTAAATTAAGCAATGACGTGTACATACTATTACATTATTATAAATATTACGAATAAGGTCAAGTGAAACGAAGAGGAATTACATTTCTATTCCTCGATAGAAATTAACAATTATGCCCGTTAATCGCATAGAAATAAAAGTTTCGATTCACATGTAAACACGTCGAAATTAAAGTTATACCGCAATTATTATTTTCCGCTGCAGGTTATACCGACGGAGCGTTGTGAAGTGGCGAAGAAAGGAGAGACCTGGACCTTAAGGCTCCAAACCACCACCACTACCACCGATCCGTGTATACTCTTCGACGAAATTCCTTACGCGGACAATGCACAATCTCGTGTCGTCACGGACACAGGCGAAACCCGGAGTAAATACCCAGAGAGCAGGACCTTTCCACGGACTCAAAAAACCAGAAAGAGCAAGAAGAAAAAGGGGGAAAGCTATCTGAGGAAGTGCAAGAATGCTCTTTCCAAAGGCGATGAGACTCCATTGGAGAAGAAGCGGCAGGAACATTGCACCTCCTGGTACCTGGACAAGTCCCATCAAGAAAACGCAGAAGCTCTCCTAGGAAAACAGTCAGAATTCTTGGACGAGATGATCTGACAATACCGGAGGATTGCGATGAGCCTGTAGACGAGGATGAGCAAGAGGCCGACTTGAGAAGAAGCAGAACGTCCCTCTACGAGGACGCGAGGGATTCGATGAACGATCGCAAATGTGCGGCTGAAAGAACATGAAGGCATTGACCACCGAGGACACGAATTTGAACAAGCGTGACTTGATAGCGGAAAATGGCGGACAGTAGACCGGATATCTCGACGTTTGCGGACACTGATGAGAAAAAGGGTAGAATTTTCTATTTCTCTTCTACGTGAGGAAATCCTCACCTGATACCCGAAAATTTAGGAGTCTCTGTATAAAACCCGACGATGACTTTCTCCGGCGTATGTGGAACGAGTCTGGGAACATTCAGTCTCTTTCTGTTGACTAGATCAATCGTACTTGCTCGCTTACTCGATCACGAACAAGAGTCATTAGATAAATAAATGGGAATCACTCATGATGCGAATCTAACGGTATTGGATAGCGGCGCCCATTTGACTACAAACGATAGACGATCGCAACGTGTGCGTATGGCGGTAAAGCAAATTGCAAAACACACAGAGGTGGCCACGAGCGACGTCAACATATGATTTACAACGGACGATCCTAATCGCTCTATGATTTACACCACGCCACTGTTGAAGAAGAATTTGATCGCGCCTCACATGAACGAACTGCTCTGCGTAAATATGTACCATTAACCCCTTAACGTACGATTAAATTTAACACGTTCACGCCGGGGCGAAAATCTACATTTTTTTGAGCGCACATTTCTTGCATCAAGCACTTTTTTTTTTTAACGACTAATTTTCTGAAAACGCGTGACCCACGAGTGGGTCACGCCGCCCCACGGAACAGTCAAGTGTGATCCACCGTTGGGACACGCCGCCTCACGGAACAGTCAAGTGTGACCCACCGGTGGGTCATCCCGGCGTGAACGTGTTAAAGAAATTTCCCATATCAATACCATTTAATTTCATTCGATTTTTCGAAATAGATAGAGTGATTAGAAATAGAACATTTTATGTGATCTTAAAATTAATACATTTTCATAAATTGGATAAATATTAGACACACATAATTCTAGGTACTTCTAAAGTTTACAATAAAAAAAGATGAAAATTATTAAGATGACTTGTAATGAAAATGAATAGTATACTATGTAGTAGTTTTGGAAAGTATGATATTTTTTCCAACTTTAAGGAAAAGGTAGTGTCACTTGGCATTGCTTAGATTGTGAAAATATTTTACTACTTAAAATACCTTTCGATCGTCTTCACTAAGCTAAGTAATAATGGATCCAGTAATAATTTCTTATCTTCTTTTGGGCATCCTTTTCAATCCTCAACATGCTCCCAATTGACATTTAATCAAAATCTAGAAAAATATACCTAATTGAATATTCTCCTTTTTCACTTAAACATTATTATGGAATTGATAGGTTATTTTACTGTCCATAGTACACTGTTACTTTTCTTCTTAAAACTGAAATTCGCGCTTTATACACACATCCTTTTATATAATACATTCGACTCACCGAATACTCTCGATTCTTTCATTCACGTACACTTATACTCAAGTTGAAATATTCTCGAATATCGATTATTCGAGAATATTGGCAATTACATTCTATGCTTTCACGTACACTAAGTCGCACACAATAAAACTATTCACAACCTACAATAATATATGTATATTCTATTTCGCATATTAAGATAATTAAGAGAATTGGAAGAAAACAATGCGAATGAATTTATTGAATTTAATGATTTTATTGAGTTGTTGATTCCAGGATTTTCCCTCGCCTCAGGGGTCACGACTCGGCATTTGTCGGGTCGTGGTATCGGGTCTGACGCACCCGGGGCACCCAGTCACTCCGGGCCAAGCCTGGCCCGAGGCGTCGACGACGCCCGTGCGAGGTGGACCATTTGGTCATGCCCCACGTCTTTGCACGGGCGTTGTCGGGGGGGGGGGGGGCGGTACGATTGGGGGATCGTACCGATCATTGCACGCGTTCCCCGGGGCGGGAGCGGTGGCTGCGTGACCCAGCCATCGCTCATTACCTCGGACGGGGCAGTGTGTCTCGTCGACCACACTCCCCTCCGGGAAGGGGGTCCTCCCAGTCACCATGGAGGACCCCGGCGCGGGAGGGGACCGGACGTGTTCATCCAGAGTTCCCGGTCCCCTCCCAGCAGCGCCGAGGACGGTCACCGTGGGGTTTTAGCCGGTAAGAGTCCGGCATACCCCCGGAGTTCCCCACGTTAAAAAAAAAAAAAAAGGATTTTCCCTAATTTATTTTTCTGCACCCCTAGTTTCGTAGTTCTTACATTGTGCATTCTGGCATGGGAGACGCATTACGTATCAGAGACGTTGGATCGAAACATTGGATCGCTTCTACTTTTAAAAAAAGGTCCATAAATTTCTTCATTTAATTCCATTGCAATTTACGTATATTCAATGAAAAAGACGTTTAAATCTTATTCGATTAAAAAAAAAAAAAAAACAACTTGTTCAAAGAATTAATCAAGCGTTTTCACCTCGTTCCAATTCTCATACGATAAACTTGATACCTGAAATCGAAATTAAAAGAGTCCTTCGAGAGCGACATGAAAAAAGTTCCGTTGTTTGAAATTCTCGTAGGCGTAGCCCGTGGGCAAAGATTACCGTGAACTCGACAGGAATTCGAGTTCACGCGAGATAGCTGCATAATACTCCTCACCACTGCTGGATTCTAACATTCGTCGTAGCGATGAGCATCAAAGCGAGCGTTTGAACTGAAACCATCGCGTTGGACAGAAGGGAAAATATCTATTGAATATTAAAGGTACAGACAAAATAATTCCAACGCTTCCAGACAATATTTGTCGATGGAAAAATCACACCACTTTCACATTCTGTAGCATGCAAATCGATCGACAATTGATAGGAAGCGGCGTGTTTTTGCGAAATGCGATTGGGAATGTCTCATGTTTTTGTCGATGGTTTAATCTTTTCATATGATCCATGGAGCTTTGTAATTCGAGTTTTAACCCTTTGACTACGACCGACTTTGAAATGCAACGATGGCCATTCGATGGCAACATACACCGAGAGCAATGAAAATTTTCTGAGGAAACGCTGAATTTCACTACGTTAAAACAATATTATTTATTTTTTATATTCTGCATTGAATTATTTCTGTATTGTTGCCTTGCAAATTTTCTAAACACTTTTATGCACAGGAGCCGTCAACTAAAGTGTTAACTGTTAAACTCGTAGATAAAAATGAAATTGAAGTTATCAGTAACATTAAATTCACGTTTAACTGTCTTATGAATAAAATCAAGGAATTTTTCATAGATTTTAATCTTCATGTATGTAGTGAAGAACAAAAGTAAGACATCCATCAACATTTCGACGTGCGCTCGCGTCAAAACGGCAAACAATTAGAGGAAAGAAGCGACCCAGTCGTTCCACGGAAGCAGCCAAGCGCACGGGGCAAGAAAAGTTCCGAAAGTGGCGGCTAGGTTCATTTCACTTGTCCCCAGGGCGGTGGCAAAGTATTTGTTCAACTCGTATGAGTCGTAAGCCACAGGTAGGCTATGTAAGTGGGCGTGTTTTCACTGGCGGTACAGTTAGAAATGTAATTGAATTTCATAACCATTGATTCGTGAATTCAGGCCAACTTAATCGCCAAAATTTCCTTTCATAGAACTTCAATAAAAAATCAGTTGTCAAAGATATTTGAACCGTAGAAATTGAAAAAAATCCAACTATTAAATATATCGACCCATTGAAATATACTTATATTTTAGCAACTTTTCTGAAGAACACTATCACAAGTAAAACATTCTTAGACAACACACGGTAAGATGGTAGCGACACTTTACCGGCACTGTAGTGGCGCTTCCGAGGAGTACCAGCAGATCCGTAGCCATCTGTTGCCGGATTCGTTAGCTAAAATGCCGGCACGCTTATTAGTACGTTGTAGACACCAGCGTAACACGCTATGTGAATTGCACAGCGCCAGCACTATCGTGACATGCGTGTCATCGTTCCATTTATGAATCTTCTCAGCAGTGAGGTAGGGTCACATTTATTAACGGGGAACCTGTGTTTTCATACGAATTAAAACCGTTACATGTCAGTAGGTGTTCAACATATAAGTATTGATAGGCATTTTGATAGTTATTTTTCAATATTTATAGTTATTGAGAGAGCCATATATATTTCTTTCAACTCGTCATAAAATAAAAATATTTATAAAATAAAATATTACTTATAAAATAATACTACTCATAAAATAAAATATTACTTATAAAATAAAAATTTTTGCTATTGCGTCTTTAACTTCGCTTTGTGTAATTGTGTAATTTGCCTTGCTTAAATAACATGCTCTCGTCGTATTTAATATAACTCTCTATTGCATGAATTTGTAATGATGAGTTGAAAAAAAATATATAAGATACATGTATATATTTTTAGGATAAAGTAATTAACGACTTTGTGGGAAAGAACGCCGTATTGAGCTAGTTTATGGAAAATAATAAAAGTTCTTATATCTTTGTTTCGTGTCAGTGTATCTATTTTAGAATCAAAGAAATAAACTGCTTAGATTAGTCATTTTTAATATTCGTTTATAATTTTTATGGAAACAGCTTCCCCCTTAGTAAATATCAGCCGATGCCAGTGCTACGCGTGTCACTATGGTGAGCTGATAGTGCCGTAACACGAGTGTCGCCCCAGTGCTAAGACTATGCCGTTACGAGAGCTGAGTAGGAGCACTGTCTTAGCACAGTTCTGCCACGGAATTCGTTCCACCCGGTGTCACTGGCGTGCCAATCGCTGGTTGTCTGCGATTGAAAGAGATGTTGAGTAAATTTAACATTTCTAAACCACTACAATATAATTTCTATCGTTACTTATGCTGACTCTTAATTTATTATTTATTCGCTAGAATTCATTGCTCTTTTTAAAAGTCGCATAGTCCATAAACCTTATTGATATGAAATCCTTGTGCTTCATTTCCTTCAAAATAAAGTTGTTACCTTTCCGGCACTTCTTGATGACGTTATAAAAATTCTGCATTGGTAGCAAACGGTAAATTATTTTTTTTTAGTGTCATTTTTACAATGTCAAAATTTCTTTCATTCGATTCGGTGAAAACGAACATCTTGATATTAAGAATTTATGGCGGCTACGATTCATCCATCCTTCTCATTCTCTCTCCTTCTCATTCTTGGCTTTTCCATCCTTTTCTGTACGCCTTTTTAAGGGGCGACATTTTCGCCCTCGCGGTAGTTCGGCTAGAACATTTGGTTCGTTTAGAACAGTTCGTCTAGAACACTTGGTTCGTTCAGAGCGGTTCGTTCAGAGCGGTTCGTTCAGAACAATCATTACATTCGTTGAGAATTGCGAATTCGTTTAGAGTTTCCAGTAAAGTCGCGTAGTGACGTGAAGAAAGCGTGGCTACAGCACCGCTCCCACGATAAGGAACATTTTTTTCTACGTTTACATCACTATTGTTATTGTTTGTCATATTGATTGTTATATTAAAATTGAGAGCGAAAAGTCGAGTGTTGTCTTTACTCCCGTACGCCTCAAATTTATATGGTCTTTTTGATATTCATAATAAACTGACAAATAGATTTAGCGTACTTTCAAAATAAAAATTTGTATCATTCTATTAACCAGCTAATTTTCGTTTTACAAAATCTTACTGATTTTAAATATTTGCTTTAAAATTAAAAGATAACATAAATATTAAAATAGCTAGCTTGATCTTTTTCAAAAATAAAAAAAAATCTTTTTCGACTTTTTTCGATTCACGATCAATTCGGCTAGATTTGAGCTTACTCGCGACTCGGTCGAATCCATTTCGATGATTTTTAACACTCGCAAGTGACATATACGCGCGTACAGGCTGGCGTGAATCCAAGTAGTCGAAATTTAGTATGTGAAACCGTAGCTATAGCCATGGTGCATCTGGTGCACAACACGCACGGATCACGTCGCGCTTGCTTCGTCCACGCATTCGCGTACCTGTTACCTTGTTCGGATTATAGATTAAGCCGTGCCTGCGCAGAAAAAAACGGTGAGCAGAATACCGCGGGATTTATTGTAATTGGCGGTAACGACGATTTTTATAACAACCCGTTGTGTTCCTCGTTCGCTCAGGATGGATGCGCGTCTTCAGATGCTCCTTCATCCGCCTGGTCGTTACAAAGTATTTTCATGTGTAGCGGGTTATTTGACTTGAGTATTTTGCCAGGAGCTTTAGCATTTTTTGAATTTTTAACGTTGTTGGATGCCTACAACACTATTTCATGAGTCATAGCATCGTTATTCTTTGTAAATACTAATTCATCTCAAACAATCATGCACCCTAAATATTACTCATCCTTTGTGTCACTTCGAACTTATGTTTCATTCTTGATCTTCTGCTACTGCCTCCAACCTATGAAACTATCCCTTGTCGAGCTCCTTACAAAAATTCAGAATTCAATAATTCACGTTAGATTACATACCACGTCCATTGTGAATGAAAGTTTTCTTTGGAATTTAAAACGTGTTGTAATTGATTCCTTCGACTCTATTCAATTTGAAATCCACCCAACAAATGTATGCAAGTGTAACATATGCAACTATTCGATGGAGTCGCTAACCTTGTACGAATTAACGCGCAAGATGAAGGGTTCGTTAAAGAGGGATGGATTATAATTATTTGCTGTTATTCAAAATCTACTAGGAATTTGATATATTGATGACGTCTAGTGTGAACTCTTGCGTTTCTAGTTAAAGTTAAGTCCCCATGTTCTTATACGTTCGTCCAATTCCTGTACGGTGGAGATCATACACTCAGTATCCCCTGCTTGTCGTAAGAGGCGACTAATAGAGAGAAGAAAGGATTAAAAATGATGTAGAAAAGATATTAAGATATTAAATGCAAGAAGTGTGCAAAAAGGATGCATGTGGAATGTGACTATGCGATGAGTAAAGTATAAGAAAGGAAAGAAGAAATGTATATAGGAAAATGATTGTTTGAAATAATATAAAAGAAAAAGTTTCCCATTGGACAAGATAAGAACATTATGCTCTTCCAAATACCGTCTACTGGCATCAAAAACTCTGAAACATATACAATAACCCATTTGTAAATCTCAAAGTAGTTTCCAATGACCCAATCGAGTTGACCTTTAAAAATACAAAAAAAGAAAAAACAGTACTCTTTTCGATTCCACCTGCTTGCGTAGTGGTACCAATCATTAAATCGCATTACTATGTTGGATGGTTGCCTGTTATTAACGAAACGAGATTCCGTAACCAACTGCCTTTCTAGAATAGTTTCTTTATTGGCATCGTGTGCCGGCTACTTATATATGGAAGATATTGAATAAGCCCGATCGAATTGCGCAACGATTCTTTCGCATGATGAAAGGGAATAAGAAAGAAAGAGAAAGAAAGAGAAAGAGAGAGTTCTTTTCATCGATGACTTTCGCCGTGGTAGCGATTTCTTCTTCTTTCCGGTGGTCACAGACACCGTAATAATAACATGTAAACGTTCACGGGACTTCGTGTTAGACTATCTGATTCCGGGTTATTGCGAACCACTGATTTGGAACAAGACTGTTATGACGCAGGACTTAACTTTCGGTCTGCTTTTAAGGTTATCCGTGTGTTAGGTGCACGTCCATTTTAGTGTCGAGCGTTTTCTCCTTTTGATGTTACTTATGTAACTTGCTCTTGGTTATTTGCGTCGTTCTGACTCGTGGAAGACGTAAAGACTGTGGGTTTTTAGAGTGGATTTTCTTAGCAAAAGAGTAGGACAGAAATGGGAATGGTATCAGGTCACCACGGTGTGTAATTTAAGGAATTAATGCTTTGCACTCACACTTACATTTGAAAGGACTAAAGATTGGTTTGCATTCCCAAATGATGTAGAATTGTAGAGAATTTTTCCTCTTTTTTCTTGAAGTTTTTAGGCGTGTTAATTTTACCAGCTAGTCTTGATACTTAGAATTTGGAATTATCCGAAGAATCTAGCGTTTTTTAAGTTTTTAATCTCTATATCTAAGCACTTGCCAAGTATCTATTGGGGTTGAAACGCACTCCTATTTAGCTTCTAGCGCTGTTCACAAAGAAAGACTTTTTAATTGCACCAAAACTAGGAACCGAGTAGCAAAGGAATATCTGTGATTGGTGTCGCCTTGATATTATTTTATGCCTGTTACAAGCCGCTATATCCAAACAATAATCGTCCAACTCGCAATCCCTACAACGGTTTGGTGAAACCTAAACCGTCATTATCCACGTGGAAAGCGCTATAACCTTAGCTGACCTCTATATAAGTAAGAACGTCGCAACGATGCTGTAAAACCGCGAAACGATCGTGCCCGAACAATCGAGTAATTTTCCAATAAACAATAGACTATCGATGCTCAATTGTTAGTAAGTTATCGACACCTTAATCAACAACAATTCTCGACGAGAGGGTGGCTCGTTGGTGGCTCTCGGTGCACAGATCGCTCGAAGGGTCCATCGAAAACGATAATGGGTCGTCATTAATATCGGCCTGCGTTCAAAATGAACAACACTCGATACTCACCACTTGGGTCCAATCCAGGCTCAACAGAGATGTTAGAACAGCCACATAAATACCGTTTTTGCGGCGATAGCTTAGAACGCATTCTCATATGGTTTCGAAAGATACTCGTCAGGCAAAATTGGCATTGTTTTTTAAAATTTCAACGGTGAACAATTAGTTTGCAATCGATCGATAAATAATCTTTTAATGTGGACGGAATAGAATTTAACGTTCATTCGTTTCCGAGATTCAGCTGAGAAATTGTCGCGACCTGATTTATTATTTATTATATAAACACGATTGAATTGTAGTGTCATGCTCCTGTTGAAAAAGTAGTTCCTTCATAGCATATTCCAAACAAAATGTGGAAACTCATTGTTTGTCAATTAACTAAATTAAATTTGGGATCTGTTCTATATTACGTATAAAAAATTCTTGAATTTACATATTTTTATCCACGAAAAATTCTCTTACTCCTTAAGTTAACTTTTCGTCCACCCAATGTGATTTAACACATTCACTGGTAGAACAAAATTTAGTGATTGCATTAGTATTGTCAATTTTGTACGAAAAAACTACAAACAGAATGCTATATTATGTATGTCTGTGATCAAACAATGCCTTCCAATCCAAAAAGATTAATACTAAAACAGATTCTGCGAGTAATTTACCAGGATATAAAGTATTTCCGTTCCCAAGTTCCGTTCTGTTCAGTCGGACGTGCATTGTCCAGACATGGTCACGGAGAGAAAGTGATTGGCAAGAGGAGATTTTCGTCTCGACGTCCTGTTCTGGCGTTCTTCCGTGATGCTCGTGATACAATGATATCTTTTCCAGGCTGCAATCGATGAACATAGCCATGCTGCGCATGTCACCGTCCATCGGGTCACGTTTCCGGTAATTAATGGTTCACGTGTTCGCTGGGGTCCTCGCGGTTGTGTTACGTCTGTCGATCGTTGCTTGCATTCATTAGGCTCGGTTTATTGTGCATTCCATTTTCTTCCCGAGGAATCGCAGTTCGTTGGTGGTTCCTAAAAATATTGAATGTGTAGGCGATTGTAACTTCGACTTTGATTGTCGACTTGGGGCACGCGTAGCAATCCTCGAAAATATTGGAAAACAACGAAGCATCGTTATACAGGGACGAACATTACCCCATGTTGGTCCATTTACCCTCTTTGAGAGTCGTTATCTCTAGACAGCTTTGGAAACTGTGAATGGAAAGTTTTGGAACATTGGACTTGAATTCCTAACTTTTCAGTAAAGGTATATTACGCAACTAGGGAACGCAATAGTGCTGTTTCTTCTGCCACGGAACGGTCACGGCTGATACACATGTCTGAAAGATTAAAGGATACGGGAATCGTATGTGAGCTGTGGCGGAGAACGGACGTGTCCTCAAGAAGCGCCCGCTACGGAGAAGATATAATTGTTAAAGGATTGTTAAATGAGTGTTAATGATGTGAAGAGTGTATATATAATAGAATGTATAAAGTATATATAAACTAAAAAAAATTAAGTGGACATAAAAAAAGTACTATTAGTGAGACTAGAATTAATTGAAACTATCATACTAGTGTAGGTGACTAAATTAGATATCATGTAGGAAATAAGTGAAAAATAGAGAATAATTAGATAGTGTAGTGTTAGGATAAGGCAAGCCTAAGTTAGCAAGCAAGAACCTGATATCAAAAGTAAATAATTTACAAGAGTCTATAAGGGAAAGGAGGACCAGAGAAAGATGCCCACGGTGGAGCGCCAAAGAGGTGCTCAGACAGTAAACAACGGAGAAAACAAAGAAGATAAAGGGATAATCCAGAGAGACGTGATAGAGCTGGTAGAGAAAGAAATAGAAGAAATTACAGAGGAAAACACAGGAAGAAATGATGTTAAAGTCGGGGAAAATGGGGAACATAAGCGAAAAGAGAAAAGAAAATAGGCAAGAAAAGAAAGACAAAGTGGACAGAAACCCGGGAAGAGAAGGGAAATCGGAGGAAGAAAACGCGCGCTAACTAACGGTCAGGAGAGAAAAGAGCAGGAATGAGCCAGAAAGTGTAGAAACAAAGGAACCAGTGAAAGTGCTACAGGATTAGTGGAAGACGAAAGAAAGAAAAAGACCATTGGTGGACGAGGAAGAGAGGGAAATGGAAACCAATCAAGAAAAAGGAGCCATGGCAGCTAGGGAGGTGACGCCTGGGAAACGGGAAATGAATCAAGGAACAAAGAAAACTAGGTGGGGGGAGAAAGGAAAAGATAGTTATGGAGATGTGTATAAGTACCACGTGTAATAAGTGAAGAAAAAGTGAAGATAAAGTTAGTAAATAGAAGTTTTGGGAAAGAAGAGTAAAGTCAGTCGGAAAAAAATAAAGAAAAAGGTAAAAGCCCACAAAAGAACAGAATAGATACGAACGAAATACATAGCTATATGAAAAATAGGAAAGGTAAGCTAGATCAATTATACGAGGAGGACATACTGAGTAATGAATATACGGTAACGATAAGTATTGAAAATAACTTTACAGCGAAAAGTAGAAAGAGAAATTTAATCAATATATATAAAATTATCATACCCTTCTCGCAAGTCCGCACTTCTCTTCCGCACCGTTTCATTCTTTAATTACCTTAACCTTAAGACCACCTATCGATACCTGAGTTATAAACCCGAGATGTGACGAAAGTTTCTGTAGAAAGTTTGATCTTGTGAAAGATCTGTGGGGTGTAGAAAAGCGTGTTGCACGATAGAAAAACACCCATTTTACACTGATGGAATCATAAAAGTATTTTGCGATCTAATGATTTTATTACTTTTTAATTCACGGTTATACATGAGTTCCAACGAAGTCGCTTACATTAATGTTAGGATACAGGTAGAATTTTGGTACGCATGAACTTGTTATTTCAAATAGATATTACAACCTTTCAGCTGCATTTAAACTAGCAAAAATGTGATCCAACTAGGTTAGAAAAGGTATCTACCAATTTTGTTTTATCTGGACCTGCTGAGAAAGTAGCTCATTGTAAAAGTTGTCCTTGGTTATTTGCGGTAACCTTACATTTGATTTTTACCTTTATCGAAAAAAAGAAAAACTTTTCCCTCTTTTGGCTTGGTAAAATGGAGAGAAATATTCGGTTCTACCGCTCCTCGTTTCAAATTTTTCGTTCGAGATCAGCAGAGACGCGAATCAATTTATCTGAAATGTTGCAACGACAATAACAAGGCTGTCGTTTCTCTTAGAAATGTGAAATGCTGCAACGATCCTGATGATTTGTCTATAAATTCATGGATTATACACGTGTTTAAGCACACAGTGTCAGGTGTATACGCTCGCAAGGATCACAGGGGATTCTAAAGGCATAAAACAAGGCATAATCAATTTATTATATTATTATAAAATTAAAATAGTGTTTCCAAATAAGTATCAATTAAAAACTAACAATAGTTTGCTTAAAAGCCAATTGTTGCATAAGAAAAACATTGCTAATTAGATAGCGCAGACAAATCAGATGGAAACCAAATTTAATCCAAGTAAAAAGTTACTACGAGTACTAGTCCTATTAAATGCAAAGCCGATTTTTCGCATTTAGTAATGCAAATGACTTACTTCTGTTCATCGGATATAATACATTTCAGCGAAATGTTGCAAGTATGGTTTAAGCCACACTCAGGGCGCATTTAAATTGTAATTTCAGTGGAAAATGGATGCTACCTGGACGGAAATTACGTCCACTCACGTACTTCCTTCGGATCACCGACTAAAACTCTTGTTTGTTTCTTGTTTTGTTCTTAAAATTCACCGTCGCTAAATATTTACACGCTTGACATATTTAGAAAAAGTATGGTATCACTAATATCATCATTCTATAGTAGAACAAACAATTTTCGAATTTTAATCAGAATCACGAATGCTCGTTTATAAGAGGAAATAGGATGCGCATGAAACAGTATGGAGATGCAGTTAAATTAAATAATCTTACAATCATTTCACGAGCCAGAAATACGAGTACGTTAATGAAACGGAAAGCAGTTTGTTCGTAACACCCTATGCAAACTGACTGGGGGGGGGATTGTAGTTATGCGCTTTCCTTGGACACAGGCACAGATAATATGATATGAATCGATAAACTCATTACGGAAATATTATACAATATATATTACACGTGAAAATGTGTTGTAATCAATTTTCAATTATTCTGTTTTTGAGTAGGCTTTCGCTCGACATTTCTTTCTAGCTGCTCAATTACAGTTGTTATACCTATCTCGTATTCAATCATATGTATTTTGTAAAGAATGTAAAAATATGTAGTTATCTGATAGAATCATTGAATCATAGTGATCAACATTAAATTACGAAATGAAGTTGTATCGATCATCAAAAAATCACGCTGATTGCATAAACCGAGAGGACTCTCTTCGGATCTCTGGTTTCAACGTCCACAGTACAAAAACTGGCTTCCACTGTTATCGACAAAATGTATTATAGTATCATCGATGTTCGACCGTAACATGAAGTCGATGATAATGTTAACAGCAAAAGTCAGTTATCGTTTCATCGCTAAAATTTATGTTCGAGAACTCGGCTTTTGGAGGAATTTTTTTATATTACACCTAACTGTGTCTATGTCAAAGGACCACCCACAACTTGTAGAACTGAATAACTCGATCGGTTTGATATTAACTAAAACTCGTCATTTCAACTGTTTCCTGTCTATTCTGACAGGACTGACTGCAACCATGGCTTTTTAACTTCTGTTTTCAAAATCTAACCTTCTTTAGAAGCGACTTCGTCATCTCTTCCTGGCGTATATTAACTGTTGTGGTTAAATTATCATACTGACGATCTACTTAACTGTCAGTCTGAATTTTACCTGTAATCCTCAAATTATTTCTAAACCTTAAGCAATATAATAAGTGATCCGAAGCAAATGTGTGTAGCTTAAGAACTTGTTAAAGAGACTGTAGTCTGTGTCTTGGGATTACTATTAGGATGACTCGTGTCTGTCGTTCGTCAGGTAACGTCTCAACAATTTATGTAATTCTGTTCCAATTTATACATCGCGTTCTAAAATATTTTATTCTGTTTTTCTATGCCCTTTGAAAGCGCTTCCGAAAATTGTTATTTTCTTTGCAATTACAAGCATTCAGACTCACTCGCGTGATACACTCGAAAAACGGTTCTCAGCGAATAAACATTCGACAAAGAAGTTTGCAACTCTCCGGTGCATACCTCGCCAGTCCATTCTTCTTTCATCGTTCTCCTTATCTACGATATTTTGCATGTAATTTATGCAAGTACCAAACGATTCGACTGATTTTATATTATGTCATTTGTAAACGTTACGTACGATATATGTTCCCGAAGAAGACATTTAAACGAATTACTTATAATATTATTATTTACGCTATCGTGCCACTTTAACACGGGATGAAGGCGCAAATTTACGCCTGTTACAACCTCTATTTTCACAAAAGTATTTTAAAAACTTTTAGTTTCTTTTTCGAAGAATTCACCTTTTTTTCTTTAACGTGGGGAGATCCTCATGGATACTTTGGAGCTGGGGAACTCCGGGGGTATGCCGGACTCTTACCGGCTAAAACCCCACGGTGACCGTCCTCGGCGATGCTGGGAGGGGACCGGGAACTCTGGACGAACATGTCTGCCCCCCCCCCCCCCCCCCCGCCTGGGTCCACAATAGTGTCTGAGAGGATTCCCTTTCCGGAGGGGAGTGTAGTCGACGAGACACACTCCCCCGTTCGAGAAATGAGTGATGGCTGGGTCACGCAGCCATCGGACGGACGCGTGCAATGGTCGATACGATTCCCCAATCGTACTGACCACGTCCCATGGACGATACCTGTGCAATTACGCTGGACATGACCACCAAGGTGGTACACCTCGCACGGGTGTCGTCGACTGGGTGTGTGTGTTAGTCATCTTTCTCTACTTGTTTGCTCAGCAGGAAATATGCTATTATCCGAAGTTTCGTCTGGAGAGGATGTTTAAGGTTAATAGGATAATTTAATGGTCTATTTCATTATTAACCTTCTAATTATCTACAGAGGTACGTGGAATCGCACGCTTTGTGCAGGAGTGACACAGTATACCGCATTCAACAAACAGCCGTGACTAGGAAACGTTTGAACCTTTCGACGATACTATAAACTGATCTGTTCCAGTACAACCGTTCAAACTGGGTTATCTAGCACTAAACGTACCAAGCGGGGTTCAAATGAGAGGGGTTCAAAGTTTGTTTTAAAGTTATACCTCCATTCTTATTTCTTTCACTTATTTGATTTTTTGTAAAATTTTATTATACCTAATTATTCAATTTCTCCTATTCTGTTTTTCTCATAGTTCATTTCTTACCGGGATAAATTTTTTACCTACCTTACATACCACGAAGGATCATTTGACCCCTACGAAACTTACGTATTTTTCTGCAATTTTCCAACATGAAACCATAGTTCTACAATCACATACGCCTCTCAAGTTAACGTTTCATTTATCTAAATCCGATATATCTCTTTGGTTTCGGCGTGAGCACTAGAACGACACGATCGGGTCCATATAATGTGATCTATAAACAAGAAAGTTTGAGCAAAGATTTCCAAGCAACACTCCCTTCCATTAGTGAAATGGAAATGCAGTCGTACATTGAAAGTCAAAGAGCAAAGATCAAAACCTACAAGAAATCAAGTTCGACAAGGAACGAACAATTTTTGTTACACTTAATTGGTCTTATCTTTTACTAGAACCCTGAATATGTCCGCGCGGTCGGTGAGACAGTTATGGAAAAAGAATTCGAGAAATAAGCGAAGCGAGTTCAGGCGCGAAAAATTCTATATCTGAAGATGAGCAAAGTGATAAGAAATTATGTTGCAAATTATTTCCTTTAATAAATTAGTAATTTTTTCTTAAAAATTAACATTTATTTCATAAGGGGCCAAATGACCCCTCGTAGTAAGAATAGGTGGGTGTAAAGTGTCGGTATGCTTAGTGCTAGACGCATTGTCGTAGACGCCGCCTTTAACCTTTTGGTACACTCGATAGGTCGCGAATTAAACGCAAAACACCCTGAATTATTCAGGAAGTCGTGGTAAGCTCGAATGTGCTAATTAACCGCCAGTACGTCCTCACGTAAGGTTTCTCCTTAGGTAGAGAATTAAACATCAAAGCAGATATCACATGTGTGTGCGTGTGCGTGTATCGATATAGGGTGAGTAATAAATTGCTGGAATAAGTCCCCTTCGACTTGCCTCAATTAAACCCCCGCTTCGATCGACTCGGATGTGAACTTCGTTAATTGAGTGAATATATTGAATGAATATACATACCTGTATTTGATATTCAATAGAATAATTTAACTAGAATAAACATGGCTAATAATTGACTAGAAACTTGGGAGAATATATAACTTAGCTTTCCAAGTTATTAATTTATATCGTTGGTTATGTAAAAAATATCGGGTAAATATCGGGTAAATATCGCCTAATTCTGGCGAGAACGTATTTCCGCCAGTTTTTCGCGTATTCAACTGGTTTTCGCGTAAACGTTCATGCGCTACATAGAGTAGTCGGTAAGAGAAAGCCATTCTATGTTTAAAATCTTTCCTTGACCTAAATGCTTGTTCTCCTAATTAGTGATAGAGAAATTACGCTTTTATTTATAATAATTAATAATTATAAGAATGCAAGTGAGAAGAACCGAACTTTTATCAGAACCCTTTGTTTTACTGGTGCCCGAATTTCACTGTAAAGCACAAAAGACATCAAAATTTCTAAAACAATTATTTCTTCAGTCGTAACTGTAACAGTTTTCTCGCGTCAATATAACGATCAGATTTATCTATATCTGATTATCTATATTTATTCTGTTCTATGTATTTCTGATTATTATCTATATCTATTATTCTATCTATTTCTGATTATTATCTATATCTATTATCAAAGCATCTTCCAAGACGGTTGCCAAATGCAGAAATTACGATATCGTTCAGGATCAATAACGAATCCATTATTTCTGGGCACGCCACATTCAATGCCACTCGTGAAATGCCTTCGAACGGTACGTTCCATTTACGCACCGAAATTAAGGCACGCTCAGCTTGTGGTGATCGTCCAGTGAACGAATTATAGTTTCTTCTCTTCTTTTCTTTTTATTTTTTTTTTACGTTTTCAACTCTGGTTTCAATCCTGTACCCGAGTAGTAGGTAGGAAGGATGTTCCGCGAAGTTTACGCCTAGGCCACACGCTGAAAAAGAGTCCTCGTTAACGGTTATAAATTATACCACTATCGCTCTCGATCTTCAACCTAGACTTTGGATGACGCCTCCTCGTTTATCCGGAGGATAAAATGTTGGCTTCTACAGAGAATTCTATAAGCAGTTAATTAAATACGGAAAAACGGGGTTTTGCATTAAACTTCCGGTGAAAGTAGACGGGCAGTTTCAAGCTTAAGTATTATGCGACAGATTCTTTACCACCCAGGGAACAGTTTGATTCTGTAACTTTTTAACGTTGTATTTCTTCTTGCATGGATAAAGAATTTTTATTCATAGAGTTAATAGAGTTTGCAGAGTATAGTTTATCGAAACTAATACAATTGTAATTAAGAAATAATTTAGTATCGAAACGTACTGATTCCTGACAATACTTTTTAACTATATTTAAGAAGAACAATTGAAATAATAATTCAATTCAGTTTACTTCATTACAGTTTAAATACAGTATCTATCTCCTGTATTGATTGAGCGTATTGTTTCCTCTTGGGCTTTATTTCTGCCTCGCGTGGAGATGAAAGCAGATAAAACCATTGTCACATTTTGAGTCTGATAAATTACCAGCTGGATTGATCGAATAAAATAACTCTGTACCTACCTTGTACACAGCCTGTTTGCTAAACATGATAGGAGAAAATGCAACGAGTAGTGATGTCATTTAAAGAAGTATACAACTATATTAGATCAATTTCTCACAGCTGAAACTGGAATAACGGTGCTATATTACATTTAAGTTGTTTAGGTTGTACAACATCCTGTAGACCACGCATGATCGTATTACGTAACCGAAATAGCCGAACGGTGGTAAAGAAAAAGGTGATTCATAGAAATGAACTAGTTAGGAAAGTGACCTGCTTTCGAACGGGTCTCTGGAACACGAGTAGTAGGTATTGTTAAGCGGCCAGATCAGAGGCAGTGGGTGTATTAGAGAAAACAAATGCACTGCTGGCCAGGTGGAAAGGTGAACGGTGAGGATGGCGTAGAAGTCGGCGGGCATATAAGACATTATTCGCGAGGGACCCGTAGTTATTCGACGCCTAGAGAAAGTAACGAGAAAGTAGGGTTGGCTTTAATAAGAATAGCTGAATGGAAAGGATTTAGGTATATGGTATTCCTCGATTGAACAACATTTCATGAATATGGTTATTCATGAAAAGTAGAAGCTTTCGTGTAAAAATTGTAGAGTATCGAGATATTTTGTCTACAACTGAAATATATACATTAAATTTGAATAACAACAACCCAAAGTATAACGAGACAAAGTGCAACGAGATATCTCACACGAAGCTAATTTAAATGTCCAGTTCCCTTGTCGAAACTGACTCGGAACAACTTGCTTTATGATCGAAGGTTATTTTAAGTACCGGAAGAAATAAGTAAAAACTTTACTTGAAAACCTCGTCCAACCGCTAACTGGCTGAGCAGGTATATGAAAAGGAGCCGGCATGCGAGTTCACGGTGTCGAAAATTCACTCCCTGCCTCTATCGCGAACTGGGAATCGAGTGGAGTGCGTTCATAATTTAAAGAGTGATCCTGGCGGACAGGAGGAGTCCGCTGAGACTCCATTAATAACCCCGTTGACTCCCGTTTATATACAAAACTTAACCGTGGTGGATGACGTCGAATGTAACTCGAGGGACGTTATTGTTGCGGTGTTACGATAAACGGTGAAGCAACAAGTACGATACTTGAGGAGAGACTTGTGACGTTTCGGTATTCGGTGGCAATGTACCAATGCTCGCTGTGTAGTGCACTTTCGCATTTAGCGCATATGTGATAAATCATGGAGTGGACGTTCGAGTGCGTAGTACGAGACTGTAATAAACCGGGCGATTTTACGTGAAATGAAATAATTTTCGACAGTTATTAACTAATTTATAATGTTTAAATTAAAATATGCGTCTATACATATAAAAAAATCAACTTCACAGTATATTGAAAGGTTTTACTGAACGTAAAATATAAGCAATATAGATATACACAATCTGGAAATAAAATTTACATTTCTAAGTATACCTAATAATTTTTGAACGAAATTTAATGCTGCTGCTTGTAGACATTAATTTTTTCTTCAACATGTCTGCATGTTGAAACAAGTCTCAGATAAATATTCGTTCTTTGTTGTTTGATTATGTGGATAGAATGTTCGTACATAGATCATTCAACCCATGAGAAGAAAACATTTTCCTCGGCATTAATTAATAATTCTCTCAGTGGTTGAATATTTTCTTGAAAAGAAACAAGTATGGAGTTACGCGAGAATAGAAGCATACATGTTCAGATTCCACTGTGTACGACGTAGAAATATGTAAATGTGGAGGACTTCATTTTTTTTTGCATGATCTAACCTGATACAGCTAAGTGTGTGTACACATGTAATTATACATAATCACGCTACTTATCAACTTTAACAATTCACTTTTTTCAAATATTTTTATATTTAATTACATGCTATGATTTTTACGTAAATTTCACACAAATTTTATTTAAAATTTCCTGAGATTCTTTTCAGGTATAAATGACAAAGACATTGCAATCTTCTGTTTTAAATTGCACGTTCCGTTTTTACTAGTTTTTATATATTATTTGGATTGGATGTACAATATCGTAACAATGTTGGTATATGTATATTATAGCTGATGACGCGATTATCGGGCCATGTAGCCGTCGAAATTGGCAAACACCGGTACAATGAACCTTGAATACGTTATGATAGGTTACGATGCGAATCGGATCGCATTCTTTTATTCTAATCGAGAGATTAGATCGATGAGAATCGATCTACTATTTGTCGAAGCAATTATTCAATGTAATGGATTTCTGTTTTTATACTCGATTCCGTCGGATGTGATATATGTACATAGAGAGGCGAGTGCGATCACTGAACATAATAATTAATTTTCTTTTTCTAAAAGAGGATCTCAATGCTATTAATAATAATAGAAAGAATAAACATAGCCTTTAGAGTTTGAACTGTTTTTTGTATCGTTCTTTACTATACGTAGGTATATACGTAGGTAAAAAGTATACGTAAAGTAAACGCACGTCACGTTTAGCAAAAAATATATCTATATTTGCACAATTAGTAATAATTCATATGAGAAATCAGTCTTTAATAAAACATAATCTAGAGCACATTTAAATTGTATTATAATTAACTTTGTTTGTACAATACGTAAAATAACTAATACGGAAAACAAGTTGTTTTCATAACGAATTAATTCATGATATCAGACTGCGATATGTGAGATATTGCAGTAATCTGTACGTTTTAAATATTAAAAGTTATTATAATAACGAACGTCGTGCGATCTCTGTTAATACGATGTTAATAAATAGGATATTCATAGAAATTTTAAGTAAAACAATCTCTTCGAAGACCATCAACTAAATTGTATAGTTTGAACTTTGAGCAAGTAAACGATTCTTGTCACTTCCAGCGACGTTTAATCGGAAATATTTGACGCAGCACACGTCTTTTATCAAGTTGCCTATACAGACATCGCGCAAATTATCATGGAGAACACAAAAGTGTATAGCTTAAGCTAAAACTGCAAAATATTTTATGTTAAAAATTCTGTTTAAACTGTACCGTGAATTCATGGACAACAAAGTCTCGAAATTTCTCTCGATAGCGAAATTTGCTATCGGAATCTATAAAGGTACTGTTAGAAAATGGGTTTTATGAATAATCAATAGCGATTCACTTTTCTATAATTGTTCTTTTATTTCTACACACTGGAAGTGACCTTTCTGACGGAACTGCAGTTAAAACATATTGAAATATATATCTGTAAAGAAATGCCATCTCTTCTCATTCGAGAACAAGAGATTCATTTTTGTATTTGGTTTCCAATGAAAAGCAACAGGTACCGTACGCCCGAAAACATAAAACGCGAAAGGTTAAGAGAACATGGGAAAGGCACATGGGAAAGGTAAAGGTTGACTTTGCAGTGCCAATTGGAAGTTTATCCGAAATCCATTAATTATTGGAATTGTGGAGGAGGTTGGTTATTTGAATGATCTGACTAAGTTCGTAGGATGTTCACTTTTCTCTTTTATTTCTGGAGCGTCTGCACTCGTTTCGTTCTCGAGATCAACTGTGTCTTTTTTTTGGTTCTCTCGTGTGCAGCCGCGTTTATACAAATTCTTTCCGTTGCATGATTGGCTAAGTATTTGTTTATCTAGGTGCCGCCTCTTCTTGCGCCCTTAGCGCGTTTGCTTGGAAGGGCGGCAGCAGGTATAGTGGGGGCATTTTGTTATTTTAACATTTGGCAATGTAGCGGGGTTTCCACTGGGTCTGGTTCCTCTCACGTCAAGGCTGTAGCCTCTTGACCGTAGGCCTAGACCCTTTTTGGAAACCCTCGATTTATGGAGTCCGCGTGTGTTACTGAGGTCGTCGACTAAGATTTACAACTAACATGTGGAGAAAGTTCGCTAAGGACGTCTTCTCAAAAGTAACTTATTTGTGCGCATACCATAAATCGTTCTAGCTGCTTGTAGCGAAAAAGGTCTTCTATTATACCTCGATGCTAGCCGCTACAGAATAAAAACTCTGCTCGCCGACGTGGTTCGCATCAAACACATTTCGGCATACGGGTTACGTCAGATACTTTTCCTCTGTATTAAAACCAATGCAAATTTATAATTTTTAGAGCAATTTCTTGTACGTCACCCCATCCTTTTTTGAAAAATAATTTACAAGAGGACCGTAAGGTACCGATAATATTTCATTTTGAAGCGAATTAACATTATATACTGTAGGACACTTTCAATTCCGGAAAAGCTCTTGAAATTGTAGAAGATTTCGATCCGGGTGCTCACAGAAGAAATGTATCGTAGATACTGTTAATAGATAAATATGAACTTTATTAACTAACGAGCTTATCTACTAGACATTTGTTCTTCCTAACTCCCTTCCACTTATTCCCTTTCCAAGCACTTTTCTTTCACACCTCGACCTCTTGAACCCAGTCGCACGCAGTCACTCTATTTATTTCGTTCTAAACATTCTGGCGCCCACGCATATGTATATGAGTATAGTTTTAAACTAACAAAAACAGAAAATTCAAAACTGCAAAAATTCAATGTACACATAAGTTCCCGACCAGAAAAATTTCCTCTATCCACCTGTGACCTATCACCTATATCCGTTTAATACATCGCGTGCGTGCCCGAATATTTTCCCAGATTTACCTTTCAATCGGTTATTCGAACAAAATTAGCTCTTGAATAAAGGATACAAATTTAAGCCCAGACTGAAACTCTCCTCTTTCTCCAGCCGTTATTACATTGCTAGACTCATTGATATTTGCATTTGTATTGAACGCGATAGCGTCTACGTACCATGAGAATTTTTATCCTACAACCGGGGTTAGAACGAAATTTCCAGACACCTGTTTCGAGGAAGCAATTAGTTGAAAATCGAAAGCAAAATTCGAATTAAGAAACTTGTTCGTGAAATGTACACAGACTAACTATTCCGTTTCACTGAAACATCGTTTCGAAATTAATTTTATGAAACAAGCTTCTAATGCCGAGTTGCTTACCGCTCGTCAGCAATCGCATTTATCTTCTGAAATAAGAACGATCGGGCGTTCTTGAAGCCGAGCGGAAAAGGGAAAACGATAGGCACTGCGGGAGAAAGTTTCTATTTGCGGTCTACTTACACATCGTTTAATGGAATTTAGAGTCTTGCGAGCTGTGAAACGGAAACGCGGCTGAATGGTGTCGATGTAAACAGAAATCACTTAGTTAACTTGGACCGGTGCGCCTGAAAAGCACACTTGTAAGTCCACGAGTAAATTTATGGTTTATTACCATCTGTTCGATCGATACGATTTACGTGTTTTAAGAAACGGAATCCTGGATATAAACAGTGAAGGAAACCTATCGATTCGAAACTTTCACAGTCGTCAGTTTTCTTAAGCGATAATGCCCTCACTGTTCGTTGTAATTCAAGTATAATATAATATTCTAATATTACTTGCAGATTTTCGTCGCAATAGAATACCATTCTCAATAGCTTTTCTCAAAAACCAATCTGTCCCGTTGCGATTAAGGCACGTTATCCTTTATTCATCTGGCTGGACTATATTATTATACATATATTAAGAACACTGGGATAGACGAACGATGTATCGGTTAAGTATGAAATATAATAATAACAGACGAGATCATTTACTGTTCAAGAAAATAATTCAATGAAATTTATATCCTTGGATCATATTACTACGTAATTTGAAACCATTTCAATTGCTTTAGAACTAACATATCATTTGTATTTGTGTTAATAGTATACACTGAAAATACGTCTATCCAGAGCTCTAAATATTTCGATACAACTTTCTCTACGAAAGAAATTAAAATTACTTGTAAAATAAATATTATAATATTCCATGCAGTTTAATAATTATTATTTTACCTTACTCGATGTACCCAGTGATCTAAAAATATTCAATGATGCGAATATTACGGGCAATATTTCTCATTAAAATGTAACAAAACATTGCACGGTGTATTACGACTTCATTGGATGCGTAACGCGTGTAATAAATTTTAAAAGTCAATTTTTCTGAACATTTAGGACGAATAAAACGTACCAACCGGTTTCTGTTTAACTTTGATAACCTAAACCTTGTAATAATAATAGTAATAATAATTTCAACATTTCCTAATGAATTAGTGTAATTAAGATTTGCTTAAGAAAGACAACGTGTACAAGATTCATACGAAGTTGATAATAAATTCCAGAATTTATTAGTACCAAATTATGTGCGAGATCATTGTATCGATGTTTTTAATGCTAGCAGAATAGTATTTTCAAACAAACTTATTAGTAAAATTGTAATTTTTAATAATTTCATCGACTTAATCATTCTCTCGTGTTTCATATCGAAAAACTTCACTAAGAAGTCATTTATTTTATAGTAAGTCGTTACTTTTTCTTTTTTATGGATCAATGAGCTCTTCTGGCATCCACTGTGGACGGGGGTATAGCTCTCGCCTCTTACACAAGCTATGCAACAGCTGATTGGGCCTAAATCAGACGGAAAGGTGAACTCGTAAAAAACTTTTATGGAGTTATAAACAATTTTGTTGATTACCCTAAATGTAATGGTTATAAACTATGTAATGATTATAAAATAAGCAAGTAAATAATGAAAGCAAATGTTCATTGCAGGTAATTCATCGAGGCTTCAGAAAATAATTTTGTTCTTGCATGGAAGTGACTTCCGTAACCGTAAACCTGATTGATGAAAGTCTCGTTGTTGGTGATTGTGCAAATGGCCAATTAAGCATTGATTGTAAAAAAGACCAGTATGATACCATTATAATTGCCATAAAAGATGTGGCAAAAGGTAATAATGAAATCAATCTCTTTTTAATCGTAGGTAGTACTTTGGCATATTCCTGGTAAAATCGAGAAAGTAGAGAGGGCGGTTGTGCATACCCCTGCTCAGATAAAACTCCCAAAGATCACGATAAGGGGTCTGATTACGTGGATGCAGGAGGGACTAGGAACATCCATTGTCAGATCTATGGCAATGTCCTCATTTACAGGATGGTCAGAAGGCAGGCAGCTGTGACTAAAATTATTTGGATTTCACCGTATGATTCGTTGAATACGAATGGGTGTCGTTAGTCACACACATACGACACCCGACAGACGTTTGGTACATTCAGGATTTCTACATAATTAATTGTAGTGTGGCGGCTACGATTCCTGGTATTTTCTAGTCGTAAATTCTCTAAAGAAATAACAATGCGTTCCTACGACACAGCGCAGGTCTGGCCACCGCGGGTTAGCACTTGGCGATCAGGCCCGCGCGTTTCCTAAACCCGATACCCGTCTGGTTTGTGTCCATCATCTGGGCCAAGCAATTGTTTCCCTTAAGATTTCGTCGCGACTGAGCATTGCCAGTCGCGTACGGCAGATCCTTAAACTTGGTTTATTTACGACCAATTTCCGTCCGTTACGTTTCGTGGAAACGTTCACTCTCCTCGTCTGTGCATCTATCCTTTTCATTCTGGGATTTCCCATCCTTTTCTATACGCATTTTTAAGGGACGACATTTTCGTCCTCGCGACAGTTCGATTCGGACAGTTCGGTTAGAACGACGCAAGCACATAGTTCTGTTAGAACAACGCTAGCATATAGTTCGGTTAGAACAGTTCGGCGAGAACACCCTGTTCGTTAGAGCAACCTCCATATTCGTTAAGAATTGTGAGGTCAAGTTGAGTTTCACTAGAGTCGCGTAGCGACGTAAAAGAAATCGTAGTCATAGCACCGCCCCCAACACTAAGAACTGTTGTTTTATTGTTGTTTCGCCATCGTTGGCTATTGTTGATTGTTGTATATTAAATTGTGGGCAAAAAAGGTTGAGTGTGGTTTCTTACTCCCGTTACATTGCCCTCAGTAGCATATGTCAAATGTGATAGTAATGTTACACACGGTATTTCAAAATTATTAGTCAATGTATATAGTATTATTTTCTTTTACACAGTTATACTGCTATCTCGTGGAGCAGTTTCTACGGTTTCGTCGAAATTAATTCCGACGCGAATTGTTGGCAGCGTCGAATTGTGGGATTTCGTGGTGGAATCCGAAGAATCGTGTATCCTGCAGAGCTTGTCGGATTGCATAATCACAGGAATTTATACCCATGAGTTATAATTATTGTGACGAGTAAACGACCTTCATATAATATGATTTTGTTACGTTTTATCGACTTGAAAAAACTAGTAAAAACTAGTAAAAATTACGGAATAATGGTTAGAAACAACTACGAAATTATTGAGAGGAAAAGTGTTAAGCCCCAGGCCTTGATCAATAGCGTGGATTTACGACATTTCTATAGCTCATTGTACTTTAGTCCCCTTTTTTGCAAGCCAGAAGGTCAAGGCACTCTAGCTTTCGTCTCTACATTCAGTGGTAATTGACGTATCATAAATTCAGAACAATAGTGACCTTGCAGTAAGCAAATGTAGTATAAGCTCTTTGACTTGATCCCCAACCCCACACCTTCACAACCCACAACCTTCACCTTGCGAGGAATATGGGTGAGCGTTTCGTCCTTGGGCCAGTCAGTCCTACCTGGCGGTGAAATATTCTTCATTCGCTAGCTTGGTCACTGCCTAGTTTTAAAATAGTCTATTGAAGCCATAATATAATCACTAGATTTAAGACATAGACTTAGAAGACACATATTGTAGAATAAAAAATCGTAATCGTAATAGAATAAACTCTTGTTGAGCAAAAGCTCAATATAAATAGTTTCATTTGACATACATTAGTTCCTCATTTCTGAGATGGCCTTCGATCCTTAGAGCACAATTCGATTAGTCGGCACAGACATGCGAATATCAATCAGTCCCGAACAATCACCAAATCAATCAAGGGCATAACAAAGAGATTAGCTAAAAGACAGAGAAACGTAAGCGGAAAGAGGCAACTGGACAAAAAATAAGCGCCCCTAAAGTAATACATATCGAAGTTTAGTACATATGTTTCGGGAATGAGAAATTACTAATGAGACATTGCATTAATTATATATATATATATAAAAGGTAAAAAAGGTTTTTCTGTATACGAGTTGCACAGAAAGTATCGGCATTGGGTATTTACAAGGATGAAAAGATTCTTGGAATGCTTGAAATAATTTTAGAAGTAGCTCTCGTTCCTTTTATGTAAGTATACCTCTTCTAAAATTATTTCAAGCATACCAAGAAAATATTCCAAGCATACCAAATTTTCTTCTTTGTAAATACCCAATGCCGATTCTATATATATAAATCATATCAGACGTCTTTAATGAATTAATGGAGGAACGAGTTTTTAGACTAAATCGTAGGAGGTAATCGAAGAAGCACGTGAAAAATGAAAAGAAACGGAGCTGCAGCACATATGCAGAAAGTGATTTTAGAAAAAAAAGTGCAACTCGTATACAGAAAAACCTTTTTTACCTTTTTTTTCATTTAGGTGCGTTTAGTAGTACTTACATACAATTTAAGTTATTATATATATATATATGTATATGGCTTTCAGAATTGTTGGCTAACAACAACCAAAATATCTGTCAATACTAAATATATAGTTAAACATCTGCTGAAATCTGACGGATAAATGAACATATAACATGCGTGATACGCTAGAGTACGGCCGTAGATGGCTATGGAAATGATGTCACGCGGCACAAATGACATCACAGGGCCCTTACTGTGACAAAGTTGTGTTGTCGGGGTAGATGGCTACGGATTTGCTGACACTCCTCAGAAGTGGTAATACAGTGCCGGTATCGTATCGGTACAATCTTGCTGTGTGTTGTCTGAGTTAATATTTTAATATTCGTAAGGCATACTTCCAATGCGTTACAACATAGCAATTATTATATCTACTTAAATAATTTACACTTTGATTTATATCTGGCTTTGTGCTTGATCTTATATATAAAAGTGTGCCAATTAAATTTCTATACTTAATATTCGATTTACAATTTTCAAATTTATCTCCATAGGAGTATTGTATAGCTTACTATTTTGTATCTGATTTTTAATCGCTAAGGATTCTATGTATGCTTGTTTCATCGCTATAACCTTTCGGTTGACTGACATATTAAACGTAACGGTCCCATTATATCGTTAATAATTAAAAATAATTATAAATAATAAAAAATACAAATAAAATGTATAGATAGTATAGATGATAAACAAATATATGAAATAAATCAAATAAATGTAAATATTTCGGCAAGCGCATATCCACAGTAGATCGACGCCAGCGATGTGCATGCGCAACCGACTACCCGTCTCTATTTGTACTTGTGGAAGTACAAATAGAGGTGCAGGAGCGCTTGGCTCAAGTCTTGCCCGACTGAGACCGCTTCGGGTGTGAGATTTAACCAGCTCCCCGATTAAGCGACTTTGAACATAGGTTAGCGACTGTAGACAGATAAGAGAATATTCGGTATATAGGGTAGCTTTAATTAAATATATATTGTAACTTTTACTTGTTGTAGTTTTCTTGAATAAATTGTTATATTGTTATCATATAGAAAAAGATTTAGTCCTGTGAATTTTAGTTTTTAACCACGCGGACGAGCCCATCCCCTCTCTTTTCAATCATACAAGCCGTTCTATTGGGAAGCCACTCTTTTTGTTTGAACGCAGTGATTTCTCTTGGTAGAGACGTTACAATATACCTCGGAGCTTATTTTGCCATTCAAAAATACCGTAGCTACATCCATTTGTTCTATAACTAAACCGAACTGACAACAAACGGAAAGCAAAAATTTTAAAGTTTGCATTTTTGCTACGGGAGCGTATATGTCGTCAATAACATTTGTCTGCTGAAGTTCCCTTAGAATTAATCTCACTTTATATGCATCATCAGATTTCTTACTATAAACCCATTTTACATTTAGTATTTCTTCTGCATTTTCTATGTCTACTAACTTCCATGTTTTATTCTCATTTAAACTCTCTATTTCTTTGTCCATAGCCTTAATGCAATTTCCACTTTCATTATAATTTAGCGCCTCCTTAAACGTACAAGGAGTATCTCTTTTACAATAGTTCATATAAATGCTATTAGCACTATTCGCTTGATATCTTTCCGTTTTCTTTTCTCGAGTTGATCTACGTGGAATTAATAATTCTGAATTTCTAGCATTATGTTTTACTTTAATTTTGTTTTCATCTTTCTTATCTTCGATTTCGAATAAACTTGCGCTTAAAGTTTCACACTCATTACTCTCACATTTATCATCATCATTATCCAGACCAATGCACTTTACATACTTTTCTATAAATTCAACATGTCTCGCAACTACTATTTTATTGTTTACAAGAACTCTATATCCGACCTCACAATAGCCAAATAGTACTCCCAAATCTACGTTCGCATCCTATTTCGATTTTCTACATTGTTCTGGGCGTCTTACAAAAACTCTTACTGTATAATTTTAAGTTTTCGACATCGGTTTTTTTAAAGAAATATCTCATATGGAGCTTTCTTTTCTATTGTATTCGCTAATGAACGAGTTTTTAAATAAGCTGCCGCTGTTACAGTTTTGCAGCTAACCTCTCTTATGTATTTTTGCTTTCTCTAATAAACATTGCGCCGTATTCATTATTATTATATTAAACCTTTCGGCTGTCCCATTCAGTTTATGCACATAGACTGGACAACTATTTATAGTTATTCCTTTTTGTCGAACAAATTTATAAAATTTCTATTTTATTAACATATTGAGTTAAACAATTAAGTACTTCATCCTTCGTTTTAATGCAATAAATTTTTGCTATTTTAATGTAATCATCACTAAATGAGACAAAATACTTTTCACCATTTAAACCTATTGTTTTGAAAGGACCGCATTCGTTTGTATGAATAATTTTTAAAATATCTTTAGCTTTTGTTCTATCATCATCAAATGGTAAATTGTGCACTTTGTTTTCAATGCAGATTCTACATTTCATAAATTCCGATTCAAGTTCGTTTGGTGTATTCTCTAATAATTGTTGTTTACATAATGTGTTTAGATATCTAAAATTTACATGTCCTAACTTTTTGTGCCAGCGGTCACATTCATTTCATTTCTCCTTCAAACTCATGTTTTTACTATAGTCGACTGTGTTTACAAAATTCACACTATATCTCAAAGTACTTTTTATTTTGTAGTTCGATTTTCTTTGTATGCTACAGCTATTAATACATTATCCTCATTTATAATTTTTGCTATATTTGCCTTTGAAATAACCGCACTGTTTTCTGTTAATTTCTCGAAACTTATTAAATTTATATTCATCTTCTCGGCATAATAAACATCATTTATATTTATTTCATTCTGTTTACCAAACGCATCAAAATAGTTTACTACGTTTCCAATTTTTGTTATTTTAATGTATTTATTGTCACCTAGGTATATATTTACTGGTTCTATAAAATCAATACATTTATCAAAGTAATCTTTATTATCAATTATGTGGGCCGTACTCTCACTATCTAATAACTACTGTATTTCATTACCTAGCCTTCCTTGACTACATTCATCATGTGCCGCATGCCCCGTAGTTATCTATACACTCGCGCCTTTGCCGCTCTACCTCTTATGCTTCGTGTTGACCTTTGCCATTTTGTGCCGCTGTGGCCTGCTTGGCCGCCATTTCGACATTCTCGTGCGAAATGCTCGGTTTTCTCACATTGGAAACATCTTCCCTTTTGATCTCTTTTTGCAGTGAACACATTCCAGCTTCTTTCATCATGATCGTTATTAGTTTCCGTTTCGGCAATTTGGATTTTATTTTTCGTATATGCTGTTGTTTGATCCTCCTTTTTTAAATGTGTCTATTTAGTCATATGTAACTATACTGGCTCGGCAACGTGTTCAACATATAGTGTAATTTTTCCTTCTCATTTAACTTTACACCTGCGATTTTCAATTCATTTACTGATTTTTCAAATTCACTGAAAAATGTTGCTGTATCACTATACTTTCCTAGTTTTATACTTTCTAACTTATTTCTGCACACAATTTGTAGCGTGGGAGACTTTTTCAAATACATATCTCCATTTTCCAATTTCTTTATTATTTTATAAGCTGTTCTTTCTTCGCAAGCAAATTCCAATTGTTTATTTGATATAGCACTATAAATCAGATTTACTGCCTTTAAATAATTTTCCTCCCAGTCCTCCTTATCTGCCGCAACTTTTTCTCTGTTTATCACTACATTACATTATTTTAACTTTAAATACATTATAATTCTTTTCTTTCATATACTATAATCTTCACCATCAAACGCTGGTAAAACACTTCCTTGGTATTGTGATTTCCTTTTTTTCCATGTCGCCTTTTTGTTTCTGTTTGGTATTGCTCACGGGTTATCGGGATGGATACTGATGGTTCGGGCTTGGCCGATTTTGTACAGTGATATACCGACAAAAAAAAAACTATTTTCTGCTGGGCGAAGGTACCATCTTCCTGATAGAGGAAGGAGCAAACTAAGATTCCGATTTCGTAATACTCTTTATCTCGCACGCGTCGACTGCTGGAGCACTAAGTCAGTTCTAAAGTATCCAAGCGAAGATCTGGAAAATTACTATTCTTAAGTATGTCGTTGTGGGGGTTTACTTTAAACCCGGCCCCGGAAGGGGGCGCGAGAATGCTTCCTCGCCTCATAGGGCATACGCGTAAAATAAATTGCCCATCCTAGCCCCCTAGCGGACCACTGCTTTGGTCCGGGGCTAGGAAAATACGGCACCACTGTTATCGTCATTTGGGCATGCTTAACACACCCATCCGTTTACTAAAAACGTGGCTGCATATAACGACACCTATCGTCGCTAGTCGCTCTCTTTGAGGAAAGGACCTCTTTTAGTCTTGACTCATAGCCGGCTGAAAGATTTTTGATCTACGAATTGAATGGATAAGTGTTAACACTCTGACCTTTTTTGAATTAGGATGGATCAGTTTGGCCAAATTTATAAATGATTCAGACTGCTAGCCTCAGTCTTATTCAATCTTGCTCTACGAAAGTGTCTCAGACTAGCTTGGGCAAATTAATAATGCACCAAACCTCCGAGTTCCAGTTTAATTCGATAGCCCCAGAGCCCCGTTAGCCATCGGGCAAGCCCGACGCCCAGGTTCCACCACGAGGAGGTGGGGATGGGTACTCCCTGGACACCCAGGTTCTCGAATCCGTCGTTGTGGGGGTTGAGATACACGGATAGGTCCAAAATCAGATTATACCAAGTGGTGAGGGAAACGGCCGAATTGAACAACAATTTGAACTAAGTGGCTGCCCTCAACCGAGCTCGCTCTCAGGCGCCGAGTTGCGCTTAAGTGATGCACGCGGAAATTCCGTGGATCTCCATCAACGACCGGAGTCATCGATAACCTTAAGAAACACTTCAGCTGTGAAATACATGAGACATCGAAATTAATATGAACCGAAGGGTTTTCTCGCATAATAGGCTGAGAAAGGAAATTCTAGTACCGAAAAAAATACAAATGTCATGGTCTCAAAATAATTATCGCTGCTCCGAACAGAACTAAGACTAATGGAATATTTACAAACAGGCAAGAGCCCCTAATAACTAACGCCAAGATGGGTGACATACCCGTTTTGGCGTAAACAGCTTGTTCTTAAACGTTCCTTTGTGTTCAGAATTTTCCTTTGTTTGATCTCCAATGTTCTAGCTACTTCCTTTATCTTGAGCGTTCTTTCGTGTTCAGACAATTAACTACGAATCTCTAACCAGGGATTTAATGTTTCACTATTTTCACAATACCAAATCCTCCTTCCGATAGGCATAAACAAAAGAGCAGCGCATCGCTAGTCGCTGCCCAAACTTACATAGGGAGGTGGAGACACATGCTGGTGTAGTACGAACACTCATTACCATATATAAATGTACTATTTTCAACAACTATATATGACTATATATAATATATAATAATTATATGTAATATATATAAAATAAAGAATACAGAAATCAAAACAGCAAGCTTGTTAACTCTTTAAATTTATATATACTTCTCACAGCAATTTTTTGAGATTCGAAGTATAAGTTCACAAAGTAAAAATTACGATTATTTAACATTTTCCAGCACTTAATTTTGAGTTTTATGCAATTGACATTCGTCTATCATTTTTTCGAATGCTGCAATCGGTTCGTTACAATCTTTTGGATATTCTACAATCGTTTCCGGCTAGAAAAGAAGAGGTGTCGATGAAAAATATCGCGGGTTGAGTTGCATCCTGCATCGAACAGCCAGTCGGCGGTGGATGGTAGACGGAACGGAGGGATATTTTATGGAGCAGTTCCGTGGTAATGATGGTGTTTTTACATGCAGGCAAGAAAGCTATTTACTGGAGTAATCTGCAGTTATCTGATACGCAGACAAACAGAAGTCACTCGTTTATATTATAGAATCACGCCAGTTGCCGAAATAGTGGAGAACGAGTGATCGCGATGAGTCCATCAAATTCTCTTGTTTTATTGACCCTTGCGTTGCGAGGAGATGTTAAAAAATTTTCCTTCTTCCTCTACGATATACATAGTAACAGTAGAAGTCTCTTTTTCCATAAAAATTTAAGTATCTTCCTTAAAAGAGTATTGGCATTATCATACACATTTAAAAATGTACGGTTCCATAAAAACAAACAAGTATGTTTCGCATGTCTGCCTATAGAAAAGATAGCCGAATCCAATAAGCCCTTTTATCTGTCAGCATATTTCATTCCTTCAAAACTATTCAACCCTTCCCTTCTTACCATAATATAATACTTTCAAAGGTATTCTAAGAATTTGATGGACAACTGATGCAGAGAAATATTTTTTCGTATATTGCGAACTAATCGCGTATTCTATGCTTAATGGGAGTACGGATGAGGAATATCAGGGGAAAGTAACAACATTCGCGGAACAGATGATTCCACGAGCAAACTTCGTACCCGATTAGATGATATTTGGGGCAAGATTGAATGGTGCTCTGCCGAAGCTATAACAATTCGCTTTCTTTGTCGGAACGAAATTCACTTAAGCGCGCGTCGGAACGAAAAGTGTACGCGAATTTTCGGTGACTCGTACGTGGTATGGTATTGCTAATATACCAGAAGCTATCATTCAGACTTGGAAAGACTTTCGGTTACAGCCGAAGAGGTATCGACTGCGGCTGCAGCGTGATTGGAATAGAAAGTTCAGATATAAGATAAAGTCTAATTTAATGCTAATTATTGGAAATTGGTTCATCTATATCATATCTTTGAGTAGATACAGTACAGATTTTTTTTTTCTAAGGAACGATAGAAGGGAGAAAGAAAAGGGGAAAATGAAATGGACCGGTAAAAAGGACTTTCTTTCCCAAGGAGAATACATAGCGGCAGGTGAAGAACGTCACATTAGCAAACGACGAGGTAGGGTCGGTGAGGGTGGCGGACAATTTAAATTTTCTCTCATCCTATTAACGCAAGGATACTGTAAAATGATAAATAAAAGCGCAGCCATGTTCATTACGAAGAAAGATCTCATCAAACTCTCCATTTACATTCTGCCACCGTGCACGACTCTCGTTTTCTTGTAATTGTGTATTTTCTTCTTTCGATAAAGATTTCTCGGCTACACGGCACCCGTGCTCAGTCTGCTTTAAAGGGCGAATGTGAAACATAGCTCCCTTTGTGTATGTTGTTATGTGGTTTCGAGTGAAGAAATAGATTCTAACGAGAAATTACTGGTCCTAGTAGTTAACCGCTGCTGTTCGTAAGTATTTAATTACTGCTGGAATTGCATCAAAGGGTACACGATCTTATTACGAATTTGTACTAAAGTTACTTTTTTTTGTACAAATTTAAAGATACTCTTAAGTTTTTATATTTTAAACAACCGATCTACTCGAATTACTAAATAGTATAATTCGCGAAAGTTTGAATAGTGACAGCTTCGAATCGTTCGATTAAAATGAATGCAAGTCAGTGAATTTTCGTAGACTTCTCGTTATTTCTACTGTTTTATTGTATAACAGTGATGCACAGTAATTTCGTTAGGTTCGATATAATAAACGTTGTACCTATTAAATTTGGTACTCGGAGCTACAATAAACCACAGTATTTAAGCTGAAAGTGAACAAAGGAATATATTTCTGAAAAAATCATCTCTACACCTATCTTTATCGCCAAGAGTTTCTGCGCAACTAAATGTCAATCTCAGTCTGGCCTTTTCTACCTCTTCTATCCAAAAACAGGTGACAAACGCCGCTCGGCGATTCCGACAACAGAACGAGAACATTCTATGCTGGAGAAATCACACAAAGTATTCACATCAATAATTACCCTCTAAATACTGCAACCGTTACGTAGTTTTGATGTGAAATTATTACTTTCAAAAATGAAATCCAAACGAACGATATATTTGCCATGTAAATAGCATTTGCGTTAGTAAACTCGGAGGTACGTAATGTAAATATAAATATCGACTGCAATAATTGGCCGCACTGTGGAAGATGTATTGGCATTCAAAATAATAGGGAAATAAAAATATTGCAGGCTCTTGAATGGAAATACTTCAATGTCAAGTAGCTATAACATCAATTAAAATAAAATATATTTTTTGTTTTTAGAATTGTTATACGTGTCTAACTTTCTCGGATGCGCGGTCATTTTATCGTGCTGATAAAAAGACAGCTTCTTATCGTTCTTAAGAACATTTCAACCTTTACCACTTTTGTAATTATACAAAGGGATGCAAATGTACCGCAGTCATCTGCTAAGTTATTTTGGAACGTGCACCCTTCCAGTTTTATATCTTTAACGAGGGTTAAAATGATATTGAAAATCTTCTTAAAATTTATTTCACAATAATCGATTAACGTATATTCCGTGAAATTTATGATTTTGGGTACAGGTTTTTAGCAGCATTTTCATAGCATTCGATAGAAAAATTTTGTATAGACATGAAATGGTCGTTTCGATGAAATATTTAAAGAAGAAGAATCTTTCTGAAGAGTTTTTCAACTGGTCCTAAACAAATAGGTTGTATGAAGTAGCAGCAATAAAAAATGAAAAGAACAGATAATCTGAAGTGGGGTGTAGTTATTGTTTATCAACTTGATTTATATATTTACGCTTGAAAATATCAATGGCCAATTTACTATTTAATGTGAACGTTTAAGTGAAATATCATATTAAAACCGGGGTAAAATGTGTTTATTAAAATTAACAGCACACTTATAATAGATATATGTGCCGGGCCAGAGAAGTGATAAATAATACAAACGGCAATTCTACAAATGCAATAATTCTAAATAAGAATGTAACTCGGGCAATGTTCTCTTTTATTTCTCGAATCTCAGACTCTCAATTTCCTTAGTAATCCATATTTTTAATTAGTATAATTGAACAATCCAAAAACATATTATTTCCCATAATATTTAGAGATTATTCATTAATAACCAATTTAACTTCTGAGTGGCTTAAATAGCACACCGCTAAATTATTTTTAAAAATTATATTTTGGAAATGAAGAAAATCTCAATTTAATTAATACCAATAATTTATTCGCTGTAACAATATTTTGTTGCTCATGTATTGTAATACTATAAATTAATTACATTATCGATAGTTAAGCGCCAGGTAATAGAAATGAATTTGTTCTACTTAATCGTGTGGGTGGGTGGTTGATGAATTGACGATTAGGACATTCGCTGTAACAAAGACAATAGTATACATATAAAGCAACGTTCGTGGACATTTTGTTACTTACTTGTGACTTTAGGTATGGCCAATCGTATTTGGAATTTAATGGTCCTTGGCCAGAGAATGTTGGGAATGGTTTTTCGTGTGTTGATACCGGCATAGTTGGTATAAATACAAATACTGGACAAAATACCGCAAATATTTCCAAGACAAACATCATCATCTTCATATTGTATATTTAATTTCTGTAATCTGGAAATTAAAATTTTCAGTGTTCCTCCTATGTTATTATTCATATTTGTATGGTTATAAATAACATACGCGTATCAATCAAAAATTTATTAAGTAATTAAGTCGTAATTAATACGCGGAACTGAATTTTGTTTAAAATCAAACGCACGATATTTCTTGAAAGTAGTAATTAACAATGTTATGTGTAACTTATCTCTTTACGCAACCGGCACTATGCTTTTGATACCGAATAATCAGTTTCTCACCTCTTCTTGTATACCAATCAATCTTACCATGTCAGTGTTTGCACGAACACACACACACACATACACATAAAGTTTCGTACACAATGCTGCTTCACTGCTGCGAATACCGTGTGGTCTCTTTTTATCACGGGTCGCATGAGCCAGTGTCAGACAACGTTTCGTTTTATCATCGACAGTGTGTATGTCTTTAACAGGGATTTCCCTAAGAATGGACTTTCCTTGACGGTTCTTCATTTCGCTACCATGAACAGAGTGCATATTACACATACAGAGTTGTACGATTGATGTTGGCATTGTTTTCGAATAACTGGTGTCAAAGGGAGGATTTACAATTAGAAAATATTCTTTTCCATTGAATAATTTAGAAGTAAATCATTTGAGAAAGTTAATTTTAAATGCGAAAGACTGACAAGGAGCGCGTATAAATCGTTCCTTGAATTACAATTAGTGTTGTCATACCTTCTACCGATTTTGTGCAGATGTGAGTTACCCCTGGCATTATTTTCCATTATTTGTTCCAACCCACTCGTGTATGTACAAGTTTTCGGTACAATGTCGTTTAATCGTTATACTTTACGCACTCATTGTGTTCCAATACATTAATATCGTATCCACTTCTGCAATACCTGTTCAACACTCGTGGTCAATTTGAAAATATATAATACATACGTGCAGCTATTTTCTCCAGTTTTCGCCCATCAAATGAAGAAACTAACAATCAGTTCTTGGTTTAACACATTCCCTTCTTTCAAGAACTAATGGCAAAGTCTGTCCAATAAGTCGTTAAATCTGTTCAGTAGATCAAAAGTGTATACATAACCTGCAGGCCGTCAGATAGAACGCTGAATGAATGTTTTTACTAGCTTTACGCTCGAGTAACGTTGTGAAAATTAAATGCGAATTCTACTTGCGAAGAAAGAGAGTTGTAAATTATTAAGTTGTCAATAAAATTGCGTCATGGTAAATGGTGATGCCCAGAATTTTATTTTTTCTCACAAAGGAAAACAGTACTAAATGTAAAACATTTTGCGTCATCAACGGAACGTAGCTATAAAAATTGTTATTCTCAACGAAGAAGTTTTGATATCGGTGTTAGTTAGATAACAATCAATCAGAGGGAATGAAAGGGGAACGCTTATTCGTCTACACCCTGGCTCGCGATAATAAAGGCCGCCGAAAGATACTTGGGTGTAATATATTCATACAGTCGCGCGCATTATTTTCACATGTGGAAATTCATCACGAGCGGGATTCTTTCACTGAGCTTCAAGCTTTCTATGGCTCTTTTGTTTATCATCCGCTGAATGGCAGTTCAGATAGATAAATTACGCTATGTCTTGGGACTAATCCATATACGTACCTCTCTTCATTTGTCGCTTAAAATGCATCCACACTGGAATGCTTATTTCGCTCGTAGAATGTACTACTATAGAACAGTTACTGGGCTAAAATTTAAATAAAAACGTTATTAACATAATTAAAAGTTGCTTTATTAATTCTTTCGGAATCTGTGATACTATTGGAAGTACTTTGGTGGTGAATAGGCCATCGAATAGTGCATCAATTGCATTTATACAGTCAAAAATGGTAAGACAAACAAACTGGCAGAGAAATTTATCGATTCGAGCGATGCGGTGTCCTGATGCACAGTATATTGCTTCTTTGTGATAACGCCAGACCCCTTACCGCTGCTATAACCGAATAAAAATTGATGCGGATACACTGGATCATGGATGAACAACCCTCTTACAGTTTTGATTATTTATTAACAGTGACGTAGTGACAAACCACTAAAAGAAGCGCCAAGAGGACAATGGTCTTCGCGTGACAAAGGGACGAAAAATTCACGCGCTATTCCAACGTTTCGAACACTGTTTACTGCATCTTATAAAATTGGAATTCGAATATTGTTTACTGACGAATATACCTAGATATTGATGGAGATGTTTTGGAAATTGTATAGAAAATATATTACGCGTAGTTCAAAGATAAATCAATTGTCCCAGTAATTTTTGAAAAATTGCATTTCACGTTTCACTCACTCTTGTATCTTAATAAAAAGCTGAAGTCGACTAAATAAATAAAATCTAAATCGCAGGTACGATAGTGGTAAAATATTTATGCAAATTTAATATTTATAAGTTCAAAGAGGACGACAAATATGTTTCATTTCCATCTATTTTCATGATATGAATAATAATTAAATGTTTCACTCCCAAATTATTTATGAATAATTTTTCAAGCGAGTTTTTATCGATAGAGTGCAGGTCTTTCCGAACCGTAGTAATATTTCTAGTCGCCTATTGGAAATAGGTAATGATCTATTAAGAGCTTATGTTGATATTTTGTAGAGCAGTCTTATGGCCGTAGGAAAGGAACAACGCGAATCTCAATTCATTTGGCAGCTATTTATATATTTAGTTTTCGGTATGAAAACAGAAGGTTAGGACGGATGGTTTAATGTCTCTGTAAAAGAAAAGCTTATTCTATATCAAAGACTGCCATACAATAGCTGTCGAATCAGCTGCCGCTCCTTTTTACATTTACAACCATCTTGCAAATATTTCCTAACAGAACAATTTTCGATTACCAATTTATTACTCCAATCTTTCAAAATTAATATTTTTGTCTACTCTCAAAATTTCTAAAGTTTCATCGAAGTAAATAAGCGTATCAAACTTAACAGAAATTATTCGGAAACATCGTTCACAACCACTTATCAACTTATAAACAACCAACTTTCGATCGACACAGTACGCGTTTTGAATGACGTGATATAGCTTTCCAGACCATCGTGCAGAGTCGTGGTCCGTGACTCCGGTTGTTGATGGAGACATACGGAATTTCCGCGTGCATTACTCAAGGGCAACACGGTGCCTGAGAGCGAGCTCGGTGGTGCAGTGTGCCCTTAGAAAATTGTGGAAGCAGCATCTCATGTAAAGTAACCCCAATGCTAATACCTTTCGGCAGGTTTCTTTCGTTTGATTTATTCCACTGGTTTTCGCTCGGACGTGCTCGTTCTGTGTGGGTGCACCGACGGGGGCGGACAGATATACACAGTAATAAGTTCCCGGCAGACAAATTTGCGATGAGACACAAAAGATGATTGCATGCGCGGGTGTTGTTAGTGTTATTGCACCCTCGGAGAGGGTAGAGTTGAGCGATTTCAGGAGGAAGGTAGTCCAATCCGTTAGATGTTTGTTGGTAATAATTCTTAATTGCAACCATGATCTTGGCAGGCTAAAAAATATTTTAAATATAGTATGCGGTGGTGGAAATATTTACCGCATCATTGGAATACGAATCCAACCACCCCTCTTAAGTACCTCAATCTGTAACGGTACGTGTATACTTCTATGATAGAAAAAAAGATCATCTCCAGCAGATGAACAACAAAGTTATAATAATATATTAGAGGTAATAAGGAGTACCAATAACTTTAGGACACTACATACGTGAGCGAAGGAAGCAGGATTTTTATAATCGTGTGCAAGGTGGCCAATTGTAGAGTCGAGTGGGGTTACTAATACTTGTTAATGAAGTTATTGAAAGATTCGGTGACAGTGGGTAGGTAGGTTGACCGTATTGGAGTAAATGGTTGTGTTAAGAATTATTAATCGTCAAGACTGAAATGTTCTGGAATTATCGTGGCGTCCTTTTATCGAGAGGGGTTTTCGAGGATAATTTAAAGTTCACGAGTTACAGATCTAAATGGTCAGAGACATCATATTCATTCTTCGATGTGGATTTGTAATTTGACGCAAAATTCACAAAAAGTCAGTGCTCATAAAAGTTACTACTCGGCATAACATCGTACAAGCTATACCGTAGTTGGAGCAAGCGGAAAAAAGCTCCGTTTGCCTTCGATCTTCTTCAACACAATGGAAAGCGACAGGTCAGTGGAAGCGATAGGAAGAGAAGGAAGGAAGCATTGAGTAACGGAGCTGCGATTGAAAAGGAAATGCCATCGGGAAACGATGGCTAGAGGCGGGGCACAGTAGAGCATAGGGTATACAGTATATAGCATACAGTATACAGTAGCGCAATTCTCTTGATTTTGCATTGCCAAAAATTTAATGCACATGCGCGTCACTAAGATTTCAATTGCAATGCCATCTGAATTTCTGCCTCATTTGCTCTTTATCTTTTTTCTTTTTTTTTTCTTAGTAGTCTTGTTCTCATAATATGTTGTGTATTCATGTATGCTGTAACATAGGTTTATGCAATTTTTTAATAAGTTCAATTGTACGTATTATTTATTTGTTTCTTTTTTTAAGCTTCTACAACAACAAACTCCTAAAGGAAGTTGATGTGGAGTTTAATATTACGTTTCCTTTTTTTTAAATTTCTTTATACTCTATATTATTATATAAAAATGGTTTTTCACACTTTTATTGACATCCTTTTCTTTGACTTATATCGAGGTGGATCGAGTAGCTGAAATTTAAATCGATCAAAAGATTGTACTATGAAAGTATATGTATATGAAAGTGTAGTTGTTTTTTGCATCTTTTTTAGTTTGTGTCGAGGTGGATATTTTTATTAAAAACATGATATCTTCGTTTTAATGAAACCTTTATCTTTAAGATTTTAATATATTTATTACAGATATATTTGTATAGGTATGTATAACATAATTTTAAGATACATTTTAAAACAAAACATACAGAGTATAATATATATGTTGTATTTTTCATTATATTTTGCTTCTCTTGTTGTTTATCTTATATAATATTTATGTTCTTACGTTTCTATAGTTGCATTATTAGATATTTTATAGTATACATTTATAATATAATAATATTTACATTATAATACATTTATATTATATGTTATACTATAACATACGTATATTATACTCTTTAAGACTTTTGCTTTCTTTCGTTATTTTTCAGTGTATTAGAAATAATATATTTATACTTTTTATTAAATTTTGATTAACTGGATATGAAAATGAGTTGAGCAGACGGAGAGAGAGAGAGTAGAATAATAAAGCAAGTGAGAAAAAAGTTGAGATGGTGTTACGAGACACATATATATTTCGTGCATGTACATTCCATTCTAGCCAACACTGACATCAAAGGTGCCGACAGAGAGTTACGTTACTGTATATTGTGGCGGTATGGTAATAGTATAAATCCGTGTTTGTAGTCGGTTCTCTGAATGTTGGTCAGGGAGAGAAAAGGGACAGTAGGCCAGAAGTAGTAGCACAGTGTACAGTAACACAACTGGCACGATTCTGTGCTGACACCAAATTTCATGCGCATAAGCGTCATTAAAATCTGGCTTGCAGAGCCAACTAAATTTCTGCTTCACTTGAAGCTCCATACCGTTGCAAGGAACAGTAGTATCCACATTCTTTTGAAGTCTAAAAGCAGATAAGCATAATGCTTTGCATAGAACATTACAACTTACCTAGAAATGTTGAAATGATATGCGCTATCGCGATACATAAAACATTAGAACTCTATTGCTTTCAAACGCTGACACTATGAAAAGCTATCCCGTTGTAGGCAACTGTAGGATTTACATTCCTTTGAAGCGTGGAAGATGATAAGCATAAGTAATGGATAGTATATTACAACCTACTCACTTTGAAATGTTGAAATGATATGCGCCATTGCCATGCATATAGCATTAGAACTCTGTTGCCCTTAAACGCAGATTCTATGAAGCGCACGAACGGAACCGGAGACGAATTGTGGCTCTCCTCGCCTGCACGAGACCTCCTCGGATCTCGTGGCGTGCGAGTCGCTGGGCTCTCGCGTTACGCGTAAGCCGCTCGCGTTGAGTGCGCGCATGAGTGCATCGCATCTTATGAATTAGAAAGTATGTACATTGATCTTAAAGTTATGTGTATGTGTTGTTCGTGTTACAATGTGTGAGTAGTGTACTTAGAACTCGGAGTTTAGTATTTACATGCGTATACATTCGAGAAATAGAAGTAAGGTTGAGTAACGACGGGTGATTCAAGGAGTTACTCTGATGGTGCCTCGTGCACCGTGGGATACTCGCGATAGTGCGGTTGTCTGGTTCATCTCCTGAACGGATGTTGTGGTTCGACTGCCTTAGCTCGGCGAAGGGGTGGCTAGTCTCTGTGCTTGGATGCAAGTAATCGCAGGTAAGTAGTAGTTGTGTGTTGCGGGAGGCGCTGGAGGGTGGAAGGCGGAACGCCAGACGTTACAAATTTTCTATTCATTTCATTATGCTTATCTGCTTCTACCCTTCAAAAGATTGTGATTTCTATAGCCACATGCAACGGGATAGCATTTCTAATAGACTACGTGTCAAAGCAATAAAGTTCAAATCCTTCATGCATCGCGATGACAAATCTAATTTCAACATTTCAAAGTAAATAGGTCGTAATGTTCTATGCATCGCATTATGCTTATCTGCTTCTAGGCTTCAAAAGAATGTGCCAGCGCAATAGAGTTTCAATGCTTTATGCAACGCGGTGGCGTATCTGATTTCAACGTTTCAAGGCATGTGGGTTATAGAGTTCAATGTAGCACATTATACTTATCTGCTTTTGTACTTCAAAAGAATGAGTATCCAACTGTTACTTGCAAAATTCAAAGTTTTAAGGTAACTTAGTAGGTGTATTATATGCAACGCGTTATTCTTATCTCCTTCTGTACTTCAAAAGAATGTACGCCTTATAGTTGCTTACAACGGGGTGGCGTTTCATAGTGTCAGCGTTTCAGAGCAACAGACTTTTATGTCACGTCTCAAGTCGGGGAAAATTTCCTTTTAATCATGATCGACACGTAGCTGTTTCCCGGGTGCGTAGGTGGCTGCATTGGCTCGGCGATCGGGTTAGTTACCCGTACACAGAGCCGTTCGTCCCTTGTAGCTGCGTGCGGCTAGCGGTGTATATGGCACTGCCGAAGGCTGCGGGAGGCGCGATACGGAGGGGGGGGGGGGGGGGGTGGAAAGCGATACGCCGGACGTCACAGTATTAATACTGCTGAACAACTCACGCTAACCGGTATAACTCAAGGAACCGTGGCTACCTTAGGGACGGTCACGTTTCCCATATTCCAATTAAAACCGCAGGGATCCTAGGATCTGGGTTTTGTGCTGATACCGATATCTCTTTCCGAAACAAGTATATGCTTTGGCATGGAAACAGAATTCCGCTTCCACGTCGAGAGGACGTCTTAGAGAAAATAACGCTTCCTCCTCTGACAAATTCGGGAATAATCGTCAGAATAATTAATTCGTCGGTGAAGGAATTATCCCCCGAATGCAGATCACGAAGGGAATGTACTTCTGCAACGCCAATATCAAAGTTCGAAATGTGTCGCGCGATAGCTCGCGTAATTAATGCAACATACAAGGAAATCGCGATTACGGTACCCAAAATTCATTATCACAAGTAGAGCAATTGTTAGAAAACGAAATCATTCAGCCATCAAAATCGCCGTATAATTCTGCGGTTTAGGTAGTACCGAAGAAACCGGACTTCCAAGGAAACAAACGTTGGAGGGTAGTTATAGATTATCGCAGTCTTAATGAAAAATCGATAGCCGACGTGTATTCACTTCCATGCATTACGAAGATATTAGACAAGCTAAGTAGTGCGAAATGTTTTAGCACGTTTGACTTAGCGAATGGATTTTATCAAATACCTATGTCCGTGTCCGCCGCCGCGAAAACTGCATTCTCTATACATTATGGCTACTATGAATTCCGAAGAATGCCGTTCGGGCTCTGCAATGCCCCGGCAACTTTCCAACGGCTGATGGATAATGCTTTAACGAGTTTACAAGGCAATGAGATGTTCGTATATCTTGACGACATTGTTTTATATTCATAACATTATGTTATATTTTATATTTATCATTTGAAGAACATGAAATTAAATTCAACAAATTAATCGAATGCCTTCGAAACGCGAGCCTTGTCCTTGAGCCAGACAAATACGAATTTCTGCGCTAAGAACTAAACTATTTAGGACACGTAATCAGAGAAAACAGAGTCAAACCCGATCCGAAAAACAAAGTACGAGCTGTAAAATATTTTCCACGTCTGAAAAATCCTATGCAAATAAAGCAATTCCTAGGTCTCGCGGGATATTATCGCCGTTTCATTTCTAATTTCTCTTCCATTGCCAAGTCGTCAACCAATTTTCTAAAGAAAGACTCAAAATTCGTTTGGCGGAACGACCATGAAACTGCACTTTTGAAATTAAGGGACATGCTCTACGAAGCACCTATACTTCAATATCCAGATTTCACGAAACCTTTTATGATCACAGCAGACACATCTGCTGACGCTATCGGCGCCGTTTTCAGTCAGGGCCTAGTTGATAGGGACCTCCCGATTACGTATGTTTCACAATTGTTATTCACGCGGAAAGAAATTATTCAACGATCAAAAAGGAGTGCTTAGCAATCATTTACGTTGTCCATTATTTCAAACCGTACATTTACCGATCAACCATACAAACCGATCTTTCAAGCTCGTCACAGGCCACAGACCATTGGTCTGGATGAATTCTGTGTAAGATTCGTCTAGCAGACTCTTTCGTTAACGCCTTAAACTGGCAGAGTACGAGTATGAAATAGTGTACTAGCCAGGAAAGGTTAATATGAACGCCGACGCTTTGTCACGCAGTTTGGTCAGCGTAAATTCTATTTCCTATTTCGGCGACTCTGACGAAAATATCTTTGACATTCCAATTCCTAGAACTTCCGAACCTCCACCTCCGTTGCATCCTACATCTGTATCCTCAACGGATAATATCGACCGACCTCACTTGCCGACAAAAAATCCAACTCCTACGTTACCAACAACATCATCAACTAACTTATCGACAAACAACAACCTACGCACAGACCGACAACGCTCTTTTATTAAAATGACGAAAGACTCTTTATCCGCAAGGCACGACAACTTCGTAGTGTTTATTACAAAAGGACGTCGCCTATGCGACACAGGCTCACGCAATTTGCAAAACACAGGAAAATTCTTTCAAAACAAAGAAAATATAAATCTAGGGAGAGCTAAAGTAAATCCTTACGGAAGCTATTTTCAAATTCCTTTACGTGTAATTAATCACGAGAAGAAGCAAATCGACAGACAGATTCTCTTAGAATCATTACAATCTCTATGCTACATTACTCGCGAACTTCAAATAGAATCTCTTAACATCGCGCAAACCGCGGTAAGCACAATATAATGATCTCAAATCAAGAATCCTCATAGATCTCTTTCTCGAATCAAACGTTCATATTACAGGCCAAGGTCTCGCCCGAGTTCCTCGGGAGGAACTTCGAACGGACATAATTCGTAAAAATCACAATATTCCTTTTGCGGGACATAAAGGTGTCAATAAAACTTATAGCAGAATCCGGGAGAAAATCTATTGGCCAAATATGACGCAAGAATTACAGAAATATATAAGTGGTTGGGATCAGTGTTAAAAATTAAAACTAATACAAGTCAAAACTCGCCAACCATTAACTCTCACCAACACTGCAGGAACAGCGTTCGAAAAGATATCAATGGACGCTATGGGACCCCCCCCCCCCCCCCCACGAATACATTGACCACACAAGATCTCCTTACCAAATACTCCCTTGCAATTCCTCTGAAAAGAACCATTGCCGTCGATATAGTGGACACATTTATTGCAAACTTCATTTGCAAATTTGGAGGCCCTTATAATGTCACGGGTCCAGCAAATTTCGGATTTCACCGCAGGTGGCACGTAGCCGAATATCCGAAAAGATTCGCACGATTACGGTGAACGCTGGTTCGACCCGGACGCGAATACTAATTTAAAACACGAACGCCGTAAACATGAAGCGTTCACTTACCTCGAGCTGTCTTGCTTTGCTTCTAACTTGTTGTCTCGTTTCAGATAATGCGGTCGTTGTGGGTCGTCGAGCGAAATTGTCCCAGAATACGGGCTGATAAGCGGCAACAATATCGGGACCAGTTTCCAAATCGGCTGTGATGGTCGTCTGATTGCCTCAGCAATCGCAGCAACAAGCGTTGTGTTGTAGTGATATTGGATGTTTTCTTTCCCGTAGTATTCTCGAACGAGGTAACGTTTTATGGGCCGCATGTCGAGTTCACTTAGTACCACGGCGCATACGACTTCAGTTCCTTGAAGTCGGATACGACTCGCTAAGCGACGGTCCGCTCTAGCTTGCAGGTTCAACAGTGAAAAAGAACGACTAAGGTTCGTCGCATAGAGTTGCAATGGGTTAGCAGGTTAAGTGGCAGTCTGCTCTAACTCAGATGATTACCAAAGCTCAGCTGTCCGTGAACTCAAATCGCGCAGAACTCGTGTTAATGATCGCCAATAATTAATTATTATGGATTTAAAATGTAACGGAATTGTAGAAATAATCAATGAACTGATTTACCAAAATAAACGAATATATTCTAAAATAAAACCTAGTCTTACACTTTAACTTTTTCCTAAGCTAGTTTAAAGTAACGTTAGTTTCTAAGAGTTAAACTTGCGACGATTCTGTTATTCCAGACGCGCGTCTGTCACCTTCTTGGATCGCAAAGTAGGGGGGCGTAGTAGGGCGGCTACTCGGTCCGCGTAGTGGGGCGGCTCGCGTCCGGCGCTCGCTTGCGCATCCTACTTATTGTAACTTAAGACTATTTGTGCTGTTGTGTCAGTATGTACAATAGTCTGTAGTGTGCTTACGCTAAAAAATGGACTTAAGAGTAAATGGACGCGAAATATGAAAATGGCTCCGGAGAGATGTGGTACAGGTCATCTGAGCTGGCGTGGCGCTCTTCCTGGTCCTGTTATCTATGGCAAGGGCGAAGACTCTGACTCCTGGAGGGTCCATACTCGGCTATCGGAGCTTGGATGACAATTGCGTTGCCGTTCTGCAAGAGTGCTCGTTCGGCCAGGCGCTGGAGGTGATGTTGGAGGGCGGCAGGCTGTACGCCAGACGTTACACCTCCCCCATACGAATGGAATCTTTGCCATGCCAAGATCACTTGTCTGGATGCTGTGGTCGGAGAAAGTTTCGTCCCTTTTGCTTTTCGCTGGTTGGCTACTGTTCAGGGTGTTGGACATCGTTGGGAATGTTGTGGCGGGCTCGTTTAATTCCTATGGAGCGGCTTCCTTCAGCTGTTTGATCGGAACTGTTTTCCGCTGCAGACGCTGGATGCATTTTCACTCACGCTTTTAAAGTTTATCACTTTTTGATTATCAATTATATCACTACTCATTTCGTAATTATTCATTTTATACTTATTCTTATGGACTATATTATTTTTACCCTTAATAGATAACTTAATATTATTATTTACTAGAACCTCGACTATCCTATACGACATACTGCGATTGGAATTTGTTCAGTTTGTTCGGTTCCCGTAATAAAAAGGCCCATTGACCTGCTTCGAACTTTTGAGTATTTGCTTTTTTTTCATAATAATATTTGGTCCTGCGCTTCGAATTATCGTGATTTTCTTTCGCTATTTGTTGGGACTTGGTTATTTTATTCTGTAGGTCGATAAGGTAGTCTGAGTAGGTTTCATTCTTGGTACTATCAGCGGTATCTCTGTTGGCGATGCATCGGATGGAACTCTGGTGATTCGCCCGAATACAAGTTTATGCGGGATGTAAAGAGTGCCTTCATGAACGCTCGTATTACATGAGAATGTGGCGTATGGGAGCCATCGTTCCTAGCTGTTGCTGTCAGTGATATAGTGTTTCAGATATTCCGTAAGAATGTGATGCGAGCATTCCACCGAGCCGTTGGTTTGTGGGTAGAAGGCTGTAGATTTATATTGCTTAATTCTGAATTTTATTACTATTTCTTTGATTAAATTGTTAATAAAATTGGATACCTTCGGATAATTTTGAAAAAATTTTTCGTGGTAGTTAGGTTTTCCCGGTGGGTTTCCGTGTTTTCTTCGGCTGGATTATGACCCATTCGGCAGTCGTTTGCGATATTTCCGACGGGCTCGGCGAATCTTTATTTTCAGTATTAGTTACCGCGTACTTGAATGGTATTGGCTAGCTGTGCCATTTTACCATTCCTTTCGGGAATGATATTTCCGCGTCGACACAGAACCCGGATCCTCAGATCCCGTCCTGACCGAGGGGGAAGTTATCACAAACAGCGTTACAGGGTACAACGCGGTTGAGTAAAACAAGGTTGACCATACCTGGACTCATCGTTTTTCCATTGGTAATTCCGGTGATCACGACACTTTTAGTAATGTCTACCCGTGCTTTTGGAGATAAGGCGGAGCGTTCTATAACATTAATTTCAGCGCACGTATCTATCGTATATTCCGCGGGCTTAATTAACGCGGCGGAAGACAGGATTACGCTTGGTGTATTTGTTTTTCCGGTTGTATTTATTGATGCTGCGTTCCTTCGCTCAGCGAGGAAGGGTTCTCGAGTGCAAAACATCCGATGCGGGGGTTGGCCGCGCGACTCGTCTCGCGGCGCTGTAGGAGGCCATCCCGTTTACCGATAACTGCGCGTTATATTGACGTTTCCTGCATTCCTCTATGTCGTGCTCGAGTGTTTTGGGCCACTGCCCTGGGCGTTGAGGTATATACGTTCCTAAAAGGTATGTTCCGGTCTTGCTTTGCCTCTAAATTGTTGTCTCCTTTCAGGTTACACCGCGGGTCGTCGAGCGGAATTGTCCAACGATACAGGCTGATAAGCGGCAACAATATTGCGACCAGTTTTAGTTGAATTATTGCTTTGAAACGCAGACTCTATGAAACGCCATCATTACAACCTACTTACTTACTTTGAAACGTTCAGCTGAAACGCGCCATCGCGTTGCATGAAGCATTAGGACTGTATTGCTCTGACACGTAAACAATATGAACCGCAATCCCATTGTATGGAACTGTAGAATTCACATTCTTTTGGAGTGTAGAAGCAAATAGGCATAGTGCTATGCATCCAAGATTACAACTTACTTACTTTGAAACATTGAAGTGAGATGCAGCATCGCATTGCATGGAGTATTAGAAATATATTGCTTTGACATGTTGACATTGTAAAGCGTTGTCCCGTTACATGGAACTGAAGAATTCACATTCTGTTGAAGTGTAGAAGCAGATAAATATAATGATATGCATAAGAGATTACAGCTTACTAAATTTGATACCTTGAAATCGAATGCGCCACCACATTACATAGAGCATTGGAACTCTATTGCTCCGACACGTAGACACCACGAAGCACCATCTCGTAGCATGGAACTGTAAAATTCACATTTTTTTTATGTGTAAAAGCGGACAAGAATAATACGTTGTATAGATCATTACATCTTACTTGCTTTGAAATGCTAATACGAGATGCGCCATCACATTACATAGAAGTGTGAAAAGTACATACTTTTGTACGTATCAATGCCATTGAATTCCAAAGTTCTATGCAATGCGTTGGCGCCTCTCTGTTTTACGTGTCAAATTAAGTAAACTGTACTCTTCTATGCATAGCATTATGCTTATCTGCTTCTACACTTCAGAAGAATGTGAATTCTACATTTCCATGCAATGGGATGTCTCGTCATAGTGTCTGCGTGTCAAAGCAGTAGAGTACTAATGTTCCATGCAATGCAATGGCGCACCTTATTTCAACCTTCCAAAGTAAGAAAATTCTCTGTGCATAGCATTATGCTTGTCTGTTTCTGCGCTTCAAAAGATTGTGTATTGTCCAGTACCATGCAACAGGATGGCGCTTCATAGTGTCTACGTGTAAAAGCAATAGAGTTCTAATGCTACATGTGGTGGAGAATCGCATTTCAAAGTTCGAAAGCAAGAAAGTTGTCTTCTATGCATCGCACTATTCATACCTACTTCAACACTTCAAACGAATGTGAATTCGACTGTTCCTTGCACCGGGAAAGCTCTTCATAGTGTCTACGCGTCAGAGCCATACAGTTCGAATGCTCTATGCAATGAGATGGCGCATCTCATTTCGTAGTTTCAAAGTATTTAAGTTGTAGTCTGCTTGTTAAAGCTATAGTGATCTAATGCTCCAGGCAATGCGATGGCGCATCTAATTTCTACGTTTAACACATTGACGCCGGCGTGCATCACATGTGGGTCACACGTGTCTGTTTCTTGGGGCGGCGTGCATCAGTGGTAAGCCGCACGCGTTTATTTCTTGCGGCGGCGTGCATCACGGTGGGTCGCTCTTGTATTTCACGAAGTAGGTAGTACAAAATATGTTTATTCCTTAATTCTCAACATTATAAACAGACATTCAATATTTAAAACATAACAATTCAATATTATAAAGCTAACGTAATTATTTAATTTTTGTATGTAATTTTTCACTACATGTTGAGTAGAGTTCCGGTTGGGCCTTACATCGGTTGAAACAGGTTTTTACTCTTATCGCCTTATTCGCGATATACTACCATTTATTCTAGACATACGTTCATAACATTCTTTACATCACTGTCTCGTTTTTCTCGCGCGTCCTTGGAACGACCGCAGAAAATGTGCACGTTCCTTGGACACTGCTTCAGTCTCAAATGACGTTTGTTATCCGTGACGTTCCATTGTACTGAGGAGAGAATCAATAATTTTTTCGCGGAAGTTTAATATTTTCATACTAGGTATTGACGAGAGAAGTCCCGCATACTAATTCAATAACTACTTTTCTACACCACTTTACTGTCCTGCGTTAGCAACTATAATAAGAAGACATCTGGTCGGATAGGTCAAGCCTTTTCTTGTCATTGTTATAAAGGAACACTATATCCGACTTTAACTTATTATTACTAGATTGATCAATAACACGTTTGTGGTTTTCAGAAGTGGCTAGCATGTATAACGGCCTTTTAACCGTCCACTTTAAAAATTTAACGCCGTTTCGATTTTGAAAACACATAAATCCACCCCGTTGCTGTTTCCGTTTGTTTGCTTGATCAGTTTGGTCAAATTTATTGATGATCCAGACTGCCAGCCTCAGTCTTATTCAATTTTACTCTATGAATATGTCTCGGATTAGCTTGGGCAAATCGATAGATGCACCAAACCTCCGAGTCGCAATGTTATTCAATAACCCCAGAGCCCCGTTAGCCGCCGGGCAAGCCCGACGCCCAGGTTTCACCACGAAGAGGTGGGGATGGGTACTTCCTGGACACCCAGGTTCTGGAACCCAACCTGTCCTGGTAGATGCGTACATTTTCCACACCATTTTTAGGCTGGTTAAAATTGTCGATCCCTTACTGGATGAGAACGCTCTGGAAGGTTCCGGCGGCCATTCCGCGGGCGCACGTGACGGCAAGCGCGGGCCACTTCCTTTCGGAACTTAGCAAAGTTAATATGTGTTTCTCTTACCTTCACGCATACGTTTTTCCAAGACAGTCGTTCGATCGGTACGAGTTATCCATGCAGACGCTCTTCTCCACGGCACTTGTATCAAAAGGAAAATAAAGTGGAAATGTGCAATCGAGAAGTAACTTGTCTCATTCTCGCTCCCACAGTTTCAAAGTAAGTAGGTTGAAATGTTTTATGCATCGCATTACTTTTATCTGCTTCTCAGACTGTTTTAAAAGGAAGTGAATCCTACATTTTCTTTGCAAATGGATGGCGCTTGAAGGAGTCTGCTTGTCAAAGCAATAGACTTCTAATGCTTTATGCATCGCGATGGCACAACTCATTTCAACATTTCAAAGTAAGGTGTAATGTTCCATGCACCGCATAATGCTCACCTGCTGCTACACAACCGAAGAATGGGATGTCCACAGTTCCATGCAACGGGAAGGCACTTCATAGCTTCAGCGTATCAAAGTAGTAGAGTTCAAAATATTTTACGCATTGCGATAGCGCGTCTCACTTCAACGTTTCAAAGTATGTAAGCTGTAATATTCTATGCAACGCATTATACTTATCTGCTTTTACATTTCAGAAGAATATGAATTCTATAGTTCCTTGCAGAGTCTTCGTGTTCAAAGAGTCTTCGTGTCAAAGCAATAAAGTTCTAGTGCCCCAGGCAATACAATGGCGCATCTAATTTCAACGCTTCAAAGTAAGTAAATTGCCATCTTCCACGCACAACATTACACTTTTCTGCTTTTACACTGAAAGAGAATGTGCATTCTACAGTTCCTTACAACCGGCTGACGCTTCATACTGTCACCGTGTGAAGGCAATAGATTCCTAATGCCTCATGCAATCAGATGACGCATCTCATTTCGGTATTCTGTATTCAAGTAAGTGGGAATGTTCTATGCATAGCATTATGCTTATCTGCTTCCGCACTTCAAAAGGACGCAAATCCACCTATATATTCGTGCACTAAATAGCAGAGGAAATTCTTCCTCCTGGCACGACGAGTCCGTTTAGAAATCTTCATATAGGTCATATGTTCGATCCTTTCGTCGAGTTTAGACGAAGGGCGGTAAACGATAAGCGCTGGTTCGCTCTATCGCAACTCTTCAATACCGCAGTTACAACTTGAAGTCGAAGCAGAACTCTATCTCAGGTTGTTACGAAGTAGGAAGAGCACTGTGTATAGTAAAGATAAAATAAAATGTATTCTAAGTGTTTAGTACAATGAGTAATTATTATATGTATAAACTGAGTTACAAAAAGGAAATTAAAATTAGACTACGAATTTAGAACTAGTAACCTCATTGAGACAGCGAGAGGTCCATAAAGCGAGTTTTGGAAGAGAGAACTTGCTCGGGTGAGAACCAGAAATTGAATCACACCTCCCAAGATGCGTTAACGAGCTTCTCGAATTTTGAGGCGCTTCGATAACGTGCGACCGCAGCTGGGAGTATGAGAACTCTCGAGTGGGGACTTGGCATCGCGTGGTGGGATTAACGGCGCGTGCCGCTGAGAGGCAGCCGCATACTTGCACGTCACGGCGCATCATCATTTCGTAACTTGAGGATATAGAATATAATATGAACTTAGAAATTATGGCTTGAAAGTAAATTGTGTGTTATTTCTATCAATACAATATTGTATCGTGTACAATTTATATACTAGGATTTAGAAATACGAACTTAGAATGTAGGAGATATTTACATAGTTCTACAAATGGTATTTTCGGGGGAATAGTCGGGAATCGGGAAGTCAAACAGTCCTAGGTATGGCGCGGGCTCTGAGCGTTGGCTCCTGTAGGGGTTGATTCTGCTGGGAGATAGATCTATGACTATTCTGATTTGAGAATGATATTTATTATGCTTACAGCGGTTTGTGCGATGCTAAAGGATTCTAATTGAAGTTCGCCAGTAACGTCGTATAAAAATTGTAATGTTTCTAAAAGAATTTGTCTGTCGATTTGTTTTCTCTCGTGTTCGGATACTGGTAAAGAAATTTGAAAATAGTTCCCGCAAGGATTTACTTTAGCTCTTCCTAGATTTATATTTTCTTTGTATTGAATGAATCTTTCTAAGTTTTGTAAATCGCGTACACCCGAGTCATATAGGCGACTTCCTTGTGTAATAAATACTACGACGCTGTCGTTCCTCACAGATAAAGAGTCTCTCGTCATTTTGAAAAGAGGGCACTGTCGGTCTGTACGTAAGTTGTCGTCTGTCGATAAGTTAGTTGGTAATGTTGTCGATAACGTAGGAGTTGAACTTTCTGTCGGTAAATGAGGTTGGACCATATTACTCTTTGAGGATGATGGTGTAGGATGCGGTGGAGGCGGAAGTTTGGAAGATTTTGGAATTGGAATTTCGAAGATATTGTTGTCAGAGTCGCTGGAATAGGAAAACGGGATTTACGCTGATCGGGTTGTGTGACAAAGCGTCGGTATTCATGTTGACCTTTCCTGGCTTGTACACTATTTCGTACTCGTAATCTGTCAATTTAAGGCGCCAATGAACGGGTGTGCTAGACGCATCTTTTACAGAATTTATCCAGATCAACAGCCTGTGGTCTGTGACGATCACGAAAGATCTCCCGTAAATGTACAGTCTGAAATAATGGGCAACGGAAGTGATTGCTAAGCACTTCTTTTCGATCGTTGAAGACTTTCTTTCCGTGTTATTTAGCAAACGAGAAGTATACGCGATCGGGAGATCCCTACCAACTGGGCCCTGGCTGAGAACGGTGCCGATAGCGTCGGTGGATGCGTCACACGTGATGATAAAAGGTTTCGTGAAATGCGGAAATTGAAGTATAGGTGCTTCGCAGAATATGTTCCTTAATGCTACAAATGCGCTTTCATGGTCGTTTCGCTATATGAATTTGACCTAGGAATTGCTTTATTTGCTTGGGATTTTGCGGACGTGGAAAATTTTTTATGGCTCACACTTTATTTGGGTCAGGTTTGACTCCGTTTTCGTTGATTACGCGTCCTAAATAGTTTATTTCGACGTAGGCGTTCGACTAATTTATTGAATTTAATTTCGTGTTCTTGTAATGAACATGCATATGAAACATTGTCGTCGAGATAAGCGAATGTCTCGTTGCCTTGTAAACCAGTTAAAACATTATCCATCAACCATTGAAAAGTTTGTGGGGCGTTACGGAGCCCGAACGGCATTCTTTGGAACTAGTAGTGGCCGTGGGGTATAGAAAATGCAATTTTCGCGGCGTTAGGTGCGGTCAGAGGAATCTGATAAAATTCACTCGCTAAGTCCAACGTGCTAAAGCATCTCGCACTACTTAGATGGTCTAATATCTTCGTAATGCACGGGAATGGATAGGCGGTTATCGATATTTCATTAAGATTGCAATAATCTATAACTACCTTTTTTCTACCGTTTCTTTGGGAAATCGGTTTTTTTGGCACTATCCAGAGCGGAGAGTTATACGGTGATCTTGAGGAGACAGTGAAGTTGCGTGCTTCCGGCTCTGTGACATTGGTTTTATTTGTACGCGGTAGGTTATATTATACATATGTACGCTAGGATTTATAGAATTTGGAGGGCGAGATTCAGTGGATTTAGCAACGATACTTGCGTATAATATAGCAAGATTAGGAAGCAGTCGTTTTGGACTGGATACACAGGATTTAGTAATATTAGTAAAGTTAGCACGCATGTAAGAAACGGCGGATTTAGTAGAATCAATAGAATTAGAATGCATGCGGGAACAAGCGTATTCAGAGGAATTAGTATGCTTACGAAAAATAGCGGATTTAGAGGAATTAGTAAATAATGAATAAAGTGCTGGTTCGCGTTCTTGCGGTTCAGAGATGGGAAGCGGTTCCAAATAAATTTTGGCTACCATAATCGTGATTTCTGTGTCTGTTGAATTAATTATGTGAACTATAGCATGACCATTTCGAACTTTGACAATCGCGTTACCGAAGTACACTCCCTTCGAGTTCTGCAGTCGGAGGATAACTCCTTCACCGACGCCTGAATTAATTATTCTGACGCGTATTCCCGAATTTGTTAGCGGAGGAAGCGTTATTTTCTCTAAGATGTCCTCTCGACGTGGAAGCGGAATTCTGTTTCCATGCCAAAGGATAAACTTGTTTTGGAAAGAGGTATCAGTATCAGCACAAAACCCGAATCCTAAGATCCCTGCGGTTTTAATTGGAAAAGCTGCTCCAACGAAGTTTAACGGTACGTCTCGCCAGAATATGGGAAGGGTGACGGTTCATAAGGTAGCCACGTTTCCATGGGTTATCCCGGTATTCGTGAGTTGTTCAGCGGGATTAATATGTACTTTGGGATTCAAAGCGTTGTGTTTGATCAATCATCATCACTACGGGTTGAATTAATGCACTGTACTCGATAATAACTGTGGGAACACTGGTTTTCCCGGTAATATTTACTGCTGCTCTTTTATCGTTATTTCCGGGTCGTCTTTCAACAAAGCGAGAATTCGGCAATCGGGGCCGGCCTCGCGTACCGTCTTGTGACAGACCTGGAGGCAGTTTGCTTCTCCCGGATACGTAAGCGAACTATTATTTGCGGCATTATTAATAAACTGTCTCTTCCGGCACTCGTCAATCATATGTCCCAGATATCTACAGTATCTGCATACTATTTCCCGTTGGACGGGTGGTGCGTATTGACGCTGCGATGGTTCTGTTAAAAGAGGTCACTTCTGTCGGACGTTCCCAGCGGTATCGTCCCGAGGGTAGGTAATATACATTCGGGGTGGAAATTTTCTACGCGGGGACGCAAAGCATTCAGCCTTTCTTTGTCCAGTTCACATCGCCTATATAATTGTTCCTCTTTCGCGAATGCGTCTGTGTACGAATCATAGATGCGCGTACTCATTAAAAGGCGAATTTCTGGAATGAGTTGGTAAAAGAGAGACGCTGAGTCGCTTTGTGTGTGCGAGCGAGGTGACGGCTGTAGTCCTTGGTGTAAGCGAGCCAGCAAATTGCGGCTGAGGATTGCCTGTAGTGTAGGCACGAAAAGCTGATGGTGAATAGAGGGTGTCTGGCGGTACGCCTGACGTCACATGACCCAATTTGTCGCCTTCGATGTAAAATAGATCTTGACTTGTGTCAATCACGTCCATTACATGATTTTTCTCCTCTTCGTTTAAATGATCTAGCCGTAAGAGATCTATTATATTTTCGAAGCGAGATATCGCTGATTGGGTTTCCGTGGCTCTTACAACTGATTTCGTTACTTGCGCATAGGTTTATTTTTCATTTATACAAGAAGGGGATACATGTTCGCAACTCGGCGCCTGACGCGGAACAAAATCTTTTGAATTTCTGCATGTATAAATCTTTTGAATTTCTGTGATATCGAAAATCGTTCTTGGTTTTTTGAAAAAATTTCTGCGATTTCTCGCGGCTCTTCCCGTGACTTTGCGATGCGTTTTGTTTTTTCGGCGGCTTTGGACGATTTTCTAATTAATGGCTCGGCTGTTTAAAATCGTTCGTCCTGAATAAGGATTTGATTTGACTTCCGTAGAGACGATGTCGCGACAGAATGGGATGGTTGTTCCATGCCATTTGACCTCTTCTTTAGAAAAGATATTTCTGCATAGACGCAGAAGCCTAAGTCTAAATTTCCCTCAGGTTTTAGCGGGAAATCGTCGTTGACTACATTGAAAGGTACCACGCGTTCGAATAAGACAATATTAACTGTTCTTATTGTATTGGCTTGTCCATTAGTTACACCCGCAATTACAAGCGTTTCGGAAGAATGTACGCGTGTGCAAGCGGACAATGTGGTTTGTTTAACTATGTTAATTTCATGTGCCAGTATTTATCATGAATTCTGTGGTTTTTAAAGGAGCTGAAATTAACATGACGCTTGGTGTGTTCAGTCGTCCGCTTCGCTAGCTGATTCGTTTGTCGCAAGATTTCTCACATTACGACTGCCCTCGCGACCTATCTCGCGGCGCGGCGGAAGGCCATACCCGCTTCCCAATTGTCTCTTACGACACTCTTCGACCTCGTGCCCTTGATTTTTGCAGTATCTTTAGTATTTTTCTCGTGGCATGATCGGCGCGGATTTTCGTAAGGGAGCCTGCGTGTAAGAAATTTGCGTGATATTGCAGAATGAAAAGTATTTGGTATTTGTAACGGCGGCGTTGGTTTCGATCGATAATCCCTAGCATAATGCCAGATGTGGTTACAAACTGAGCAGGTTATGTCGCTGCGGTTATTCCTGACTTCAGCGTGAGAACGAGAATTTAGTAACCGCTCGCGATCTAATTCCTGTAGCTTGTATAGCTCGCGGGCGCGCGCAAATTTGTCTTGTGATGAATTAATTTGTGTCATCGGAACTTGTACCCTAATTTCCGGAATTAGTCCGTCCATGAAGTAACGTAATGTTAATTCGTCTATATTTGAAGAAGCTTGCGAAGCGTATGGCAATAATCTTTCCCTGTATATTATGGCTGATCGTAGGTCTTTAACCCTACTGATATGATCAAATATGTGTTCTCCCGGCTTCATGAATATATTCGTTAGTTCTCTGCAATAGTGATCAGCGGACCTTATAGCACCGAACGAATTTTTGAGGATATCCGTCAATACTAGAATTGAGTTACTTGGCTCATTCTCGAGTGCCATGTATGCGCGACCTTTTAATTTGCTCTTCACCAGTCGCGTAAATGCAGCAAAAGCGCATTTGCAGGCTCGCGTGAATTGTAGCACAGAGATATTTTGCCCGTCATACTGAGGTACGGCTTCTAACGTTTGTTTCAGAGACAATTCGTTGTGATGATTTGCGGTATTAGCGCAAATTTCTGTAGTAGCCTGCAGACGGCACGTTACAGAATTGCGGACTGATCACTCGATTTTGACGGGTGCCGTGGTTCCTTTAATCGGGCGTGAACCCTAAAATCACTCGCGGACCTAAAGTAAGCATAAACTTACCTTCCGCTGTCTTCACGCCTTTGTTGAGTCTGTATTTCTTTTCCAGATATCGCTATTGCCTGGCATCGCCTTTCGGGATAGCTGCGGCGTACGGTCTGCATTGCAGAAACGTCAGAGGAACGAGGACCCACTGACGCTGACTGAAACGGTGGATCTGGATCAAAGAGCTCGTTGATTATGGAGTAACCTGGACCGGGACAGCAGGCGCAGCAGCAGCAACGGAATGGTAGGCGGGGCACACCAATGCTCCCTTATATTCATGCACTAAACGACGCAAAATGTTCATATGGCACGCAATTCGTGTTTTCTTATTAACAGAGCGGCACATTCAAGACAAGCTTCGTCGAACTGAATTCAAGTTGGATAAGCGGTGGCCCGCTCTATCCGCATCAGTCCAGCAGAACGAGAGTCGGTCGGTTAATAAGCCTTCACTTGTTATTCTACACGGTTAAGTGGCGGACCGCTCTAACTATGCAGAGCTCCAAGTATTAATACTAAATCAAAGTATGAATCCGTGTACGAATTTGCGAGACCAGTATGATAACTGCGAGGATGTAGAATAGAACTGGATATAAGGTATAATAAAACGTATATTCTGCATAAAAACCTATGTTTACATTTCACTTTCCTTAACTATGTTTAAGCAGTTTAACGAAGTAGATATAGAAAATGAACTTAAGTCAAGATATAGAAGACACTTCGAAGAGGTGATGGAGTGGCCCTAAGGCATGAATCTAAGTATGGAATCGCGGATACTCCGATAGAGTCCCGGACGAGAGATCTAGTCGGAACTGGAGTCGGAAACGAAATATATCTCTTTTCGCGTGCACGAGACCTTTTCGGTTCTCGTGGTGTGCGAGTCGCTCGGTACTCGCGGTGGGGCGGCCAGTGGGAGTGGGATGCGGCTCACGTTACGTGTGATTAATGCTATGCATAGAATATTCCAGCTTACATACTTTGAAACGTTGAAATGAGATGCGAAATTGCATTGCATGGAGCATTAGAAATCTATTGCTCTCATACGTAGACACTACGGAGCGTCATCCTGTCATATTGAACTGTAGCATTTACATTCCTTTCATGTGTAGAAGCTGCTAAACTTAATGCTATGCACGGAAGATTACAGCTTACATACTTTGAAACGTTGAAATGAGTTGCACCATCGCATTGCATGGAGCATTAGAACTCTACTGTATTGACACGCAGACACTGTGAAACGCCATCCCGTTGCATGGAACTGTAGGGTTTACATTCATTAGAAATGTAGAAGCAGATAAGTATAGTGCCATGCATAGAAGATTACAGCACACTTACTTTGTAACGTTGAAATGATATGCGACATCGCATTGCATGGACAGTAGAATTCTATTGCTTTTACACGCAGTCACTATGAAGCAACATTTAGTTTCATATAACTGTAGAAGTCACATTTTTCATAGCGTAGAAGCAGACAGGCATAATGCTATTAGTAGAAGATTATAGCTTACTTACTCTAAAGCGTTGGAATGAGATGCGCCTAGGCATTGCATGGAGAACTATAACTCTATTGCTTTGACAGACTGACACTGCGGAGTGCCATCCCGTTAAAATGGGATGGGACATCGCGCTGTATGAAGTATTAGAAATCTATTTCATTGACACGAAGACATCTGGAAACGCAATCTCTTTGCAAGGTGGTGTAGGTTCCACATTATTTTGAAGTGCAGAAGCAGATAAATATAACATATTGCATAAAATATTACATCTTATCATGAAACATCCAAATGCGGTGCGAAATCGCGGCAAATGAAGTATTAGAACTATTTATAGTTCTATTTATAGTATTTATAGACATGCAGAAACTATGAAACGCGATCGCGTTGCATGAAATATTCGTAACCTGATTCTTCTGAAGAGGAGTAGCAGACGAGCATAATGCATTACATAGGGCATTACTACTTACTTGCTTTGAAAGTTGGAATGAAATGTGTCATCGTGATAAATGAAGCATTAGAACCCTATTGCATCGATACTTATGAATCCTATGAATCCTACAGTTCCATGCAATATGATAGCGTTTCATAGTGTCTGCGTGCTAAAGCATGATAGTTCTAATGCTTCATGCAACGCGACAGTCCATCTCATTTCAACGTTTCAAGGTAAGTTATTTGTAATGTTCTATATATTGCATTATGCTAATCTGCTTCTGCTCTTGAAAGGAATGTGATTTCTACAAATTAATGCAACCGGATAGCGCTTCTAAGTGTAACGTTGTGCGTAGCGTCTGCTTCCAATTCCACACATGAGCCTTCTTGCACTACCCGCATCAACCCCTGGACTTAGGCCACCTGCCCCGCCGCCTGCAGAACCGGCAACCGGCAGCGTTCACGCGCGCATACTTGCACGCGCTCACACGTGCCAAGTACCGCTGTATAACTCGAACCGACCAGTATACATGGCTCGTTCACACCAGGCATCGCTGTTTCACTCTTACTGTCTCACTCGTACTAACGAGTATATCTGCCTCGTTCGCACCAAAGACGAACACCTTTATCTAATTCGCACGGGGGATTTCGTCCTGCTGAAAGGCGCAGCCGCAGCCCATCATCTCAATGGGATTAAACGCGAAAGACGCACCTCTAGCCCCATCTCGAGACGCGAGTCCGTATTCGCTGGAACGCATGCTCCTCGCAACGATCCGTTAATCCCCCACTCGATGGACCACATCCCTTCATGATGTTTCAAGTAAATATTTAAAAATGGTATAAATATTATTGCATATTTTATATTTTTGTTAATTCTAAATACAATATCTCCTTAAAATACTTTATTACATCTAAAATACTATCTAATTTCATTGATGATTTCATTTCATGATATTTTAAGTAAATATTTGAAATTAGTTTATATAATTACACGTATCATATATTTTAGTTACTTAAAAATAGAACAACCCCTCTAAATAAGATTAAACATCTATCTATCTGTCTATATATAGATATTTTTTATTATTATATGTATATTATATAAGTTTATATGTTTATATATATTATATAAGTCGATCATTTATTTGTATCGCCCCAGTTCACTTTCTTTCCATCGAGGCTTGCAAATCCCTCTTCGTCATTCTTGTAATAAGTACTTTAGAAAGTATGTAGTACGTATTGATGGTCCAACGCTGAAAATATCTCAAACACTTCTGCTCTACTTAACTTAGCGTATATGCAACCTCCTATCAACATTATGTCTATTTTTTATTTGTTTCGGTTCTTAAAGTATGTATAGTCTTCTTTCGGATTAGTCGCGATTATGATTGATGATCTTTTCCTCTCTATGGTTGTTCGTCTTACTATCCCAGATTACCGATTTTTCGCACCGGTCACCCGCGATTATTATTCTGTTTGCTATCTCTCCCTTTTCTATATTAACCTCAGCTTGGTTTATATATTCTTCGATTTCTTTCCCTTCCTGTTAAGCGAGAAGTAGCAGCTTATAGCTTTTGTTCCTTCGACCATTGCATGAACGATTCCGGTCGAGGAATATGTGGTGCCATATGTGAAACATTTTCGATTAACATCGGTTATCCATATCGCAGCGTCACTGTTCTCATCTTGCAGTCAGTATTCTTACATTTTCTGCATGATTTCTTACACGATTCGGCATCTGTTCAGATAGATTTGTAGGACTTTCAGTTCCACATTCGTTTCTCGTTCTTTTCTATCAACGCCTTTCTGTAGGCCGGACAATTAAAACTCCGGTAACGTGTCTGATGTACGGATTCCTTCTTCCTGCCTCGCTGCGGACGATACATTTCGGTTTATTCGCGATGCAACCGATCATGGTATAAATCTGAGATCCGCATCTTCTGCAGATTCCCTTATTATCTTTGACTTCTTCGCAATTTCTGCCGATATGTCCCAGTTTATGGCATTTGACGCATCACTCTATTCTCGGTAGCACTTTACAGAGACAAGGTGTTAATGGTATTCTGAGTTGTTTGACCTTCTCCAGCTCTTTACGGTGTTCCTGTCCAAATTCAACTAACGCGACTCGATTGACTTTCAACGTTTGTTTTAACAACTTGACGTTTATACCACTATGCTTTCCTTCGATTATTTTCTGTGTTCGTTTTATGTAATTATTCATTTCTTCTCTGGTCACCTAACGGGTATATGTTCCTTAGTTGGAGCATTATACTCGCACTCGTACGTTTTTTTTCGAATTCTTTTTCTAGAGTTCCTTTTATGTCCTTTATTATGTTATCTATATCTGGTTTTTTGTTAAATTCTAGGATTATATCTCCCGCTCTCGATTTTTTTGCGTCATCTTTTTGTATTTCTGTCGTTTCTCCTGCTTTTCCTCATCCCGTTGTTTGTCCTCGAATGCTTACTGTTCCTTTAATTGCTTCAATTGTCCCTGTACCATTCGCCACTAGTTCGATCAAGTGTTCGATCTCAGTTTTTTTTTATATGCCTGATGTTTCCCATTAACGTTTTCTAATATGTCATTACCTTCGTCGTATCCTCGGTCATAACATCTATCATTACGTCTGATGTGTGGCTGCCTATTCTTCTATTTGAAAGTAAGGACGTTATTTTTATCGGTAGCATTTCCATTATCCTGCCCTTTATTTTTGGTTCCCTTACTTCGGCTCCTGATGCTTCTCCTTTCGTGCCTGTGTCGTCCGAGGCTTTCTTCTCCTCCTTTATATTTTCCTATCATTTGGTGTCATCAACAGGGGGCTCCGAACCGCCTGCCCAACAATTAATCTTCCGCCAGGACCCGATGGGGCTGATTCCGAATCGCGAGCCAGCAGCACCTTTCAGCAGCATATGCACAGCAGCCTCGCTCATTCCGGTCGGTGGGGGCTTGGGGGGGGGGGGGGTCCTACAGCCTGCCCTGATGCGGGCGAGGAACGCAGGGCCACTTGAACCGCGACCAGCATCTATCTTATACTCTAACCGATTCGTAGTCGCGTTTTCCATTAATCTTGCCGGAATCAGTGATATTGATTCGTTCAATCTAAAGTATTATTTTCTTTTTAAGTTTCCCGATATTTTTATTTGCTCTCACGATATCGTCTATTTCGTTGTACCTTGCCCTGACGGTATGGTATATAATCTGTTGTTTGATATTTGTAGGATTTCCTTTTAACAAATGCAATATTTCCACAGATTTTCTTTTTCTTTCTCTTTAGTTACGTTGTTGTTATTTGACGTTCTCTATCCTCCACATTTCCTCTCTGCACCATCGCGGAACCGGCGTTGTACGATTACTTCATAATGGCGCCCCGGTCTCGCTACACCGAGATCGAGTGTTCTCCCTTGCATCCGTTGATTTGTATATGTCACATATTGGAGAATATTTCCACTTATCCTTTGTATTTTTCGAATTACGTTTTAGTTAGACGTATATTGGATAAGCGTCGAAATATCTGATTTCCGTACGATTTGTTGGTAAAGCTTTATTATTTTCTGACTATTTGTTTTCATGTAGCCGAAGACGTTCCATTCAATGCGGACCCGCTCCGATTGAACCCGTCGATTATTATATTATATTACGTGAATAAACATTCAATCGGAGCGGATCTCTGCCACTCCGTAACTGCGGAAGGCTTACTGCATAGCCTCATCCCTGGGAATGTTGCAGAGGCTGCTTCCGTCCCGAAATGGAAGTGTGGTTGTGTTAAATTTAGTTAGGTTACGCTAGGTTAGGTTAGGTTGAGATATGTTTGCGTATGTTTGTATGTTGCTCGGTTATGTTGGGTTAGGTTTAAGAAGCCGTAGGTTCAATTTCTTTATGTTTAAGGGAGGTAATGTTAAATTGTGTTAGGTTGAGTTAGATTTGAGTGCAGGCAGGTTAAGCCAGATTAGGTGCAACTGAGGTTAACTTGATTTAAATTAAGTTTAAAAGATGTTAGAGTAAGTTAAGCCAAGTAGGAGATAGATTACCGATAGCTGGCGATGCCATTCTTCGATAGTTCTTGAATTCCCGACTATTGGCAATACCAGCCGTTATTATATCATAAGCTATCGACCGCAGTCATTACCTACTGTCGATATATCGTGAGTTACCGACCGGAGGCAACACCAGTCTTTAATAAGTCTTGAGTTACCTACTATTGGTTGCACCAGCTGTACGTGTAAGCATGCGCTATCGGCTGTTGGTAACACCAGTTGTCGATAATTTATGGATTATTAAGCACAAGCAGCACCACCCGTCGGTCGATTGTGAGTAACGGACCACCAACAGCACCATCCATCGGTAACTTATAAGTTATTCTTAATGGGAACATTCATCCGTAGGCATGTATTGACTCATTTCGCCATCTCTTCAATCTGTGCTGAAACAGAATTGCGAACAGCTTGAGCAGTTTTCACAGAGATGACTTCGCCGGTCTGGTAACAACGGGTGCCACATATAGGTTCTCAGAAAACCATTTGCCACAGAATTCAGTGCTGAAAGGGTTAATAATGCTACCGCTATTTCTTTAACCAGGCATAGAATCCATAGGTATAAAAAATTATGATCTTGTGAATAACATCAATTCTAGAGGAGCACTTCTAGTGTAAGTATAAAAGTTCTGTTTTAGTTGTAGAAATAAAATTCACTAATATGACACTATACTTATTTTCAGGTCCAAGGTATGCTTACCATAATTAAAGAAAGGTACAAATCCTCATATAGTAAATATCAGCCCACCACTAAGTATAAAAATTAAACGAATATGGTTTCAAACTCCTGTCTCTTATATAATATTCAAGTTTGGAACATTAATGTGTTCTCTTGGAAGGGCGGATGAATACGAAAATGATGGTATTGCTGTGAATGCAGTCTTGTCAAAGACTGCAGGAAATTGTACATATTTCTACTTTCATTGTTAAGAAAAATAAATCTCTCAATTTAGGATTGCGTTACGCACGCGTTGTTTTAGGTATACATACGGCTGCAATAGAGATGTTACCTGGTTCTGAATCACAAAATAATAGTCGGAAGCTGGAAATAATGGGAGATGCAGTGTACGCTTTTATTTTGCAAAGACAGTAAATCTGTTACTAATCAGCTCTTAATCGATAAGGAAATATTAAAAAACTGAAGAAATGTTTGATTTTACCCATTATGCGTGTAATCTATGTGTAAATAACTAAATAAAGGTTTACAATTAATATACGAATGTATAATTTATATTTTAATAAACAAATAAATTTCTTTTTCGGCATATAAATATGATTGATATAATAAATTAATGCCTCATTTCTTCCTAGAGGAGAATTTGGAACAAACAGATTTGGATAATTATATTTGACAATTGAAAAGAAGGAACAAATTGTACAGATAAATCGGAGGAAAAGAAAAAAATCATGCAAATATTAATTGTTATCGAAACTAATTTAAACAGTGAGTTTGTTAACAAAACTGTAAGCTCAAATACTATCTTCTTAAAAAAAACCGACATATTAACTAATTAAGAAGAAATTATTCCTACTTTTAGAAATTTTGCTACTTTTTGTAAAAGTTTAATATGTTAAATATAAAATATTTAAAATATTAAAAAAACTAAAGTAAAGTATATTTTTATATATTTTGTAACGCTAAATGATAAAAATTAAATAAATTACGTTTCTCAATATTTATTTATGCAGATTGAACTTTACTCGTACATTTATAATAAATTGAACATAGTTATTCATATTTTATATTTTCTTTGAAAACAATGGGCAAAGATATAAAGTACATTGCTATTATAGTTCTAGCTGCTTCACAAGTTCCGTAAAAAGTAAATTAGGCCAACGCCAGCAGAAAGTTTAAAATTTCATAATTATTTTATATTTTAAAGATTAATCTTTAATCTTAGATGGATGCTTACATATAAGTATAACTGCCAAAATAAAATGAGATCGCACAGAAATAATTACAATCCTGCGTGCTGCAATTTTGTCGTATTCAAATTTCTGATAAAAGCGTATAAATGTTTATAATCTAATTATCAATTACAAGTGGAATTCTACAATTTAGCCATGTAATAATCCTTTTTTATTGTACGCATCTTCCAATACATACACAGAATCTTTAATCCTGATGGATTTCGTGTGTGCGTGTGCGTGTGCGCATGCGTATGCGTTTTCGTGCGCGTGCGCGCGCATGTGTATGTGTGGTAGCAGTTGCAGAAATACCACCTAATAGGTTTCATAGTTTCGATTCTAGTAGGAAGAATTTTTCTTCCAATGTGTCAACTCCAAGATCCAAGGTTCCTTTATCTGGGATTAAGGCCTGCTTTCTTTGTTTCAAAACTTCTTTACATTGCGTTACATTCTTAAGACTCTTTGTAAGTTACAAAGAACAGAAACGCTACATGGATTATAAAAGTATAATAGCTTACTTTATATAATCTTGAACATTTTAAATCCGTTTACGTTGCTTTGCTTCTTGTATATGTTTATCACCTGGCGCTGAACCAACTACTACTGCCATCATCTCTTTCTAAAATTTGGAAAATCCACCAGGTGTAATGAAACTTTGCTTAGGTTGCAAATGTGTTTTTACTGTATCCAGTAGAAATTAAATTACATTGACAGGAGTACCAGCTACTTTTCTACGCCTATTTCAAACTACATTAAATCACCTTGTTAAAAAATAATTTATTAAATGTGACTTGGACCTTTAAATTTGAATTTATAAACATCTAACAAATAAATATGTTTTTCTTACCATTCATATCATTATACTTTCAGTGATTTATTATGTGTTGTTATTTGATATATAAACTACTTGATTATATTTTACAACGAACCTTGCATACCAAACACTGTTTTTACTGCTGATACGAGTGGATAGTTCTTCGTTTTATATTCTTATATCGCATTAATTATAAAAGTGTGTGATATTGTTTTTATGTAGTCATGTATAATTATGTACATACAAATTCGCGATTAAGTAGCTGTGTGTTCAAATTCAATTTCGAATAATGCTCTAAAAAGCATTCCGGATAACAAACGGCAAGATGGTAGCGACACCATTCCCGCACTATGTTGCCACTTCCGAGGAGGGTCAGATAATTCGTAGCCATCTGTAATCGGATCCGTTAACTAAAATGTCAGAACGCGTTACCAGCTCGTCCTAGACTAGCGTAACACGTCGTGTGAATCGAGCAGCGCCAGTAGCATCGTGACACGCGTGCCATCTCTCCATTTATGAATCTTCTCAGCAATGACGTAGGGTCACATTTGCTAATGGAGAACCTGTGTTTTCATACAAATTAAAACCATTAGATGTCAGTAGATGTTCAATATGTGAGTAATGATAGATGTTTAGATAGTTGTTTTCCTATATTTATAGTTATTGAGAAAGTCATATATATTTCTTTCAACCTGTCATAAACTAAAAATATTATTTATAAAATAAAATTACTTATAAAATAAAAATTCATGCTGTAATACCCTAACCTCGCCTTGTGTAATTTCTTAAATAACATACTGTCATCGTGTTTAATATAACCCTCAATTGCATGAATTTGTAACAATAAATTGAAAAGATATATATATATAAAATAAATGTATATATTTTTATGATCAAGTAATTAACGACTTTATGGACAAAAATCGCCTTATTGAACTAGTTTAGAAAAAATAATAAAATCGAGTACTTATATTTTTGTTTTGCGCGGGTATATCTATTTTAGAATTAAAATTAATAGATTGCTTAGTTTAGTCATTTTTAGTATTCGTTTATAATTTTTATGGAAGCAGCTTCCTTATTAGTAAATGTCAGCCTACTCCACTACCATGTAACTATGGTGAGCTGATAGTGTCATTGCCACGGCCGTGTAGCCCGTGTGCTATATAGCGGTGCTTTAATAGTGCCGTGATGCAAGTGTCGCCTCAGTACTAAGAGTATGTCGTTACGAGAGCTGATTAGAAGCAGTGTCTTAGCACAGTTCTGCCACGGAATTCGTTTCACTCGTTATCACTGGCGTGCCAATCGCTGGTTGTTTGGGATATTGTAGTGCATGTGGCAGACTTGTTTCTTATCATCGTCAAGGAGATGGATTCTTACTCCCCCTTTTTTGAATTTTATTAATTGTTATGTATATATTTTATAATTTGCAAATTGTTTACAATTTCTGCCTTTTCTGTATCTCTATGTCTGCACTGTGGATTCAACTTATGTATGATCTTTTTGATATTCATCTTTTGTATAATATAACATTATATATGTAATGCACTTTTGTTATGTAGTGCTCAGATTTGTAATCCTCAGATTCTTTTACTCTTTGGTAAAGCAACTTGCTCGATTAACATATATTTATTAGGCATAGATTTAAATAATTAGAAAAATGCTATTAAAACGGTATTAAATATGTTGTTGCAATTATATATTTAAGTTCTAAAGATGTAGATGGAATTAGTGTCCGATATTTTACGTGATCCAATTGACGTATCGAGTAAGGCTATGAAATATGAAAACCTTTTACTATTCCTCAACCCCTTTTCATGTTAAATGAATGATTAGTTCTGCAAGACGAGAAGGCTGAATTAGTGAGATCCCTACGGACATAAGTAATTTGTAAGTAATACATTCTTTCTCTTTGAAATATTTGCCTTTGCATAGAATAGAACGTATAGATATAAATTCCTGTTTTATATCCACTTCGGTCCAATCCTATTATAGCTTTGGAGCAGAAGTAATATTGATTATACCTGATTTTTACAATAGTTCTTTATTTAACAGATTTTATAGACGTAGAAGCATCATTTGAGGGATGTATCGATCTACTTTGCAGTTCTATCAGTTTCTTTTTCTGCTCGCTACTTTCTATTCTCAGTTCCATATACTTATCCTTCATCACCATCATATATGTTGCGTTAGATTATAATAACATTTTGTCCTTAAATTTTGCGGATATTTCAATTAAATTTGCTTTGATTAAGAAAACGGAAATTATAAAAGAGTAACACGTACCATTTCGTGGAAACGTTGTATCGTAATTTGCATCTGACTGTTTTGAAAGACACGCACTTTACTTAACGTTTCCAGTGATTCGGTCAGCGGAGTAAAGAAATATTCTACTTTCGATATTGTCATCTCTTGTAATTCTAAGGCAAATACTTTCACCTACCGACATCGTCAACACCGTTTTTTGGCTAAATTACAGAAAAACAAATTTATTATAAGGAATATCTTAAACATCGTAATATTAAATTTAACTTTATTCATCGTTGCCTTGTTGGACACATCCATAACAATATACAGTACAATGGGGCCATCCGTTGATGAATATAGTTTTTTTGTAAGTGGAGGTATGATGGACATTTGAAGATTACCTTCATTTTTTAAAATGAATTGATTTGTTTATTCGTCCATAGTACGCTACAGCATTTTAAAACGAGTTCAACGACTTGTAACATGAAGCCACTGAAGCCAAGAAAAAGCAAAGAAAGGCGATAATACTTACGGTTTTGATAGTAAATGAAACATACGTATTGTAAACAGTGGTGGAAGGAAGTGAATAAACTGATCGAAGGGCATTTTAATAGTTTGCAGGATAAGTTAAACATGATAATAGTATTGCAAAATCAGTTTGATTACGTTTGGTTAGGTTGTTCGTTTGTAGTCCATTTTATAAGTATTGTTGAACTATGAACCAAATTGTTGAACTATGGAAGGTTATCATTGTGAATCAAAAAGTAATTAAATTCCATTAGATTGTAAACGAAATTTAATGTTTCATTTTAAATAGAAAGATTAAATACCCTTTACAAAACTACAAGAATGGATACATACTTCTGTTATTATTATTTCATAAAGAATTCTAATTGCAATTATATAGTTCATTACGATAAAATATTATTTATAAGAATGAGATAAGAATTTCTCAGGAAATTCTAAATATTAAACTAGAGAACCAAGCAAAACATTTTCAATAATTACGAATATGAAAAATTTTTGAACATTCCAACAGAAATATGTTTTAAACAGCAGATAGAAAAATCAAACATTCAATTTCAATTCCAGAATGCATCTGTGACGTCCGCCGAACCTCACGGTACCTCCTACACCCCCCCCCCCCCCCCGGTAGAGCTGCACACACTGCCTGCCGCAATTGCAGAGATCAGCACACCGACACACGGTAACACAGTCCGATCGCCATGTTAAGGCAGCCACTAAGGAGTTGGACCACACGATCGCGCCACGACGCGCATACATCAGACAGTTGGAGCAAACACCAACCTCAGCCTCCGCACGAGGACCATTCCACGCACCACGAGGAGTCGTCCGCAGTTACGCACTCATATTCGTATTATACTCATGTCTATAACTAAGCGAATTCTGGTATTTAAGCACACGACACTCTGTGTACATACGGGACACAACACAAAAACATAGCATAAGTCATTTAATGTGTAATCATAATTTTGGAAAGCGTATTATCCATAACTAGAGTATTGGCGATGCACTGGAGCGAGCGCCCGTCGCGCCCGGCTCACGCCGATGTGATGTCAAATACATTTTCAACCAGAGGTATCAATAATTAAACCAACGTCAGCATCCTGGTACTCATCCTGTTGATACTTTATTCCCAAGAAATATTCCCAATAAATAAAGATTAATGTCATCACCTTACTGGCACGCATCCTATTGATACTTTACTACCAAAAAATAAGATTGAAGACTTTATTTCCAATCAATAAGATTAGAGTTATCACCCTACTGGTACGCATCCTGTTGACACTCCGATCCCCACGAAATAAGATCGAAGTCTTTGCCCCACCATACTAAAACTACGTAGTATAAAAAGGCCTGAGAATTGTCCAGTCTTTAGTCCCAATTAATCTGCCGATCTATACTGTTAAAACTCTTGATAAAAGTTGTATTTCAAATATTACAATAAAGAATCGAGTGAGCGATTGCTCACTCACATTTTATTTTTAAAAATCACCTTATAACATTTTACGTGACACCAACCGCGCACGCCCCACTACGACCGTCCGCCCCACCGCGAGGGTCGAGCGTACGCCCCACCGCGAGGACCGAGCTTCTGCCCCACTCCAGAGCCCAGCGACTCGCGCTCCCGCGCGATCCGAGGAGGTCGCGGGTCCGTGAGTCAACCGAGAGATCAAGCCCAGCGCTCATTGCGACCGTACCTCTCATGCCTCCGGACCTTACTCCACCTCAGTTGGTGATGTTTGCTATTTCGTTTCTACTCTAACTCAGAATTCAAGTTCCTGTTTTCAATTCTAACTTTTACTATATTCTAAATCAACGATTTTAGTACTTGGTCATTCTTAGCATAGGGCAGTAAAGTGTAAGCTTAGGTTTTACTTAGAATATATTGTATTTTTACCAGTATTTACAAACTCTTATTATTCTCAAAGCATTCCTTGCCTTACATTAAATTAAATTCATTACGGTACGAAGTCTTCCACGAGTTCACGCGGCTTTCAAAGTCATTCAAGGTGTTCTGACCCTTAGTTAAGCTTGGTTACCGACCAGTTAGAACAGCCGTCCGCTTAGCTGCATCGAGCAACAGTTCGACTAAGGAGAAGATATCCATCGTTTTCCATATCTCTGGACCAGCAAACTAGAGCAGTTCTCCGCTTAGTGGACCCGTATCTGGCGTTTTGGAATCCGGTTTGTATGCGCCTTTCCGCTACGAATAAACTAACTCGACGCGCGGGAAGGAAGAACTTCCTGCGTTCTCTAGTGCGCGAATACTTGGGTACGAGCAGCTACTCCTTTGTTCAGTACTGCACTGTCTCATCTTTTGTTATCCGCCGACCGGACAGCCATTCCGCATCGCCGCCTCCGTCGCCGATCCGCAACAGAGATCAGCCTGCCTGGGTACTCGTTCCATTGTCGATTCCGCCTCACAGCCCGTACGCAGGAACCATACCAGAGGACGGTCCTCGCAGACGACGATATCTAGAACGAGGTTATTAATTAGCGGCTTCCAAGACTTCGAAAGGTAAGTCCCGATGTTTATATACTCGCGTCCGTGACTTTCGCGCAGTGTTCCGCGTTCCAAAAAGAACCTGGTCTTTGACGCAATTGTGCGAGCCGAACTGTTCGAGGCTGCGTGTTGCTCCGGTAAACGGTTAATTTTCCACGACCCGAGACGTAACACATCTATAAGAGGTAAAATATTTTGAAAACTTTAATTATAGTCTTTAATGCAAGCAGTTGGACAGTATTTCAATTTTTAAGAAAATTGATGAAAGTCAACCACTTTGAAATGGTCAGAATCTTTGCCGTTTGAGCAATAAGTGACTAACGAATAACTGCATAAATTTTAGGCTTATGAACTTATTGATTAAATCTTATGCAGACACGTTTATAACCGAGTTACTAAATAATAATCAACACTAAGTAATCATTTTAAAACTTAAACGATTACACCTCGAATACATTTAAAAATATTGCAAACGTGAAAAGTAAGTGGTTTATCAAAAACTCTTCTAAAAGTTCGGACGAAGCCAATAGAAATCCTTGTTGAAGTAAGCAAGTTCTAAAGTTCCAAACAACGCGATGGCCCTTATCTGCCTACGTATCATAGCAAGTAAGTTCTGAAGATCTATGACCACCACTAGAGGTCCTGACTATCAACGTATCAAAGGAAGTTCTCAAATTCTCAGTTCAACGTTTAATGCAATGTGTGTTCTATATATCTATGTAAAGTGATGGTCCCTATCAGTATATACGATTCAGAGTACATAAGATGCAATGTTCTATGCAACATGATGGCGCTTCTCATTTCTACGTTTCATAGTAAGCACTTTCTAAATATCCATGCAACACGATGCAGCTTCACAGTCCTACGTTTCAAAGTAATTCCTAAAGTTCCACGAAAAGGGATGTCGCATCAGCGTGTCTACGTGTCAATGTGAGTAGCTTTGACGTTTCCTTGCAACAAGATGGAGCATTTCAGTACTATACTTCGCCGTTAGTATTAAAAAATATTCTATGCAACAATGTGGTAATTCTCAGTTTCATGCTTCAGAGCAAGTATGTTGTGATGTTTTATGCACAGAAATATGTCTATCTGCTTTTATACTTCAAAAGAAAGTGAAATCTACAGTTCCACGCAAAGGCGTGACGTCTGGAGTTGTGTTTGTATCTCATATCAGCCTATCAATGTAAGTCAGCTGGAATGTCTGCAGCGGCTGGAATGTCTATAAAGTTAGTTTCATTTAATTCGAAACTTAAAGACGGAGAAATTACCTTAATTGCATTGTGAAAGATGAAATGGCCATCTATGACGTTTACTGATGTATTTTCGCTTTGGCTAAGTTCACACATTCGTTATGATCGAATCGATGACGAACAGCGTCACAGCCGGCAGTACAGAGTTCGATTAAATAATGTCTCAGTTAGAACCAAAGTACGCCGTCGAAGTTCAAGATATTTTTAACAACCCGCCGGAGACCCAGAAGCATGAAACGCTAATGCAGAACTAGTGCTTAAACTGTCCTTCTTGCAAGCACAAAGGGTACGCCATCTACTAGAACAGGAGGAAATAGAAGATAGGTTTATTGTCTGCCCTACACCAGGACGGTGATCAGGCGTGCTTCCTCACCCAGACGGGAATACGCGACGGAATCTACCATCTACCAACTAGTTACACCCACCTCACTGGAACGGGCGATGGAAAAATCCAGATGTGCCGCGGCGCCTTTCCCGCGGATGAGTCTTTCAGCTACTCCGTCGGAGAGGACGAATCCTAACCGCCGGAGTACCCACGGGGAACCTCGGGGAGGCGAACTCACTACGTGTGTACGCGAACACGCTCACTCTGACCCTTTATTATTTTTTATTTGAAGAGCTTTGATCGACTGAAGAGTTGTCGATCAAAGCAAGACCTCAACTACAGGCTTGAATGGAATTTCCATTCTGAAGATCTAACTTTTATTTCCTATCCGGCGATGGAGCAAGCCTACTCCATGAACATCTTCAGCCAGAGCGCTTCCTGGCTGAAGCTGGCGAGCACAGAGAAGGCCTCTGGCGACGACACCAAGTGCGGTGCCGCCTCCGGCCATCTCCACTCACTCGCTGGGATAATGTCTCGCAGAGCCTCTCTCTGCGGTTCAAAGAGTGGGCACTCTAGTAGAAAGTGTCCCACTGTATCTGCTGCACCTCCGCAGATACATGTCGAGTCATTGACAACGGCGTACGTCAATAGACGAGCCATAAAGTTGCCATACCCCGACAGCACCTGCGTGGTGTAATGACTAGGCCTAATCCAGTCGGCGGCCAGTCTTACTCGAACGTCCTGAAAAAAGTCATACGTCGTGCGACCCTTGTGGGAATCTTTCCACACGGTTTGCCACACGTTTATGACTTCGACTTTTACGCGTGCTTCACCGTCTTCCAATCCACTTTGGATGACGGTGTTCCCTATCCTGGCGTCTCTTCCTCTACGAAGATTGTAGAGGGCCCTATGCTGCTGGACGACCATGTCTATGGGGGCCGCGCCAGCCACTACGCACGCACCTTCCCACGATATCCGGCGGTATGCACCGGTCATCGCGATCAAGGCGCGACGCTGCGCCTTCCACAGACCTTCCAATCTCTCTCCGTGCACAGGTCGACCCATTCCGCCGAGGCATACACCATCGTCGAGACGAACGCACCCCTGTAGATGCCATCGAGAGAGTTGAAGCGGAGCCCCCACGTACATCTCGCCAGCCTACTAAGTTTACTAAACAGCGACCCGACCCTGTCGCTCAAATATCTACAGTGGGATCTAACTCCCATGCCTGCATCTATATTGACGCCAAGGTACCGTACCGCGTGCTTGAATTTAATACTTTTATTTCCTAATCGGATGGTCGGCGGTCTCGCGGCAAGGTCGGCCTTAGAGGACCGAACGGCCTTGCGTTTCCTGTCCGGGCGCGTGCCTCCTCTTCTTCCTATCGCTGGCCTCTCGATCATGCCACTCTTGAGGACAATTGCCTCCGTCTTTGTGGCCGATACTTCGAGTTTCGCCAACCTACACCAAAGGAGAATCTGGTCAATAACCTGTTGACCATTTATCTCCAATTCTCTTCTACTATTTCCGCTTACGAGGACTAGGAGATCGTCCGCGTAAGCTATGAACCTGTTCTCAACTGTGGTCTGGAGTGACCGCAGGAGATTGTCAAACATAAGGTTCCAGCAGGCAGACATCCTCTCGTCGCCTGCTTTGAAACCTGTTCGGATCCTATTGAGAGTCTAACCCGTCGGCTGTCGAAGTAACTTTTCATTACCTCGAAAACGTTCCGAGGGCAGCCTCTTTCTTTCACCGACTCTAACATTAAGGGCCACCAGACATTGTCGAAGGCTCCAGAAATGTCGAAGAGAAGTGCCACAGCGTATCGATGCTCGGAAGCATCGACCATGCGGCGCATCTCCACGACTGCGTCTTCCGCCGACCTTCCGGGCGCGAACCCGAACTGTCGATCGGAGACCATCCCCGGGGCCAACGACGTCTGGTAGAGACGCTTCTTTAGGAGCTTCTCGAGGAGTTTCCCTACTACTGAGAGGAGACAGATCGGTCGCTAGAACTTCGGATCCTTCTCGTCTTTCCCTTCCTTCAAGAGGACTCTGAGGGAGCCCTCCTTCCAGATCGATGGAAAGACGCCCCATTGAAGGCATCCGTTGAATATTCGTGTCATCTGACCGGGAATTATACCTACGGTGGCCTTCAGCGCCTGGACCTCTACGTGGTCCGGCCCCGGTGCCTTCCTATTTTTGAAAGTCTTTACTGCACTCACTACCTCCGCTTCCGTGAAGCAGGAGGCATCAGGAGTGTCAGGCGCGAAGTGTGCGCTTTCCCTAATCTCTCGCTGCTCTGGCGTGTCTTCTTTTTCCCGGTCCTCGGGAACGTGCGTACTCAGGAGTAAGTTGGCGGTCTCGCGGCTATCATACGTGTTGTCTCTACCACGCCGGAGAGTACTAAGGACTCTCTCAAGTCGGAGTTTATTCGCCTGGAGCTTATAGACGGTACTCCAGGGTCTCCATTTCCCGTTCGACGTTACAAAGCGTCGCCAGGTTTCGAGTTTCGTCCGCTTCACCTTATTGTTATATTCCCGCAAAGAGGAGCGGTACTCTAACCATTTTTCTTGGCGAGCGGTTTCGTCTCATTCCTTCTGAGCCACACGTCTCAGACAGGGCACAGATCTTTTCATATCTGAAAGTTCTTTCGTCCACCACGGGTTGGACTTTCTAAGTTTCCTTTTGTAAGGCATTGACGCGGCACAGGAGTCAGTGATGACTCCCGTTAGCATCTCCGCCAACCTGTCTACATCTTCCGCAGACTCCAGCCTTACTGTCTCGAGCCTCGATCTAGATTGATCGGCCAGGCTTTCAGTGAAGAGCTCCCAATCGGCTCGATTGACATCGAACCGAGTGCTTGGTCCTCCCTGATCCACCGCTACACCACCGGATGTCAATTGCGTTGTGATCGCTGGTCACCCAGTCTCTCCTTACCCTTCAGCCCCCGATGAGTGGGTGCATGGTTAGCGATGCCAGAGTAACGTCGATGTATGACGAGCCTCTGGTCGACCAGTAGGTAGGTAGTTGACCAATATCGTTCACAACTTCCATGCCAAACGCCCGTATGAGCTCCTCGAACTTTGCTCTTTTATCGTCTGTACTCTGCGGCCCCCAGAGTGACGACTGGGCGTTGGCATCTACCGAAACTAACAATCTTTTCCCCCTCAGATTATGAAACACCGTCTCGAGGTGCCTGAGGTGCTTCTCGATATCGTCCCTGTACTGGAAGTAGCACGATACGACGTATACCGAGAGGCCGGGCGCCAGCACTTCCGCACAAACGCAGTGCGTATTGCTGAGCTGCGAGACGAATACCATTTCGATATGAGGGTTACTAACGGCGACTGCCGCCCACGGGTGTTGTGAGCTTACAGCCGCCACCTTCATACCGATCCCTAGTCCACAAATAGTATGACTCGTGCTTAGTTTCCTAACGTATGGCTCCTGCAATAGCAGGACGTCTAGGTACTTTTCTGCAACGAGCTGAATCACTTGCCCTGTAAGTGCAGCTGAGTGTTGCATGTTCAGCTGCAGTATCCTAAGTCCCGTGGTCGCGGATTCGATCGCGGGCGTCGACGTCGACGCTTGAACTATGTCGGTTGCGGACGTAGACGCGATGAGGTATGGTGGGTACGCGATCGCGGGGGGAATCGCGGATCTAACATTCCTAATCTGGTCATTTCTTTCCCTAATTCTTATTGACCCAGCCAGAGATACCGGATCTGACCTGGGTCTTCCGTCGCACCTAGTTATCCGGATTTCGACAGCGCAAAGGCTGATACCGAGAGCCCTAGCCAAAGCCTCGTCGGCAGAGTCGCCCAGTCGCGGCCCGTCGACGCTGCCCAAGTACAGCCGTCGCCGACCGCCGAGCTTTACGGCTCCGCCGACCGCCGAGCTTTACGTCTCCGCCGCTCGACTATGGGGCCAATACCGTGGGACGGGGTCACGGGCCGAGGATTCCTCTCCCGTCTGGACCCATCATACGCCACGATCACCTCACTCGGCCCTGCCCTCACCCGGAGATCCGAAAATTAGCGTTTGTTGGGGGGGGGGTTGATGCTTCTTACATCAGAACGGTGGGGTCGTCAAACCCATCAGCGCGCACCAACGCTGCCCTGTCGGGGCCGCGGTCTCCAGCTGCTAATGCAAGGAGACACTCGCTAGAGCCTCCTTCGATTAAGAGAAAATTTATGTTCTTGTGTGTTTGAGTGTTGCGTACCTTGTTTCTGCAGCGAGCACTGCAAAGGTACACGTGTAGGGGTCTCGTTCTGCTGGTATGACAGAACGAGGCCTTTGTGTATTGAGATCGCTGCTAATTATCAGTCTCCAGCGATTTACGTGTCTCTACTTCGAATTTCGTTCCTAATCTGCCTTCAGACGCTTAAACGTCCGACTGCAGTTAGGTCCCGTACGGCGTATAGCCTAAGCTATACGCCTTTTGGTTTATTGTTGAACCTTAGGCTCAGGTGAGACACTTTTGTCGGGGCCGCGGTCCTGTTCGGGACAGGACTCTCGCCAGAGCCTCTCACAACCGTGTTTGTGTTTGTGTACTGTGTGTGTGCTGTGCACCTCCTGCCGACAGCGAGCGCTATCGAGGGTACACGTTAATAGAGCTCGCTATACTTTTCCGTACGGCCCTTGCGATGGTTTACTGCTTGGTCTACCATCTGTATGCTTATTTCCGGCCTTTTGGCCCCGTTTTGACCTTTTTCAAACCATCTTACTAACCCACAGCTGGCCGGCTTCCACTATTTGGCCTATCTTACTTGGTTTTTATTGATATTCAGTCTCGCTCGGCTAGGTCTTAGTGCCGGAGACTTTCCCAGATTTACGAGGTCCAGAGAACTCACATGGCTAGATGTAAGTGCTAGTAGCTTTTTTGCAGATTACAAAGCCCGAAAAATATTTTATGCGCCAAGTGGCGACTTACAGTTTCATATATCCCAGAAATTTTCTGGGACTGGAGCCTTAAATTTCTCAGATTGGCCTAAATGAAAAAGGCCGCCAGCACCCGGATTTAATCCGGGCACCAGCGGCCTGCTGTTTATCGTTTCCATTTAATGGAAAAAGCCGCCGGCGCCTGGAATTTCCAAGCACCAGCGGCTAGCGCCCCTAAATTTTGTAAAATGGCCTAAATGGAAAAGGCCGCCAGCGCCCGGAGTAGTTCCGAGCACTAGAGGCCTGCATTTTTTATTTTCCCATTAAATAGAAATAGCCGCCGAAGCCTGGAGTACTCCAGGCGCCCAGCGGCTAGCATCACTAAATTTGGTCAAATAAAATTAGTCACCGGAACCTGGAATACACCAGGCACCCAGCGGCAGGCTTTTATAACTCCATTTATATACTTTATTAGCCGCCAACACCCAGAATTCTTCTAAGTGCCACCGGCGTATTGCTTTCTCGGGCTTGATAAAAAAGCGACTCGGTTTTACCGAGCGCCAGCGGCCTTAGCATATGTAGCTTTGAGGTCTCTTTCGACCTCCATTATCTGGGATCTCTGAAATGTTTTTATTTCGAGATCTGAATATCACCACTTACTCACCATTTGTTCTGCTGTTTCATTCTTGCCTTCCGGCTGTAGGGCTAGCCACCCCCAGTCTCCCAGTCTGGAAGTGGGATGGATTACGTCCTTCGGACGCCCGCCACGTCAGAGCCATTCTGTCCTAGGACGCCGACTCGTGGCAATGCAGTGTTCAGGAAATAGAAGATAGAACGCCGTCATAGTTCTTATATCATATGAGGGACCTGGCAGGAACTACGATGTCCGATGAATTCCTAAGGCCGTTCTGGTCCGGTCGCCAGCCGCCTATGGCCAGGGCTTTTGTCACGGCCCAAACAGACCTCTCGTTAAACAAATTAGCCAAAATAGCGGAACAAATCTCTCGGAACAGAGCTCTTATTAAAACAACTGGTAAGATTGGAGCTCGAAATATCGGAGCATCGAAAATTTCGCTCTCAAATTTGCGTCCAGACACGAGATTCTGCAGCCGCCGCTCGAGTTCGAAGATTGCTACTCGCAATAGTTCACCAGCCAAGCTCAAGCATTGTTGGTATCACTGGAAATTTGGAGCCTCATCCACGCGGTGCCGTACGCTGTGCAGTTTCCATTCGGGAAACGAGGAGAGATATCAATCAATGCGGCAACCAGTAAGGGTCCAGCGATTAGCCGCCTGTTCGTCACCGATCACACAACGAAGGAAGAAGTCTTGATCGATACCGGTTCAGACCTTTGCGTGTATGCTTGCAAGCGTATGAAAGGCCGAATCCAGATGAGAAAGTACCAGCTATGTGCTGCTAACAACATTGTAATAAACATCTACGGCGACAGGACGATCAACCTGAACATGGGACTCCGACGAGCATTTCCATAGAGTGTCATCATCGCGGACATCTTCAGGTCTATCATCGGCGTCGATTTCCTGAGCCAGTACGGGTTACTGGTGGATCTCCGCAACAACCGACTGCTGGTCCAGACGACATCTCTTTCTGCCAGGGGACGAATCACCGACGACGCCACACCACCGAGACCGACGATCAGTACATATTCACACTACAGCCGGGCCGACGACTTACGCGAAACGGCGCCGCTATTCTCCCGAAATGTACAAACTCGCGCAAGCGGAATTCGAGGATTTAATGAGCCAAGGACTCATCAGAACATCGAAAAGCCAATGGGCCTCAGTCTTACATATGGTCCAGAAAAAGGACAATGGCTGGAGATCCTTCGGCGACTACAGAGCGCTAAACGTAAGTACGATACCCGATCGACACCCGATACCACATATAGAGGACTTTTGGCGGATATTGTTCGGGAAGACGATCTTTTTGACCATAGATTTAGTACGTGCGTACCGCAAAATTCCGGTGCACCCGAACGACATCCCGAAAATCGTGATTACAATGCTGGTCGGATTATTCAAATATATAGCGATGCCATTTAGGCTGCAAAATGCCGTGCAAACGTTCCAGTTATTTAATGATACCGTTCTACTAGAGGTCTAGACTTCTGTTATGCGTACCTAAACGATGTTCGCTATTCGCATCTAGGGACGAGACCGAGCATAAGAAACATTTCCGAAAACTCTTCGAACGACTTGAAAACTACGGGATCGTAGTCAATACATCGAAGTGCGTATTCCCCGTACCAGAAGTACATTTTTGTGGTACACGGTAGACGAACGCGGCACGAAGCCATTACCTGATAAAGTACGCAAAATATTTCAATTTCCCAAGCCAAAAACGATCGAACAGCTACGTAGATTTCTCGGTATGATCAATTTCTATCGTCGGTTCATACCTGCCGCCGCGAATCTGTAAGTGATAATTAACGTGCTTCTAAAAGGGAAGCCAAAGAAAAACGCGGCACTTCGTTGGTCACCCGAAACCAAAGAAGCTTTCTAGAGACTAAAAAACGCGTTGGTGTACGCTACGTTATTTGCCCACCCGTCGAGCTCGGCATGTCTCGCAGTTATCGTAGACGCGTCAGATTTCGAGATCGGCGCAACACTGCAGCAGCGATTAGGCAAATCGTGAGAACCGCTAACGTTCCGTGCGAAGACTCTCTCGTCTGCTCAGAAAAAATGCAGCGCATATGATTGGGAATTGCTCGCGATATATTTCGCAATCAGGAAATTCCGACACGTGGTAGGCGGTCGTTCATTTGTCGTCTACACCGATTACCAATTTTTAACGTACGCGTTTAATTAGAAGCCCGAAAAGTGTACGCCATGACACTTCAGGTACCTTGATTTCATCAGCCAATTTACGATTTATATAAAGCATATTGGCGGGAAAGGAAATGAAACCGCGGTGGCCTTGTCACGCGTAGAAACGATCACGCCCACGGTACGATGCGATCTAGTAGGACCGCTACCAACAACACGAGGCGACAAATACTATATCACCTGCGTCCATCGTTTCACTCGATGGCCCGAAGCATTCGCCATTGAGAGCATCGAATCAGAAACAGTCGCGAGAGCATTTGTCGCGGGGTGGGTCACGAGTTTTGGGACGCCGCAGTTATTCCACTGTTTGAATGCGATATTAAGAACAAATCACATTAAAATGATCGTGTATCATCACGGCGAAAACAGCCTTGTGGAAGGCTTCCACAGGCAATTAAAAGCAGTATTGAAGTGCCACCATGACGGGACCTGGGCGGATGATTTACCTGTAGTCTTGCTAGGCATTCGAATGGCCTATCGCAAACACATAGCAGCATCAGCCGCATAGTTGGCATACGGCCAGAATCTCCGCTTGCCATCCGAGTATTTCCCTGCAACGACCGGCAATGCAATAGAGCTAGTCAAAACGATTAGACAATTACAGTCTCACTTTAGAAAGATCTGTCCAGTTGAAGCATCGAGACACGGTGAATAGAAGGTATCTGTAATTAAAGACTTGACAACCACCTCACACGTCTTCGTACGTCTGTCAAAAGACCGTTGCAAAATCCGTAGGAAGTACTGTTCAAAGTAATATCTAGAAGCAAGAAAATTTTCGAAGTAAGAATATGCGAGAAAGACGTCAGAATAACGATAGATAGGTTAAAACCAACTTACGTATTAGAGAACGCCAACAAAAATACAATATCACTACCGAGTATGGCACCAATTATAAGGATATTAGTAGTAGGGTTGGAATAGAAAGGCAGCTAATAAGATAGTAGTAAGAGGTATATAGTATAGATAAGATAGGAATAAAATAATTTATATTCTTAATCTAAATAGATATCTAGATAAGTTAGAATTATCAGCCCTACACATTGTTACAATTTTCACAGTCTCCATTAAACTATCGCGAAAAGTTAGTTTCATTTGTTGCGCAGTTTAAAGACAGTAGAGAAATTAAGTTGAATTCATTGCAGAAGGTGAAATGGTCACCTATTACAGTTATTGATGTATTTTCCTTCTGGTTAGGTTCTCACTGTTAAGAATATAAGATACATACGTGTTGTATATGAGAGTGTTTTGATACCGTTTGACTACGTACACATGTAAGGCTCCAATTCGCGAGGAGTCACGGAAAGTATTTCATAAAGAAACAAATATTCATAAAGAAACAAAAGAAACAAATGATTCGGCTGCCAAAGAGAGTTCAGTTAATCTTGAAGGCTTGACGAGTGAAGATGCTTACAAAATGAAACGTACGCGTGAACCTTGCAGTTTTTCTGAAAGCACCACCGAATAGAAAAGTCAAATTCCGAACCGCTCCACATATTTCATACGACGCATTATGCATGCCTGCGTCGACACATCAAGAGACTGAATTCTGCAGGTCCTTTTAGCGAGATGGCACTTCTTAGTATCCACGTATCAAAGCAAAAGCATTCCAATGCTCCATGCAATGCATTAGCGCAGCTCATTTCAACGCATCAAAGTATGTTGTAATCTTATAAACAACGCATGTAGAAGCTTATACGCTTCCACACATCAAAGGAATGGAATTCTACAGTTCGTTGCAACGGAATGGCGCATCCTGGAGTCCACGTACCTAAGCAATCGAGTCTTAGTGCTCCATGTAATGCAATAGTTGGTGGAACAAGCTGTTATGTTTTATGCATCGCGGTATGCATAACAGCTCTAGTACTCTGACACCTAGAAATCATGAAGTGCAATCCAGTTGCTAAAAACAGTGGAATCCACGTTCTTTTGAGGTATTGAGTGCTGATAAGCATAGTGCATAGAACATTATGACTAACGTATTTTGAAACGTTGAAATGAAATGTGTCATCGTAATTCATGGAAAAATCACAACTCTGTTGCTCTGAAAAGCACTATGAAGAGCCATCACGTTGCAAGGAACTGTATAATTAACATTCTAATTAACATTCTATGAGTTGTAGAAGCTGATAAGCATAATGCTATGCATAGAATGTTACAACTTATTTACATTGAATCGTTGGAATGAGATTTGACATTGCATTACATGGAACTGTAGAATTCACATTCTTTTAAGGTATAGAGACAGATGAGCATAATGCTATGCATAGAAGGTTACAGTTTACATACTTTGAAACGTTGAAATGAGTTGCACCATCGCATTGCATGGAGGATTGGAACTCTTTTGCTTTGATACGCAGGCACTATGAAGCCCTATCCCGATACGTGCAACTGTAGAGTTCACATTCTTCTGAAGTGTGGAAGCAGATAAGCATAATGTTGTGCATAGAAGATTACAGCTTAGTTACTTTGATACATTGAAATGGGATGCGCTATCGCATTGCATGGATCATTAAGCCTCCATTGCTTTGACACGAAGATACTGTGAAGCACCGTCCCGTTGCATATAACTGTGTAATTTACATTGTCTTGAATGTGTAGAGTTAGATAAGCTTAATTTGTTGCACAGAACATCACAACTTATTTATTTTAAAACGCTGAACTGAGATGCGCCATCGCATTGATTGGAGCAGTGGAACTATATTGATCTGGCAAGTAGACACTACGAAATGCAATCCTGTTGCAAGAACCTATGGAATTCACATTATTTTGAAGTATATAAGCAGATTAGCTTAATGAATGTCATGGAACATTACAGTGTACTTACTTTCGAGTTTTAAAATGAAATGCGACATCGCATTGAATAGACTATTGCAAGGCAATCACTTTGACAAGGTGGCACTTAGAAGAGCGGTGCAGCTACGTGGAGCTGTAGAGATTGTATACTTTGTAATGTAGCACCAGATAAGCATAACTGCCTTGTATAAAACCTTACAACTTACTTACTTCGAAACGTAGAACTGAAAAGCGCTATCGCGTTGCATGGACATTTGGATGTCAACGTTGATCTGTATAAATTACGTAAACAGTAACATAGAACCTAGTAACCATAATTGTGTCGATGCAACCCGATAACGCTTCTCAATTCTACGTTCCAAGGTAAGAATGTTGTAAGATTCTGTACAACGTAATCATGTTTCCCTAGATCTACGTTACCAATGATGCTCTTTCGAATCGCATGGTGCAACAGAGCTCTATTGCTCTGAAACGTAGGTACTACAAAACGCCGTTGCAAGGTCCTGTGGAATTCACATTCCTTTGAACTCTATAAGCAGGTAAGTATAATGCGTTGCTTAGAACATTATAACTTACTTATATTGAATCAATGAAACGAGATGCGCCACTACATTTTATGGAGCATTAGAACTCTAATGCTTTGAAACGTAGACACAACGAAGCGCAATCCTGTTGGAGGAAACAGTTAAACTCACATTCCATTGATATGTAGGAGCAGATAAGCATAATGCAATGCATAGAAAATTACAGTTATTGGCGTATTTATAGGGGCGTATTTATAATATATGAAGAGTGTAAGTATACATACTAATACGGAACATTTTCTTAGAACGTCATGAAACGGTGTAAAATTAAATAGAATTTTGGATATAATGGGTTATTTGGTGAAGGCAATCCATTGACAATCATCTAAAATATATAATAAGAATAAATATATATGCTAATTTGAAATATGTACTTAGAACATCGTGAAGTGTGATTTCTATTGATACTTCTAATTGTGAACTTTGAATAGTAGAACTGAGATACACCATCGCGTTGCATGGATCTCTGGAAGCCAATTGCTTTGATAAGTTGACACATACAAACGCTATACAGTGTGACAGAAACCCGTCTACAGTAAGTCGGGGAAGCCCGATGAAAGGATTATAATTTAGCACGGTAAACTGAAAACGTATTTTTAATACAGGGTACACAATAAGTACAATTTAATCGATCACGTAAAACTCTTCACAGGCTCACGATCGCAAAAATAATCGACGGAATGGGGGTATTTCGAAGTTGCGAGTCTAGAGTTTCTTGAGCGCCAGCTCAAGGAGCTCACAAAGGAGCAAGGAGATGGACTACACGACGCGGGGAACCCGGGACAGTACAACTCTCGAAACTTCGAAATGCTCCATCCCTCGACCACGTCCAGCCGAGTACGCAAATTCGGTTAGCGGGATACTGAAGTCACGGCTTCTTTGTTTATAGCCTCGACGCGGGTTTAACAAATAAGGACTAAGGGAATTACGGAGCACGTCGCGAATGAACGGACGTCACCACCCGTTTCGCGATACAAAATACGATATATCATACGCAGCAAAAGAAATGCGGCAGGAAAATGGGACGCTTTAGCGTATAAGGACTCACGCTTTCTTTTCCAGGCTGTCCTGGCTGGCTATTCCTCTCGCACTTTTCCCCTTCCCTATCTCTCTCACTTTCACAATCGTTCATTGGGTATAATCGCTTGCTCTACTCGCTCGCCAATTCGCTTGCTAATTGATCTTTCTTCGGTCCTCAGACTTCTTGAATCCTCCTCCGGGGCTGCTTGATGGGGTGGGGTTGTACGCTCCGGTATTGTTCGGGGTATCGATCGGTGGATTTCGACGGTCACCTCTTTTCGGCCCCCCCTCCCCCCGCGGGTGTCCCTGAGGGAGGTTTACCCAATCATCTGAATTGCGGCGCGCCTAGCGCGCCGCGCTCCCGTGGCTCGCCTGCAGGGCCGCCGGACCTTTGACTTTTCTTTAGGGGGTTAAGAGGGGTTGAGATTCTTCTTACATCCTAAAGGACATCCTCTTCATGGTAGTGGACGGCGGGCAGCGGTCACGTCATTGCAGGGTATATTCTAGTGCTCATCTGATTGATGGGTCTCCTTCACTGTCCAACTTTCCGACTCCTCCACCGTTATACGTTAACTTTATATCGTCTACACTTCAAAAGAATGTTAATTCCGCACTTTCTTTCGACGGGATAGCGTTTCTAGATGTCTATGTATCGAAGAAATATAGATCTATTGCTTTATTCAATGCAATGTCGCATTTCATTTTTATGTATCATGATAAGGTGTAATATTCAATGCAACGCGTTATGTGTATCTAGTCAACACTTCAAATGAATATAAATTCCGCACCTCCTAGCTACGGAATCGTATTTCCAGGTGTCTACGTATCGAAGCAATGAAGTTCAATTGCTTCATTCAACGCGATGCCGCATCTCATTTCAATTACGTCAGATAAGATGTAATATTCAATGCAACGCGTTTTGTGTATCTGCATCTACACTTCAAAAGAATGTAACTTCGACACTTACTTGCTACGGGATAGTGTTTCTAGATGTCTACATATAGAAGCAACTGAGTTCCAATTCTTCATAAAACGTGTTGTCGCATTTCATATCATCAGTGCGAAGTATGTAAGTAGATTTTAATGCCCTATACGTCCCATTGTGATTTTTTGCTTCTGTATTTCAAAAGAATGTGGATTCTACTTATCCATGCAACGGGATGGCGCTTCATATTTTGTGCATGTCAAGGCAATGCAGTTTTTTTGCTACATGCAATGCGATAGCGTATCTCGTTTCAACGTTTCAAGGTAAGTAACCTGTAACCTTCTATGCATAGCAATATGCGTATATGCTTCTACACATTTAATGAATGTCAATAGAAGGTATCCACAAAGCGGGAGCACGCTTCATAGTTTCTACGTGTCAAATAAACGTATTTCCTTGAGTCCATGCAATAAGGTGGCGAATCTATTCTAAAGGTGGTAAATCATGTAACATGTTATGTTCTATTCATTTCATTATACTTGTCTGCTCCTACATAGCAACCGATTGTGAATTCTTCTGTTTCTTCCAGCGGAATGAGGTTTCATATTGTCTGCGTCTCAAAGCAGTAGATACCTGAAGCATTACACCATGCGATTGCGCATCTCATTTCAACGATTCGAAGTAAATAAACTGTAACCAATTATACATAGCATTATGCTTATCTGCTTCTATGCTTTATAATGCCTTGGGATGTAAGAAGAACCTCAACCCCCCCTTAACCGCCTAAAGAGATATAAAAAGTCCAGCGGCCCTGCAGGTGGGCCATGGGAGCACGGCGCGAGAGGCACTCCGCAATTCAAATGGTCAGGAGGACTCCACTCAGAGATACCCGAGGAACGAGAAGAGGTGATCGCCGAAATCCACTGACCGATTGCCCCGAACAATACTGAAGCGTACAGCCCATCCGAATAAGGAGCCCCGAGGAGGATTCAATAGACCCGAGAACCACCAGCGAATTCAAAGAACCTCAAGAAGAGAACGTGAGAGCTTATTCGCTAAAGCGTCCCATTTTCATGCCGTATTTCTTGTGTTGTATATTGTATATTGTATCTTATATCGTGAAGCGGTTGGTGATCCCCGGTCATTCGCGGCGTGTTGCGTAGTTTCCTGTAGACCTTGTCAGTTAAACCCACGTCGAGACCATAAATAAAGAAGCGGTGTCTTCAATATCCCGCGACCCGAGTGTATGTACTCGGCTAGGCGTAGTCGAGAGGAGGAGCATTTCGAAGTTTAGAGGGTTGTTCCGGCCCAGGTATCCCGGGGTCGCGTAGTCTATTCCTTTGCTGCTTTCTGAGCAGCTGGCGCTCAAAAAATTATAGTCCTGCAGTTTCGAAATAGCCCCCGTTTTGATGATTATTTTTGCGTTCGCGAGCCAGTGAAAAGTTGTACGTGGGCGGATACATTGTAACGATAGATCGCTTTAGATTAAAGTACGTTTTACACCTTAAAGCCCTTGGATAATTAATCCCTTCGAGTTTTCCTGACTTACTATAGATAGGTTTCCATCACAACTGATAGAGACCATCATTTTACATAGATATATAGAACAGACATAGCACTAAACGTAGAACTGAGAATTTGAGAACTTACTTTGAAACGTTGATAGTGAGGAGCTCCATTGGATTTCATGGAACTTCAGAACTTACTTACTATGAAACGTTGGCAGATAAGGGCCACCGTGTTGCTTAGAACTTTAGAACTTGCTTACTTCAACAAGGATTTCTATTGGCTTCTTCCGTTCTTTTAGAAGAGTTTTTGATAAACCTCTTACTTTTCACGTTTGCAAAGTTTTTAAATGTATGCGAGGTGTAATCGTTTAAGTTTTAAAATGATTACTTAGTGTTGATTATTATTTAATAACTCGGTTATAAACGTGTCTGCATAAGATTTAATCAATAAGTTCATAAGCCTAAAATTTATGCAGTTATTCGTTAGTCACTTATTGCTCAAACGGCAAAGATTCTGACCATTTGAAAATGGTTGATTTCACATTAATTTTCTTAAAAATTGAAATACTGTCCAACTGCTTGCATTAAAGACTATAATTAAATTTTTCAGAATATTTCACCTCCTATAGATGTGTCACGTCTTGGGTCACGGGAATTTAACCGTTTGCCGGAGCAACACGAAGCCCCGAACGGATCGGCTCGCACAATTGCGTCGAAGACCGGGTTCTTTTTGGAACGTGGAACACTGCGCGAAAGTCACGGACGCCATTATATTGAAAACGGGACTTACTTTTGGAAGTTTTGGAAACTGATAATTACTAACCTCGTTCCAGGTATTGTCGTCGGCGAGGATCGTTCACTGGTATTGTCTCTGCGTACGGGCTGTGAGGCGGAATGGACAATGGAACGAGTACCCAGGCAGGCAGATCTCTGCTGTCTGGTCAGCGGACAGCAGGAGATAAGACGGTGCAGTGGGTGGACGATGGAGTGGCTGCTTGTACCCACGTATTCGCGCACTAGAGAACGCAGGGAGTTCTTCTACGCGTCGAGTTCGTTTATACGTAGCGGAACGGCGCATTAAAATCGGATTCCAAAACGCTAGATACGGGCCCACTAGCGGACGGGGCCGCTCTAGTTTGCTGGTCCAGAGATATGGAAAACGATGGATATCTTCTCCTTAGTCGAATTGTGGCTCAATGCAGCTAAGCGGAGAACCACTCTAACTGGTCGGTAACCAAGCGCAACTAAGTGTCAGAACTACTTGAATGATTTTGGAAGACTCGTGAACTTGTGGATGACTTCGTACCGTAATGAATTTAATTTAATATAAGGCAAGGAATGCTTTGAGAATAATGAGAGTTTGTAAATACTGGTAAAAATAAAATATATTCTAAGTAAAACCTAAGCTTACACTTTACTGCCCTATGCTAAGAATGACCAAGTACTGGAATCCTTGTTTTAGAATAAAGTTAAAGTTAGAATTGGAAATAGCAACTTAAATTCTGAGTTAGAATAGTAACGAAATAGCCAACACCTCCAAGTGAGGTGGAGTAAGGCCCGGAGGCATGAGAGGTACAGTCGCTATGAGCGCTTACCTCGATCTGTACTCGTCGAGCGCTAGGCATGATCTCTCAGTTGATTCGCGGCTCCGCGTCCTCTTCGGATCGCGCGAGTTGCTGGGCCCTGGAGTGGGGCAGAAGCTCGGTCCTCGCGGTGGGGCGGACGGTCGTGGTGAGGCGTACGCGGTCGGCGTGAGACGCGCACGTCGGGTGCTCGCTCCAACGCTTCGCTAATACTCTTGTTATGAATAATATGCTTTTTAAAATTATGATTACACATGAAATGACTTATGTTATACATGTTTGTTGTGTCGTGCATGTAAATAGAGTGTCGTCTGCTTAAATACTAGAATTCTTTTGGTTATCGACATGAGTATAATACGAATATGTGTGCGTAACTGTGGGCGTCTCCTCGTCGTGCGTGGAGTTGTCCTCGTGCGGAGGCTGTGGTTGGTGTCTGCTCCAACTGTCTGATGTATGGGCGTCTAGGCGCGATTGTGTGGTCCAACTCCTTGGTGGAGGGTGGCTGCCTTAGCTCGGCGACCGGAATGTGATACCGTGTGTCAGTATGCTCGTCTCTGCAATGGCGGCAGGGGCGTGTAAGAGATACCGTGATGTTCGGCGGATGTCACAGATGCATTCTGGTATTAAAATTGAATGTCTGAATTTTCTCCGGGCAGGGCAGCGCCGGTGCGCGCTAATGGGGAGCGACGACCCCCTTGCTCGAAAAAATCGTGATGGCCATATCCGGTTCTAAATATTCCGGAGGTAAAATTGCCCTCCATTCGGATCTCCGGGTGAGGGCAGGACTGGAAGAGGTCATTGTGGCCATGAATAGGTCAAGACGGGCGAAAAATCTTCGGCCCGTCCCGTGGCGTTGGCCCCATTGTCGAGCAGCATAGCCGCCCGGAAACGCGCTCGATGACGGCCACCCTCAGGCCTCATCGCCATGCCGCGGCCGGGTGTGTCCCTGCGAACACGACTTTGGCGCGGCCTCAAGGTCACAGCCTTCGTGCTGTCCAAGTCCGCTTAATTAAATGCGACGAGGGACTCAGCTCGGATTCGGTATCTCCGGCTGAGTCCAAAGTAGGAAATCACGAAATCGAAGATATAAACGTAAATATTAGCCCCACGATACCCTCCGCGACCGGGATCCAACCCAAGCTCATCGCGACCGCGACCGCGACCGTACCGACGTCGACGCCGACGTCCGTGTCCGTAATTGCGTCCACGGGAATTAGAATTCTGTAGCTGAATATGCAGCATTCAGCTACGGTATCAGGAGAGGTGCGTCAGCTCGTAGCCCAGAAGCGTTTAGACGTCCTAATATTGCAGGAACCATACGTTAGAACGCTGGGCTCGAGCCACACCGTGAGCGGTTTAGGAATCGGAACGATGGTGGTGGCCGTTGGCTCACAACACCCGTTGGCGGCGGTCACCGTTTGCAACCCTCGATTCGAAATGGTTTTTGTCTCGCAGCTTAGCACCCCGCACTGTGTTTGCGCGGAGGTACTGGCGCCCGGCTTCTCGGTATATGTCGTGTCATGCTACTTCCAGTTTAGCGACGATATCGAGGGACACCTCAGGCACCTCGAAGTGGTGTTTTGTTCCCTGAGGGGGAAGAGGCTTTTAGTTCCGCTAGATGCCAACGCTCGGTCGTCACTCTGGGGGCCACAGAGCACAGACGATAGAGAAGCTCAATTCGAGGAGCTCATTCGAGCGTTCGACATGAAAGTTGTGAACGACATTGAACAGCCGCCTACCTACTGGTCAACTAGGGGTTCGTCTTTTATCGATGTTACCCTGGTGTCGCCATCCATGCTCCCCTTTGTTCGGGGCTGGAGGGTCAGGAGCGGCTGGGTAAACAGCCATCATAACGCCATAGATATCGGGCTAAGAGTGCCGAAAGACGAAGCGGCACGACGGGGCGAAGCGAGCACTCGGGTCGACACTCGTCGGGCCGATTGGGAGCTCTTCTCCGAACACCTAGCCGATCAATCTAGATCGAGTCTCGAAACCTTAAGGCTTGAATCTATGGCAGAAGCCGAAAGGATGGCAGCAACGCTCACAGAAGTCATTTCCGATACCTGTGCCGCGTCAGTGCCACGAAAAAGAATTTTTAGAAAGACCTACCCGTGGTGGATCCGCGAACTAACGAAACTTAAGAAGTCCGTGTACCGTCTATGTCGTGCTCTCCAAGGGGAAAGACGTGAAACCGCTCGCCATGAAAAACTACGAAAGTATCGCACTTCTTTGCGAGAATATTGTAGGAAGGTGAAGCGGACGAAACTCGAAAGCTGGCAGCGATTTGTAACGTCGAACGGGAACTCGGGGCTCTGGAGCCTCGTATATAAACTCCAGACGAATAAACTTCGAGTCGAGAGAGTACTCAGTACCCTCCGGCGTGGTAGTAAGATAACATATGATAGCCGCGAAACCGCCAGCTTGCTCCTAAGGCCCAGATTCTAGACGACCGGGAAGTAGAAGACACGCCGGCGCAGCTTGCAATTAGGGAGGGTGCACGCATCGCACCCGACACTCCCGACGCTGCTCCCTTCACGGAAGCGGAAGTCACGAGTGCAGTTAAGACATTCAATAATAAAAAGGCACCAGGAGCGGACCACATCGAGGTCGGCGTGCTGAAGGCCGCAGTTAGAGTTATCCCCGGCGAAGTTACACGGCTTCTCAACGGATGCTTTCGATGGGACGTCTTTCCCTCCTCCTGGAAAGAGAGCTCCCTCCGAGTCCTCCTGAAGGGTGAGGGGAAGGACCAGAAGGATCCAAAATCCTACCGTCCGGTTTGCCTCCTTTCGGTTATAGGAAAACTTTCTGAAAAGCTTCTCAAGAAGCGTTTATACTAGACGTCGTTGGCTCCCAAGGGGATCTCCGATCGGCAGTACGGGTTCACGCCTGGGAAGTCGACGGAGGACGCGGTCGTGAAGCTACGCCGCATGGTCGATGCCTCTGAGCATCGACATGTTGTGGAGTTGCTCTTCGACATCTCTGGAGCTGTCGACAACGTCTGGTGGCCACTAGTTTTAGAATCACTAAAGAAACGCGACTGCCCTCGGAACGTTTTCGGGATATTGTCAAATTACTTTGACGGCCGACGGGTCAGCATCGCCATAGGTTCCGAACGGGTTTCGAAGCAGGCGACGAGGGGGTGCCCGCAAGGCTCCGTACTCGGCCCTGCTTGCTGGAACCTTATGTTCGACAATCTCCTGCGGTCACTCGAGACCACAGTTGAGAATAGATTTGTCGCCTACGCGGACGATTTCATCGTCCTCGTGAGCAGAAATAGTAGACGCGAAATTGAGAATCAAGGTCAACAAGTCGTTGACCAGATTCTCCAATGGTGTAGCTCGGCTAAACTTGAAATCTTGGACACAAAGACTGAGGCAATCGTACTCAAGAGCGGCTGGATCGAGACACCAATATTAGGTCGAAGTGGAGGTGCCCGTCCCGATCGAAAACGCAGGGCCGTTCGGTCTTCCAAGACCAACCTTGCCGGTAGACCGCCGACCATTCGGATAGGCGATAAAAATATAAAATTTAAACCAGGAATGAGCGTCAGAACCCATTGTAGGTACCTAAGCGACAAGGTTGGGTCGCTATTCGCGAAGATGAGTAGGCTGGCGAGGTATTCGTGGGGGCTCCGCTTCGGCTCGCTCTCCGGCATTTACAGGGGAGTGTTCATCCCAGTGGTGGTATATGCTTCCGCGGGAAGGGCCGACCTGTGTACGGAGAGGGAGTTGAGTGTCCTCAGGTCCGCGCAGCGTCGTGCTTTGATCGCGGTTACCGGTGCTTATCGCCGGATATCGTAGGAGGGTGCGTGCGTGGTGGCCGGCGCGACCACCGTCGACATCGTCGTCCAGCAGCATAGGACCCTCTACAATCCTCGTAGAGGGAAAGACGCCAAGATCGGGGATACCGTCATTCAAAGGGGACTGGATGACGGTGTCAAAAGAGTAAAGGAAGCGGCGACGAACATGTGGCAAACTTCGTAGACGAATTCCCACAAAGGCCTCACAACGTTCGCCTTCTTTAAAGACGTGCGGGAGAGGTTAGCCGCTGGCTGGCTGGAGCCGAATGTCAGATTTTTGATCCGCAGAGGGAACTTCTGCGCTTGTTCGTCCCGACAAACAAGTGGAATTGGCCGGAAGCCGCACCATATTTGGTGTCGTCGCCAGAGGCCTTCTCCGCGCTCGCCAACTTCTGCCAGGAATCGGCTGAAAAGGTTCTTGGAGTAAGCTTACTCCATCGTAAATATAAATAAAAATCGGAGACCGTACCTCCGTACTTGCCCCCCTCCCCCCTCCAACTTGGAAACCGTTCACGCTGGCGTTGTCGGAGAGCCAGGGCAAGGCGAAGCGGCGCTGCAGACTTCGCAGTCAGCCGTCCCCGTCGAGCGCTTTCCTTCCCTCGCGAACTTAGATTCGTTCGATTGGTAGGGCATTAGACAGGGTCAGGGTGTGCGTGCACGCGAGCACGCAGTGAGTCCGCCTCCCCGAGGTCCCCGTGAATGCCCCGGCGTCCGAGCGGGACCATAGTCTCGATCAAGCGCAGGGGCAACTGAATGGCTCACACCGCAGGAAAACGATCGCCACGGCACTGCTGGGTTTTTCCTCTCCCGATCCAGAGGACGGGTATTCGTTGGCAAGTGGATGGGAAGTACATTCGCGTATGCCCTTGTGGCGTGGAAGCAGGCACGCGCCCCCTTCCGGGGCCGGGATCAGAATACACCTGTTTGATTTTTCTATCTACTGTTTAGAACATCTTTCTCTTGTTGGAATGTTCAAGAATTTTTCATATTCGTAATTATTGAAAATGTTTTGCTTGATCCTCTAATTCAATATTTAGAATTTCCTGAGGAATTCTTATCTCATCCTTATAAATAATTTTTTATCGTAGTGAACTATGTAATTGCAATTAGAATTCATTATGAAATAATAATAACAGAGAGGTATGTATCCATTCTTGTAGTTTTGTAAAGAGTACTTAATCTTACTATTTAAAATGAAACATTAAGTTTCGTTTACAATCTAATGGAATTTAATTACTTTTTGATTCACAATGATAACCTTCCATAGTTCAACAATTTTGTGAGCTGTCCTGAGGAATCCGCAGCTCAGTACTTATAAAATAGACGACAAACGAACAGCCTTACCACACATAATCGAACCGATTTTTCAATACTAATATTATCATGTTTAACTTATCCTGCAAACTATTAGAATGCCCTTCGAACAGTGTTTATTCACTTCCTTCCAGCACTGTTTATAATACGTATGTTTCATTTACTATCAAAACCGTAAGTATTATCGCCTTTCTTTACTTTTTGTAAACTTCAATGGCTTCATGTTATAGGTCGTTAAACTCGTTTTAAAATGCCCTATAGTATTGCGGAAGAATGAGCATACCAATTCATTTTAAAAAATGAATGTAACCTTCACATGTCCAACATACCTCCACTTACAAAAAAACTATTTTTAACAACGGATGGGCGCTTTGTACTGTGCAATTTTATATCAGCAAAAATTTCTATGAAACTTATAGTTTCAAGGATATCTGAGGTGCTAATTATTATTACTCCACGCTGTATATTGTTATGGATGTGTCCAACAAGGCAACGATGAACAAAGTTAAATTTAATATTACGATGTTTAATATATTCCTTATAATGTATTTGTGTTTCTGTACTTTAGCCAAAAAACAGTGTTCACGATGTCGGCAGATGAATGTGATTGCTTCAGAATTACAAAAGCCGACAATATCGAAAGTAGAATATCTCTTTACTCCGCTGACCGAATCACTGGAAACGTTAAGTAAAGTGTGTGCCTTTCAAAACAGTCAGATGCAAATTACAATACAACGTTTCGAAGAAATGGTACTTGTCACTCTTTTTTAATTTCCGTTTTTTTAATCAAAGGAAATTTAATTGAAATATCCGCAAAATTTAAGGACAAAAAAATTAATATAATCTTATGCAACATATATGATGGTGATAAAGGATAAGTATATGGAACTGAGAATAGAAAGTAGTGAGCAGAAAAAGAAACTGATAGAACTGCAATGTAGATCGATATATCCCTCAATTGATGCTTCTACGTCCATAAAATCTGTTATGAAAATCTGTCTGAAATGGATATAGAATAGAAATCTATATATTCACTAATTCAGGCTTCTCGTCTTGTAGAAATAATCATTCATTCAACATGGAAAGGGGTCGAGGAATAGTAAAAAGTTTTCATATTTCATAGCCTTACTCGATACGTCGATTCGATCACGTAAAACATCGGACACTAATTCCATCTACACCTTTAGATCTTAAATATATAATTGCAACAACATATTTAATACCGTTCTAATAGTATTTTTCTAATTATTCACATCTATGCCTAATAAATATATGTTAATCGAATAACTTGCTTTACCAAAGGGTAAAAGGATCTGAGGATTACAAATTCGGGCATTACATAACAAAGGTGCATTACATATATAATGTTACATGTAACAAATGATGAAGACCAAAAAGATCGTACATAAGTTGAATTCATAATATGGACATAGGGATACAGAAACGGCAAAAATTCCAAACAATAATTAACAAAATTCAAAAAGGGGGGAGTGAAAATCTATCTCCTTGACGGTGGTAAGAAACAAGTCTGCCTCATGCAATACAATATCCCAAACAAGCAGCGATTGGCACGCAAATGACAACGGATGGAACGAATTTCGTGGCAGAATTGTGCAAAGACAGTGCTCTTGCTCAGCTCTCGTAACGGCATACTCTTAGTACTGGGGTGACACTCGTATCACTACACTATTAATGCACCGCGATATAGCACACGGACTACACGGCCGTGACAATGACACTATCAGCTCAACATAGCTACACGCGTGGTAGTGGCGTAGGTTGACATTTATTACTGAGCAAGCTGTTTCCATAAAAATTATAAGCGAATATGAAAAATGACTAAACTAAACAATTTATTTATTTTGATTCCAAAATAGATACACCGGCACGAAACAAAGATGTAAGAACTCCATTTTATTATTTCTATAAAGTAGCTCAATACGGCGACTTTTTCCATAAAGTCGTTAATTACATTATCATAAAAATATATACATTTATTTTATATATATTTTCCACTATCCACTAGTATTAGGAGTAAAAACAGCGTTTGGTACGCAAGGTTCGTTGTAAAATATAATCAAGCAGTTAATACATCAAATGACAGCACATAATAAATCACTGAATGTATAATGATATGAATAGTAAGAAAAATATATTTATTTGTTAGATGTTTATAAATTCAATTTTAAGGATCCAACTCATATTTACTAAATTATTGTTTAACAAGGTGATTTAATGTTGTTTCAAATAGGCGTGGAAAACTAGCTGGTACTACTGTTAATGTAATTTCATTTCTGCTGGATACAGTAAAAACACATTTGCAATCCAAGCAAGTTTTCATTAGGTCTGGTGGATTTTCCAAATTTTAGGAAGGGATGATGCCAGTAGTGGTTTGTTCAGCGCCAGGTGATAAACATATACAAGAAGCAAAGCAACGTAAACGGATTTAAAATGTTCAAGATTATATAAAGTAAGCTATTATACTTTTATAATCCATGTAGCGTTTCTGTTCTTTGTAGCTTACAAAGTCTTAAGAATATAACGCACTGTAAAGAATTTCGGACAAAAAGAAAGCAGTCCTTAATCTCAGATAAAGGAACCTTGGATCTGTTGTATCGTGGTTACCGGCGTGCTGTGTGAAGGGACATGCCACCCAGTTTTAATTTTCTAAACGAGAGTAATTCAAAAAAATGTGGAGTCGACACATTGGAAGAAAAATTCTTCCACTGAAAAATGCTGTATGCAGTGCAATAGCAGCTTCACATCCCCTTGATATTCTACAGAAAATCTTATGCCATTTTACTCGATTTACTAGAATCGAAACTATGAAATTTTCTGCAACTGCTACCATACACACACGCGCCTGCGCGCGCGCACACACGCACACGCACATACGAAATCCATAAAGATTAAAGATACTGTGTATGTATTGCAGGATGCGTATAATAAGAAAGGACTATTACATGGATAAATTATAGAATTCCATTTGTAATTGATAATTAGGTTATAAACATTTATATGCTTTTATCAGAAATTTATATACGTCAAAATTGCACCACGCAGGTGTGAAAATATCACTTTGCGACCTCATTTCATTTTGGCAGTTCTACTTATATATAAGCATCCATCCAGGTATAAAGCTTGATAATCTTTCAACTATAAAATAATTATGAGACATTAGACGTTTTGCTGGCGTTGATCTATTTTATCATTTTCGGAACCTGTGAAGCAGCTAGAATTATAATAACAAAGTACTTTATATCATTGCTCATTGTTTCCAAAGAAAATATTAAATATTAAAAACTATGTTCATTTTATTATAAATGTATGAGTAAAGTTCAATCTACATAAATAAGTATATTCAAACGTAATTTATTCCATTTTTATCATTTAGCGTTATAAAATATATTACAAAAATATATAAAAATATACTTTACTTTAGTTTTTTAAATATTTTAAATATTTTATATTATCACATTAAACTTTTACAAAAAGTAACAAAATTTTTATAAGTAGGAATGATTTTTCCTTAATTAGTTAATATGTCGATTTTTTTAAAAAGACGGTACTTAATTTTTCAAAGTATGTTTCGATTTTAAATTGACCATTAATTTCTCTAATTTCATTGCTTTTCATAGATCACCGCTAATTTTCAACTTTCCCATTACGACTTTATCGATGCAAGCTTTAATTCTCCGAAAGATATATAATATTGTGTTACTAGTAAAATTGTTTTGCATTTCTAATTAATTTGAACGTAAAAATTATATATTTTTTATGACAAGTATTGCGAGAAAATTTTGAGAATCCATTGTTAATGTTGTACCTAGTGGTTGACTAGGTTCTCCTCTCCTTGCCGCACCTTTTCACCATTTTTAAGATCCAATAACCGTGTACCAGCTTCGTCACCTTTAAAATTTACGCAATTTACATATTGTAAATTTTTGCAAAAGTGATAGTAATTAACTCTTGAGTTGTGGTTGCTTGGGCAATAAATCAGACTGATCTATGATGTGCTGTAATGTACGAAGACTAATAAATTTTTTTTAACGTAATGAACAATAGATAGTATTTGTGCTTACAGTTTTGTTAACAAATTCGCTGTTTAAATTAGTTTGGATGACAATTAGTATTTGCATGATCTTTTCCTCTGATTTATCAGTACAATTTGTTCGTTCTTTTCAATTGCCATATATAATTATCCAATTGTGTTCTAGGAAGGAATCAGGCAACAATTTATCTTATCATTAATATTTATATTCTGTAAAATAAATTGATTTGTTTACTAAAATATAAATTATACATTCATATATTAATTGGAAACCTTTATTTAATTATTCATACCTGGATTACACGCATAATGGGTAAAATCAGACATTCCTTCAGTTTTTTAATATTGTCTTATCGATTAAAGACTGATTAGTAACAGATTTACTGTCTTTGCAAAATAAAAGCGTACATTGCATCACCCATTATTTCCAGCTTCCCACTATAATATTGTGATTCGGGACCAACTAACATCTCTATCGCAGCTGTACGCATACCTGAAACAACGCATGCGTAAGGCAATTTTAAATTGAAAGAATTATTTTTCTTAACAATGAAATTAGAAATATATATAATTTACTGCAGTCTTTGACGAGACTGCATTCACAGCAATACTATCATTTTCATATTCATCGTCCCCTTCCAAGAGCACACATTCACATTCCGAACTTGGATATTATATAAGCGACACGAGTTTGAAACCATATTCGTTTCATTCTTGCACTTAGTGGTGAGAGACGCAAGAAAAAATGATGCAAGAAAATCGAGAGCGGGAGATATAATACTGGAATTTAATATGAAAACAGGCATAGAGAACGAAATAAAGGAGATAAAAGAAATTCTGGAAAAGGTAATCGAAGCAAAACATACGAGTGCGAGTATAATGCCCCAACTAAGGGACATATACCCGTTAGATTACTAGAAAAGAAATAAAGAAGGACATAAGACGAACATTGAATGAAATCGAAAGAAAGGATAGCGGTATAAACGTCAAGTTGTTAAAACAATCGTGGAGAAGCAACCAAGTCGCGTTAGCTGAATTTGGACTGGAATACCGCAAAGAGCTGGAGAAGGTAAAACGACGCAACGCGTTATGTTTATCTGCATATACACTTCAAAAGAGTGCGAATTCTACACTTCCTTGCAACGGTATATCGCTTCTAGCTGTTTACGTGTCGACTTCATACAACGCGACGTCGCATCTCATGTCAATGTTTCGTAGTAAGTTGCAATGTGCTATGCAATTTGTTATGTCTATCTGCTTCTACAATTCAAAAGAATGTGAATCCTACACTTCCTTTCAACAGGATATCGATTTTAGATGTCTACATGTCGACGCAATAGAGTTCTAATACTTCACACAACGCGATGTCGGATCTCATTTCAAAGTTTCAAAGCAAAGAAACTGTAATCCTCTATACATAGTATTATGTTTATGTGCTGCCACACTTCAAAAGAATGTGAATTTCACTGTTTCATGCATCGGGATGGTGCATCATATTGTCTACGCGTCAGCACAGTAGATTTCGAATGCTCCATGCAATTCGATGTCGCATCTCATTCCAACGTTTCAATGTAAGTAATCGATAGTCATCTATGCACAACTTTATAATTCTCCGTAAATACGCTTCAATGGAATGTGAATTCTACAGATGCTTGGATCAAGATGGCGCTTCATAGTTTCTGCGTTTCAAACAAATGAGGATCTAAGGATCTGTAGTATGCGATGGCGCATCTCATTTCAATGTGTCAAAGTAAGTAAGCGGCTATCTTCTGTGCACAACATTATGCTTATCTGCTTGTACGCTTCAATAGAACGTGATTTCTACAGTTCCATGCAACGGGATGGGGCTTCATATTATCAGAGTGTCAAAAAGGTAGAGTTCTAATCCTCTATTATGCAAACATTAGCTAAGTTGGACATTCCTTTGAAGTGTAGAAAGCGAACAAGTATACTTCTATGCATAGAAGGTTACAGCGTACTTTGGAACGTTGAAATGAGATGCGTCATGTCATTGCATGGAGCATTAGAACACTTTTGCATTTACACGTGGACACTGTTATGCGCCATACGGTTACAAGGGACAGTAAAAAACACATTCATTTGAAGTGAAGATGCAGATATAAACGTAGTGCTATGCATAAAAAGTTGCAGCCTACATAAGTTAAAACGTTGAAATGAATTGTGCCACTGCGTTGCATGGAGCATTAGATCACAGTTGCTTAGACACGTAGACAATATGAAATCCTACCCTGATGCATGAAACTGCAAGATTCACATTCTTTCGATGTGTAGAAGCAAGTGAGCATAACGCTATGCAGCTTGCCTACTTTGAAGCGTTTTAATGATATGCGTCATCGCATCGCATATAGTATTAGAACTCTAGTAGTGTCCTTGCTCGGATACCTAGATACTATTAAGCGCTATTTCGTTGCAAGGTTCTGTGGTCTTCGGACCCTTTTGATGTGTAGAAGCAGATATGTTTAATGCATTGCATGGAACATTAAGTCTTTCTAAAACTGAATGTCGAAACGAGAAGCGCCATCGCATTGCATGCAACATTAAATTTCTATTGCCTTGAGTCTGCCTGACATTGCCTGTGCATAGATGATTACGCCATATCTACTTTGCAATGTTGAAATGAGATACGCCATCGCATAGCATGGAACATTAGAACTCCATGGCTTTGAGATGCAGACAATATGAAGTGCCATCCCATTGCGTGTAACTGTAGAATTCGCATACTTTTGGAATTCAGATGAGGATGAGCATAACGATATGCCTAGCTGATTAGATTTTACATAGTTTGAAAGTTTGAAATGAAATTCGTCATTATATTAAGTGGGGCATCGGAACTCTATTGCTCTGACATGTAAACAGTATGAAGTGACATCCCTGTGAAAGGGACTGTACCGCTCTCATTCTCTTGAAGTGTGGAAGTAGATAAGCATAATGGTATGCATAGAAGGTTACTGCTTACTTACTTTGAAACGTTGAAATTGTATGCTCTATCGCGATGCATAAAGTATTAGAACTCGCTTCTTAGTTCTATGTTTCAAGGTAGGTAAGTTGGAAAGTTCCATGAAACGCAATTATGCTTATTTGCTTCTACGTTACTATATATGTAATTTCTACAGACCCATGTAACTGTATAGAACTTTTAAGTGTCAGTATGTTAGAGTACGTGACCTTCAAATGTCCATGAAACACAATGGCACTTCTTAGTTCTGTGTTTCTATATAAGTATTTTGTATGGTTCTAAACAACGGAGATATGCTCACTAGATGCTACATTATTATATATGTAATTTCTACAGATCTATGTATCTGTATAGCGCTTCTAAGTGTTAACTTTTCGAAGTAAGCGCACTATAGATACATGAGACTGTAGAAATAACATAAATTGTATTGTAGAACCTAGTAAGCATAATTGCGTTGTACAGAATTTAACAACATACATACTTTGACACGTAGAACGAAGATGCACAATCGCGTTTCATGGATCTTTGCAAGTCAATTGCATTGACAAGTTGAAAATTGGAAGCGCTAAACAGTTACATAGATCTGTAAAAATTACGTACATTCTAATGTAAATCTTAGTGAGCATAAAAGCTTCGTACAGAACATTCCAACCATCTTAGTTTGAAGCGCAGAATTAAGAAATGCCATCGCGGTGCATGGACGTTTGGAAGTCAATTTCTTTGACAGCTGCACACTTAGAAACGCTATACAGTTGGACGGATCTGCTGAAATTACATACATAGTAATTTAGAACTTAGTAAGCATAATAGCTTTGTATAGAACCTTACAACTTACTTACATTGAAACATAGATCTGAGATGTGCCATCGCTTTGGTTGGACCTTTGGAAGTCAATTACTTTTACAAGTTACACTTGGAAGCACTGTACTATTACAAGTATCGGTGGAAATTACATTCATAGTAATATAGAACATAGTACTCATAATTGTATTGTATAGAACCTCACAACTTACTTTGAGACGTAGAACTGAAAAACGGCATCGCGCTGCATGGACCTTTCGAAGCCATTTACCTTGACATGTAAACACTTAGGAGCACATTACAGGAGGCTGAAACGGTAAATATTACATTCTTTGATGCGTAGAAGCAGATAAGCTCTGTTACATTTTAACTATAAAACTTGCATTGAAACGTAGAAAATAGGAACGCCATCACGTTGCATGTAACTTTAGTACTCTATTGCTTTGACAGGTAGACGCTTAGAAGGGCTATCCCGTCGCATGAAACTGTCATAACTACATTCTTTTGGCGAGTAGAGGCAGATAAGCATGCCTTGCATAAAACATTACGGCCTACTTACTTTTGAAACGTTGAAGCAGATATGCATAATATGACGCATAAAACATTCCAATCTACTTACTTTGAATCGTTGAAATTTTATGCAACATCGCGACGCACAAAGCAGTACAACTGCATTGCTTTAAACCGCAGACACTATGAAGTGCAATCCCTTTGCAAGCAACTGTAGGATTTATATTCTTCTGAAGCGTAGAAGCTGTAATGTATAATCTGATGCGGAGTGTAACTTCAGACGTACCACCTGCCAACCTCTCAAGCCACCACCAGCCTTACGCTCCTAAACTACAGGCCGTCCGTAGCCGCAATTAGCAGGTCCTCTTACTCCAAGGCCTTCGGTCGTCACTTCACTCGCACAAATATAATGACTCACCGTCTCTCTCTCACCAACTCATTTCAGAATTTCGCCTTTCAATGTATTCGCGTATCTATGATTCGTACGCAGACGTACTCGTGCACGTGGAGGAACGGACGAGTACCGGAAGAGACAGTTTATTAATAATGATGCAAATAATAGTTCGTTTCCGTATCCGAGAAACGTCAACGGTCTTCAGGCTCGCCGCGAGAGGGTACGCAAGACAGGTCCCGATCGCCGATTTCTCGTTTTGTCAGAAAACGACTCGGAAGTAACGATAGAAGAACAGCAGTAAATATTATCAAGAAAACTAGTGCCCCACAGTTATTATCGAGTCGAATGCGTTATTTCAACCCGTGGCGATGATGATTAATACAGGGTTCGAGATCAACGTAATCAAACAGAACAGTTTGAATTCCAGAGTACATATTAATACCGCTGAACAACTCACGATAACCGAAGTAACCACCGTGACCACCCTAGGGACGGTCACGATTCCCATATTCTCGAGAGACGTTCTGTTTAGTGTCATAGGAACAGATTTTAAAATTAAAGCCGAAGGAATCCTAGGATCCGGGTTTTGTACTGATACAGATATCTCTTCCCGAAGCAAATATATTCTATGGCATAGAAACAGAATTCCGTTTGCATGACGAGAAGACGTCTAAGAGAAAATAGCCCTTCCTCCGTGGACAAATTCGGGAATACGCGTCCAAATAATTAATTCAGGCATCGATGAGTGTACTTCGGTTACGCGGTTGTCAATGTTCGAAATGGTCACATGATAGCTCGCATAATTAATGCAGCAGATACGGAAATCCTCGAACCGCTGGAACACGAACTAACACTTTATTCATTATTTATTAATTCCTCTGAATACGCTCTCTGCCGTAAGCATACTAATTCCTCTGAATCCACTTTTTCCAGCATACATACTAGTTCTACTAAATCTGCCGTTTCCTGCATGCGTACTAACTCTACTAACATTACAAAATTCTCTGTATCCAATCCAGAACGCCTGCTTTCTAATCCTGCTCGTCTTATCATACGCAAGTATCGCTGCTAAATCCACTGAATATCGTACTCCAAATTCTTTAAATCCTCGCGTACATGTCTATAATATAATCTATCGCGTACAAATAAAACAAATGTCACAGAGTCAGAAGCACGCAACATCATTGTTTCCCACGACAAAATTCCACAATCAGCGCACTGTTCTAAACAATTCAAGTCCAAACGTAATAAATACTCGAATGATAGCGTCGAAAATTCCACTAATTTTTTTTTTCAAACACTAACAATAATACACAACGTAGCATAAACAGCCGCATGTCAGATAGAGGAAATAGATCTTTCTCTAGAAACGTATCCGCGCAAACACTTGAGCGACACTCGGATCGCGACTCCAGAACCGTTTCGACGAAATAGTTGCATCACACCGCTTAAACCATCTCAAAACCAAGGCGAAAGACAACATATATGTTGTCATTGCTATTAATCAAGATCTATTTCATCTTCCTGGCTATAAATTAGGTCTTACAAAAGTAACTGAACACCGCATTTCGACAATAAATGACCAACCGATGAATGTAAAACAATATTTTCCGCCAATCCACAAAGAAGAAATTCAATGACAGGTAGGACAATTGTTAGAAAATAAACATTTAGCCATCAAAATCGCCGTATAATTCACCGCTCTGGGTAGTACCGAAAAAACCGGACTCCTAAGGAAACAAACGTTGGAGGGTAGTTATAGATGATTACAGTCTTAATAAAAAATCGATATCCGACGCGTATCCACTCTCGTACATTACGGAGATATTAGACCTGTTAGCTAGTGCGAAATAATTTAGAACGTTCGACTTAGCGAGTGGACATCATCAAATCCCTACGGCTGCGACCGACGCCGCAAAAACAGCATTTCCTGCACTCCATGGCCACTACGAGTTCCAAAGAATGCCGTTCGGACTTCGTAACGCCCCAGCAACTTTCCCATGGCTGATGGATAATGTTTTAACTGGTTTACAAAGCAACGCGACGTACGTTTATCTCGACGATATTGTTTTATGTGCAAGTTCATTACAAGGACAAAAAATTGAATTCAATAAATTAGCCGAATTCTTTCGAAATGCAAAACTTGTCCTTCAGCCAGACAAATGCGAATTTCTGCGCTGCGAAATAAACTATTTAGGATACAGAATCAGTAAAAACGGAGACAAATCTGACCTGAATGAAGTGCGAGCCGTTAAAGATTTTCCACATCCACAAAATCCCAAGCAAATAAAGCAATTCCTAGTACCCGCGAGATACTATCGCCGTTTCATTCCTAATGTGAACGTGAAAACGAAGCCTATGTCTCGTATTTAAACTAATTAAACGAGAGAATAGGCACTTCGCAGGAAATCGCAAAAACGAATCTAGATGCTGCACAAACGCGCGCTAAATGCTATTATAACAAAAAGCAAAATGTGAAGAATTTTTAAGTAGGCCAATGGGTTTATTCGCTCCTCGAACATTTAAAACACAAATTCCAATCGCAGTACACAGGGTAGTACAATATCTTGGAAATTCTAGCCAACAATAATGTCAAAATCAATTTCGAGGAAAGGCACAAGGTTGTGCATGCAAACAAATTATAACACGGTAAACGCTTACAAGCGATGAATGCACGAATGAAAATCAGCAGTACTCGCAGCATCCACAGCATCTACAGCATCGGAGGGACCAGAGAAACATCAGGGAGGAGCAAACTCCTCCACCACACAAAAGACAAGCTGCAATCCACACCGAGCCGACACCAGACCAGAGATTTTGACACGGGTAAAATACTTTTTCTAAGGGGGAAGGTACGATGTCAGGCGTACCGCTTATCTCCCTCTCAACCCACCACCAGGCTCACGCGCTGACACTACAGGCAACTCGCATCCGCAACTCGCTAGCTCGCTTACACCAGGGACGTCCCAGCTGAATGAACCCCTATAGGAGCCAATGACGAAAGCCCTCACCATACCGAGGACACTTCGACTTCTCGATTCCCGACATGTCCCCAAATACTATTTTTGGAATTATGTAAATATCTCCTACATTCTATGTTCGTATTTCTAAATCCTAATATATAAATTCTACACGATACAAGATTATACTGACACGAACAACACACAATTTATTTTGAAGCCATAATTTCTAAATCCACATTATATTTTATATTCTTAAGTTACGAAGAATTTATGCGCCGCGACCCGCGAATATGCGGCCGCCACAGTGGCACTCGCCGCTACTACCATTACGGGACGCCGAGACCCCACTCGGGTGTCCCTTACTCCCACTTGTCGAAGGGGCCTTTAGCGCATCTTGGGAGGTGTGAATCGATTTCAGATTTTCACCCAAGCAAGAACTCTCTTCCAAGTCGCGTCATAGGGTAATCTCGCTGCCTCCATAAGATTACTAGTTCTAAATTCTCTAGAATAATTACTCACTATACTAAACACTTGGAATACACTTAATTTTATTTTTACTACACATAATGCTAGTTCTTGATTACTATTCCTTACATTTCCATTTGCTATTTCGGTATAATTCTTCCTAGTTCGTAGCAACCAGAGATAGAGTTCTGCTTCGACATCAAGTAGTCGCCACGGTGTTGAATAGTTGCGATAGTGCGAACCAGCTCCTATCGTTTATCGATCTCCGCCTAAATTCGGGGAAAAGGTAGAACGTATGAGCGGAACGAAGGTATCTAAACGGAATCGTCGCGCCAGGAGGAAGAATTTCCTTCGCTTCTTTGTGCGCGAATATATCGGTAATATTCCAACCGTTCATATTCAGCAACGACCTGTTGCATCCATTGCTGTATCCGCTGTTTTAACATCGCTTCCATGCGGAAGCCGCAGCCAAGCCGATTGATCGTTGAGTCGAGTAACCATCCCTCTTGCTACGCCGTACGCCGCCTCAATTCCGGAAAACGATCCGCGAAGGGTAATTCGATCCCCGAAATCAACATAAGGGTAAGTGAAAATCCTTTTTCTATTTGCCGTCAGAACCATTAAGGCAGGTGCGTTTGCTAAAATCAACGGATCCGGTCACACGCGTTTCAAACTGGATCGAATTTGAAAACTATCACAGTATCATTTTAGCCTCACGGATTACGGAAAATTGATACTGCAAGGACGTGACAGTAGGACATTACAACCTACTTACCTTGAAAGGTCGAAATAATATGCGCCACTTATCGGTTTGTACGATTCAGAATAATATGAATTTTGCAGTTCTCTGCAACTGGATGGCGCTCCATAATATCTATGCCTCTTTGCAATAGAGATCTAATGCTCCACCCAATGCGAGGGCGCATTTTAACTCAACGTTTCAAAGTAAGTAAGCTATAAATTTATATGTATAGCATTATGTTTATCTGCTTCGACGCATTATAAGAATGTGAATTTTTCACCTCCAAGCAACGGGATGGCGGTTCGTAGCGTCTGCGTGTCAATGTAACTGATTCCTAATGCTCCATGCAATGCAATGGCAGGAACCATATCAACGTCTGAAAGTAAGTAAGCTGCAATCTACGATACACATATTATGCTTATTTTCTTCTAGACTTCAAATGAGTGTGAATTCTGTAATTCCCAACATCGGGATGGGACTCCATAGTGTCTACGTATCGAAGCAACACAGTTCCAATGCTCCTTATCACTTTCACAGCCACATGTTTTCGCAGTGGAACATCGCCATGGACCGGAAATATTTTTGAAGAAACACTTTGCCGTCCGCACTATTTATAAACATTTCTCCGTTTGAAAAAAACTTTACGTAAATTCATGAAATAATTCAACATTATTATACAACAATATTTATTCCTTTCTGTGATAATTATTAAAACGTACAAATATAAAACAAAATTCATAACAGCTTTATAGACTTAACTGCTTTTTATAAAATAACTCCATTTAATTAAATTCCGCATTCATTTAATATTTCTTTATTTGATGAGAGGTAGCAAAACAGTTCCCCAAGTGTAACGTAACTTTGCAAGTTTTGTATTTAAATAGCTGCTACTGCTCCATGAAATGCGATATCGCATCTCATTTCAGTGTTTCAAAGAAAGTATACTGTAATCCTCTATGCATAGCAGTATGCTTATCTGCTTCTGCACATCAAGAGATTGTGAATAATACAGTTTCATGCAACGAGATAACGCTTCATAGTGTCTGCGTGTCAAAGCAGCAGAGTTCTACGCTCTATGTAATGCGATGGAGCATCACATTTCAACGTCTTGAATCAGGTAAGCTGTAACCTTCTATGCATAGCGCTGTGTTTATCTGCATCAAAACTCCACTAGAATGTCAATTATACAGATCCATGCTCCGGGATGGCGCTTCGGAAGGCTTCTCTCGATTAGAGATTCGGCGCGAGTTATGATAGAGAAGTAGTCGTTTTGAATTTTGTAGCGATGTGACGTTACTGTTTCGTCGAATTCTTCGAGGTCAAATTGGATGACATTGAATCGCTTCCATGTTTCAGTTAACACGTAAAGGTGGGTTTGTAGTAAGCGTATGTTCGGTTGTTCTGATCTTTCGCATTTGTTAAGAAGTCGCATGAAGGCAGTGATTTGACCAAATATGATACCGCGTTTACGCAGCAGGAAACTGAGAATAATTTCATAAGGATTGGACTGAGCTTGTTCGAGCGATCGGGTTGTCATCGTGGAACATGGATAAGAAAGGAATTGACGAATCAACGAGTCTATTTTTTCGATGTGAAGATATCAGGTATGTTGAGATCTGCCATGATGTCTGGATCCCCTGGGATGTCCGACTTGCTGCTGCTGAGAATTTCAATTTGTGCTGGAGCATTGGCTTGATCACTGGCTTGATTCTTTGGTCGCTGTGTGTTGATTGAATGACACTGCAGTTCGGGCACCTTTCGAGTCAAGAACCTTTTCGTCGCCGTTACAACGTGCACTCTAATACTTGTTACAGTAATAGGGAAGGAGGTAGATACAATTTGAATGGACACGATTCCTTAACAAACAATTATATTTAACTTAAACTGCATTAACAAAGATTTAGTGTTTTTCATGTTCCCCGACGTGTCTGAATCTAAATTTCTACTAAGCTTATCAGCCATGAAGTCCGACTCTTTTAATGTGAATTCGTTTCGAGGAGTGATCAAGTGTGTCGCAAATTGATGAGACATTATTGGTGGAAAATCTGTAAATTTACTTCTTTCTCGGGAACTGGGAGGAGAGAAGAAGGCGCGAAGAGTGAGACCATGGTTCGTAGATCAATTGCAACTGATGTGAGGAGCAGGAAATAAAATAGTGAAACAACCAGCTACATGGTATACACAATTGGAACATTCACTACGAAGACTTGATTTTGAAATTTATGATGAGACGACATCTTGTTGCTTTACGAGTTTATTGCTGCTATGTTTAATAGGGATTTTGCAGGATTTGTGAAACGAGGGGTTTGGTAGCCAGATGTATCGTTGAGTGGATTATGACGAGTGTCCGTACAAGGATGAATGGCTTAAGTATTATAGCATGAACCACATGTTTGTCGCAAGACATAGTGCATGCAACATTGCAATACTACTGCTTTGACATGCAGACACTACGAAGCACCATCCCATTGCATGAAATTGTAGAATTCATATTCTTTAGAATCCTAGAAGCAGACAAGCATAATGTTATGCATAGAACATTACAACTTACTTACTTTGAAACATTCAAATGAGATACGCCATCGCTCTGCATAGAGCAATAGAACTCTACTGCTTTAATAAGTAGACATTACGAAGCACCATCCCGTTGCATAAAATTGTAGAATTCGCATTATTTTGAAGTGTAGAAGAAGATAAGCAATATGTTATGCACGGAAGATTACAGCTTACTTACTCCCACACGTTGAAGCGATATGCTCCATCGTCTTGCATGGAGAATTAGAATACTATTGCTTTAACACACAGATACTAAGGAGCGCTATCCCGTTGCATGTAACTGTAGAATTCACAATCCTTTGAAGTGTAGAAGCTGATAAGCATGTTGCTATGCATAGAGGAATATTGGTTCCTTATTTCGGAACGTTAATATAAGATGCATGTAGCACTAGAACTCTATCATTTTGACATGTAGACACTATAGAGTGCCATTCCGTTATGTGGAACTGTAGAATTAACATTCTGTTGATGTGTAGAAGCAAATAAGAATTATGCTATGCATAGGAGATTGCAGCTTACTTACTTTGAAACGTTGAAATGAGATGCGCCATCGCAATGCATGTAGCATTAGAATATTGTATAATCTATTGCTCTGACACGTAGACCCTATCAAGTGCTATCACGTTGAAATGAGAAACGTTGAAATGACATACGCCATCACATTGCACGGAGCATTAGATCTCTACTGCTTTTAGTCCTGGACAATATAAAACCCTATTCCGTTGCAAGGAACTGTAAAATTCACATTATTCTGCAGACTAGATAAGGATAATGCGATTTATAGAACACTACAATTTACTTGCTTTAGAACGTTGAAAAAAGTTTGGCCCTGAATTGCATATGGCATTAGAATTATATTGCTTGGACACGTAGACACTGCGTAGCGCTATTCCGTTCCATAGAAATGTCAATCCTGAAAATATAGAAGCAGATAAGCATAATGCTTTGTTAGAAGTTTTAGCTTACTTACTTTGAAAATTTGGAATGAAATGCACCTTTGAATTGCATGGAGTATTAGATCTCTTCTGTTTTGACAAGCAGACTCTGTGCAGCGCCATCCCGTTGCATGGAACAGTAGAATTCACAATCATTAGGCATAATATTATCTATTGGCCATGAGTTCTATTGCCCTTCTAAGATTTTTCATCAAACATGATTTTTCGGGTCTTATGATAAATGTAAGCTGTGGAACCGAAAATTCGTAAGTACTTTACTTTTGACTTTTTATCAAGCCACATTTCAAATGGCGTTTTACTTTGTTTTAAAGCCTTTGTTGGGCTTAAGTTTATTAAATACGTCGCAGTTAAAGCTGCTTCCGCACAAAACACTTTATTTAAACTGGCACCACATATCATCGTGCGTGCCTTTTCTGTTATGGTTTTGACCATTCTCTCAGAAACACCAATTGGGGTTCGCGGAACTGTTAGGTGGTAAGTAGTACCTTTTCCTACACAATAATCTTTCATCTCATTTGACAGATATTTTCTGCCATTATCGCCATACAAGTGAACAATTTTTATATTAAAATGAGCCACGCTTCTAATTACAAAATCTTTCAATGCAGAAAATACTTCTGATTTATATGTAATCAGATATTTTACACGGTAAAGTGTATATTCGTCCACAGGCAGGAGAAAATAATTCTTTCCGTTAATAGTTGAAGGAATAATAAAACCACATACACCTGAATAAATAATAAACAATGGTCGCTTTACATGCTCCATATTTTTTATCCTTTGGAATGATAATCGTGGTTGCTTACCTTTAATGCAAGCCTCACATAAATTATCATTCGGCATTATCATTTCAATATGATTTACATCATTGACCATTTTTTTATTCCTCAATTCTACGAATTTTTATCTTCCAGTGTGGCCTAAACACATTCTCCATTTTAAAATCAGTAATAGATAAGTTATTTTTTTCCTTACCTTTCATTATTTTCTGACCAGTTTTCATTACCTCAACGTTTCCATCTGTCACAAATACGACGTCCATTCCTGCTTCTTGCATCCTTCTAACGGACAGCAGTATTCTGCCACCAAAATTTTCAAGGGTCGACTCAACTCCTCGAATGTCGGAAAGACATTGTCACATTTGACAATGTGATCCGACGCTCCGGAATCCAACAGAAACCTTAATTTGTTTTTATCGGCTTCCCCATTTTCATTGTACCCCGTCATAAAGGCAAACGAGGATGTCCCAGCCTTTTCAATATCCAATTCTTCTGTTACTTCAGCTGCCTGGGCTACCACCTTTTTCTTTCCCGCGAGCTGGACCGTTCTTTTATAATAAAAACGTTCTTCTATTTTATGTCCTTTCGTCCACAATGATGGCATTTTATATTCATCGCTTCTTTGGCTATTTAAATTATCCCATATTGCCGTCTCTATTGTTTTGTCTTTTATGTAATTTTGGATTAAAATTGTCTCTATCTGTATGTATCTTCTCAGTTTGTAATACTTTCGCATTTGTCGAGCAGCCTGTTCGTAATTTTACTTCGTGGACCAATAAACGAGTTTTTTCAAACGCTAATGTTAGGTTGTCTTCGGAAAACGTTTCCGCGCCGTAATTACTCGCCATAGCACCTTGGAAGAGTTAGCACTAAATGAGAAGCTTTATCCGTTTCTTCTAATTTTGCTCACGCTGCTAAGTGTTCTGTGATTATGTCCAATGTGAAATCTTCCAAATATTCAGCAATGACACCTTTCGCAATCCTATCTGCTTTCCTCCAATTTTCAATTTTTTTTGCTGGGATGGGGTCATCAATAATTATCCTATTCGCTTAACAGTTTCGCACAAATTCTCAATTGCTACATACTGTAGCGATCACCATCAAATTGTTTAATGTTCCTCTTGGTTTTTGTACTTTCCATATTTCTCTTTTTTTTCTTAAAGAAAGGTTTATATTCACTAACAACGTTTCATTTATAGTTTAATCATTTCTTTATACTTCTGATATTATACTTGTAATCACATAATCACATACACAAAAGTTATCACTAAAAAGAATATCTACTGAAATGTTAATACTATTAAAATACATAAACTGGGCTCATAACCTATTGAATTATGAGTAAATATAAATGAAAAGCTATCAAAAGTTCTTTATAGCCTGTAATATTATTCTTAAGGTTTGAAGGTACGTCTTTACGTTTTAAAAGCTCTAATAATTGTGAGGATTCCGCATAGGAAATATAGGGTCCTCCCTCTTAAAGAAATAGATGACGCAAAGTCTGCACGTGTTTTCTTTTCAGGCCACTAGGTATAAACAGTCGTGTACTCTACTCAAACCTACAGAACTATAACACTGTTTATATATTGGATTCTATTTCCTAACTCAAGATGCATTTTTGTCAAAGGAATGTGAATTCTACAGTTCCATGCAATAAAAGGTGCTTCGTAGTGCCTGAGCGTCAAAGCAGTAGAGTACTAATGCTCCATACAATGCAATGGCACATCCCACTTCGTCATGTCAAAGTAAGTTATTTGTATTGTTCTATGCATAGTATTATACTTATCTGCCACTACACTTCAAAAGATTGTTAATTCTACATGTCCATGCAACAAGATACAGTCTGCCTGTTGGAACAACAGGGTCCTAATGCTGCATGACAAGCGGGGGCGAATCTCACACCAATGTTTCCGAGGAAGTAAGCTGAAACATTCTATACATAGGATTACATTAGGCTTGACAGCTTTTACACTTCAAAGATATGTGAATTCTGCAGTTTCTTGAAACGGGATTACGCTTCGCATTGTCTGCGCGTCGTAACAATAGAGGTCTAATGCTACATGCAATGCAATGAGCCATTTCATTTCAACGTTACAAACTTTGTAATCTGTAACCTTATATGCATAGCATTATGCTTATCTGCTTCAAGAGAATGTAAATTCGACTGTTCCTTGCACCGGGCTAGGGTTTCATATTACTGTCTGCTTGTCAAAGCTGTAGTGATCTAATGCTCCACGCAATGCAATAGCATATCTAATTTCTACGTTTAGTACGTTGTCGCCGACGTGCATCAGAGGTGGGTCACACGTGTCTGTTCCGTAAGGCGGTGTGCATCTCCGGTAAGTCACACGCGTATATTTCGTGGGCTGGCGTGCATCATGATGGGTCGAACTTATATTTCATAAAGTAGATAGTACACAATAGGTTTATTTTCCAATTCTCAGCATTATTAACAGACATTATAATTAATATTTAATATTAATTATATAATTAATATCTAAAACATAACAAATCTATATTATGAACCTAACATAATTATTTAATTTTTTTATGTAATTTTTCAAAATATGTTGGGCAGAGTTCCGGTTGGCCCTTACATCGGTTAAACCAGGTTTTTACTTTTATCGGCTTATTCGTGGCATACTGGCTATCATTTATTCCAGACATACGATTATAACATTCTTTACATCATTATCTCGATTTTTTGGCGCGTCCTTGAAATGGCCGCTGAAAATGTGTACGTTTCTTGGGCACTGCTTCTGTTTCAGATGACATTTGTTCACCGTAATGATCCACTGGTCTGAGGAGATAATCAATAACTTTTTCGCGGAAGTTTAATATTTTCACATCTTTGGTACTTCATTTTCTATGTATATAACAGGCATTGGCGAGAGAAGTCCCGCATACTAATTCGATAACTATCTTTCTATACCACTTTACTGTTCTGCGTAATCAACTGTGATAAGAAGACATCTGGCCAGATGGTCAAACCCCTTCTTAGCTTTGTTATAAAGTAACACTGTGTCTGGCTTTAACTTATTATTACTACCCTGGACAATAACACATTTGTGTTTTTCAGAAGTGGCTAGCATGCATACCGGCCTCTTATCCATTCATTTTAAAAATTTAAAGCCGCTCCGATTTTGAAAATACATAAAGTTACCCCGTTGCAGTTTCTGTTTGTCCTGCAGCAGAAGAAATTTTGTATTAATTTTTACTGTACCATAAATAAATGTTACTTTTTGCGGAAGTTTCTCGGCCAAAGGGACACAAGTATATAAACTGTTTGCGTATAATACACGGTTTTCAAATAATAATTCACCCTCCAACGTCATAACTACAGCATGCGCATGTGCTTCCGCTATTCTGGTTGCATTATTTCCGGCGTAAATAAGAATGTTATGTGTGTATCCTTCCGGAAGGCACAGTTTGCAAAGTTTTATACCATATTTATGCCGCTTTTCTGGGATATATTGGCAAAAACTGTGGCGTCCTCGCTATGAAACAATGATTTCGTCGATTACAATATTTTTACAGGGCTTAACACGTTGAGTGCTACGTCAGTCCACAGGGACTGACAGTGAACTTTCCGTTCTGGCAGTGTCAGTCCCCAGGGACTGACAATCGACTTTTCGTTTGGACAACATGGATTCTAGGGACTGACAGCGAACTTCTAGTTTGATCAACAACGGTGCATGAGACCGGCATTGTAATGGTTTGAATTATTAATGACAATTGAAAAATTTATGCTAATATTTAATGAAGTTTATTAAAACATTTTAAACAAAGATGTGGCTATGATTTGCACATATTACAGTATGCAGTAACTTTCTTTGTCATTTTCCTCGCTAACTGGCGTTCGAACATTTTTGTGTTTGTGCTGTAACATTCTATACAACATTTTCGTACTTCCAGCGCCTTGCCTTCCTTCTTATGAAATTTGTGAATTCGTCTACTTGTATCGACCCTAATTGGGGTTTCCTCATGAGAATGTCGTGTGAGAGCATTTACCAATTGGTTTCGGAATGTTGTAATTGACATCTTTCTTCCTGTTACATATTGGAACATATGTAACGAATTCACGACAGCAATATTCAAAGGAAGGTCGAATGCCAGTTTTCTATACCATTTTAGTGACCTTCTAAGTGGACTGCTGTAGGCACCCAATTGATCAGACCGATCAATCGCTGTTTTACCTTTATTATAATCAATAATAATTTTTGGTTTGCCGGATACCCCTGTTCTTGTTATTACGGATTTCATTTCGTCAGAATGCTTGATCGAAAGAACTAGTAATCCCTTTTGTCTTTCAATTTCATTATTGTAATTCCTCCACCGTTCTCTTGAGCAATAACTTCTTCGCGTCGCAGTTTGACTGTCACAGCTTTACTTGGATTGCCTCTTTGATTTGGTCGAAGAGTACCAACCAAATGCGTATATTTTGTTATGAGTTTCTTTGCTAAATCCACGCATATATAATAATTATCCGTGTAAAAAGTATGGCCTTTGTGAAACACATTTTCACATAAATTGATGACAACATTTGTGGGTGTTGTATTTTTTTTATCCAATGATTTGCCGGTGTAAATGCAGATATTATATGTGTAATGACTATCACAGCACAATTTTTATTCCATATCTATGCTTTTTTTGTTTCATGTACTGTCTAAATATGATCCGTCGACGGAATGGTATTACCGTTTCGTCGATGCATAACATTTCAACGGGATCATAATATTTTTTGAAATTTATATGTAATTCTTTTATTAAAAATTAAACCTTTCAGAAACGGTTGGAAGCATCCACTTTTGTATTGTCGACAATATGCAACATTCTCAACAGAATTTGAAATCTGTCTCTAATTATAATTTTTCGCGGGAATGTTTTAATAAACAATGGATCCTTAAACCAATACAGATACAAAGATTGGAGCTTTACCAATCTCATCCACAAAACCACTTCAAAAAACTTCTTTACTTCGTCCTTATCTGTTAGCACCCACTTTTCAACACGTTTGGAAGCGATTGTACTTTGTGTTGCATAAATATTTGTTTGTTCACTTATTTGTTGATATAGTTTATCCGTTACATAAAGGCCGTAGAAATCTTCCCCTGTGCTACAATTTTGCATTTCTTCATGAGCGAGTATGGCGCTATGGGGACTTGAGAAAGGTATAATGTTTGGCTGGTTGCCTCGTGGATCAAACCAATCATTTGGATCACTTGTTTCAGTATTCCTTATTGAACTATTAGATGACTTGTCACGAGCTGAAGATGGTAGTGGCATTACACGCCGACATTTGCGTGGTACAAATGGCTCACTCGACGAGTTACTATCTGTTCGTCCTCTCAACATTTTTAGTTGATGGATACCAAAACTTTTTCAAAATAGTCACTATAAAACTAAATTCTCTCTCCTGCAATAGGTCTTTATACTCCCGTGGTCTTTTCAGAATGGCTCTGACCTTGTATTTGCTCTTTCGCCTCTCTGATATTCCCATTCCATTATCTTATGTTCATACATTGTATTCAAATGCATTGCTTATATCATTTCGACAGTCCAAGCGAAACGGATACAGTGCATTAAAGTTATCGTTTGTTTATACCCATCAGTCAAGTGTTCAGCATCAAGTGCTCACGCACTGCCGCCTGAGAGAGAAGTATAGCAAGATGGGCGTAGCATTAAACGTGTTAACAGTATTTTCGAAAGTGTAGACAATTGAGTTAACAGTAATTCTAAGTTTATACAAACGGTCCTCAGTCCTAGCCATGGAAATAATGGTGAAATTAAAATATCTATGTATCGATATAAATCGATCGCGCTTCATCGCGTTTTTTATTCGATCGTTGGCATACATTTCCTTTTGAGACCAATATAATCTAATTTCAGGTAGGGGCGCTACAACTCATATAAACAGGACACCAATAAAAATGTTCAGTTCGTTTTCTGTCACAGGCTTCCTGGCCAGTTGGTGCTTAGAAGAAAAGAAAATTTTAAAGTATACATACAGATAAGCATAATGCTATACATAGAAAATAACAACTTGCTTATCTTGAAACGTTGGAATGAGATGCGCCATAGCATTGCATGGAGCATTAGAACTTCATTGCTTTTACACGCAGTCACGATGAAGCGTTATCCCGTTGCAAGGAAATGTAGAATTCTCATTCTTTGAAATTGTTGATGCAGAAAACCATAATGCTCTGCTTAGAAGATTACAACTTACTTACTTTGAAACTTTGGAATGAGATGCGCCGTCGCACAGCATTGAACATTAGAAATCTACTGTTTTAACACGCAGGCGCCATGAACCGCCTTCCCGTTGCACGAACCTGTAGAAAACACATTCCTTAGAAACGTAGAACAAGATAAGTATAATGTTATGCATAGAACATTTCCGTTTACTTACTTTGAATGTTGGAGCATCGGACATCTGCTGTATTGACACGCAAACAATGTGAAGCGCCATCCTTTTGTATTGAACTATAAATTCATTCTCTGCAAGTGTAGAAGCAGACAAGCATACTGCTATGTTTAGAAGCTTTCTTACTTTGAAACGTTTAAACGAGATGCGACGTCGCATTGTATGAAGTATTAGAAATCTATTGCATCGACACGAAAATATCTAGAAACGCTATCCCCTTGCAAGGAGTTGTAGGTTTCACATTTGTTTGAAGTGTAGATGCAGATAAACATAACGCGTTGTACAGAATATTACATCTGAGCATGTAACATTGGAATGAGGTGAAACATCCCGCTGAATGAAATACTAGAACTCTATTGCATCGACTCGTAGATATGTAGAAACGCTATGCCGTTGCATGGAAGACTATGATTCACATTATTTTGAAGTATAGAAGCAGATAAGCGTAATCCATTGCAAAGTACGTTACAACTCACCTACTTTGAAACGATCAAATGAAATACGTTATCGCGATCTATGATGCATAAGAACTGTAATGCTTTGGCACACCGACACTATGAAACGCGTTCGCGTTGCATGAAATATCCGTAATCTAATTCTTCTGAGGAGGAGTAGCAGACGAGCATACTGCATTGCATGAGGCATTACTACTTACTTGCTCTGAAACATCGGAATGAAATGTCTCATCGCGATACATGAAGCGTTAGAACTCTATTTCTTCGATACTTACGAATATTATGATTCCTACGGTTGCATGCAATGTGATGGCGTTTCGTAGTGTCTGCGCTCCAATGCATAGGAGTTCTAAAACTTCATGTAACCTGAGTGCCTATCTCATTTCTACGTTTCAAGGTTAGTTATTTGTAATGTTCTATGCACTGCACTATACTTATTTGCTGCTGCTCTGGAAAGGAATGTGAGATCTATAAATTCATGCAACGGGATAGCGCTTCTAAGTGTAACGTCGTGCGTAGCGCCTGCCACCCATTCCACACATGAGCCTTCTCGCACTTCCATCATCAACCCCTGGACGCAGACAACCTGCCGCGCACGCCAACAGCACCGGCAACCGTTCACCCTCGCACACCTGCACGCGCTCACACGCAGCAAGTACCGCTGTGTCACTCGAACCGACCGGTATACATGGCTTGTTCACACCAAGCATCACTGTTTCATTCTCACCGACGAGCACTACTGTCTCACTCCCATTAACGAGTATATCTGTCTCGCTCGCACCAAAGACGAGCACCCTCGTTTACCTCGCAACGGTGGTTTCGTCCTGCTGAAAGGCGCAGTCGCAGCCCATTACCTCAATGGGGACTCTTCCATTTCTGGGAGCCGACTTTATCAGAACCTGTATTCTACTTTTAAGTCTCTTACATACATATATATACAATATCCGGACTAATGTATTGCTGCATATAAGAATTCATAAATCCAAGTTACACACGTTAACAATGCAAAACACGAACAACACACACGTAACAGTAAGTTCATGCTATACTTCTTCATTATACTATTTCATAAGTTAAACGCGAAAGACGCGCCGCTAGTCTCACCATGAGACGCGAGTCCCCACTTCCTGGACCGGATGCTCCTCAGAACGATCCGTTAATCTCCCACTCGCTGAACCACATGCCTTCATGATTTTTCAAGTAAATATTTCAAACTGGTATAAATATTAATACATATTTTGTGTTGTAGTTAATTCTAAATACAATATCTCCTTAACATATCCATTACATCTAAAATCCTATCTAATTTCATATCACTTCATGATGTTTTAATTAAATATTTGAAATTGGTTTATATAATTATACTTATCATATATTGTAGTTACTTAAAAATAGAACATCCCCTCTAAATAAAAATAAATATCTATATATTATATAAGTTAATTCATTTATTTGCATCGTCACAGTTCGCTTTCTTTCCATCGAGGCTTGCAAATCCCTCTTCGTTATTCTTGTAATTCGTACTTTAGAAGGTATGTAGTACGTATTGATGGTCCGACGCTGAAAATATCTCGAACAATTTTGCGGTACGCAACTTAGCGTATGTGCTACCTCCTATCAACATTATGTCTATTTTTTATTTGTTTCGGTGCTTAAAGTATGTATAGTCTTCTTTCGCATTCGTCACGATTATACCGTTCCTTAGAGCCATTTTGATGATCTTTTTCTTTCTATGATTGTTCTTCTTACTATCCCAGATTACCGATTTTTCGTCAAAGTCACCCGTGATTATTATTCAGTTTGTTTTCGCTACATTTTCTATGTTAACCTCAGTTTGGTTTATATATTCTTCGATTTCATTCCGTTCCTGTTCGGCGATAAGTAGCAGCTTACAGCTTTTGTTCCTTCGACCATTGCATGAACGATTCCGGTCGGGGAGTACGTGGTGCCATACGTGAAACATTTTCAATTAACGCCGGTTATCCATATCGCAGCATCACCGTTCTCGCCTAGCAGTCAGTATTCTTCCATCTTGTGTGCTTCCGATATTATTACCACGTCAGTCTCTTGACTCATTCGTATTTGCTGCATGATATCTTGCACAATTCGGCATTTATTCAGATCAATTTGTAGGACTTTCAATTCCATATTTGTTTCTCCTTCTTTTCTATCAGCGCCTTTCTGTAGACCGAAAAATTAAAGTTCCGGTAACGTGTCTGATGTACGGATTCCTTCTTCCTGCCTAGCTGCAGATGATACATTTTGGTTTATTCGCGATGCAACCGATCATCGTATAAATCTGGGATCGGCATCTTCTGTAGATTCCCTTATTATCTTTGACATCTTCGCAACTTCTGCCGATATGTCCCACTTTATGGCATTTGGAGCATCTCTCCATTATCCATAGCACTTTGCAGGTACAAGGTGTTAATGCTATTCTGAGTCATTTGACCTTCTCCAGCCTTTTACTGTATTCCTGTCCAAGTTCAGCTAACGCGACTCGGTTGCCTCTCTACGTTTGTTTTAACAACTTGTCGTTTATACCGCTATCCTTTCCTTCGATTATTTTCCGTTTTCGTTTTATGTACTCCTTCATTTCTTCTCTAGTCGTCTAACGGCTATATGTCCCTTAGTTGGAGCATTATATTCGTACTCGAATGTTTTACTTCGAATACTTTTTTCAGAGTTCCTCTTATCTCCTTTACTTTGTTCTCTATGCTTGTTTTTTTGTTCAATTCTAGGATTATATCTCCGGCTCTCGATTTCCTTGCGTCATCTTTTCGTATTTCTGTCATTTTTCCTGCTTCTCCTCATCCTACTGCCTGTCCTCGAATGTTTTCTGCTCCTTTAGTTGCTTCATTTTTCTCTGTACCGTTCGCCACTAATTCGATCAAGTGTTCGATGTTAGTTTTTTTATATGCCTGATGTTTTCCAATAACGTTTCGTAATATGTCATTAGCTTCGCCGTTTCCTCGCTCAGAATATCTGTCGTTACGTCTGATGTATGGATGCCCATTTGTCTATTTAACAATGTAGGCGCTATTCTTATCGGTAGCTTTTCCATTATCATGCACTTATTTCGGCTCCTGATGCTTCTCCTTCCGTGTCTGTGCTTCCTTCCCAGGCTTTCTTTTTCTCCTTTATTTATTAGTATGCTTTTCCATTTCCCCATCCCTTTGTGTCATCTTTAATCTTCTGCCAGGATCCGATGGCGCTGATTCCGAATCGTGAACCAGCAGCTAGAGGAATTCCTAGGGCCACTCGACTCGCGACTAGCATCTATTTTATACTCTAACCGATTCGTAGTCACGCGTTTTCCATTAAGTTTGCCGCGATCAGTGATATTGATTCTTTCAATCTAAATTAATATTTTCTTTTTGAGTTTCTTGATTTTTTTACTTTCTCTCATGATATCGTCTATTGCGTTGTACCTTGCCCTAGCGGCATAGTATATAATCTGTTGTTTGATATTTCTAGGATTTCCTCTCAATAAATGCAATGCTTCCACAGATTTTCTTTTTCTTTCTCTTTAGTTACATTGTTGTTATTTTATGCTTTCCACCCTCCACATTCCCTCTCTACACCATCCCGGAACCGGCGTTATGCGATTGCTTTAGAATGGCACCCCGGTCTCGCTACACCGAGATCGAGTATTCTCTCTTGCATCCGTTAACTTATATATGTCATATATTGGAGAATGTTCCCTCTTATCCTTTGCATTTTTCGAATTATGTTTTAGTTAGATATATATTAGATACGCGTCGATATATCCGATTTCCGTACGATTTTTTAGTAAAGTTTTATTTTCTTCCGAATGTTCGTTTTCATTCCGCCGAAGGCGCTCCTGTATTCGATGTGGACTCGCTCCGATTGAACCCGCCGACCATTACATTACATTACGTGAATAAACGTTCAATCGGAACAGGTCTCCGTAACTGCGGAAGGCTTACTGCATAGCCTTATCCCTGCGAAAGCTGCGAAGGTTGCTTCCGTCCCCAGATGGAAGTGTGGTTACGTTAGATCAGGTTATACTAGGTTAGGTTAGGTTGTTTTATGTTTGAGAATGTTTGTAGGTTGCTCGGTTATGTTGGGTTAGACTTAGGAAAGCGTAGGCTTGATTTGTATATGTTTAAAAGAGGTAAAGTTAGATTGTGTTAGGTTGGGTTAGATTTGAGTGAAGGCAGGTTAAGTTAGATTAGGTGTAACTGGGGTTATTTTGGATTAAATTAAGTTTAGAGGATGTGAGATTAAGTTAAGCCAAGTAAGAGATGGATTATCGATAGCTGGCAATGCCATCCATCGATAATTCAAGAATTATCGACTATTGGCAATATCAACCGTTATAATATCATGAGTTATCGACTGCATGCATCACCTACTGTTGATATACCGTGAGTTACCGACCGCAGGCAACTCTAGTCGTTGATAAGTCTTGAGTTACCTACTATTGGATACACCAGCCGTGTGTTAGCATACGTTATCGGATGTTGGCAGCTCCAGACGTCCATAATTTATGGATTACTAATCATAAGCAACGCCAGCCAGAATCACAAAATTATAGTGGGCGGCTGGAAATAATGGATGATGCAATGTACGCTTTAATTTTGCAAAGACAGTATATCTGTTACTAATCAGTCTTTAATCGATGAGGTATTAATAAAAAACTGAAGGAATGTCTGATTTTACCCGTATTATGCGTGTAATCCAGGTGTGAATAATTAACTAAAGGTTTACAATTCATACATGAATGTATAATTTATATTTTAGTAAACAAATCAATTTACTTTACAGAATATAAATATTATTGATAAGATAAATTGTTGCCTGGTTCCTTCCTGGTGGAGAATTTGGAACATACAGAATTGGATAATTATAAACAACAATTGAATAGAACGACAAATTATACAGATAAATCAGAGGAAAAGATCATGTAAATATTAATTGACATTCAAACTAACTTAAACAGCGAGTTTGTTAACAAAACTGTAAGCTCAAATACTATATTGTTCATTATATTAAGAAAAAATTTGTTAATCCTCGTACATTACAACACATCATAGATCAGTCTGGTTCATTGCTCAAGCACACATAATTCAAAAGTTAATTATCACTTTTGCAAAAATTTACAATATGTAAATTTCGTAAATTTTAAAGGTGCCGAAACTTGTACACGGTTTTTGGATCATAGAAAAGGTAAAAAGGTGCGGCAGGGAGAGGAGAACCTAGTCAACCACTAGGTACAACATTAACAATGGATTCTCAAAATTTTCTCGCAATGATTTCTCATTAAAAAAATATATCTTTTACGTTCAAATTAATTAGAAATGCAGAATAATTTTACTAATAACATAATATTATATATCTTTCGGAGAATTAAATCTTGCATCGGCAAAGCCGTAATGGGAAAGTTGAAAATTTGCGGTGATCTATGAAAAGCAATGAAATTAGAGAAATTAGTGGTCAATTTAAAGTCGAAACTTACTTTGAAAAATTAAATACCGTTTTCTCAAAAAGAACCTACATATTAACTAATTAAGGAAAAATTATTCCTACTTATAAAAATTTTGTTACTTTTTGTAAAAGTTTAATATGATAATATAAAATATTTTGAATATTAAAAAAACTAAAGTAAAATATATTTTTATATATTTTGTAATATATTTTGTAACGCTAAATGATAAAAATTAAATAAATTACGTTTGAAAATATTTATTTATGTAGATTGAACTTTACTCATACATTTATAATAAAATGAACATAGTTATTCATATTTAATATTTTCTTTGGAAGCAGTGAGCAAAGATGTAAAGTACTTTGTTATTATATTTCTAGCTGCTTCACAAATTCCAAAAATAATAAAATAGGCCAACGCCAGCAAAATGTTTCATAATTATTTTATAGTTGAAAGATTATTAAGCTTTATGCCTGGGTGGATGCTCATATATAAGTATAACTGCCAAAATGAAATGAGATCGCAAAGTGATATTTACACACCTGCGCGCTGCAATTTTGACGTATTTAAATTTCTGATAAAAGCATATAAATGTTTATAATCTAATTATCAATTACAAATGGAATTCTACAATTTATCCATGTAATAATTATTTTTTAATGTACGCATCCTCCAATACATACACAGTATCCTTAATTTTGATGGAATTCGTGTGTGCGTTTGCGTGTGTGTGCGTATGTGTGTATAGTAGCATTTGCAGAAGTACCACCTAATAGGTTTCGTAGTTTCGATTCTAGTCAATCGAGTGAAATGGCATAATAGTTTCTGTAGAAAATCAAGGGGATGTGAAGTTACTACTTCTCTGCATACAGCATTTTTCACTGGAAGAATTTTTCTTCCAATGTGTTGACTCCAGATTTTTTTTGAATTGTTCTCGTTTTCAAAATTGAAACTGATATCATATCCCTTAACACGGCATGCCGGTAACCACAATACAACAGATCCAAGGTTCCTTTATTTGAGATTAAGGCCTGCTTTCTTTTTTTCCAAACTACTTTACATTGCGTTACATTCATAAGACTCTATTTAAGTTACAAAGAACAGAAACGCTACATGGATTATAAAAGAGTAATAGTTTAATTTATATTATCTTGAACATTTTAAATCAGATTACGTTGCTTTGCTTGTTGTGTATGTTTATCACTTGGCGCTGAATCAACTACTACTGGCAGCATCCCTTTCCAAAATTTGGAAAATCTACCAGATCTAATGTAACCTTGCTTAGATTGCAAATGTGTTTTTGCTGTATCCAGCGGAAATGAAATTATATTGACAGAAATACCAGCTAGTTCTTCACGCCTATTTGAAACAACATTAAATCACCTTATTAAACAATAATTTATTTACTGTGACTTGGACCTTTAAATTTGAATTTATAATCATCTAACAAATAAATATGTTTCTCTTGCTATTCATATCATTATACTTTCAGTAATATATTATGTGCTGTCATTTGATATATTAACTGCTTAATTGTATTTTACAACGAACCTTGCATACTAAACACTGTTTTTACTCTTGATACGAGTGGATAGTTCTTCGTCTTATATTCTTATATCCCATTGATTATAAAAGTGTATGATACTGTTTTTATGCAGTCATGTATAATTATGTACATACAAATTCACGACTAAGTAGCTATGTGTTCAAATCCAATTTCGAATAATGCTTTAAAAAGCATCCCAAATAACAAATGACAAGATGATGGCGATACCATACCGGCACTATGTTGCCACTTCCGAGGACTGTCAGCTAATGTGAAGCCATCTATGACCGGATTCGATAGCTAAAATGCTACAACGTCTTACCAGCACGTTCTAGACTAGCGTAACACGCCGTGTGTATCGCGCAGCGCCAGCACCACTGTGACACGCGTGTCATCGCCCCATTCATGAATCTTCTCAGCAATGACGTAGGGTCACATTTGGTAATGAGGAACCTGTGCTATCATGCAAATTAGAACCGTTGGATGTCAGTAGACGTTCAAGTTATGAATACTGATAGACATTTGGTAGTCGTTTTCCTATATTTATAGTTATTGAGAGAGTCGTATATATTTCTATCAACCCGTCATAAACTAAAAATATTATTTATAAAATAAAAGATTACTTATAAAATAAAAATTCATGCTGTTGCGTCCCTAACTTCGCCTTGTGTAATTTCTTAAATAACATGCTGTCATCGTATTTAATATAACCCTCAATTGCATGAATTTGTAACGATGAATCGAAGAAAATATATATAAAATAAATTTATATATTTTTATGATAAAGTAATTAAAGACTCTATGGAAGAAATCGCCGTATCGAGCTAGTTTATAGAAAATAATAAAATCGAGTTCTTATACCTTTGTTTCGTGCCGTTGTATCTATTTTAGAATTAAAATAAATAAACTGCTTAGGTTAGCCATTTTTCATATTCGCTTATAATTTGTATAGAAACAGCTTCCCCATTAGTAAATGTCAGCTTACGCCCCTACCACGCGTGCAGCTATGGTGAGCTGATAGTGGCAGTGCCACGGCCGTGTAGCCAGTGTGCTATAGCGCGATGCATTAATAGTGCCGTGATACGAGTGCCGCCCCAGTACTAATAGTATGCCGTTACGAGAGCTGTGTAGGAGCACTGTCTTTGCACAGTTCTGTCACGGAATTCGTTCCATCCGTTGTCACTGACGTGCCAATCGCTGGCTGCTTGGGATATTGTAGTGCATGAGGCAGACTTGTTTCTTATCATCATCAAGGAGATGGATTTTCACTTCCCCCTCTTTGAATTTTGTTAATTATTGTTTGGAATTTTCGCCGCTTCTGCATCTCTATGACCGCATTGTGGATTTAACTTATGTACGATCATTTTGGTCTTCATCTTTTGTTACATGTAACATTATATATGTAATGCACGTTTGTTATGTAATGCTCAGATTTGTAATACTCAGATTCTTTTATTCTTTGGTAAAGCAACTTATTCGATTAATATATTTATTAGGAATAGATATAAATAATTAGAAAAATGTTAAAACGGAATTAAATATGTTGTTATAATTATATATTTAAGGTCTGAAGGTATAGATGGAATTACTGTCCGATATTTTACGTGATCCATTCGACGTATCGAGTGAGACTATGAAATATGAAGACCTTTTACTATTCCTCGTCCCCTTTCCATGTTAAATGAATGATTAGTTCTGCAAGACAGGAAGCCTAAATTAATGAGATCTCTTCGAACATAAGTAATTTGTAAGTAATACATTTTTTCTCTTTGAAAAATTTGCCTTTGCATAGAATAGAACGTATAGATATAATTGCCTGTTTTATATCCATTTCGTTCCAATTCTATTATAGCTTTTGAGCGACAGTAATATTGATTACACCTGATTTTTGCAGCAGTTGTTTGTTTAACCGATTTTATTGACGTAGAAGCATCATTTGAGGGATGTATCAATCTACTTTCCAGTTCTATCAGTTTCTTTTTCTGCTCGCGACTTTCCATTTCCAGTTCCGTATACTTATCCCTTATCATCATCATATATGTTGCTATGTATAATAACTTTTTGTCCTTAAATTTTACGGATATTTCAATTAAATTTCCTTTGATTAAAGAAACGGAAATTAAAAAAGAGTGACACGTACCATTTCTTGAGAACGTTGTATCGTAATTTGCATCTGACTGTTTTGAAAGGCATGCACTTTACTTAACGTTTGCAATGATTCAGTTAGCGCAGAAACTGAATATTCTACATTCGAAACTGTCCGCTCTTGTAATTGTAAGGCAAATACATTCATCTGTCGACATCGTGAACACTGATTTTTGGCTAAATTCCAGAAAAACAAATATATTATAAGTATTATAATAAACATCGTAATATTAAATTTAACTTTGTTCATCGTTGCCTTGTTGGGTACATCCATAGCAATATACAGGGTTGGGCAGTGATAATTAACACCTCAGATATTCTCGAAACAATAAGTTTCATAGAAATTTTTGCTGATATAAAATTGTACTAAGGGCCCAGACGTTGATGAAAATAGTTTTCTTGTAAGTGGAGGTATGTTGGACATTTGAAGGTCACCTTCATTTTTTAAAATGAATTGGTATGTTCATTCTTGCATAATACGATAGAGTATTTCAAAACGAGTTCAACGACCTGTAACATGAAGCCATTGAAGGTTACCAGAAGTAAGGAAATGCGATAATGCTTACGGTTTTGATAGTAAATGAAACATACGTATTGCAAACAGTGGTGGAAGGAAGTGAGTAAACACTGTTCGAAGGGCATTTTGATAGTTTGCAGAATAAGTTAAACATGATAATATTAGTATTGAAAAATCGGTTTGATTACAATTGGTTAGGCTGTTCGTTTGCCGTCCATTTTATAAGTACTGAGCTGCGATTCCTGAGGACAGCTCACACAATTGTTGAACTACGGAAGATTAACATTGTGAATTTGAATCAAAAGGTAATTAAATTCCATGAGAATGTAAACAAATGTTAATGTTTCATTTTAAATAGTGAGATTAAATACTCTCTACAAAACTACAAGAATGGATACATTCCTCTCTGTTATTGTTATTTCATAAAGAATTATAATTGCAATTATATAGTTCATTACGATAAAAAATATTTCTCAGGAAATTCTAAATATTAAATTAAAGAACCAAGCAAAACATTTTCTATAATTAGGAATATGAAAAATACTTGAACATTCCAATGGAAAGATGTTCTAAACAGGAGTTAGAAAAATAAAGCATTCAATTTCAATTCCAGAATTCATCTATAAGAGGTAATATATTTTGGAAAACTTAATTACAATCTTTAATGCAAGCAGTTGGACAGTATTTCAATTTTTAAGAAAATTAATGAAAGTCAACCATTTTGAAGTGGTCAGAATCTTTGTCGTTTGAGCAATACGTGACTAACAAATGACTGCATAAATTTCAGACTTATAAACATATGGATTAAATCTTATGCAGACACGTTTATAACCGAGTTACTAAATAATAATCAACACTAAGTAATCATTTTAAGATTTAAACGATTACACCTCGCATACATTTAAAAGTATTGCAACCGTGAAAAGTAAGTGGTTTATGAAAAACTCTTCTAAAAGAACGGACGAAGGCAATAGAAATCTTTGTTGAAGGAAGTTCTCAAACTCTCAGTTCTACGTTTAAAGCTATGTGTGTTCTATACATCTATGTAAAGTGATGTTCCCTATCAGTTGTGACGGATACCTATCTACAGTAAGTCAGGGAAGCTCGAAGTAGTTAATTATTCAAGTGCCTTAAAGTTTAAAACGTACTTTAGTCTAAAGCAAACTATCGTTACAATATTCACCGAAACGAGGGCTATTTCGAAACTGGGAGACTATAGTTTCATAGGCACCAAATGCTCAGAAAGCAGCAAAGATATAAACTACACGGCCATGGGAAACAAGGGGCGGAACAGCCCTCGAAACTTTGAAATGCTCCACTTCTCGCCTACGCCTAACCGAGTACACGCACTCGGGTCGCGGGATACTGAAGTCACGGCTTCTTTATTTATGGTCTTGACGTGGGTTTAACTAACAAGGGCTACGAGGAACTACGCAACACGCCGTGAATGACCGGGGATCACTACCCGCTTCACGATATAAAATACAATACACAATATGTGATACAAGAAATGCGGCATGAAAATGGGATGCTTTAGCGAATAAGCTCCTCGAGGCTCCTTGATGGGGTTGGCAGTACGCTTTGGTATTGTTCGGGACCATGGAACAGTGGATTTCAGCGATCATCTCTTGTTGCCCCTTCGGGTGTTTCTGAGGGGGCATTTGAATTGCGGAGCGCCTCGCGCGCAACGCGGTGCGGCGGTTAAAGGGGGTTTGAGGTTCTTCTCACATCCAAAAGCATTATAAAGCATAGAAGCAGAAAAGCATAATGCTATGCATAATTGGTTACAGTTTATTTACTTTGAATCGTCGAAATGAAATGCGCAAAGGCATGGTGTAGTGCTTTAGGTATCTACTGCTTTGAGACGCAGACAATATGAAACCCCATTCAGCTGGAAGAAACAGCAGAATTCACAATCGATTGCTATGTAGGGGCAGACACGTATAATGACATGAATATAACATAACATGGTACATGCTTTACCACCTTCATAATAGATTCGCCACCTTATTGCATGGACCCAAGGAAATACGTTTGTTTGACACGTAGAAACAATGAAGTGCGATCCCGCTTTATGGATCCCTTCTATTGACATTCATTAAAAGTGTAGAAACATATTGCTATGCATAGAAGTGAGGGCAATGTAACGGGAGTAAGAAACCACACTCGACCTTTTTGCCCACAATTTAATATATAACAATCAACAATAGTCAACAATAGCGAAACAACAATAAAACAACAGTTCTTAATGCTGGGGGCGGTGCTATGGCTACGATTTCTTTTACGTCGCTACGCGACTCTATTGAAACTCAACTTGACCTCAGTATTCTTAACGAATATGGAGGTTGTTCTAACGAACAGGGTGTTCTCGCCGAACTGTTCTAACCGAACTGTATGCTAGCGTTGTTCTAACAGAACTGTGTGCTTGCGTCGTTCTAACCGAACTGTCGCGAGGACGAAAATGTCGTCCCTTAAAAATGCGTATAGAAAAGGATGGGAAATCCCAGAATGAAAAGGATAGATGCACAGACGAGGAGAGTGAACGTTTCCACGAAACGTAACGGACGGAAATTGGTCATAAATAAACCTGGTTTAAGGATCTGCTGTACGCGACTGGCAATGCTCAGTCGCGACGAAATCTTAAGGGAAATAATTGCTTGGCCCAGATGATGGACACAGACCAGACGGGTATCGGGTTTAGGAAGCGCGCGGGCCTGGTCGCCAAGTGCTAACCCGCGGTGGCCAGACCTGCGCTGTTTCGTAAGGACGCATTGTTATTTCTTTAGAAAATTTACGACTACAAAATACTAGGAATCGTAGCCGCCACAGAAGGTTACAGGTCACTTACCTTGAAACGTTGAAATGAGTTGCTCTATCGCATTGAATGTAGCAACAAAACTGTATTACCATGACACGCACAAAATATGAAGCGCTATAGCGTTGCAAGGAACAGCAGAATTCGCATACTTTTGAAGTGTAGAAGCATAATGAGATGTATAGAGAATGAAAATCCACTGACATACATCGAACAATTAAAACTCTATTGCTTCAAAAAGGTGACATCCAAAAACGCTAACCCGTAGCAGGGAAGCGTGGGATTGACATTGGTTTGAAGTGTTGACGAAATATACATAACACGCTGCATTGACATTACATCTTATCATGAGACATAGAAATGAGATGCGATATCGCGTTTTATGATGCATTACAACGCTATTGCTTTGATGCATAGTCTATAGAAACGCTATCCCGTTGGAAGGAATGGTGGGATACACATTCTCTTGTTGTGTTGACAAGATATACACAATACGATGAATTAATTTACATCTTATCATGTAACATAGGAATGAAAAGCGATATCGCGTTATATGATGAATTGTAACACTATTGCTTCGAAACGTAGACATCTAGAAACGCTATTCCGTCGCAGGGAAGTGTTTGATTTACAATCTTCTGAAGTGATGACGAGACACACATAGCGCGTTGTATTGAATACTACATCTTGTCATGAAACATAGAAATGAATTGCGTTATCGCGGTTTATGATGCATTAGAACTCTATTGCTTCAATACGTAGAAATCTAGAAACGGTATTCAATAGCAAGGAACTGTGGCTTTACATTCTTTTGAAGTGTAGACGAGCTGTACGTAACGCGCTGCATTGAATATTACATCTTATCATGATACATAGACATGAGATGCGACATTTCGTTCTATGAAGCATTAGAACTCTATTGCTTCGATATGTAGACACCTAGAATCACTATTCCGAAGCAGGGAATTGTTGGCTTTACATTCTTTTGAACTCTTGACAAAATATACATAACGCGTTGCAGTGAATAGTACATCTTAACGTGAGACATAAAAATGAGATACGACATCGCGTTTTATGAAGCATTAGAACTCTATTGCTTCGATTCGTAGACATCTGACGCTATCCCGTAGCAAGGAAGTGTGGGATTTACAATCCTTCGAAGTGTAGACGATATAAACATAACGCATAACGGTGGTGGATTCGGAAAATTGGACAGTGAAGGAGACCCATCAATCAGATGAACACTAGAATATACTCTGCAATGACGTGACCGCTGCCCGCCGTCCACTACCATGAAGAGGATGTCCTTTAGGATGTAAGAAGAATCTCAGCCCCTCTTAACCCCCTAATGAAAAGTTAAAGGTCCAGCGGCCCTGCAGTTGAGCAACGGGAGCGCGGCGCGCTAGGCGCGCTGCAATTCAGACGATCAGGTGAACCTCCCTCAGAGACACCCGCGGGGGGGGGGGGGGGGGGGGGAGGCGAGAAGAGGTAACCGACGAAATCCACTGATCGATACCCCGAACAATACCGGAGCGTACAGCCCCACTCCATCAAGCAGCCCCGGAGGAGGATTCAAGAAGCCTGAGGACCGAAGAAAGATCAATTAGGAAGGGAATTGACGAGCGAGCAGAGCAAGCGATTATACCCAATGAACGATTGTGAAAGTGAGAGAGATAGGGAAAGGGGAAATGTGCGAGAGGAATAGCCAGCCAGGACAGCCTGTAAAAGAAAGCGTGAGTCCTTATACGATAAAGTGTCCCATTTTCCTGCCGCATTTTTTCTGTTGCGTACGATATATCGTATTTTGTATCGCGAAACGGGTGGTGCCGCCCGTTCATTCGCGGCGTGTTGCGTAATTCCCTTAGCCCTTATTTGTTAAATCCGCGTCGAGGCTATAAACAAAGAAGCCGTGACTTCAGGATCCCGCTAACCGAATTTGTGTACTCGGCTGGACGTGATCGAGAGAAGGAGCATTTCGAAGTTTCGAGAGTTGTACTGTCCCGGGTTCCCCGGGTCGTGTAATCCATCTCCTTGCTCCTTTGTGAGTAGCTGGTGTCCAAGAAACTCTAGACTCGCAGCTTCGAAATACCCCTATTCCGTCGATTATTTTTGCGATCGTGAGCCTGTTAAGAGTTTTACGTGATCGATTAAATTGTACTTATTGTGTATCCTGTATTAAAAATACGTTTTCAGTTTACCGTGCTAAATAATAATCCTTTCATCAAGCTTTCCTGACTTACTGTAGACGGGTTCTGTCACACTGTATAGCGTTTGTATGTGTCAACTTATCAAAGCAATTGGCTTCCAGCGGTCCATGCAACGCGATGGTGTATCTCAGTTCTACTATTCAAAGTTCACAATTAGAAGTATCAACAGAAACCACGTTCTCTTCTTGAGGTTCTTTGAATTCGCTGGTGGTTCTCGGGTCTATTGAATCCTCCTCGGGGCTCCTTATTCGGATGGGCTGTACGCTTCAGTATTGTTCGGGGCAATCGGTCAGTGGATTTCGGCGATCACCTCTTCTCGTCCCTCGGGTATCTCTGAGTGGAGTCCTCCTGACCATTTGAATTGCGGAGTGCCTCTCGCGCCGTGCTCCCATGGCCCACCTGCAGGGCCGCTGGACTTTTGATATCTCTTTAGGCGGTTAAGGGGGGGTTGAGGTTCTTCTTACATCCCAAGGCATTATAAAGCATAGAAGCAGATAAGCATAATGCTATGTATAATTGGTTACAGTTTATTTACTTCGAATCGTTGAACTGAGATGCGCAATCGCATGGTGTAATGCTTCAGGTATCTACTGCTTTGAGACGCAGACAATATGAAACCTCATTCCGCTGGAAGAAACAGAAGAATTCACAATCGGTTGCTATGTAGGAGCAGACAAGTATAATGAAATGAATAGAACATAACATGTTACATGATTTACCACCTTTAGAATAGATTCGCCACCTTATTGCATGGACTCAAGGAAATACGTTTATTTGACACGTAGAAACTATGAAGCGTGCTCCCGCTTTGTGGATACCTTCTATTGACATTCATTAAATGTGTAGAAGCATATACGCATATTGCTATGCATAGAAGGTTACAGGTTACTTACCTTGAAACGTTGAAACGAGATGCGCTATCGCATTGCATGTAGCAAAAAAACTGCATTGCCTTGACATGCACAAAATATGAAGCGCCATCCCGTTGCATGGATAAGTAGAATCCACATTTTTTTGAAATACAGAAGCAGAAAATCACAATGGGACGTATAGGGCATTAAAATCTACTTACATACTTCGCACTGATGATATGAAATGCGACAACACGTTTTATGAAGAATTGGAACTCAGTTGCTTCTATATGTAGACATCTAGAAACACTATCCCGTAGCAAGTAAGTGTCGAAGTTACATTCTTTTGAAGTGTAGATGCAGATACACAAAACGCGTTGCATTGAATATTACATCTTATCTGACGTAATTGAAATGAGATGCGGCATCGCGTTGAATGAAGCAATTGAACTTCAATGCTTCGATACGTAGACACCTGGAAATACGATTCCGTAGCTAGGAGGTGCGGAATTTATATTCATTTGAAGTGTTGACTAGATACACATAACGCGTTGCATTGAATATTACACCTTATCATGATACATAAAAATAAAATGCGACATTGCATTGAATAAAGCAATAGATCTATATTTCTTCGATACATAGACATCTAGAAACGCAATCCCGTCGAAAGAAAGTGCGGAATTAACATTCTTTTGAAGTGTAGACGATATAAAGTTAACGTATAACGGTGGAGGAGTCGGAAAGTTGGACAGTGAAGGAGACCCATCAATCAGATGAGCACTAGAATATACTCTGCAATGACGTGACCGCTGCCCGCCATCCACTACCATGAAGAGGATGTCCTTTAGGATGTAAGAAGAATCTCAACCCCTCTTAACCCCCTAAAGAAAAGTTAAAGGTCCGGCGGCCCTGCAGGCGAGCCACGGGAGCGCGGCGCGCTAGGCGCGCCGCAATTCAGATGATTGGGTAAACCTCCCTCAGGGACACCCGCGGGGGGAGGGGGGGCCGAAAAGAGGTGACCGTCGAAATCCACCGATCGATACCCCGAACAATACCGGAGCGTACAACACCACCCCATCAAGCAGCCCCGGAGGAGGATTCAAGAAGTCTGAGGACCGAAGAAAGATCAATTAGCAAGCGAATTGGCGAGCGAGTAGAGCAAGCGATTATACCCAATGAACGATTGTGAAAGTGAGAGAGATAGGGAAGGGGAAAAGTGCGAGAGGAATAGCCAGCCAGGACAGCCTGGAAAAGAAAGCGTGAGTCCTTATACGCTAAAGCGTCCCATTTTCCTGCCGCATTTCTTTTGCTGCGTATGATATATCGTATTTTGTATCGCGAAACGGGTGGTGACGTCCGTTCATTCGCGACGTGCTCCGTAATTCCCTTAGTCCTTATTTGTTAAACCCGCGTCGAGGCTATAAACAAAGAAGCCGTGACTTCAGTATCCCGCTAACCGAATTTGCGTACTCGGCTGGACGTGGTCGAGGGATGGAGCATTTCGAAGTTTCGAGAGTTGTACTGTCCCGGGTTCCCCGCGTCGTGTAGTCCATCTCCTTGCTCCTTTGTGAGCTCCTTGAGCTGGCGCTCAAGAAACTCTAGACTCGCAACTACCCTGTATTAAAAATACGTTTTCAGTTTACCGTGCTAAATTATAATCCTTTCATCGGGCTTCCCCGACTTACTGTAGACGGGTTTCTGTCACACTGTATAGCGTTTGTATGTGCCAACTTATCAAAGCAATTGGCTTCCAGAGATCCATGCAACGCGATGGTGTATCTCAGTTCTACTATTCAAAGTTCACAATTAGAAGTATCAATAGAAATCACACTTCACGATGTTCTAAGTACATATTTCAAATTAGCATATATATTTATTCTTATTATATATTTTAGATGATTGTCAATAGATTGCCTTCACCAAATAACCCATTATATCCAAAATTCTATTTAATTTTACACCGTTCCATGACGTTCTAAGAAAATGTTCCGTATTAGTATGTATACTTACACTCTTCATATATTATAAATACGCCCCTATAAATACGCTAATAACTGTAATTTTCTGTGCATTGCATTATGCTTATCTGCTCCTACACATCAATGGAATGTGAGTTTAACAGTTTCCTCCAACAGGATTGCACTTCGTTGTGTCTACGTTTCAAAGCATTAGAGTTCTAATGCTCCATAAAATGTGGTGGCGCATCTCGTTTCATAGATTCAACATAAGTAAGTTATAATGTTCTAAGCAACGCATTATACTTACCTGCTTATAGAGTTCAAAGGAATGTGAATTCCACAGGACCTTGCAACGGCGTTTTGTAGTACCTACGCTAAGCTAAGTAGAGCTTTGGAAGTCAATCTGTTTGACAAGTTGGCACTTCGAAGCGCTATACAGTCACATGCATCTGTAAAAATTAAATATATAGTAATGTAGAACCCAGGAAGCAAATTGTATTGTATAGAACCTTACAACTTACTTACTTTTAAACGCAGACCTGAGAAGCGCCATCGCGTTACATGGACCATTGGAAATCAATTACATGAATAATTTCACATTCAGAAGCGCCATACAATTACATAGATATGTAGAAATTACATTCATTGCAATACCTTAATAGTTGCATAGAACCTAGTAACTATATTTACGTTGTACAGAACCTTACAACATTCTTACCTTGAAACGTAGAATTGAGAAGCGTTATCGGATTGCATGGACATTTGGATGTCAATTACATTGGCAAGTTTATACTTAGAAGTGGACACTTAGAATTGTCTTCGAAAGGTCCATGCAACTAGATGGCGCATCTTAGTTCCACGTTTCAAAGTAAGTAAAATATATGGTCTTATGCGATACAATTATGGTTACTAAGTTCTATGTTACTGTTTACGTAATTTATACAGATCAACGTTATTATATAACTCTTCTAAGTATCAACTTGTTAAAGTCTTGACATCCAAATGTCCATGTAACGCGATAGCGCTTTTCAGTTCTACGTTTCGAAGTAAGTAAGTTGTAAAGTTTTATACTACGCAGTCGTGCTTATCTTGTGTATTTTCTACAGATCAATGTAACTGTACCGTTCTTCTAAGTGTTAACTTGTCGAAGTAATTAACATCCGAAGGTCCACAAAACACAATGGCACTTCTCAATTCAACGTTTCAATGTAAGAAAGTAGTAAGCTTCTATACAAACAAAAACGATTACTTGGTACTACATTACTATTGCATGCAATTTCTACAGATCCATGTAACTGTTAGTTCATCTAACTGTCAACTTAGCAAAATACTTTATTTTCAAAGGTCCATGCAACGCGATGACACTTCATAGTTCTACATTTCAGCGTAAGTAGGCAAATTTCTATACGACGCTGTTATGCTTATGTGATGTCAAACTATCAAGTATGTAATTTCTACAGATCCATATAACTCTATAGCACTTCTAAGTGCCATCTTGTCAAAGTATTTGTCTTCCAAATATTGGTGCAACGCGATGACGCTACTCAGTTCAACGTGTCAATGTAAGCATCACGAAAAATATTATAAAGTGACTTAAAAAAATACGAGTGAGCAATTATTCACTCGACTCTTCATTTAATGTTTGAAATATAAAGTTTATTACAATATCGCGACGATACTTATGCAGAGTTTCACAGTATAGACCGAAAGATTAATCAAGACTGAAGACTAGTTCCCAGGACTATGTAGTTCTTAGGTGGTGGGGCAAAGACTTCAATCTTATTTCTTGGGAATCAGGGTGTCAGCAGGATGCGTGCCAGTGAGGTGATGACTCTGATCTTATTAAGTGGGAATAATATCTTCAATCTTATTTCTTGAAAATAAAGTATCAACAGGATGCGTGCTAGTAAGGTGACGCTAGTTTACTTATTGATACCTCTAGTTAAGAATGCCAACTAGTAAGGTTCTATGCAAGCAACAACGATGCTTACTTGGTTCTACATTACATTTGCATGGAATTTCGTGAGGTCCATGTAATAGTTAGCTCTTCTAACTGTAAAATGGACAAAGTAAATGACTTCCAAAGGTCGATGCAACGAGATGGCGCTCCTTAGTTCTACGTTTCGAAGCAAGTCAGTTGTAAGATTCTATACAACGCAGTTATGCTTATCTGGTGCTACATTACAAAGTATACAATCTCTACAGCTCCACGTAGCTGCACCGCTCTTCTAAGTGCCACATTGTCAAAGTGATTGCCTTGCAATAGTCTATTCAATGCGATGTCGCATTTCATTTTAAAACTCGAAAGTAAGTACACTGTAATGTTCCATGACATTCATTAAGCTAATCTGCTTATATACTTCAAAATAATGTGAATTCCATAGGTTCTTGCAACAGGATTGCATTTCGTAGTGTCTACTTGCCAGATCAATATAGTTCCACTGCTCCAATCAATGCGATGGCGCATCTCAGTTCAGCGTTTTAAAATAAATAAGTTGTGATGTTCTGTGCAACAAATTAAGCTTATCTAACTCTACACATTCAAGACAATGTAAATTACACAGTTATATGCAACGGGACGGCGCTTCACAGTATCTTCGTGTCAAAGCAATGGAGGCTTAATGCTCCATGCAATGCGATAGCGCATCCCATTTCAATGTATCAAAGTAACTAATCTGTAATCTTCTATGCACAACATTATGCTTATCTGCTTCCACACTTCAGAAGAATGTGAATTCTACAGTTGCACGCATCGGGATGGGACTTTGTAGTGCCTGCGTATCAAAGCAAAAGAGTTCCAATGCTCCATGTAATGCGATGGTGCATCTCATTTCAACGTTTCAAAGTATGTAAGCTGTAACCTTCTATGCATAGCATTATGCTCATCTGTCTCTACACCTTAAAAGAATGTGAATTCTACAGTTCCATGCAATGAAATGTCAAATATCATTCCAACGATTCAATGTAAATAAGTTGTAACATTCTATGCATAGCTTTATGCTTATCAGCTTCTACAACTCAATAGAATGTTAATTATACAGTTCCTTGCAACGTGATGGCTCTTCATAGTGTGTGCTTTTCAGAGCAATAGAGTTTTGGATGTTCCATGAATTGCGATGACACATCTCATTTCAACATTTCAAAGTACGTTAGTCATAATGTTCTATGCACTATGCTTATCAGCTCTCTATAGCTCAAAAGAATGTAGGTTCCACTGTTTCCAGCAACTGGATTACGCTTCATGATTTTTAGGTGTCAGAGTACTAGAGCTGTTATGCATAACGCGATGCATAAAACATTACAGCTTGTTCCACCAACCATCATATTACATGGAGCATTAAGACTCCATTGCTTAAGCACGTGGACCCCATGATGCGCCATCCCCCTGAAAGGAACTGTAGAATTCACGACGTATAATGCGTCGTATGAAATATGTGGAGTTGTTCGGAATTTGACTTTTATATTCGGTGGTGCTTTCAGAAAAACTGCAAGGTTCACGCGTACGTTTCATTTTGTAAGCATCTTCACTCGTCAAGCCTTCAAGATTAACTGAACTCTCTTTGGCAGCCGAATCATTTGTTTCTTTTGTTTCTTTATGAATATTTGTTTCTTTATGAAATACTTTCCGTGACTCCTCGCGAATTGGAGCCTTACATGTGTGCGTAGTCAAACGGTATCAAAACACTCTCATATACAACACGTATGTATCTTATATTCTTAACAGTGAGAACCTAACCAGAAGGAAAATACATCAATAACTGTAATAGGTGACCATTTCACCTTCTGCAATGAATTCAACTTAATTTCTCTACTGTCTTTAAACTGCGCAACAAATGAAACTAACTTTTCGCGATAGTTTAATGGAGACTGTGAAAATTGTAACAATGTGTAGGGCTGATAATTCTAACTTATCTAGATATCTATTTAGATTAAGAATATAAATTATTTTATTCCTATCTTATCTATACTATATACCTCTTACTACTATCTTATTAGCTGCCTTTCTATTCCAACCCTACTACTAATATCCTTATAATTGGTGCCATACTCGGTAGTGACATTGTATTTTTGTTGGCGTTCTCTAATACGTAAGTTGGTTTTAACCTATCTATCGTTATTCTGACGTCTTTCTCGCATATTCTTACTTCTAAAATTTTCTTGCTTCTAGATATTACTTTGAACAGTACTTCCTACGGATTTTGCAACGGTCTTTTGACAGACGTACGAAGACGTGTGAGGTGGTTGTCAAGTCTTTTATTACAAATACCTTCTATTCACCGTGTCTCGATGCTTCGACTGGGCAAATCTTTCTAAAGTAAGCCTGTAATTGTCTAATCGTTTTGGCTAGCTCTATTGCATTGCCGGTCGTTGCAGGAAAATACTCGGGTGGCAAGCGGAGATTCCAGCCGTGTACCAATTATGCGGCTGATGCTGCTATATCTTTGCGATAGGCCATTCGAATGCCTAGCAAGACTACAAGTAAATCATCCGCCCAGGTCCCGTCATCGTGGCACTTCAAGACTGCTTTTAATTGCCTGTGGAAGCCTTCCACAAGGTCGTTTTCGCCGGGATGATACGCTATTATTTTAATGTGATTTGTTCTTAATATTGCATTTAAACAATGGAATAACTGCGGCGTCCCAAAACTCGTGACCCACCCCGCGACGAATGCTCTCGCGACTGTTTCTGATTCGATGCTCTCAATGGCGAATGCTTCGGGCCATCGAGTGAAACGATGGATGCAGGTGAGATAGTATTTGTCGCCTCGCGGTGTTGGTAGCGATCCTCCTAGATCGCATCGTATCGTGGGCGTGATCGTTTCTACGCGTGACAAGACCACCGCGATTTCATTGCCTTTCCCGCTAATATGCCTTATATAAATCGTAAATTGGCTGATGAAATCAAGGTACCTGAACTGTCATGACGTACACTTTTCTGGCTTCTAATTAAACGCGTGCGTTAAAGGTTTGTGATCGGTGTAGACGACGAATAAGCGACCGTCTACCACGTGTCGGAATTTCCTGATTGTGGAATATATCGCAAGCAATTCCCAATCATATGTGCTGCACTTTTTCTGAGTAGACGAGGGAGTCTTCGCACGGACCGTTAGCGGTTCCCACGATTTGCCTAATCGCTGCTGCAGTGTTGCGCCGAGCGCAAAATCTGACGCGTCTACGACAACCGCGAGTCATGCCGAGTTCGACGGGTGGACTAATAACGTAGCGTACACAAACGCGTTTGTTAGCCTCTAGAAAGCTTCTTTGGCTTCGGGTGACCAATGAAGTGCCGCGTATTCCTTTGGCTTCCCTTTTAGAAGTACGTTAATTGGCGCTAGCAGATTCGCGGCGGTACGTATGAAGCGACGATAGAAATTGACCATACCGAGAAATCTACGTAGCTGTTCGATCGTTTGTGGCTTGTGAAATTGAAATATTGTGCGTACTTTATCAGGTAATGGCTTCGTGCCGCGTTCGTCTACACCTGCGTTCGTCACCGCAAAAATGTATTTCTGGTACGGGGAATACGCATTTCGATGTATTGACTACGATTCCGTAGTTTTCTAGTCGTCCAAAGAGTTTTCGGAAATGTTTCTTATGTTTGGTCTCGTCCCTAGATGCGAATAGTATATCGTCTAGGTACGCATAACAGAAGTCTAGACCTCTAGTAGTACGGTATCATTGAATAACTGGAACGTTTGCGTGGCATTTCGCAGTCTGAATGGCATCGATACATATTCGAATAATCCGAATGGCATTGTAATCGCGATTTTCGGGATGTCATGTGTTTGTGTGAAATTCGGCGAACATCTGATTGTATGCGCAGTTGTCGCTGATTGTCCGTCTCGGTGGTGTGGCGTCGTCCCCTGGCAGAAAATGACGGCGTCTGGACCAGCAGTCATTTGTTACCGAGATCCACCAGTAACCCGTACTGGCTCAGGAAATCGGCGCCGATCATAGATCTGGAGATGTCCGCAATGATGACACTCCATGGAAATGCACGTCGGAATCCGATGTTCAGGTTGATCGTCCTGTCGCCGTAGATATTTATTACAATGTTGTTAGCCGCACATAGCTGGTACTTTGTCATCTGAATTCGGCCTTTTATACGCGTGCGAGGATACACGCAAAGGTCTGAACCGGTATCAATCAAGACTTCTTCCTTCGTTGCGCGATCGGTGACGAACAAGCGGCTAGTCGCTGGACCCTTACTAGTTGCCGCGTTCATTGACATCCCTCCTCGTTTCCCGAAAGGAAACCGCACAGCGAACGGTACCGCGTGGATGAGGTTCCAAATTTCCAGTGGTACCAACAATGCTTGAGCTTGGCTAGTGAACTATTGCGAGTAGTAATCTTCGAACTCGAGCGGCGGCTGCAGAATCTCGTGTCTGGACGCGAATTTGAGAGCAAAATTTTCGATGCTCCGATATTTCGAGCTCCAATCTTTTCAATCGTTTTAATAAGAGCTCGGTGGTACTGATCAGCGTTATGCTAATTACCTCCTGTGCGGTCCCATCGTGGATTTGGTCCGCTGTTTTGGCTAATTTGTTTAGCAGGAGGTTTGTTTGGGCCGCGACAAAAGCCCTGGCCATAGCCGGGTGGCGAACGGACCAGAACGGCCTTAAGAATTCATCGGACACCGTAGTTCCTGCCAGGTCCCTCATATGACATAAGAACTGCGCCGGCGTCCTATCTCCTTTTTCCTCCTGTTCTAGTAAACGGCGAATCTTTTGTGCTTGCAAGAAGGATAGTCTAAGCACTTGTTCTGCCTTCAGCGTTTCATACTTCTGAGTCTCCAGCGGGTTGCTAAAAATATCTTGAACTTCGATGGCGTACTTTGGTTCTAACTGAGACATTCTTTAATCGAGCTTTGTACTGCCGGCTGTGACGCTGTTCGTTATCGATACGATCACAACGAATGTATGAATTTAGCCAGAGCGAAAATACATCAGTAAACGTCAAGGATGGCCATTTCATCTTTCACAATGAATTTCAGTTCATTTCTCCGTCATTAAATTTCGAGGTAAATGAAACTAACTTTTGCACTGCTGGTCACTACAGACATTCCAGCTTACTTGCATTGAAAGGCTGATATGAGATGCGCCATTGGATTGCATGGAAAATTGGAACTTCATAGCTTTGACACTCGGACACTATGAAGCGCCATCCCGTTGCATGGAACTGTAGAAATCACCTTCTTTTGAAGTGTAGAAGCTGACGGGAATTATGCTATGCAGAGAAGGTTACAGCTTACTTGCTTTGAAACGTTGAAATGAGAAGAACCATCTTGTTGCACAGAATATTTTTTATTACTTACGACGAATTATAGGACTGAGATGCTCCACCTTGTTGCAAGGAAACATAGAAGCTACTCACATTGACAAGTAGACACTCTGATGCGACATCCCTTTTCGTGGAACTTTATGAGTTACTTTGAAACGTAGGACTGTGAAGCTGCATCGCGTTACATGGAGATTTAAAAAGTTCTCACTATGAAACGTAGAAATGAGAAGCTCTATGATGTAACTTTGCATCTTACGTACTCTGGATCGCATATAGTGATACGGACCATCACTTTACATAAATATATAGAACACACATTGCTTTAAACGTTGAACTGAGAATTTGAGAACTTCCTCTGATACGTTGATAGTGAGGAGCTCTATTGGATTTCATAGAACTTCAGAACTTACTTGCTATGAAACGTAGGCAAATAAGGACCATCGCGTTACTTAAAACTTTAGAACTTGCTTACTTCGACAAAGATTTCCATTGGCTTCGTCCGATCTTTTAGAAGAGTTCTTGACGTTTGCAATATTACTTTGCAAGATTACTTTTCACGTTTGTAATATTTTTAAATGTATTCGAGGTGTAACCGTTTAAGTTTTAAAATGATCAGTTAATGTTGATTAGTATTTAGTAACTTGGTTATAAACATATCTGCATAAGATTTAATCCATATGTTTATAAGCCTGAAATTTATGCAGTCATTTGTTAATCACTTATTGCTCAAACAGCAAAGATTCTGACCGCTTCAGAATGGTTGACTTTCATTAATTTTCTTAAAAATTGAAATACTGTCCAAGTGCTTGCATTAAAGATTGTAATTAAGTTTTCCAAAATATTTTACCTCTTATAGATGAATTCTGGAATTGAAATTGAATGTTTTATTTTTCTAACTCCTGTTTAGAACATATTTCCATTGGAATGTTCAAGTATTTTTCATATTCGTAAATGTTGAATATGTTTAGTTGGTTCTCCAATTTAATATTTAGAATTTCCTGAGAAATATTTTTTATCGTAGTGAGCTATATAATTGCAATTAGAGTACTTTATGAAAGAATAATAACAGAGAGGTATGTTTCCAGTCTTGTAGTTTTGTAAAGATTATTTTGTCTTATTATTTAAAATGAAATATTAAGATTTGTTTACAATCTAATGGAGTTCAATTACCTTTTGATTCAAATGCATAATGAAAATCTTTCATAGTTCAACAATTTGGTGAGCTGTCCTCGGGAATCCGCAGCTCAATACATATAAAATGGACGACGAACGAACAGTCTAACCAAACGTAATCAAACCGATTTTTCAATACTAATGTTATCATGTTTAACTTATCCTGCAAACTATGAAAATGCCCTTCGAACAGTGTTTATTGACTTCCTTCCACCACTGTTTACAATACGTATGTTTCATTTACTATCAAAACCGTAAGTATTATCGCCTTTCTTTACTTTTTATAGTCTTCAATAGCTTCATGTTACACGTCGTTGAACTCGTTTTAAAATACTCTATCGTATAACGGAAGAATGATTATACCAACTCATTTTAAAAAATGAAGGCAACCTTCAAATGTCCAGCATATCTCCACTTACAAAAAACTATAATACTTATAATATATTTGTTTTTCTGGAATTTAGCCAAAAATCAGTGTTCACGATGTCGACAGATGAATGTATTTGCCTTACAATTACAAGAGCGGACAGTTTCGAATGTAGAATATTCAGTTTCTGCGCTAACCGAATCATTGCAAACGTTAAGTAAAGTGCATGCCTTTCAAAACAGTCAGATGCAAATTACGATACAACGTTCTCAAGAAATGGTACGTGTCACTCTTTTTTAGTTTCCGTTTCTTTAATCAAAGGAAATTTAATTGAAATATCCGTAAAATTTAAGGACAAAAAGTTATTATACATAGCAACATATATGATGATGATAAGGGATAAGTATACGGAACTGGAAATGGAAAGTCGCGAGCAGAAAAAGAAACTGATAGAACTGGAAAGTAGATTGATACATCCCTCAAATGATGCTTCTACGTCAATAAAATCGGTTAAACAAACAACTGCTGCAAAAATCAGGTGTAATCAATATTACTGTCGCTCAAAAGCTATAATAGAATTGGAACGAAATGGATATAAAACAGGCAATTATATCTATACGTTCTATTCTATGCAAAGGCAAATTTTTCAAAGAGAAAAAATGTATTACTTACAAATTACTTATGTTCGAAGAGATCTCATTAATTTAGGCTTCCTGTCTTGCAGAACTAATCATTCATTTAACATGGAAAGGGGACGAGGAATAGTAAAAGGTCTTCATATTTCATAGTCTCACTCGATACGTCGAATGGATCACGTAAAATATCGGACAGTAATTCCATCTACACCTTTAGACCTTAAATATATAATTACAAGAACATATTTAATACCGTTTTAATAACATTTTTCTAATTATTTATAGCTATTCCTAATAAATATATGTTAATCGAATAAGTTGCTTTACCAAGGAATAAAACAATCTGAGGATTACAAATCTGAGTATTACATAACAAAAGTGCGTTACATATATAATGTTACATGTAACAAAAGATGAATATCAAAAAGATCATACATAAGTTGAATCCACAATGCGGACATAGAGATACAGAAACGGCAAAGGTTCCAAACAATAATTAGCAAAATTCAAAAAGGGAGGAGTGAAAATTTATCTCCTTAACGATGATAAGAAACAAGTCTGCCTCATGCATTACAATCTCTCAAACAACCAGCGATTGGCACGTCAATGACAACGGATGGAACGAATTCCGAGGCAGGACTGTGCTAAGGCACTGCACCTACTCAGCTCTCGTAACGGCATACTCTTAGTACTGGGGCGACCCTCGTATCACGGCACTATTAATGCACCGCGATATAGCACACAGGCTACATGGCCATGGCAATGATACTATTAGCTCACCATAGCTACACGTGTGGTAGTAGCGTAGGCTGACATTTACTAATAGGGAAGCTGTTTCCATAAAAAATTATAAACGAATATGAAAAATGACTAAACTAAGCAAGTTATTTATTTTGATTCCAAAATAGATACACCGGCTCCAAACAAAGTTACAAGAACTCGATTTTATTATTTTCCATAAACTAGCTTGATACGGCGATTTCTTCCATAGAGTCGTTAATTACTTTATCATAAAAATATATAAATTTATTTTATATATATATTTTTTCAATGCATCGTTACAAATTCATGCAGTTGAGGGTTATATTAAATACGATGACAGCATATTGTTTAAGAAATTACACAAGGCGAAGTTATGGACGCAACAGCATGAATTTTTATTTTATAAGTAATACTAGTTGTACCCGTTCACACGTTGCTGCATTTGAACAAAAAGGCAGTATTGATACCTGAAACATAATTTATTAATGATCAAATGTATACAATACATCAAAATGAAAATTAACAATAAAATTATCCCTACATATATGTCACTTGAATATAACATATGTACAAAACATAGATATATATAGTTAATGGTAGAATAAACATGCTTCTTCACTTGTGATATTAAACAATATTGCAAACGAATTTCAATTGAACAATAATATAAGTAATTATTAAATATCATCATGAAATGAATGATATTTGATGACTAATGGTGAGCTTTACCTTAGTAGTGCTTGTAAATATACAACATTATTTGTTTTCCTATCTGATGCAAGAATAAATAAATTTGATGGTTTTCCAACTCGTGAACACCCAACGTACAGCTGTCCATGTGAGAAGCATGGATTTATCCAATTTAATCCACATACTTGCAATGATTGTCCCTGTACTTTGTTAATGGTCATTACGAAGGCAAGTCGTACAGGAAACTGTAGACGTTTGAAGTCAAATGGAGTATCCGTTGGTATTATGGGAATGCGTGATAGTAGCACATGTTCCCCTTGGTGTTTTCCCTTTAAAATGGTTGCCTCAATTATGTTATTCATTAATTTTTTTACTGATAGCCTAGTCCCATTGCATAGTCGCGGCGGATTTATATTTCCCAGAAGGATGATTGGGGAACCAATTTTCAAAGATAAAATATGCGGTGGCATTCCTTGTAGATCCAATGAATTAAAAAATTCTATTGGATAATTAACTGATTCATCGTGATTGACAACAGTATCTATGGATTTATATGTTGTTTCTTCATCAGGTACTTCATTTTGAATTGTGGAATTTATTAAATTCACATCAATGTTTTTGGCTGCCAATATAGCACGTTCACTAACCCATTGATTATTTTTATAATTCTGCGATACATTTGGAAAAACTTTGGCACTCAATTCATCAGTGGATTTTACAATGTGACAAAAGTTTTCTGGTAATGTAATACAATATGTGGATTCGTCCATTTCTATTTTACCATTCCCAATATCTAACAATTGTTTTGCAAATCGTTCAGAAGATTCATCTTGTTGTAATTGAACAATTATATATATATTGGTCTATAAGGCATATTGGTCTTTTACCGCCATAACACTGATGATTTGAGACATGCATTCAATTCATCTGCAGGTGCTGAACGTGGTATAACTGGTAGAGTTTGACGAAAATCGCCAGCTAGCAAAATGAGTGCACCACCAAAGAGCTGTTCATTTCCTCTCAAATTTTTTAATCTGCGATTGAGTGCTTCCAATGATTTCTTGTGTGCCATGGTGCATTCCTCCCATATTACAAGCTGACATGATCTCAGTACTTTTCCCATCCCAGAATATTTGCTAATATAACATGTTGGAGTTTCAATTACCTGCATATTTAATGGCATGTTCGACCACCATCCGAAAGAGTTGCTGCAATATCAGATGATGCAATAGCAAGTGCAATATTATTTTGTGATCTTATAATTGCCAGAATAATTGAAATAAGAAAAGTTTTACCAATGCCATCAGGTGCATCTAAGAAATATAAACCACAACTCTTGTTAGATATTGCATTTATAATTGTGCCATATGCTGTTCGTTGTTCTAATACCAATTTCGGCAGATTAATTCGAACAAATGTTTGTAATTCATTAACATCGAAGTGCGCTTCTCGTTGTACATCACGATCGAAAATGTCATTACCAGATCCATTTAGTAATCATTCCCAATTCTGTCAGTGACTTGTTGGCTATTGTCAAACATACATCCTCAATTAAAATCAATACCGCATTGTATATATTTGATGTACATTGAATGTTGAGATTAGCATTTATTCTACGCATGCGATGTAAAATGTCTTCACTCATATAGTTTTTATATTTTTCCCGAAGATCCTTTGGATTAGCAGGAAAATATGTAGTTAGTATGATGGAAAATAGTGTACGTATCTGCTGTGTTTGAGCTGTATTAGAAGCATCAGCGAGTGAAATATCCCAATGAGCATCGTTTTCTAAGAGAGTTTTAACTTCTGGTAAGCCTCACGAAATGTGGCACACACATGGCCATTGACCGTTTTTAATTCTGGGAAAGATGTTGGTCCACAAACATTGATTAATAATAATCATAGGTAAAAGCATTCTGCGTTATTTGGATGTACAGTGTACAGACGACCCAATGCATTTGTGGAATATAAATTTAGGTATCCTTGTACTGCTTTACCTTTTTTACGACGCTGAAATTTTCTTATTGATGTATTCCACGTAAAATAAATTGATACTTCAGAGTACAGTAGTGTCCTTGCAAAGGTATCATTTTTACATAATGTGAAAAATTCAGTTAATGTTGTTGGCGGTGGTGACATTGCTCTTGCACGTACATTTTCTGATGTAAAATATACATGCTGCCCATCTTCAAGATGTACTGCTAAATGAACAACCGTTGGAAATCGCTCATGAATGGAGAATGATAAAATACGCCATACAGCCTCATTGCTACTTATGTAGCGTCTCAGCTAATATTGGGTGACTTCATCGTTAGATGCAGTTGTATTTTCCACTCCAAACACTGCCATGTCGCTTCCTTTGTTCGTATATTTGCAAATATATTTTATAGCTTTCATTGAATTGCAGTACTCAATATTTACGTATGCGTTATACGTTTTTAGTAGTAATGGAGAATATGGTACTACCCAACGATTATCAACATCAATAGTATTGTTGAGTACTTTTAGTTTATTGGATTTTCCACCATCTTTGGTAGATCGTCGTCGATAGAGTGGATATCCATCATTGCCTGTAATAGTTTCAGCAAGTAAGTCTCTAGGATACCGCTTTGTGCAATTTCCATCTGACATGCATGGTGAATTATTATTTAGTGAGCGACATGGACCATGAATCATATTTTTTGAGACAATATCGTGTAAGTCTTTATCAATTTTAATGTCTGATATTTCTGCAGAGATGATTTCATCAATTCTGTTTGGTGTTATTTTTCCCATCATCCATATTAAAATATGCGCATGTGGTAAACCATTATTTTTGCCATTCAATGGAATACATCCAACAGCGCGTCTCTCCAAATACATAGTGTTTGACAATAAAATCTATTAAAGATTTTCATTTTTGTTTAAATACACGCGCAGAAATATCATGACGATCTGATGGTGATTGTCCAATTAATAAACGCTTCTTCATTTCATCCCATGCTCGGTTGCGTGTAAATGTGATGAAAAAATCTGGACGACCATATGCACGAACATACGTCATTGCATCTTGTGCATATTCATGCATGTGTCTTGGGCTGTCTGTAAATGTGGATAGTAAAATGACCATTTTTCCCAATTCACTAAGATTGCCATCAATTACAACTGCATCACGTAAATGGATGTACTCTTCGGAATGCAATTTGACTTGATTTAGTAGTATGTAGAGCAGTCTTTCACTTTCTATTTTTACATACATGTCAACAATGTATTGATGAAATAACTGTCTATATTTCAATATATGATTATCAGCATTCTCACAAATCATCGCTCGATATGCATAATAATTCATAGCACTGACCTTTTTGTGAATGTCCACACTAGTTGTAGGATTTCTCAAATTAATATTAAAATAATATCCATCCTCTCCCTGCAAAAATAGAATGGGATATTGTAATGCATCATATAAACGATGCGTTTCTGATACTTGGATTGCTGGACGTCACCATTTCTATGACGAAGAATTATATCGCGAGAATTAAATTCTTCATCAACTATGACAATTGCCACTTCATCGATCGTTGGTGCGTTGAATTGTCTCCGATGTTGACCAATAGGTGTTTTACTTGCCTTTATTATTACTTTGTAATCGTCAAATGGCAGTTGTTCAATGGCAGTTTTAAATAATTTAATTAATTCATTATGTTGTACAAACAAATTTTGTAATTCAGCGATAATCTCTCGTTTACTACTCATATTCAGTTGAAACCGTCTGTTGATTTGTTCGCCAGTATTTCCTATAAAATATATCCGAAGATATTTGTGATCAGCATTTGGCAAGGGCAGTAGTGATTCAACATGGTGATAAATTTGCCCTTATACTTTAAATGTTGGCATATATTTTGCGCTAACGATATTCGTTGCTCCGAACGGTATCATTTGGAAGCATGAATTGTACTTGGGTATATTTTTCAAATAATTTTTGATTTACTTGTTTCACCTGATACTGAAGTTAATAATGGTTCAGGTGGTGAACGCAAATCTGGTAACTTTACATTTCCACCTGCACAGCACATATCTGGTGCTTCATTTTTAAATTTTTGAGCACCATAATACGTACACTTTTTATCCATTTTTCCAATAATTACACTTTGGTGAATACTGTATTTGTCAAGGGGATTGTAATTGAAACCACATAAATTCAGGTCAGTATGTATCGTGCGTCTTGTCTATGTCCTGCGAATTCGATTCCTTTGCTGCCTTGCTTGCCTCTGTTCACTCGTTTCTAATGATCGAGCAAGAGCAGTGTGAACTCGATCTCTTTTTTGTCTAGCATGCCTCTGCTCACTTGTTTCTGAAGCTCGTTTTTCTCTTGGCCTTTTTGCTTGATTTGTAGATCGACCAGTGGCACTTCGCTTTGCTGGTATAATTGTGGGGTTAAATAAAACGTATTTCCAATTATTTTCTTCAGCTGGAGATCAATAATATTTTTATTTATTTACGTATTAATAATTTATTCTCGTATTAATAATTGTAAAAGTTTGTTGACTGCATTTTTGTATTTATTAGAATTTTCTGGCGAAAAACGGAACGTCAAACGCATTAATGTTGTTTTTTGTAATTTAAATTAATTTGTTAAAATCATAAAGGAACTACAATTTCTATATTTAAAATACTTTAAATTTTAATATAATTTGTAATATTCAACCAATAATTGAAAAAATATAAATAAAACGATTCAATATTTTATTTACCTTGTGCTTCATATTTTTATTTTGATTACAACTGTTATCATGGGTTTGTTATTTTTTACAGTTTAATTTGTTTTAATAAAGTAAATTCTATGAGTAAATTTCATGAGTAAAAATTTAATTTTTCAATTTATTCCTGGTTACACGTTTAATAAATATTACTAAGTAAATGTTATTTTGATATTTTTGGGATATTTGTTCGGGAGCACCTAGTAGTTGGTTCAGCGCCAGGTGATAAACATATACAACAAGGAAAGCAACGTAAACTGATTTAAAATGTTCAAGATTATATAAATTAAACTATTATACTTTTATAATCCATGTAGCGTTTCTGTTCTTTGTAACTTACAAAGAGTCTTAAAAGTGTAACGCAATGTAAAAAAATTTGGAAAAAAAGAAAGCAGGCCTTAATCTCAGATAAAGGAACCTTGGATCTTGGTAATTATCAAAATGAGAACAATTCAAAAAAATCTGGAGTCGACACATTGGAAGAAAAATTCTTCCAGTGAAAAATGCTATATGCAGTGCAATAGCAGCTTCACATCCCCTTGATATTCTACAGAAAATATTATGCCATTTTACTCGATTTACTAGAATCGAAACAATGAAACCTATTTGGTGGTATTTCTACAACTGCTACCATAGCCACACACACGCACACACGAAATCCATCAAGATTAAAGATACTGTGTATGTATTGGAGGATGCGTGCAATAAGAAAGGATTATTATATGAATAAATTGTAGAATTCCATTTGTAATTGATAATTAGATTATAAACATTTATATCCTTTTATCAGAAATTTATATAGGACAAAATTGCAGCACGCAGGTGTGTAAATATCACTTTGCGATCTCATTTCATTTTGGCAGTTATACTTATATATAAGCATCCATCCAAGCATAAAGCTTGATAATCTTTATACTATAAAATAGATATGAAACATTAGACCTTTTGCTGGCGTTGGCCTATTTTATTATTTTTGGAATTTGTGAAGCAGCTAGAAATATAATAACAAAGTACTTTACATCTTTGCTCACTGCTTCCAAAGAAAATATTAAATATGAATAACTATGTTCATTTCATTATAAATATATGAGTAAAGTTCAATCGACATAAATAAATATTGACAAACGTGATTTATTTAATTTTTATCATATAAAACATATTACAAAATTGTATAAGAATACATTTTACTTTAGTTTGTTTGATATTTTAAATATTTTATATTATCATGTTAAACTTTTACAAAAAGAAACAAAATTTTTATAAGTAGGAATAATTTTTCCTTAATTAGTTAATATGTCGGTTCTTTTTAAGAAGACGGTATTTAATTTTTGGAACTAAGTTTTGACTTTAAATTGTCCATTAATCTCTCTAATTTCATTGCTTTTTCTAGATTACCGCCAATTTTCAACTTTCCCATTACGGCTTTGTCGATGCAAGTTTAAATTCTCCGAAAGATATATAATATTATGTTATTAGTAACATTATTTTGCATTTCTAATTAATATGAACGCAAAAAATATATTTTTTTTTTATGAGAAAGCATTGTGAGAAAATTTTGAGAATCCATTGTTAATGTTGTACCTAGTGGTTGACTAGGTTCTCCTCTCCCTGCCGCACCTTTTTACCATTTTTAAGATCCACGAACCGTGTACCGGCTTCGTCACCTTTAAAATTTACGAAATTTACATATTGTAAATTTTTGCAAATGTGATATTAATAAGCTTCTGAATTATGGTTGCTTGGGCAACTAATCAGACTGATCTATGATGTGCTATAATGTACGAGGTCTAATAAATTTTTTATTATTTGAACTTACAGCTTTGTTAACAAACTTGCTGTTTAAATTAGTTTGAATGACAGTTAATATTTGCATGATCTTTTCCTCTGATTTATCTGTATAATTTGTCGTTCTATTCAATTGTTGTTTATAATTATCCAATTCTGTATGTTCCAAATTCTCCACCAGGAAGGAACCAGGCAACAATTTATCTTATCAATAATATTTATATTCTGTAAAGTAAATTGATTTGTTTACTAAAATATAAATTATACATTCATGTATGAATTGTAAACCTTTAGTTAATTATTCACACCTGGATTACACGCATAATACGGGTAAAATCAGACATTCCTTCAGTTTTGTAATATTGGCCCATCGATTACAGACCGATTAGTAACAGATTTACTGTCTGTACAAAATAAAAGCGTACATTGCATCACCCATTATTTCCAGCTACCCACTGTCTTTGACTAGACTCCATCCACAGCAATACCATCATTTTCATACTCATCGGCCCTTCCAAGAGCACACATTAACATACCAAACTTATATATTATATAAGCGATACGAGTTTGAAACCATATTCGTTTAATTTTTATACTTAGTGGTGGGCTAATATTTACTATATGAGAATTTGTGCCTTTCTTTGAGTATGATAAGCATACTTTGATATTATTTACAAGATCATAATTTTTCATAACAATGGATTCTATGCCTGGTAGATGTAATAACGCTAACATTATTATCCCTTTCAGCACTGAGTTGTGCGGCAAATGGTTTTGCGAGAACCCATATGTGGCGTTCGTTGTTGTCAGACCGGTGAAGTCATCTTTGTGAAAACTGCTCAACCTGTTCGCAATTCTGTTTCAGCAGTGATTGAAGAGACGGCGAAACGAGTCAACACATACCTACGGATGGGTGTTCCCATTAAGAATAACTTATAACTTACTGACGGATGGTGCTGCCGGCGGTCTGTTACTCACAATCGACAGACGGCTGGTGTTGCATGTGGTTAATAATCCATAAATTACTGACGATTGGAGCCACCAACAATCGATAATATATGCTTTCACACACGGCTGGTGACCAATAGTACGTAACTCAAGGCTTATCAGCGATTGGTTTACTTTAAACCCGGCCACGGAAGGGGGCACGAGCATGTTTCCTCGCCACTTAGGGCATACGCGACGAGATAAAAATGCCCATCCTAGCCCCCTAGCTAGCCACAGCTTCGGTCCGGGGCTAGGAAAAAATATGGCACCACTATTATCGTCATTTGGGCATGCCTATCATACCCATCCGTTTATTAAATACGTGGCTGCACATAGCCACACCCATCATCGCTAGTCGCTCTCTTTGAGGAAAGGACCCCTTTTAGTCTTGACTCATAGCCCGCGTAAGGACTTTGATCTACGAATTGATTGGATAAGTGTTAAAGTTAATATGAGAGATTCCAACTGTCCCATACATATTCGATAAGGGAAGAGCAGGGCTGCGATGGGGCAGAACCTGAGTGGATCTCTCCCCCGACCCACACCAATCTGAATGCCCTAGGCCATCCACCTAAGGCACATTCCGGGGGAGGGGGGGAGGGCACGAGGAGGTTTGATGCGAGGCTAAGGTGTGAGAGGCTATGTTTTCGCGTCATCAACCCTGTGACCTTATCACCGGGACCATCGCTATTCTTGGATACTAGGCGCCAACGGGCCGCCCGACATCTACGAACGCGTATGGTAGTTTATGGTGCATCCCCACCCTATCACCGACTGGTAGGAGCCTGCGGTAGGTAATTCACGATATATCGACAGTAAGTGATGCCTGCGGTCGATAGCTCACGATATTATAACGGCTGGTATTGCCAATAGTCGGTAATTGACGAATTATCGACGGCATTGCCAGTTATCGGAAATCCATTTCTTACTTGGCTTAACTTAATTTAACATGCTCTAAACTTAATTCAAACAAGCTAACCTCAGTTACACATATTCTGACTTAACCTGCCTTCACTCAAATCTAACCCAATCTAACACAATCTAACTTTACCTTTTCATACATAAACAAATCAAACCTATGCTTTCTTAAATCTAACCCAACATAACCGAACACCCTACAATCATTCCTAAACATAAACCAACCTACCATACCCTAGCAGAGACTATCTAAATGTAACATAAACACACTTTCATCTCGGGACGGAAGCAATCTCCGTAACTTTCTCAGCGATGAGTCTGTGCAAGTAAGCCTTCCGCACTTACGGAATTGCAGAGATCCGCTCCGATTAAACTCTTATTCAAGTAATGTAATGTAATTGTCGGCAGGTTCAATCGGAGCGGGTCCGCATCGGATACAGGAGCGCCTTCGGCGAAATGAAAACGAACAGTCGGAAAAGAGTAAAACTTTACTAAAAAATCGTACGGTAATCCGATATTTCGACGCGTATCTAACATACATCTTACTAAAACGTACTTCGAAAAATACAAAGGATAAGAGGATATATTCTCCAATGTATGACATATATAAATCAACGGATGCAAGGGAGAACACACGATCTCGTAAGGACAAGGTACAACGAAATAGACGATATCGTGAAACAAAATAAAAAAATCGAAAAGCTTAAAATGAAAATAATAATTTGGATTGAACAAATCAATATCACTAATCCCGGTAGGCTTAATGCAAAACGTATGACTACGAATCGGTTGGAGTATAAGATAGGTGCTGGTCGCGGTTCGAGTGGCCCTGGGAGTCCTTCGCCCGCATCGGGGCAGGAAGTAGGATGGTGGAGGGCATGCAGCCCCGACCCCCTCCCCCTGGCGTGAGCGAGACTTCTGTGCATATGCTGCTGAGAGGTGCTACCAGCTCGTGATTCGGAATCAGACCCATCGAGTCCTGGCAGAAGATTAAAGGTTGGGCAGGCGGTTCGGAGCCCTCTGTCGATGACACAAAAGGATAGGGGAATAGAAAAGGATACGAAAAGCGTATATAATGGAGAAAAAGGAAGCCCCGGAAGGAAGAACAGACACGAAAGGAGAAGCATCAGGAGCCGAAGTAAGGGAACCAAAAAGAAGGAGCAGGATACTGGAAAAGCTACCAATAAGAATAACGTCTACACTCTCAAATAGAAGACCAGGCAGCCACACATCAGACGTAATGATGAATATTATGAGCGAGAATACGGCGAAGCTAATGACATATTAGAAAACGTTAATGGGAAACATCAGGCATATAAAAAGGAACTGACATTGAACACTTGATCGAACTAGTAACGAACGGTACAGACAAAAATGAAGCAATTAAAGTAGCAAGAAGCATTCGAGGAGAAGCAACGAGATGATGAAAAGCAGGACAAACGGCAAAAAATACGGAAAGAAAATCGAGAGCGGGAGATATAATTCTGGAATTTAACTAGAAAACAGGTGTAGAGGACAAAATAAAGGAAATCAAAGAATCTATGAAAAAAGGATTCGAAGTAAAGCATACGAGTGCGAGTATAATGTCCCAACTAAGGGACATATAGCCGTTGGGTGACCAGAGAAGAAATGAAGGAGGACATAAAACGAACAGAGGAAAAAATCGAAGGAAAGGATAGCGGTATAAACGTCGAGATTTTAAAAGGAACGTGGAGGGGCAACCAAGTCGCGTTAGTTGAATTTGGACAGAAATACAGTAAAGAGCTAAAGAAGGTCAAACGACTAAGAATAGCATTAACACCTTGTCCCTGCAAAGTGCTACTCAGAATACAGAGATGCTTTAAATGTCATAAACTGGGACATATCGGCAGAGATTGCGAAGGAGTCAAGGAAAATAAGGGCATCTGCAGAATATGCGGATTCTAGAATCATACGATGACCGATTAATTGTCCGGCCTACAGAAAGCTGTTGATAGAAAAGAATGAGAAACAAATATGGAATTAAAAGTCCTACAAATCGATCTGAACAGATGCCGAATCGCGCAAGAAATCATGCAGCAAATCCGAATGATTCAAGAGACACATGTGGTAATAATATCGAAAGGACACATTTGAAGAATATTGACTGCAAGACGAGAACGGTGACGCTGCGATATGGATAACCGGCGTTAATCGAAAATGTTTCACATACGGCATCACATACTCCTAGACCGGAATCGTTCATGCAATGGTCGAAGGAATAAAAGATATAAGCTGCTACTTCTCGCCGAATAGAAACGGAAAGAGATCGAACAATATATAAACGAAACTGAGGTTAACATAGAATGGGGAGGAAATGATCTAATCGCGACGAATCCGAAAGAAGACTTTACATACTTTAAGAACGGAAACAAATCAAAGATAGACATAATGTTGATAGGAGGTTGCATATATGCTAAGTTGCGTAAAGCAGAAGTGTTTGAGATATTTTCAGCGTCGGACCTTCAATACGTACTACATACCTTCCTAAATACGAATTACAAGAATAACGAAGCCGGATTTGCAAGCCTCGATGGAAAGGAAGCGAACTGGCACGTTGAAAATACATGATCGACTTATATAATATATAGATATTTATTATTATTTAGAGGGGATGATCTATTTTTAAGTAACTAATATATATGATAAGTGTAATTATATAAACTAACTTCAAATATTTACTTGAAACATCATGAAAGGATGTGGTCCAGCGAGTGGGGGATTAATGGATCCTTGCGAGGAGCATACGGTCCAGCGAGTGGGGACTCGTGTCTCGTGGTGGAGTTAGCGGCGCGTCATTCGCGTTTAACTTATAAAATATTATAATGAAGTAGTATAGCATTATCTTACAATTACGTGTATGTTGTTCGTGTCTTGCATTCGTAACGTGTGTAACCTAGATTTATGAATTCTTATATGCAGCAATATATTAGTCCCGATATAGTATATATATGTATGTAAGAGACTTAAAAGTAGAATACAGGTAAATTCGGAATCTGGTAAAGCCGGCTCCCTGAATTGGAAGAGTCCCCATTGAGGTGATGGGCTGCAACTGCGCCTTTCAACAGAACGAAATCACAGGTGCGAGGTAGATAAGGGTGTTCTTGATTATGCTTATCTGCTTCTACACTTCAAAACAATGTGAATCCCAACATTCCTTGCAATGGCATAGCGTTTCTAGATATCTACGTGTCGACGCAATAGAGTTCTAATGCTTCATTCAACGCAATTTCGCACCTCACTTCAATGTTTCATGATAAGATATAACATTCTATGCAATATGTTATATTTATCTGCTTCTACACTTCAGAAGAATGTGAAACCTACACCACCTTATAATGGAATAGCATTTCTAGATGTCTTCGTGTCGGTGGAATACATTTCTAATACTTCATACAGCGCGATGTAGCATCTCATTTCAACATTTCAAAGCAAAGAAGCTGTAATCATCTATGGATAGCACTATGTCTATCTGCTGGAGCTCTTCAACAGAATGTGCGCTCCGTAGTGTCTGTCTATCAAAGCAATAGAATTATAATTCTCAATGCAATGCCGTGACGCATTTCTTTCCAACGTTTCAAAGTAAGAATGCTATAATCTTCTTAATATAGCACTATACTTGTCTGCTTCTACACTTCTAAAGAATGTGAATTCCACAGTTCCATGCATCGTGATAGCGCTTTACATTGTCTGTGTGTAAAAGCAATGGTATTATAATGCTCCATACATTGCGATGGCGCATCTCATTCCAACGTTTGAAAGTAAGTATGCTGTAATCTTCTATGCATAGCATTATGTTTATCTGCTTCAGCACTCTCAAATGGTGGGAATTCTACATTTCCATGCAACTGGATAGCACATTATTGTGTATGCATGTAAAAGCAATGTAGATATAATGCTCCATGCAATGACATGGCGCACCTTATACCAACGTTTCAAAGTAAGGAAGTTGTTAGTTTCTATGTATAGCATTATGCTTATCAGCTTGTACACTTCAACATTTTCTTTTCTTCTAGACACCAACTGGCCTGGAAACCTGTGACAGAAAACGAACTGAACATTTTTGTTGGTGTCCTGCTTGTATTGGTTGTAACGCCACTACCTGAAATTAGATTATATTGGTCTCAAAAGCGTATGTATATAAGCGATCGAATAAAAAACGCGATGAAACGCATCGGTTTATATCGATACTTAGATACTTACATTTCACCGTTATTTCCACGGCTAGGACTAAGGACTGTTTGCATAAACTTGGAATTATTGTTAATGCAATTGTCCACACTTTTAAAAATACTGATAAGCCCGGTAAAAATGTTGTAATTGACGAAGCCATGATTCCATGACGAGCACGCCCCAGTTTTTGCCAATATATCCCAGGAAAGCGGCATAAATATGGTATAAAACTCTGTAAACTGTGCCTTCCGGAAGACTGCACCCATAACATTCTTATTTACGTCGGAAAAATGCTACCAGAATAGTGAAAGCACATGCACATGCTGTAGTTATGTTGTTGGAGGGTGAATTATTATTTGAAAGCAGCGTATTATACGCAGATAGTTTTTATACTAGTGTCTCTTTGGCCGAGAAAGTTCTGCAAATGGGAACATTTATTTGTGGTACAGTAAAACTTAATAAAAAATTTCCCCAGCTGCAGGCCAAACGAAAACAGCAACGGTGTAGCTTTATGTATTTTCAAAATCGAAGCGGCTTTAAATTTTTAAAGTGAACGGATAAGAGGCCCGTATACATGCTAGCCACTTCTGAAAACCACAAATGTGTTATTGTCCAGGGTTGTAATAATAAGTTAAAACCGGACACAGTGTTCCTTTATAGCAAAGCTAAGAAGGGGCTTGACCATCCGACCAGATGTCTTCTTATCACAGTTGATTACGCAGAATAGTAAAGTGGTAAAGAAAAATAGTTATCAAATTAGTGTGCGGGACTTTTCTCGTCAATGCCTGTTATATACATAGAAAATGGAGTACCAAAGGTATGAAAATATTAAACTTCTACGAAAAAATTATTGATTATTTCCTCAGTACTGTGGATCGCCACGGAGAACAAACATTGTCTGAAACAGAAGCAGTGCCGAAGTATCGTGAACATTTTCTGCTGTCGTTCCAAGAACGCGCGAGAAAAATGAGACAGCGATGTAAAGAATGTTATAAACATATGTCTAGAATAAATGGTAGGCAGTATGCTGCGAATAAGGCGATAAAAGTAAAAATCTATTGTACCCGATGTAAGGGTCAACCGAAACACCCCCCAAAATGTTTTGAATAATTACATAAAAAAATTAAATAACTATGTTAGGTTTACAATATTGAATTTTTATATTTTAAAGATTGAATATCTGTTTATAATGTTGAAAATTGAAAAATAAACCTATTTTGTACTATCTACTTTCTCAAATACAAGTGCGACCCATTGTGATGCACGCCGGACCATAAAATAAACGCTGTGACCAGCCTCCCCAAGAAACAGACGCATGTGGTCCATCGGTGATGCACACTGCCTCACGCAACAGACACGTGTGACTTACCTGTGATGCACGCCGGCGTCAACGTTCTAAACGTAGAAATTAGATGTGCCATCGCATTGCGTGGAGCACTAGATCACTACAGCTTTAACAAGCAGACAATATGAATCCCCAGCCCGGTGCAAGGAACAGTTGAATTTACATTCGTTTGAAGTGCAGTAGCAGGTAAGGATAATGCGATACATAGAACATTACAACATTCTTGCTTCCGAACGTAAAATGAGATACTCCACCGCACCGCATACAGCATTAGAACTCCATTGTTTTTACACATAGACACTATGAAACGCCGTCCCGTTGCACAGAACTGTAGAATTCATATTCATAAAAAGTGTAAATGTCGATAAGCATAATGCTATTAATTGGAGATTGCAGCTTACTTACTTTGAAACGTTTAAATGGGATGCGCTATCGCATTGCATGGTACTTTAGAACTCTACTGCTTTGACACGCAGACACTATGAAGCGCTATTCAGTTCCATGGAAATGTATAATTCACAATCTTTGGAAATGTAGAAGCAGATAAGTATAATGCTTTGCTTAGAAGTTTTAGCTTACTTACTTTGAATATTTGGAATGAGATGCGCCTTTGAATTGCATGAAGTATTAGACCTCTTCTGTTTTGACAAGCAGACTCTGTACAGCGCCATCCTGTTGCATGGAACAGTAGAAATCACAATCATTAGGTATCATATTATCTATTGGCCATGATTTCTATTGCCCTTCCAAGATTTTTCATCAAACATGGTTTTTCAAGTCTTATCATGAATATAAGCTGTGGAACCGAAAATTCGTAAATACTTTACCTTAAGCTTTTTATCAAGCCACATTTTAAATGGCGTTTCACTTTGTTTTAAAGCCTTTATTGGGCTTAAGTTTATTAAATACGTCGTAGTTAAAGCTGCTTCTACCAAAAACAGTTTATTTAAACTGGCACCACTTATCATCGTGCGTGCCTTTTCTGTTACGTTTCTGACCATTCTCTCAGAAACACCAATTGGGGAGTTCGGGGAACTGTTAGATGGTAACTAGTACCCTTTTCTACACAAAAATTTTTCATCTTATTTGACAGATATTCTCTGCCATTAAAGCTATACAACTGAACAACTTTTAAATTAAAATGAGCCTCGCATCTAGTTGCAAAATCTTTAAGTGCAGATAATACTGCTGATTTATATGTAATCAGGTATGGTACACGGTAAAGTGTATATTCGTCCACAAACAGGAGAAAATAATTCTTTCCGTTAATAGTTGAAGGAATAATAAAACAACATACATCTGAATAAATAATAAACAATTGTCGCTTTACATGCTCCATATTCTTTACCTTTTCGTATGATAACCGTGCATGCTTACATTTAATGCAAGCCTCACATAAATTATCATTCAGCACTATCAGTTCAATATGATTTACATCATTGACCATTTTTTTATTCTTCAGTTCTACGAATTTTGATCTTCCAATATGGCCCAAACGCTGATGCGACAGTTCATAGTCATTATTTAGTGCAGTATGAATCTGGTGATTTATCAACTTTTCACCATTTTTCATTTGAAAATCAGTAATAGATAAGCCATTTTATTCCTTACCTTTGATTATTTTCTGACCAGTTTTCATTACCTGAACGTTTCCATCTGTTACAAATGCGATGTGCATTCCTGCTTCTTGCATCCCTCTAACGGACAGCACCTTTCTGCCATCGAAATCTTCAAGGGTGGACTCAACTCCTCGAATGTCGAAAAGACATTATCACACTTGACAATGTGATCCGACGCTCCGGAATCCAACAGAAACTTTAATTTGTTTCTATCGTCTTCCCCATTTTCATTGTACCCCGTCATAAAGGCAAACGAGGATGTCCAAACCTTTGCAATATCCAATTCTTCTGTTACTTGAGCTGCTTGGGCGATCACCTTTTTCTTTTCCGCGTGCTGGAACGTTCTTTTATCATAAAAACGTTCTTTTATTTTATGCCCTATCGCCCACAATCATGTCATTATATATTTATCGTTTCTTTGGCCATTTAAATTATCTCTATCAGTATGTATCTTCTCAGTGTGTAATACTTTCGCGCTTGTCGAGCAGCCTGTTCGTAATTTTACTTCATGGACCAATAAACCAGTTTTTACAAATGCTAATGTTAGATTGTCTTCGGGAAATGTTCTATTGCCATAATTACTCGCCATAGCACGTTGGAAGGATTAGTAGTAAATGGAAAGCTTTATCCGTCTCTTCTAATTTTGTACACGCTACTAAGAGTTCCGTGATTATGTCGTTGAGTGGTGTAAAATGTTTGATCAAGGGCTGCTCTCCCTGTAGTTTTAAACTTAATAGTTTTTTTCTAACAGCCAATTGCGTTGCTAAATTATCCCTTTCATATATGCCATCCAATTTCTGCAAAACTTCAGCAGCAGTTTTCGTATTATTTGCGAAGCTCAAAATGGAATCTACTAAATATTCAGCATCCTCTCTGCTTTCCTCCAATTTTCAGTTATTTTTACTGGAATGGGTTCATCAATAATCATCCAATTCGCTTAACAGTGCACCAATTCTTAATTGCAACATACTGTAGCGATCACCATCAAATTGTTTAATGTTCCTCTTGGTTTTTGTACTTTCCATATTTCTCTTTTCTTTCATAAGGAAAGGTTTATATTCACTAATAATGTTCCTTTAATAGTTTAATCACTTATATATACTTCTGATATTACACTTATAATCACATAATCACGTACACAAAAGTTATCACTAAAAAGAATACTTACTAAAGTGTTAATACTATTAAAATACGTAAACTGGGCCCATAACCTATTGAATTATGGGTAAATATAAATGAAAAGCTGTCCAAAGTCCTTTATAGTTTGTAACTTTATTCTCAAGGTTTGAGAAGTCTTTACGTTTTAAACGCTCTAATATTTGTGAGGACACCGCATAGGAAATATAGGGTTCTCCCTCCAAAAGAAATAGACGACGCAAAGTCTGCACGTGTTTTCCTTTCAGGTCACTAGGTATAAACAGTCGTGAACCCTACTCGAAACGACAGAACTATTTCACAATTTATATATTGGATTCTATTTCCTAACTCAAGATTCATTTTTGTTTCTCCGTTGACACTTGAAATAATGCAACAGCAGTAAGCTGTTATGTATAGCATTATAATTATCTGCCACTACACTTCAAAAGAACGTTAATTCTATATGTCCATGCAACAAGATAGCCTTTCATACAGTCTGCCTGTTCAAGCAACAGGATCCTAATGCTCCATGACATGCAGTGGCGAATCTAACATCAATGTTTCCAAGTAAGTAAGCTAAAATATTCTATGCATAGGATTACGCTTGTCAGCTTTTACACTTCAAAGATATGTGAATTCTGCAGTTCCTTGAAACAGGATTACGCATCGCATTGTCTGCGTGTCATAACAATAAAGCTCTAATGCCACATGCCATGCAATGGGCCATTTCGTTTCAACATTACAAACTTTGTAAGCTGTAACCTTCTGTGCATAGCATTATACTTATCTATGTGTGCACTTCACAAGAATGTGAATTCTATAGTTCAATGCAACGGGGTCCGTCTGCATAGTGTCTGCGTATCAAAGAAGTAGGGTTTTAATGCCCCATGCCATGCGATAGCGCATCTCATTTCAACGTATAGAAGTAAGTAATCTGCAATCTACTATGCATGACATTATTCCGACTGCTTCTACTCTAAAAGAACGTAAGATCTACAGTTCCATGCAACAGGAAGGAGCTTCATAATGTCTACGTGTCAAAGTAACGAAGTTCTAATACCCCATTCAATACTGGGGCAAATCTCATTCCAACGTTTCAATCAAAGTAAACTGCAATCCTCCATGCATAGCATTATGCTTAACTGTTTCTACACTTTAAAAGAAAGTGAATTCAACGATTCGATGCAATGGAATGACGCTTCACAGTGTCTGCGTGTCAAATGAGGAGAGTCCTAATGCTCCATGCAATGCGACGTCGCATCTCGTATCAACGTTTCAATGTAAGTAAGGTGTAATCGTGTTTGCATATCATTATACTTATCTGCTTCTACAATCTTCAATAATGTGAGTTCTATGGTTTCATGCAACGGGATGGTGCTTCACAATGGCTGCGCGTCAGTACTACTGTACTAATGATGCATGCATTGCGATGGCTTATCTCGTTTCAACGTTTCAAAGTATGTTAGCTGTAATCTTCTATGAATAGCATTATGTTCATCTGCTTCAACACCTCAACAGATTGTGAATTCTACATTTCCATCCAGCAGGATGGCGCTTCATAGTGTCTGCGTGTCAAAGAAGTAGATTTGGAGTGCACCATGCAATACATTGGCGCATCTCACTTCAACGTTTCAAAGTAAGTTTGGTGTAATCTTTAATGTATAGCACTATGCTTATCTGCTTCTACATTTCATAAGGTTGTGAATTCTACATTTCCATGCAACATGGTGGCGTTTCACAGTGTCTACTTGTCAAAACAATGGAGTTCTAATGCTCCATGCAATGCGACTGTGCATTTTATTTGTACGTATCGAATTAAGTAAGCTGCAAACTTCTATGCATACTTTAGGAAACTCATTAATTAAACACAAATTACAAGGTTATGTAAATCATTAAATAGTTCCTTTCGACTGAGATATTACTCCAAGGACTGCTAATAAACAACTGCTTCATCGTTTTAAAACATACACACGTAATATCATTTATTCCGCACATACGCTCTCGCTCGCATTCTAAAATATTCCACGCACCTAACATTTGAAACTTGAATTATTGATTAGCTTTTAAATTAAGATAATTTCGTTATCCTTCACTCGGCCGCCCTGCATGAACATTTGTCTCGAATGTCTTCATTCATGTCGTCTTCGATTTCAGATAAATCAACATTGAGTTCGTCAATCCACAATTTCATAGAATCTGCTGACGTAGATGTTTATAGGGGTCCTTCTCCTTCCCCTACCTTTCGAACTACAAATCGTTGATTGTGTAAAACTCGTGCAACTTCATACGGTTTAAAATATTTATGAGCTATATTTAGACCAGAACTCTGTTGCATACGTTCAATTGCTACTAGATCTCCTTCACGATAAATTTCAGCTTTTCGTCTACTCTTGTTAAAAGTTCGCCTATTCTTTTATTGGATCCTGGATATATTTTTGCTTGCTTGAGTCATACTTCATCTCGTTTATCTTGAAAACGTGCGATCCATTCCTTTTCAAGTATGTCTCAAATCTCTATATGACCTTTAAGACGTGAACGTGTCCCAAAGAGAAGATGAAATGGTGACGTGCCAGTACTTTGATGTATTGTTGATTTCAAACATTGTTGATCTACTTCTAAATACCTACATCATTCACAGGGCTTAGGTGCTGCTAATTTTGCTAACAACAGTAGGACTGTTCCATTAATACGTTCAGCTTGACCATTAGCTCTAGGAATTCCTGTTATGGATAAAACATGTTCTATATTTTCTTCTTGACAATATTGCTTGAAATCATTTGCTGTGAAAGCCCTTCCCCTATCAGAAATTATACGACGCAGATTACAGAAAATAGTCGCTTGCTTCTTCTGGCGTGACAAAACTTGCCAAACAAGGCTTGTGTCGAACAATGGTAACAAAGATTACTTCTATACAAATCGGATATGAGTGCCCATCTACGGTAATTTCTGCTTGAAATTCACCAAATGTTATATCATTCTTTGAACCTATACCATCGAAATGTAATTCATTGTGTCGTAGTTGCGGAGCAGCTGGTTCCGGAGCATTTAACCGAGGATACCGTCAATTAGATACTCAAGTATTTCATCGTCGTTGATTGCTACTCGATTTCCGAGAATGATCTTCTCGTGCAAATATTCACCAAATGTCTGGTTCCTCTTTCATATTCGTACTCCAAATTTCTTCCATATTTCAATTTTGTTTTGTGGATGATAAAACGTAACTTTTAATTCTTCCCGCGTCGGTTGAATGGCATAGTTATATATTCTCGTTTAGAATGAAACGATTCAAGTGCTTTTCCCTTCAGTCGCATACTCATAAGTAATAGTGCAACGTCATCTTCCAATTTATATATCGTCTTCAACAATTTGACCAACTTCTTCCAAATTTCACTATTACCAGATTTGCCATCAAATTTAAAAAGTAAATTTGCAATTGCCGAAATATTCGTTCGCGGCTAACAGAATTGAGATAAAACGTTGCATTCATTGCCATTATTCAATGCCAAGAGATTGTCACCCTCACTAACAACATCATATTGTTCGCTACCAAAATTACGCGTCGATCGTCACTGCTCATTTTCCAAATTATGCTCAACCTGTAATTAAATGAATTGCCATCGTATTGCATCCAACTCAAGGCTCAATATGGCTAACTCACCTTCTGCTAATTCTTTTTCTTTAAAAAAAAATCAGTTTCTCGTTGCTGTAGATTCATTGCTGACTGTACATTTGATGATACATCAGCACGCAACCCTTCATTATCTTCACGAACTTCGTTCTGCTTGTCATCTATCCACCTTCCGTCTGGGTCAATATCCATCAAACGGGAAATTAATTTAGCTTTCAAACCAGCAGTTGGTAGTTTATGCTCCATTAATATCTCTTTTAGCGCAGTAACTGTGATTTTACTCTAATCTTTCATGGTGAAAATTTTCACTCAACACTCGCGTACAAACTCGCAGTGTCTCTACATGAAAGTTTAATTTTCGTCCTCGTAATATCTCTCAAAACTGCACTCGCGTCGCATGAATAACGTCTCGAAAGTTCTAGAACGTCAGGTCATTTTCTCCAATGTTCTGTCTTCAAATACTCGATAATATTCCAATCTTTAGAACGTATCCGATTTAATTCTTGAATGTCTTCCCGATAATTACCACGCTTGAGCCCAAAACTTGTAGGAAATTTATTAACTAAAGATAACTACAAGATTTTGTAAATCATTATATAGTTCTTCACAACTGTGAAATAACTCCAAAGAATGCTAATGAACAACAGCTTCATCGTTTTAAAATATTCGCAGGAAAAACTCATTTATTCCGCACACTCGTTCGCAATCTAGAATATTCCATGTACATAACATTTGAAACACGAATAATTGATTAACATTTAAATTAAGGTAATTTAATTATCCTTCAATAACATTGAGCTTGTATGCTACTACAAAGCAAAGGAATGTGAACTCTACAGTTCCTTCAAACGGGATGTCGCTTCATAGTCCCTGCGAGTTAAAGCATTGGAGTTCACGTGGCTGGCGCACCCGAATATTCGGACCATCGTAGAGTTCTTCCCGATCCTGTCTACGAAGTCTTCGCTGCCTTACGTCCCGTACGAGCCAAAGATCGTCCAATTTCAGCTTCGATACCAGCTAGCCAGGATCAGTCTACCTGGCGCCTGATTCCAATCACCGATCGGCCGTTCCAGCCGTACGCCGCTGCTATACGGGTCACCGACTACAGTTTAAACATTTGAACTTTAGATGCAGATACGCGAAACGCGTTGCACTGAACATTACATTTTATCGTGAAACATAGAAATGAGATGCGATATCGCGTTTTATGAAGCATTAGAACTGTATTGCTTCGATACGTAGACATCTGGAAACGCTATTTCCCAGCAAGGTAGTGTGGCATTTACATTCTTTTGAAGTGTAGACGAGGTAAACATAACACTTCGCAATGAATATTACATCTCATCATGGAACATAGAAATGTGATGCGATGTCGCGTTTTAAGAAGCATTAGAACTCTAGTGCTTCGATACGTAGACATCTGGAAACGCTATTTCCTAGCAAGGAAGTGTGGCATTTACATTCTTTTGAAGTATAGACGAGGTACACATAACACCTCACTATGAATATTATATCTTATTATGAAGAATAGAAATGAGATGCGATGTCGCGTTTTAAGAAGCATTAGAACTCTATTGCTTCGATACGTAGACATCTGCAAGCGCTATTTCCTAGCATGGAAGTGTGGCATTTATATTCATTTCAAGTGAAGTCCAGGTAAACATAACACTTCGTAATGGATATTACATCTTATCATGGAACATAGAAATGAGAGGCGATGTCGCGTTTTATGAAGCATTAGAACTCTATTGCTTCGATACGTAGACATCTGAAAACGCTATTTCCTAGCAAGGAAGTGTGGCATTTACATTCTTTTGAAGTGTAGACGAGGTATACATAGCACTTCGCAATGAATATTATATCTCATCATGAAACATAAAAATGCGTGACGGTATCGCGTTTTAAGATGCATTAGAACTCTATGGTTTCGATACGTAGACATCTGGAAACGCTATTTCCTAGGAAGGAAGTGTGGCATTTACATTCTTTTGAAGTGTAGAGGACGTATGCATAACACTTCGCGATGGATATTACATCTTATCATGAAACATAGAACTGCGATACGATATCGCGTTTTAAGAAGCATTAGAACTCTATTGCTTCGATTCGTAGTCATCTAGTAACGCTATTTCCTAGCAGGGAAGTGCGGCGAATTATATTCTCTTGATGTGTAGACGAGGTATAAATAACACTTCGCATTGAATATTATGTCATATCATGAAATGTAGAAATGAGATGCGATATCGCGTTTTAAGAAGCATTAGAACTCTATTGCTTCGATACGCAGACCTCTGGAAATGCATTTCCTAGCAAGGAAGTGTGGCATTAACATTCGTTTGAAGTGTAGACGAGGTGTACATAATACATCGCAATGAATATTATATCTTATCATGGAACATACAAATGAGATGCGATATCGCGTTTTAAGAAGCATTAGGACTCTATTGCTTCGATACGTAGACATCTGGAAACGCATTTCCTAGCAAGGATGTGTGGCATTTACATTCTTTTGAAGTATTCACGAGATGTACATATCGCGTTGCATTGAATATTACATCCTATCAAGAGACACAGAAATGAGGAGCGATATCGCATTTTATAAAGGATTAGAATTCTAGTGCTTCGATGCGTAGACATCTAGAAACGCTATTCCTCCGCAAGGAAGTGTGGGCTTTACATTCTGCAGATATATTGACGAGATATACATAACGCGTTGCATTGATTTACATCTTATCGTGAGACATAGATATAAGATTCGATATCGAGTTTTATGATGCGTTAGAGCTCTATTGCTTCGATGCCTTGACGAATGCAACACGTTGTGTATATCTCGACAACATTACAAAAGTATGTAAATCTCTCACTTCTTCGTTACGGAGAAGTGCTTGTGGATGCCGATATATCGAAGCAATGGAGTTCTAATACTTCATAAAACGCGATATCGTATCTCATTTCAATTTTACATGACATGATGTAATTCTATGCATCGCGATATATATATCTCGACAACACATCAGAAGAATGTCAGTCAAACACTTCCTTGTTACGGAATGGCGTTTCTAGATGCCTACGTATCAGTGCAATAGAGTACAAATTCATCATTCAACGCAATATCGTATTTCACTTCAAAGTTTAATGTAAGATATAATACTCAATTCGATGCGTTGCGTTTATCTCGTCTACACTTTAGTGGAATGTGAACCCTACACTCACTTGCAGTGGGATAGCTTTTTAATATGCTTCTACCCTTCAAAGGAATGTGTATCCTGCACTTCCTTGCTAAACCACATCCGCTATCCACCGTTTCTGGATGCACAACGTGAGCTGGAATAGAGTTCGAATTCTTCATTTAACCCGATGTCGCATCTCATTTCAATGATTAATGTAAGATGTAACATTCAATTCAACGAGTTATATTTATCTCTTCTACACTTCGAAGGAATGAGAACCCTACACCCCCTTGCAGTGGGATAACCTTTTAAGACGCTTCTACCCTTCAATAGAATGTGTATCCTGCACGTCCTTGCAAAGCATTGCGTTCCTAGATGCACAACGTGTTGGCGCAATAGAGTACTCGAATACTTCATTCAACGTGATGTTGTACCTCATTTCAATGGTTAAGATGTAATATTCAATTCTACGCGTTATGTTTATCTCTTCCACACTTCAAATCAGTGTGAGCTCTACACTCCCTTACAAAAGAAGAGCGTCTTTAGATGTTTACTTTTCGAGGCAACAGAGTTCTATTGCTTCATTCAAAGCGATTTCTCATTTCATTTCACTGCCGCATGATAAGCTGTAATATTCAATGCAACGCGTTATGTTTGTCTCGACTACACATCCGAAAGAATGTGAATCCTACACTTTCTTGTTATGGGATAGCGTTTTTAGATGTCTACTTTTTGAAGCAATGGAGTTCTAATGCTTCGATGTATATCAGTGGATTTTCTTGCTCTATACATCTCATTACGCTTCTACACTTCAAAAGTATGCGAATTCTGCTGTTCCATGCAACGCGATAGCGCTTCATATTTTGTGCGTGTCAAGGTAATGCAGGTTTATTGCTACATTTAATGGGATAGCGCCACTCATTTCAACGTTTCACGGTAAGTAACCTGTAACCTTCTGTGCATAGCAATATGCTTCTACACTTTTAATGAATGTCAATAGAAGGGATCCATAAAGCGGGTTCGCGTTTCATAGTTTCTACGTGTCAAACAAATGTATTTCCATGGGTCCATGCAATAAGGTGGCGAATCTATTATGAAGGTGGTAAAGCATGTACCATGTTATGTTATATTCATGTCATTATACTTGTCTGCTCCTACACAGCAATCGATTATGTATTCTGCTGTTTCTTCCAGCGAAATGAGGATTCATATTATCTGCGTCTCAAAGCAGTAGATACCTAAAGCATTACACCATGCGATTGCGCATTTTATTTCGACGATTCAAAGTAAATAAACTGTAACCAATTATGCAGAGCATGATATATCATATGCTTATGATATATATAGCATATGCTTATCTGCTCCTATGTTTTATAAATGCTTTTGGATGTGAGAAGAACCTCAAACTCCCTTTAACCGCCTAAAGAGAAATCAAAGGTCCAGCGTCCCTGCAAGTGAGCCATGGAAGCGTTGTGCGCGACGAGCTCCGCAATTCAAATGATATGGAGGACCCCCCTCAGAGACACCCGAAGGGGCGAGAAGAGGTGATCGCTGAAATCCACTGATCGATGGCCCCGAACAATACCAAAACAACAAACAAAGCGTACAGCCCACCCCACCAAGGAGCCTCGAGGAGCTTATTCGCTAAAGCGTCCCATTTTCATGCCGCATTTCTTGTATCACATATTGTGTATTGTATCTTATATCGTAAAGCGGGTGGTGATCCCCGGTCATTCGCGACGTGTTGCGTAGTTTCTCTTAGCCCTTGTTAGTTAAAGCCACGTCAAGGCCATAAATAAAGGAGCCGTGACTTCAGTATCCCGCGACCCGAGTGCGTGTACTCGGTTAGGCGTAGGAGAGAGGTGGAGCATTTCGAAGTTTCGAGGGTTGTTCCGCCCCTTGTTTCCCGGGGTCGTGTAATCTATTTCTTTGCTGCTTTCTGATCAGCTGGCGCCTAAGAAACTATAATCTCGCAGTTTCGAAGTACCCATCGTTTTGGTGAATATTGGAACGATAGATTGCTTTAGACTAAAGTACGTTTTACACTTTAAGGCATTTGGATAATTAAGTACTACGAGCTTCCCTGACTTACTGTAGATAGGTATCCGTCACAACTGATAGGGAACATCACTTTACATAGATGTATAGAACACACATAGCTTTAAACGTAGAACTGAGAGTTTGAGAACTTCCTTCAACAAAGATTTCTATTGCCTTCGTCCGTTCTTTTAGAAGAGTTTTTCATAAACCATTTACTTTTCACGGTTGCAATACTTTTAAATGTATGCGAGGTGTAATCGTTTAAGTTTTACAATGATTACATAGTGTTGATTATTATTTAGTAACTCGGTTATAAACGTGTCTGCATAAGATTTAATCCATATGTTTATAAGCGTGAAATTTATGCAGTTATTTGTTACTCACTTATTGCTCAAATGACAAAGATTCTGACCACTTCAAAATGGTTGACTTTCATCAATTTTCTTAAAATCGACATACGGTCCAACTGCTTGCATTAAAGACTGTAATTAAAGTTTTCAAAATATTTTACCTCATACAGATGAATTCTGGAATTGAAGTTGATTCTTTGATTTTTCTAACTCCTGCTTAGAACATCTTTCCATTGGAATGTTCAAGTATTTTTCATATTCGTAATTATTGAAAATGTTTTGCTTGGTTCTTTAATTTAATATTTAGAATTTCCTGAGAAATATTTTTTATCGAAATGAACTATATAATTGCAATTATAATTCTTCATGAAATAATAATAACACAGAGGAATGTATCCATTACTTGTAGTTTTGTAGAGAGTATTTAATCTCACTATTTAAAATGAAACATTAACATTTGTTTACAGTCTCATGGAATTTAATTACCTTTTGATTCAAATTCACAATGTTAATCTTCCGTAGTTCAACAATTGTGTAAGCTGTCCTCAAGAATCGCAGCTCAGTACTTTTAAAATGGACGACAAACGAACAGCCTAACCAATTATAATCAAACCGATTTTTCAGCACTAATATTATCATGTTTAACTTATTCTGCAAACTATCAAAATGCCCTTCGAACAGTGTTTACTCACTTCCTTCCACCATTGTTTGCAATACGTATGTTTCATTTACTATCAAACCGTAAGTATTATCGCCTTTCTTCACTTCTTGTAACCTTCAATGGCTTCATGTTACAGGTCGTTGAACTCGTTTTGAAACACTCTATCGTATTATGCAATTCAAAACATACCACTTCATTTAAAAAAATGAAGGTGACCTTTAAATGTCCAACATACCTCCACTTACAAACAAACTATTTTCATCAACGTCTCGGCCCTTGGTACAATTTTATATCAGCAAAAATTTCTATGAAACTTATTGTTTCGAGAATATCTGGGGTGCTAATTATCACTGCCCAACCCTGTATATTGCTATGGATGTACCCGACAAGGCAACGATGAACAAAGTTAAATTTAATACTACGATGTTTATTATAATACTTATAATATATTTGTTTTTCTGGAATTTAGCCAAAAAACAGTGTTCACGATGTCGACAGATGAATGTATTTGCCTTACAATTACAAGAGCGGACAGTTTCAAAAGCAGAATATTTATTTTCTGCGCTAACCGAATCATTGCAAACGTTAAGTAAAGTACGTGCCTTTCAGAACAGTAAGATGCAAATTACGATACAACGTTTCCAAGAAATGGTACGTGTCACTCTTTTTTAATTTCTGTTTTTGTAATCAAAGGAAATTTAATTGAAATATCCCCAAAATTTAAGGACAAAAAGTTATTATAATCTTACACAACATATATGATGGTGATAAAGGATAAGTATACGGAACTGAAAGTGGAAAGTAGCGAGCAAAAAAATAAACTGATAGAACTGCAAAGTACATTCCTCAAATGATGCTTCCACGTCAATATAATCTGTTAAACAAAAAACTATTGCACAAAATCAGATATAATAAATATTACTTCTGCTCAAAAGCTATAATAGAATTGGACCGAAATGGATATAAAACAGGCAATAATATCTAAACGTTCTATTCTATGCAAAGGCAAATATTTCGACGAGAAAAAATGTATTACTTACAAATTACTTATGTTCACAGAGATCTCACTAATTCAAGCTTCTCGTCTTGCAGAAATAATCATTCATTTAACATGGAATGGAGACGACGAATCGTAAGAGGTTTTGATATTTCATAGCCTCACTCTATACGTCGATTGGATCACGTAAAACGTCGGACACTAATTGCATCTACACCTTCGGACCTTAAATATATAATTGCAACAACATATTTAATTCCGTTTTAATAACATTTTCCTAATTATTTATATCTATGCCTAATAAATATATTAATCGAATAAGTTGCTTTACCAAAGAATAAAAGAATCTGAGTATTACAAATTTGAGCATTACATAACAAACGTGCATTACATATATAATGTAACAAAAGATGAAGACCAAAAAGATCGTACATAAGTTAAATCCACAATGCGGTCATAGAGATGCAGAAGCGGTAAAAATTCCAAGCAATAATTAACAAAATACAAAAAGGGGGAAGTGAAAATCCATCTCCTTGACGATGATAGGAAACAAGTCTGCCTCATGCACTACAATATCCCAAGCAGCCAACGATTGGCATGCCAATGACAACGGATGGAACGAATTCCGTGACAGAACTGTGCGAAGACAGTGCTCCTACACAGCTCTCGTAACGGCATACTATTAGTACTGGGGCGACACTCGTATCACGGCCCTATTAATGCTCCGGGCTATAGCACACTGGCTACACGGCCGTGGCAATGACACTATCAGCTCACCATAGCTACACGCATGGCAGTGGCGTAAGCTGACAATTACTAATGGGGAAGCTGTTTCTATACAAATTATAAGCGAATTTTGATTCCAAAATAGATACAACGGCACGAAACAAAGGTATAAGAACTCGATTTTATTATTTTCTATAAACTAACTCGATATGGCGATTTTTTCCATAAACACGTTAATTACATTATCATAAAAATATACACATTCATTTTATATATTTTCTTCGATTCATCGTTACAAATTCATGCAATTGAGGGTTATATTAAATATGATGACAGTATGTTATTTAAGAAATTACACAAGGCGAAGTTAGGGACGCAACAGCATGAATTTTTATTTTATAAGTAATATTGTTGTTATAAATAACATTTTCAGTTTATGACGAGTTGAAAGAAATATATACGACTCTTTCAATAACTATAAATATAGGAAAACGACTACCAAAATGTCTATCAGTATTCACACGTTGAATGTCTACTGACATCTAACGGTTCTAATTTGCATGAAAGCACAGGTTTCCCATTACCAAATGTGACCCTACGTGACCCTACGATGCTGAGAAGATTCATGAATGGGGCGATGACACGCGTGTTACGATGGTGCTGGTGCTGCGCAATTCACACAACGTGTTACGCTTGTCTAGAACGTGCTGGTAACACGTTCTGGCATTTTAGCTAACGAATCCGGTCACAGATGGCTACGGATCAGCTGACACTCCTCGGAAGTGGCAATATAGTGCCGGTATGGTGTCGCCACCTTCTTGCCGTTTGTGATCTGGGATGCTTTTTAGAGCATTATTCGGAATTGAATTTAACATAGCTACTTTATCGCGAATTTATATCTACATAATTATACATGACTGCATAAAAACAATATCATACACTTTTATAATCAATTCGATATAAGAATATAAGACGAAGAACTATCCACTCGTATCAGGAGTAAAAACAATGTTAGTATGCAAGGTTCGTTGTAACATACAATGAAGCAGTTAATATATCAAATGACAGCACGTAATACATTACTGACAGTATAATGATATGAATAGCAAGAAAAACATATTTATTTGATAGATGTTTATAAATTCAAATTTAAAGGTCCAAGTCACATTATATAAATTATTGTTTAACAAGGTGATTTAATGTTGTTTCAAATAGGCGTGAAGAACTAGCTGGTATTTCTGTCAATATAATTTCATTTCCGCTGGATACAGCAAAAACACATTTGCAATCTAAGCAAGGTTTCATTAGATCTGGTAGATTTTCCAAATTTTAGAAAGGGATGCTGCCAGTAGTAGTTGATTCAGTGCCAAGTGATAAATATATACAACAAGCAAAGCAACGTAAACTGATTTAAAATGTTTAAGATAATATAAATTAAACTATTACACTTTTATAATCCATGTAGCGTTTCTGTTCTTTGTAACTTAAAAAGAGTCTCAAGAACGTAACGCAATGTAAAGAAATTTAGAAAAAAAGAAAGCAGGCCTTAATCTCAAATAAAGGAACGTTGGATCTGCTGTATCGTGGTTACCGGCGTGCTGTGTTAAGGGATATGATATCAGTTTTAATTTTCTAAACGAGTACAATGAAAAAAAATCTGGAGTCAACACATTGGAAGACAAATTCTTCCAGTGAAAAATGCTGTATGCATTGAAGTAGCAGATTCACATCCCCTTGATTTTCTACAGAAAATCTAATGCCATTTTCCTCGATTGACTAGAATCGAAACTACGAAACCTATTAGGTGGTATTTCTGCGAATACGACCATACACACACACGCACAAACGCACGCACGAAATCCATCAAGATTAAAGACACAGTGTATGTATTGGAGGATGCGTACAATAAAAAATGATTATTACATAAATAAATTGTAGAATTCCATTTGTGATTGATAATTAGATTATAAACATTTATATGCTTTTATCAGAAATTTAAATACGTCAAAATTTCAGCACGCAGATGTGTAAATATCACTTTGCGATCTCATTTCATTTTGGCAGTTATACTTATATATAAGCATCCATCCAAGCATAAAGCTTGATAATAATTAAACTATAATATAATTATGAAATATTAGACTTTTTGCTGGCATTACAAAATATATTACAAAAATATATAAAAATATATTTTACTTTAGTTTTTTTAATATTTCAAATATTTTGTATTACATATTAAACTTATACAAAAAGTAACAAAATTTTTATAGGTAGGAATAATTTTTCCTTAATTAGTTAATATGTCAGTTCTCTTTAAGAAGAAGGTATTTAATTTTTCAAAGTAAGTTTCGACTTTAAATTGACCATTAATTTCTCTAATTTCATTGCTTTTTGTAGATCACCGATAATTTTCAACTATCCCAATACGACTTTGTCGATGCAAGTTTCAATTCTCCGAAAGATATATAATATTATGTTACTAGTAAAATTATTTTGCATTTCCAATTAATTTGAACGTAAAAAATATTTTTTTTATGAGAAAGCATTGCGAGAAAATTTTAAGAATCCATTGTTAATGTTGTACCTAGTGGTTGACTAGGTTCTCCTCTCCTTGCTGCACCTTTTTACCATTTTTAAGATCTAAAAACCATGTACCAGCTTCTTCACCTTTAAAATTGACGAAATTTACATATTGTAAATTTATTCAGAAGTGATGTTAATTAACTCTTGAATTATGTCTGCTTGGGCAATTAATCAGACTAATCTATGATGTGCTGTAATGTACGTGGACTAATAAATGTTTTTTAACATAATGAACAATATAGTATTTGAGCTTACAGTTTTGTTAGCAAACTCGCTGCTTAAATTAGTTTGGATAACAATTAATATTTACATGACTTTTCCTTTGATTTATCAGTATAATTTGTTCGTTCTTTTCAACTGTCATATATAATTATCCAATTCTATATGTTCCAAATTCTCCTCTAGGAAGGAAAGAGGCAACAGTTTATCTTATCGATAATGTTTATAATCTGTAAAATTCATTCATGTGTTAATTGTAAACCTTTAGTTAATTTTTCATGTCTGCATTAAACGCATAATGGGTGAAATCGGACATTCCTTCTGTTTTTTAATATTGCCTCATCGATTAAAGAATGATTAGTAACAGATTTATTGCCTTTGCAAAATGAAAGCGTACATTGCATCACCCATTATTTCCAGCTTCCCACTATAATTTTGTGATTGTGAACCAACTAACATCTCTATCGCAGCCATATGTATACCTGAAACAACGCGTATGTAAGGCAATCTTAAATTGGGAGAACTATATTTCTTAACAATGAAATTAGAAATATATATAATTTACTGCAGTCTATGGCAAGACAGCATTCACAGCAAGACCATCATCTTCAAATTCATCGGCCCTTCCAAGAGCACACATTAACATTCCAAACTTGGATATTATATAAGCGACATGAGTTTCAAACAACATTCGTTTCGTTTTTATACATAGTAGTGATCTGATATTTACTATATGAGAATTTGTGCCTAATATTTCGACGGGTATCTAATATACACGTAACTAAAACGTAATTCGAAAAATACAATAGAATAGAGGAAATATTCTCCAATATATGACATATATAAATCAACGTATGCAAGGGAGAACACTCAATCTCGGGGTAGCGAGACCGGGGCGCCATCCTGATGTAATCCTATAACGCCGATTTCGGGATGGTGCAGAGAGGAAATGTGGAGGGTGGAGAGCATAAAATAGCATTAACGTAACTAAAGAAAAGGGAAAAGAAAATCTGTGGAAACATTGCATTTATTAAGAGGAAATCCTAGAAATATCAAACAACAGATTATACACCATACTGTGACGGCCTTGCCATTCTACCTTGGTACAACGAAACATATTGATATCGTGAGACAAAATAAAAAAATCGAGAAACTTAAAAAAAAAAATAATAATTTAGATTGAACGAATCGACATCACTGATCCCGGCAAGCTTAATAGAAAACGCATGACTACGAAACGGTTAGAGTGTAAGACTGATGCTGGTCGCGGTTCGAGTGGCCCTGGGAGTCCTTCGCCCGTATCACGGCAGGCAATAGGTTGGTGGAGGGCCTGCAGCCGCGCCAACTGCCCACTAAGGCAGCTGTGCATATGCTGCTGAGAGGTACTGCCGGCTCATTATTCGGAATCAGCCCCATCGGGTCCTTGCAGAAGATTAAAGGTTGGGCAGGCGGTTTGGAGCCCCCTGTCGATGACACGAATGAATAGGAAGATAGAAAAGGATACATAATATAAAGGAGAAAAAGAAAGCCTCAGAAGGAAGCACAGACAGGAAAGGAGAAACATCAGGAGCCGAAGTGAGGGAACCAAAAGGAAAGAGCAGGATAATGGAAAAGCTACCAATAAGAATAACGTCTAAATTCTCAAATAGAAGAATAGGCAGCCACACATCAGACGCAATGACAGATATTCTGAGCGAGGACACGGCGAATCTAATGACATATTAGAAAACGTTAAAGGGAAACATCAGGCATATAAAAAGAACTGGCATCGAACACTTGATCGACCTAGTGGCAAACATTACAGAGAAAAATTAAGCAACTAAAGGAGCAGGAAGTATTCGAGGATAAGCAACGAGATGAGGAAAAGTAGGAAAAACGACAGAAATATGAAAAGATGATGCAAAAAAATCGAGAGCGGGAGATATAATCCTGGAATTTAACAAGAAAACAGGTATAGAGAACAAAATAAAGGAGATAAAAGGAACTCCGGAAAAAGAATTTGGAGTAAAATATACGAGTGCAAGTATAATGCCCCAACTAAGGTACATATACCAGTTGGATTACCAGAGAAGAAATAAAGGAGGACATAAGACGAACATAGAATGAAATAAAAGAAAAGGGTAGCGGTATAAATGTCAAGTTGTTAAAACAAATGTGGAGAGGCAACCAAGTCGCGTTAGTTAAATGTGAACAGGAGTACAGCAAAGAGCTGGAGAAGGTAAAATGACTCAGAACAGCATTGACCTCTTGTCCCTGCTACGTGCTACCAAGAGTAGATAGATGCTTCATATGCAATAAACTGGGACATATCGGCAGAAATTGCAAGGAAGTTGAGGATAAAAAGGAAACCTACAGAAGATGTGGATTCCAGAATCATACAATGATTGATTGAGTCGCGAACAAACCGAAATGTATTATTTGCAGCGAGGCAGGAAGAAAAGATCCGTACACCAGACAAGTTACCGGAGCTTTAATTGTCCGGTCTACAGAAACGCTTTGATATAAAAGAACAGGAAACGTATATGGAATTGAAAGTTCTACAAATCGATCTGAACAGATGCCGAATCGTGTAAGAAATCATGCAGAAAATGTAAGAATACTGACTGCAAGATGAGAACAGTGACGCTCCGATACGGATAACCGGTGTTAATCGAAAATGTTGCACATGTGGCACCACGTACTCCTCGACCGGAATCGTTCATGCAATGCTCGAAGGAACAAAAGTTATAAGCTGCTACTTTTCGCCTAACAGGAACGGAAAGAAATCGAAGAATATATAAACGAAATTGAGGTTAACATAGAAAAGGTAGAGAAAGCAAACAGAATGATAATCGCAGGAGACCTGATCGAAAAATCGGTAATCTTGGGTAGTAAGGAGAACAACCATAGAGAGGAAAAGATCATCAAAATGACTCTAAGAAACGATCTAATAGCGACGAATCCGAAAGAAGAATATACATACTTTAAGAACCGAATCAAATCAAAAATAGACATAATGTTAATAGGAGGTTGCATATATGTTAAGTTGCGTAAAGCACAAGAGTTTGAGATATTTTCAGCGTCGGACTGTCAATACGTACTACGTACCTTCCAAAGTACGAATTACAAGAATAATGAAGAGGGATTTGCAAGCCTCGATGGAAAGAAAGCGAATTGAGGCGATGCAAACAAATGATCGACTTATACAAAATATATATATAAGCGATCGCGTTTCATAGTGTCTGCGTGTCAACGCATTACAGTTCCCATGCATCATAGATCGTGATAGCGCATTCCATTTCAACGTTTCAAAGTAGGTAAGATGTAATATTCAATGTAACGCGTAACGTTTATCTGCTGCCACGCTTCAAAAGAATGTGAATCCTAAAGTTTCTTTCAAGGGGATAGCATATCTGGATGTCTGCGTGTCGATGAAATAGAGATCTAATGCTTCATTCAACGTAATGTCGCAACGCATTTCAATGAATCATGGTAAATTGCAATGCTCTATGCAATATGTTATATTTGTCTGCATCTAGACTTTAGAAGGATGTGAATCCTACACTTGCTTGCAACAGAATATCGTTTCCAGATCTCTACGTGTCCAAGCAACACATTTCTAGTACTCCATGCAGTGCGATGTTCCCTCTCATTTCAACGTTTCAAAGCAAAGAATCTGTAATCATCTATCCATAGCATTATGCTTAACTGCTAGAGGTCTTCAATAGAACGTGAATTCTACAGTTCCACGCAACAGGAAGGAGCTTCATAATGTCTACGTGTCAAAGCAACGGAGTTCTAATGCCCCATTCAGTACAGGGGTGAATCTCATTCCAATGTTTCAATCTAAGTAAACTGCATTCCTCCATGCATAGCATTGTGCTTCTCTGCTTGTAAACTTCAAGAGAATGTGAATTCTACAGTTCCCTGCAACGTGATGGAGCTCTACAGTGTCTGCGTTTCAAAACAGTAGGGTTCTAGTGTTCCATGCAATGCCATGGCGAATTTCATTCCAGCGTTTCAAGGTGGGTAATCTGTAATCTACTATGCAAAGCATTACACTTATCTGCTTTTACACTTCCAAGGAATGTGAAATCTACAGTTCCATGCACCGGGATGGCGCTTCACTGTTCCTTCGTGTCAAAGCAGTAGAGTCCTATTGCTCCATACAATGCGATCTCGTATCTCATTCCAACGTTTCAAAGTAAGTGAGCTGTATTGTCTACGCAGAGCATTATGCTTATCTGCTTCTACACTTCAAACAAATGTAAATTCGACTGTACCTTACACCGGGCTCGGGTTTCATATTATCTGCTTGTCAAAGCTGTAGTGATCTAATGCTCCACACAATGCGATGGCACATCTAATTTCTACGTTTAGAACGTTGACGCCGGCGTGCATCACAGGTGGGTCACACGTGTCTGTTCCGTGAAGCAGTGTGCATCTCCGGTGAGCTACACGCGTCTGTTTCGTGGGCCGGCGTGCACCACGATGGGTCGAACTTATATTTCATAAAGTAGATAGTACAAAGTAGGTTTATTCTTCGATTCTCAGCATTATAAACGGGCATTATAATTAATATTTAACATTAATTATATAATTCATATCTAAAATCTAATTCATATCTAATTTTTTTATGTAATTTTTCAAATCATGTTAGGTAGAGTTCCGGTTGGCCCTTACTTCGGTTGAAACAGTTTTTACTTTTATTGTCTTATTCGTGGCATACTGGCTACCATTTATTCTAGACATACGCCTATAACATTCTTTACATCGTTATCTCGTTTTTCTCGCGCGTCCTTGGAACGACCGCAGAAAATATGTATGTTTCTTGGGCACTGCTTCAGTTTCAGATGACGTTTGTTCACTGTGACGATCCACTGTACTGAGGAGATAATCAATAATTTTTTCGCGGATGTTTAATATTTTCATACCTGTGGTACTCCATTTTCTATGTATATAACAGGCATTGACGAGAGAAGTCCCGCATACTAATTCGATAACTATTCTTCTATACCACTTTACTGTTCTGTGTAATGAACTGTGATAAGAAGACATCTGATCGGATGGTCAAACCCCTTCTTAGCTTTGTTATAAAGGAACACTTTGTCCGGCTTTAACTTATTATTACTACCCTGGACAATAACACATTTGTGGTTTTCAGAAGTGGCTAGCATGCATTCCCACTCTTATCCATCCACATAAAAATTTAAAGCCGCTCCTATTTTGAAAATACATAAAGCCACTCCGTTGCAGTTTCCGTTTGGCCCGCAGCAGAAGAAATTTTATATTCATTTTTACTATACCAAATAAATGTTACTTTTTGAAGAATTTTCTCAGCCAATGGGACACAAGTATATAAATTATTTGCGTATAATACGCGGCTTTCAAATAATAATTCACCCTCCAACGTCATAACTACAGCATGCGCATGTGCTTTCGCTATTCAGGTTGCATTATTTCCGGACGTAAATAAGAATGTTATGCGTGTATCCTTCCAGAAGGCATAGTTTACAAAGTTTTATACCATATTTATGCCGCTTTCCTGGGATATATTGGCAAAAACTGTGGTGACCTCGCCATGGAACCATGATTCCGTAGATTACAATATTTTTACCGGGCTTAACACGTTGAGTGTCAAGTCAGTCCCCAGGGACTGACAGTGAACTTTCCGTTCAGGTGGCGTCAGTCCCCAGGGACTGACAATCGACTTTTCGTTTGGACAACATGGATTTTAGGGATTGACAGCGAACTTCTTGTATGATCTACATCAGTGCATGAGACCGGCATTGTAAAGGGTTAAATTATTAATAACAATTAAAAAATTTATGCTAATATTTAATGAAGTATATTAAAACATTTAAAACAAAGATGTGGTTGTGATTTGCACATATTACAGTATGTAGTAACTTTCTTTGTCATTCTCTTCGCTAACTGGCGTCCGAACATTTTTGTGTTTGTGCTATGACATTCAACACAATATTTTCGTACTTCACGCGCCTTTCCTTCCTTCTTATGAAATTTGTGAATTCATCTACTTGTATAGGCCCCAATTGGGATTTCCTCATGTGAATCTCATGTGAGAGCATTTACCAATTGTTTTCGGAATGTTGTAATTGACATCTTTCTTCCTGTTACATTTTGGAACATATGTAACGAATTCACGACAGCAATATTCAAAGGAAGGTCGAATGCCAGTTTTCTATACCATTTTAGTGACCTTCTAAGTGGACTGCTGTAAGCACTCATTTGATAAGACAGATCTATCGCTGTTTTACCTTTATTATAATCAATAATAATTTTTGGTTTGCAGGATACCCGTGTTCTTGTTATTACGAATTTCATTTCGTCAGAATGCTTGAGCGAAAGAATTAAAACATCCCTCTTGTCTTTCCATTTCATTATGGTAATTCCTCTACTGTTCTCTTGAGCAATAACTTCTCCGCGTCGCAGTTTGGTTTTCATAACTTTACTTGGATTGCCTCTTCGATTTGATCGAAGAGTACCAACCAAATGCGTATTTTTTGTTATGAGTTTGTTTGTTAAATACAGACTCGTGTAATAATTATCAGTGTATAAAGTAGGGCCTTTGTGAAACACATTTTCACATAAATTCATGACAACATTTCTGGATGTTGTATTTTTTTTATCCAATGATTTGCCGGTGTAAATGCAAAGATCATATGTGCAATGATTATCACAGCACAATTTAAGTATTTTTATGCCGTATTTATGCTTCCTTTGCTTCATGCACTGTCTAAATGTGATCCGTCCACGGAATGATATTACCGTCTCGTCGATGCATAACATTTCAACGGGATCATATTTTTTAAAATTTATATTTAATTCTTTTATTAAAAATTCAACCGTTGATAGACGGTTGGAAGCATCCACTTTTGTATTGCCGGCAAAATGCAACATTCTCAACAGAATTTGAAATCTGTCTCTACTTATAATTTTCCGCGGGAATGTTTGAATAAACAATGTATCCTTACACCAATACAGATACAAAGATGGGAGCTTTTCCAATACCATCCACAAAACCACTCCAGAAAACCTCTTTACTTCATCCTTATCTGTTGACACCCACTTTTCAACACGTTTGGAAGCGATTGTTCTTTGTGTCGTATACATATTTGTTTGTTCGCTTATATGTTGAAATAGTTTATCTGTCACACAAAGGATGTAAAAATCTTCCATTGTGCTACAATTTTGCATTTCCTCATGAGCGAGTTTGGCACCATGGGGACTTGAGAAAGGTATAATGTTTGGCTGGTTGCCTTACGGATCAAACCAATCATTTGGATCAGTTGTTTTAGTATTCCTTAGTGAACTACTGGATGAATTGTCACTATCTGAAGATGGTAGTGGTATTATACGCCGACATTTGCGTGGTACAAATAGCTCTCTCGACGAATCACTATCTGTTCGTCCTCTCAACATTTTTAGTTGATGGATACCAAAACTTCTTCAATATAGTCACTATAAAACTGAATTCTCTCTGCTGCAATAGGTCTTTATACTCCCGTGGCTCTTTCAGAATGACTCTCACCTTGTATTTGCTCTTTCGCCTCTCTGGCATTCCCTATCCCATTATCTTATGTTTATACATTATATACAAATGCATTGTTTGTATCATTTCGACAGTCGAAACGAAACGAATACAGGTATGAAAGTTATTATTTGTTTGTACCCATCAGTCAAGCGTTCGCCATCAAGTGCTCACGCGCTGCCGCCTGAGCGAGAGGTATAGCAAGAATTGGCGTAGCACTCAACATGTTAACAATATTTTCGAAAGTTTAGACAATTGCGTTAACAATAATTCAAAGTTTATACAAACGATCCTCAGTCCTAGCCGTGGAAATAATGGTGAAATGAAAATATCTAAGTATTGATATAAACCGATCGCGCTTCATCGCGTTTTTTTCAATTGTTTACATGCATTTCCGTTTGAGACCAACATAATCTAATTTCAGATAGGGGCGCTACAACCAGTATAAGCAGGACGCCAATAATAATGTTCAGTTCGTTCTCTGTCACAGGCTTCCTGGCCAGTTGGTGTATAGAAGAAGAAAATTGTAAAGTATACAAGCAGATAAGCATAATGCTATATATAGAAAATAACAACTTTCTTATCTTGAAACAATGGAATGTGATGCGCCGTCGCATTGCATCGACCATATGAACTCTACAACTATGAAACGCAGACGCTATGAAGCGCCTTCGCTTTGCACCGACCTGTAGAATACACATTCTTCAGAAACGGAAACAAGATAAGTATAATGTTATGCATAGAATATTTCAGCTTGCTTACTTTGAACGTTGGAGCATTAGACATCTACTGTATTGACACGAAAACAATGTGAAGCGCCATCATTTTGTGTTAAACTGTAGAATTCACATTCTTTGCAAGTATAGAAGCAGAAAAGCATAATGCTATGTTTAAAAGATTACAACTTTCTTACTTTCAAACGTTGAAACGAGATGCGACGTCGCGTTGTATGAAGTATTAGAAATCTATCGCATCGACACGAAAACATCTAGAAACGCTATGCCCTTGCAAGGTGGTCTAGGTTTTACATTCTTTTGAGCATGTAACATTGGAATAAGATGAGACATTGCACTGAATGAAATACTAGAACTCTATTGCATCGACTCGTAGATATCTAGAAACGCTATGCCGTTGCAAGGAAGGTTAGGATTCACATTGTTTTGAAGTGTAGAAGAAGATAAGCATAATCCATTGCAAAATACGTTACAACTCACCTACTTTGAAACGTTGAAATAAAATGCGCTATCGCGATCTATGGCGCGTTCGTTATTCGTAATCTAATTCTTCTGAAGAGGAGTAACAGACGAGCATATTGCATTGCATTGGACATTGCAAATTTACTTGCTTTGAAACGTTGGAATAAATTGTGTCATTGCGATACATGAAACATTAGAACTCTATTTCTTCCATACTTACGAATCCTGTGAATCGTACGGTTGCATGCAATGTGATGGCGCTTTATAGTGTCTGCGTGCCAATGCATGGGAGTTCTAATGCTTCATATAACGCGATAGCCCATCTCATTTTAACGTTTCAAGGTAAGTTATTTGTAATGTTCTATGCATTGCATTATACTTATCTGCTTCTGCTCTTGAAAGGAATGTGAGTTCTACAAATTCATGCAACAAATTCATGTAACGTCGTGCGTAGCGCCTGCCATCCATTCCACACATGAGCCTTCTCGCACTTCGATCATCAACCCCTGAACTCAGGCAACCTGCCGCGTTCGCCTACAGCACCGGCAACTGGCAGCGTCCACGCGCGCACACCTGCAGGCGCTTACACGCACCAAGTACCGCTGCGTCACTCGACTTTCAATCTCACCGACGAGCACTACTGTCTCACTCCCCCTAACGAGTATATATCTGCCTCGCTCGTACCAAAGACGAACATCCTCGTCTACCTCGCACCGGTGATTTCGTCCTGCTGAAAGGTGCAGTCGCAGCCCATCACCTCAATGGGGACTGCTCCAATTCAGGGATCCGACTTTACCAGAACCTGTATTCTACTTTTAAGCCTCTTACATACATATATATACTATATCCGGACGAATGTATTGCTGCATACGAGAATTCATAATTCCAAGTTACACACATTAAGCCGCATGCACCTTGCAACGATCCGTTAATCCACCACTCGCTGGACCACATGCTTTCATGCTTTTTCAAGTAAATATTTCAAATTAGTATAAATATTAATACATATTTCATATTTTAGTTATTTCTAAATACAATATCACCTCGGGACACTCCATTACATCTGAAATCCTATCTAATTTCATATCACTTCATGATGTGTAACTTCTTCGTTATTCTTGTAATTCGTACTTTGGAAGGTATGTAGTATGTATTGACAATTTCAACCAATTCTGCTTTACGCAACTTAGCATATATGCAACCTCCTATCAACATTATGTCTACTTTTGATTTGTTTCGGTTCTCAAAGTATGTATAACCTTTTTTTGGATTCGTCGCGATTAGGTCGTTTCTTAAAGCCATTTTGATGATCTTTTCCACTCTATGGTTGTTCTTCTTACTACCCAAGATTACCGATTTTTCGATCAGGTGTCCTGCGATTATCATTCTGTTTGCCTTCTCTACCTCTTCTATGTTAACCTCAATTTCGTTTATATATTCTCCGATTTCTTTCCGTTCCTGTTAGGCGAAAAGTAGCAGCTTTTAACTTTTGTTCCTTCGAGCATTGCATGAACGATTCCGGTCGAGGAGTACGTGGTGCCACATGTGCAACATTTTCGATTAACACCGGTTATCCATATCGCAGCGTCACCGTTCTCTTCTTACAGTCAGTAATCTTCCATCTTATGTGCTTCTGATATTATTACCACGTCTGTCTCTTAATTATTCGCATTTGCTGCATGATATCTAACACGATTCGGCATCTGTTCAGATCGATTTGCAAGACTTTCAACTCCATATTCGTTTTTCGATCTTCTCTATTAACACCTTTCTATAGGCCGGACAATTAAAGCTTCCTGCCTCGCTGCAGATGATACATTTCGATACATTTGCCATACAACCGACCATCGTATAAATCTGGACACGCATCTTCTGCATGAGACATAGAATCGAGATGCGATGTCGCGTCTTATGAAGAATTAGAACTCTATTGCTTCGATACGTAGACATCTAGAAACGCCATTTTGTAACAAGGAAATGTGGAATTTGAATTCCTTTGGAGTGCTGATGAGAATATACATAACGCGCTGCACTGAGTATAACATCTTATCATGAGACATAGAAATGAGATGCGATATCGATTTTTATGAAGAATTGGAACTCAACTGCTTCGATATGTAGACATCTAAAATCACCATTCCGCGGCAAAGAAGTGTGGGATTTATATTCTCTAGATGCATTGATAAGATATACATAAAGCGATTCATTGAATATTACATATTGTCATGAGATATACAAATGAGATGCGATATCACGTTTTATGAAGCACTTGAACTCCATTGCTTCGATATGTAGACATCTGGAAACGCTACTCCATAAGAAGGAAGTGTAGGCTTTACATTCTCATTTCTATGTTTAATGGTAAGATGTAATTCAGTGTAACGCGTTGTGCATATCTTATCAAGACTACAAAAGAATGTAAACGGCACACTTCATTGCTGCGGGATAGCGTTTCTAAATGTATACGTATAGAAGCAGTAGGGATCCAATTTTGCATAAAACGCGTTATTGCATTTCATTTCTATGCTCCATGATAAGATGAAATATCAAAGTAACGCGTTATGTAAATCTCGTAAACACTTCAAAAGAATGTAATGCCCACACTTCCTTGCTGGGAAATAGCGTTTCCAGATGCCAACGTATCGAAGCAATAGATTTCGAATGCTTCTTAAAACATGATGTCGCATCTCGTTTCTATGTTGGACGATAAGATACAATATTCATTGCGAAGTGTTATGTATACTTCGACTACACTTCAAAAGAATGTAAATGCCACACTTCTTGCTAGGGAATAGCGTTTCCAGATGTCTACGTATCGAAGCAGTAGAGTTCTAATGCTTCTTAAGTCGTGATATCGCATCTCACTTCTATGTGTCATGATAAGATATAATATTCATTGCGAAGTATTATGTATGCCTCGTCTACACTTCAAAGGAATGTAAATACCACATTTCCTTGCTAGGAAATAGCGTATCCAGATGTCTATGTATCGAAGCAATAGAGGTCTCTAATGCTTCCTAAATCGCGATATCGCATGTCATTTCTATGTTTCATGATAAGATATAATATTCATTGTGGAGTGTTATGTATACCTAGTATTCACTTCAAAAGGATGTAAATGCTAAACTTCCTTGCTATTGAATAGCATTTGCAGATGACTACGTATCGAAGCAATAGAGTTCTAATGCTTCTTAAATCGCGATATTGCATCTCATTTCTGTGTTTCATGATATGATATAATATTCATTGCGAAGTGTCCTGTATACCTCGCATACACCTGAAATGAATGTAAATGCGATACTTCCTTTCTAGGAAATATCGTTTGCAGATGTCTACGCATCGTAGCAATAGAGTTCTAATGCTTCTTTAAACGAGATGTCACATTTCGTTTCTATGTTTCATGATAAGAAATAATATTCATTGTGAAGTGTCACTTGTACCTCGCATAAACTTCAAACGAATGAAAATGCGACACTTCCTTGCTAGGAATTAGCGTTTGCAGATGACTACGTATCGTAGCAATAGAGTTCTAATGCTTCTTAATACGCGATATTGCAACTCATTTCTTTGTTTCATGATAAGATACGATATTCATTGCGAAGTGTCATATATACCTCGTATTCACTTCAAAAGAATTTAAATGCGACACATCCTTGCTAGGAAATATCGTTTGCAGATGTCTACGTATCGTAGCAATAGAGTTCTAATGCTTCTTTAAACGAGATGTCACATTTCGTTTCTATGTTTCACGATAAGAAATAATATTCATTGTGGAGTGCTACGTATACCTCGTATTCACTTCAAAAGAATGCAAATGCGACACTTCCTTTGCTAGGAAATATCGTTTGCAGATGTCTACGTATCGTAGCAATAGAGTTCAAATGCTTCTTAAATCGCGATATCGCATGTCATTTCTATGTTTCATGATAAAATATAATACTCATTGTGCAGTGTTATGTATACTTCGTATACACTTCAAAAGAATGTAAATGCGACGCTTCCGTTCTAGGAAATTGCGTTACTAGATGTTTACGTATGGAAGCAATAGAGTTCTAATGCTTCTTAAACCGCGATATCGCATCTCATTTATGTGGTTCATGATAAGATATAATATTCATTGCGAAGTGTCCTGTTTACCTCGCATACACTTCAAATTAATGTAGATGCGATACTTCCTTTCTAGGAAATAGCGTTTGCAGATGTCTACGTATCGTAGCAATAGAGTTATAATGCTTCATAAAACGCGATATCGCATCACATTTCTATGTTTCGTGATAAGATATAATATTCATTGTGGAGTGTTATGTATACCTCGTCTATACTTCAAACGAATGTAAATGCCACATTTCCATGCTAGGAAATAGGGTTTCCTGATGTCTACGCGTCGAGGAAATAGGGATCTAATGCTTCTTAAAACGCGATATCGCAATTCAGTTCTGTGTTTCGTGGTAAGATAGAATATTCATTGAGCAGTGTTCGGTACGTAGACATCTGCAATCGCCATTTCCTAGGAAGGAAGTGTCGCATTTACACTCTTTTCAAGTGTAGACGAAATATACATAACACTAATAACATAACGCAATGAAAATTATACCTTATCATGAAATGTAGAAATGAGATACGATGTCGCGGTTTAAGAAGTATTAGAACTCTGTTGCTTCAATGCGTAGACATCTGGAAACGCTATTTCCAAACAAGGAAGTGTCGGATTTTTCATTCTTTTGAAGTGTAGACGAGGTATACATAAAACTTCGCAATGAATATTATATCTTATAGTGAAACATAGAACTGAGATGCGATATTGAGTTTTAAGAAGCATAACAACCCTATTGCTTCGATACGTAGACATCTGAAATCGCTATTTTCTAGCAAGGATGTGTGACATTTACATTCTTTTGCAGTGTAGACGAGGTATGCATTACACTTCGCAATCAATAATATATCTTATCATGAAGCATAGAAATGAGATCGCGATATCGCGTTTTAAGAAGCATTAGAACTTCATTGCTTCGATACGTAGACATCTAGTAACGCAATTTCCTAGAACGGAAGCGTCGCATTTACATTCTTTTGAAGTGTATACGAAGTATACATAACACTGCATAATGAGTATTATATTTTATCATGAAACATAGAAATGACATGCGATATCGCGATTTAAGAAGCATTTGAACCCTATTGCTTCGATACCTAGACATCTGGAAACGCTATTTCCTAGAACGGAAGCGTCGCATTTACATTCATTTGAAGTGTAGACGAGGAATACATAACACTTCGCAATGAATATTATACCTTATCATGAAACATAGAAGTGAGATGCGCTGTCGCGTTTTAAGAGGCATTAGAACTCTATTGCTACGATACGTAGACATCTGCAAACGCTATTTCCTAACCAGCAAGTGTCGCAATTTACATTCTTTTCTAGTGAATGCGAGGTATACGTGACACTTCGCAATGAATACTATATCTTATCATGAAACGTAAAAATGAGATGCGATATAGCGATTTAAGAAGCATTAGAACCCTATTGCTTCGATACGTAGACATCTGCGAACGCTATTTCCTAGGAAGGAAGTGTCACATTTACATTCATTTGAAGTGTATGCGAGGTATAAATGACACTTCGCAATGAATGTTATATCTTATCATGAAACATAGAAATGAGGAGTGATTTCGCGATTTAAAAAGCATTAGAACTCTATTGCATCCATACATAGTCATCTGGAGACGCTATTTCCTTGAAAGGAAGAGTCGCATTTATATTCATTTGAAGTGTATGCGAGGTATACAAGACACTTCGCAATGTATATTATATCTTATCATGTAACATAGAAATGAGATGCGGTATCGCGTTCTAAGGGGCATTAAAACTCTATTGCTACGATTCGTAGACATCTGCTAACGCTATTTCCTAGCAAGGAAGTATAGCACTTACATTCTTTTGAAGTGAATACGAGGTACACATAACACTCCACAACGAATATTATATCTTACCATTTTTTTCGTTTACCTGAGCCTTGTTGGAATCGACACGACTGGATGTTATTGGAATTTTGAAGAGACCGTCGTCGTCGTCGTTTGTTCGGAGGGGACGAATCGTCGCTCGCGCCAAGCCTCGTTGTCGAGAGTCTGAGAAAAACCTGCCGTTGCGAGATCGAATAATTTTATACTCGCTTCGCGTTGCCGAGGAAAGCTTTCATAGACCGCCTCGAGACTGTGCACGAAGGCGACGAGTGTCCCATCGATAATAACATTATTATGTTCACTCGAATGATAGCGTCTTACCGATCTCGAAAGTAATACGTCGCTGGGTGTTTGGTTTTTTTTCTTCTTAGTTTGACGCGCACGTTCATTCCAGAGGGGACGATTCCGCGTTGCCCGTTGTCCTCGTTGTCTAGAGTCTGTAATCCCGCCGTTGCGAGCTCGAACAATTTATGCTCGCTTCGCTTTGTCGGGAGGAAAAAGACCGCCTCGAGGCTGCTGGTACGCGGAGGAGTCCTAACGAATTTTTGAAAGATTTTTTTTTCTTCATACCTGGACGCGCGTGTGCATTTTTCGTAACTTTGAGGGAGACATTACGCGCCAAACATCGGCGTATGCGTTTCATCCGTAGGACCGATATATCGTGTTGCCTCGAACTCCGTCGAGCGGTGAAAGTCGCCACGGTTCGGCGAAGCCCGCGTCTCTTTCACCGGAGACGATTGGGTATCGACTTGTTCGAACTTTAGTACCAAGAGATTTAAAGATCAATAAAATATGCATGTACGATTACCCTGAACGGTGGATCACTCGGCTCGTGGGTCGATGAAGAAAGCAGCTAATTACGCGTCAACGTGTGAACTGTAGGACACATGAACATCGACATTTCGAACGCACATTGCGGTCCACGGATACAATTCCTGGACCACGCCTAGCTGAGGGTCGTTCACGTAACCAAAATACTGCTTGCGTTGCGTTTCGTCGAATCTTCTTTCCCTACGGTGCTCGAATCTGCCCGCCGTCTTTCATTCTCGAATTAAATAACGAACGTTTCTGAGTTCGGGCGGCACCGAGAAAGGGAGGAAGAGAAGCGATACGCGACGTACGAGCGATCGTTGGATGTTCGTCCGAGTCGTCTGTGGCCGTGCCCAGGCAATCTGCGATTGGTAACGTGTGTGCGCGTGCGGCGTGCGTAATCGTGTTCATGGAACTCGACGGTGTGTCGATCACGAACTCGCGTGAGTTCTTCGTGGCGTCGTGAGTCGTCCGTTAAACAGGCGACCGCCCACGGAGAACCGCTTCGTGTTTCGATCGCCGATTTTGTTCCGCGTTCCGAATTCGCGCACCCGCCACACGCATCGCCTTCGCCTGCCTTTAGCGCACGATACGAACATGCGCGCGCTCGACATCGTTTAAAATGAATTTTTTTCATGCCGCAAGACCGAGGGAGAATACTCCGTCGAGGGAGAAGAGATATACAAGAGAGAGAGCGACATCGTCGTAAGGCGAGGGACGATGATGCGCATCCGATCGTTCGAAGTTCTCCTCGTACAGCCCCAGGGTGTACGATCAGAATAACCCGTTCTCTCTGTTCTCTCCGCGTGTGTATAACATGTTCCGCGAGGAAAAAAAAAGATCTCTCGCGCGGAACGTCACTCGAACATAGGCCGTCGTTGCGCTGTAATGTCGTAACGTTATTCGTGAGGGCGCTCCAACTCGGCGTGTCCTTCGTTCTGAAGGATCAGGGTAATAAAATCGGGGGAAAAGGAGCCGCTCCGTTTCGATCTCTGCGTGTTACGCGCGGAAGGTGGAACAGCTGGGGAGTATAAACGGTGTTGATCGTTCGCAGCTACGACGATAAAGAGGACGGATGTTAAAGAAACGCCGGTAGCTTGGTCGTCTAGCGAGAGTCTCATATTTTTTTTTATATTTTTTACGAATCTTATATAAAAGAAATACCGACACACGAAAGACATTGGCGAGGTGCACAAAACGCCTCAACGAGAACAACGAAGAGGTGCGTGTAGTTCTTGCCGGTTTCTCGAGCGGTAAATCAAAGGATCGCTGTGTCGGAGATCGACGAAAGTTCTTTTCGTCGTCTGCCGTCCCCGTTCGCCGATGCTCCTCATTTTGTATATATTATACATACGAATCTCTTTACCTTCTCTCCGTAAGCGAGTTCGATGGCACGAATGAATTTCGTGCGTCACGTAGAGACGACCTCAGATTAGGTGAGATTACCCGCTGAATTTAAGCATATTACTAAGCGAAGGAAAAGAAACTAACCAGGATTTCATTAGTAGCTGCGAGTGAACAGGAATGAGCCCAACACTGAATCCCGCGGTTCCGCCGCTGGGAAATGTAGTGTTCGGGAGGATCCGTTTATCCTGAGACAACGAACCGCGTCCAAGTCCATCTTGGATGGGGCCATTTATCCACAGAGGGTGCCAGGCCCGTACCGACCGGTACGCGTTTCTGGAGGATCTCTCCTTAGAGTCGGGTTGCTTGAGAGTGCAGCCCTAAGTGTGTGGTAAACTCCATCTAAGGCTAAATACGACCACGAGACCGATAGCGAACAAGTACCGTGAAGGAAAGTTGAAAAAAACTTTAAAGAGAGAGTTCAAGAGTAAGTGAAACCGTTCAGGAGTAAACCTGAGAAACCCAAATGATCGAATGGAGAGATTCATCGACGACGATACTGGCTCCCGATGGCGCGCGATGCCCCGGTGGTAACATCGCGGTTCCACAGCGAACGGCACGCCGTCGTCGGCCAACGTTCCGGTGATGTAGTCGTGCACTTCTCCCCTAGTAGAACGTCGCGACCCGTTGCTCGTCGGTCTACGGCCCGAGTGGGCGCCTGTGGCGTCGCAATCTTGCGCACGTGGCAGACCCTCGGTCGCCCGGCCGGCTGCGCGACGGTACTCGTACGGTATCGGGCCGCAACCAGTCCATTCTCGAATGTATGTGCGTCTAGCCCGCCGCAAGCTCGGTCAGACTGCCCGGTGGAACAGACTTTGCGTCGGCGCCGGGCCTGGCCAGCTGTTAGCAGGTGGTTCCTCGACTGCCTTGGTCTCGAGGTTCCTTACAATGGGGAACAGACCCCATTCTGGTGACGGGCTACAGCTTCTTCCTTCTGGACGAAGTCATCGATGCGAGGGTGGCGGAGATACTCGTAGATGGAAACGAGAAGGCGATGCGTAAAAGTGCGAGTGAGCGCGTGCACTAGCACGCACGCGAACGCTGCTGGTTGCTGGATCTGCAGGCGTGTACGGCAGGTAGCCTGCGTGCAGGGATTGATGCTGGAGGCGGCAAAGAGGCTGATGGGTGGCAGGCGCTACGCCTGACGTCACACTACACTCTAAAAGAATGTAAATCCTACACTTCCTTCCTACGAGATGGCGTATCTAAGTGTTTACAAATCGATGCGATACAGTACTAGTGCTTCATGAAACGTGATATCGCATTTCGTATCAACAGTTCAAAGTAAGTAAGTAGGTTGTAAAGCTCTATGCATCGCATTATGCTTATCTGCTTCTACCCTTCAAAAGAATGTGAACACTACATTCCCTTGCAGAGGGATAGCGCTTATAGATATCTACTTGTCGAAGCAATAGAGTTCTATTACTTCATTCAACGCGATGTCACATCTCATTTCAATGTTTCATGATAGGTTGTAATATTCAATGCAACGCGGTATGTTTATCTGCACCTACACTTCAAAATAATGTAAATCCCACACTTCCTTGATACGAGATAGCGTTTCTAAAAGTCTACGTATCGAAGTAATATAGTTCTAATGCTGTATAACTCCAACGTTCCAAAGTAAGTAAGTTGTATTCTTCTATGCATAGAGTTATGCATGTCTGCTTCTACGATTTGAAAGAATGTGAATTCTACAGTTCTATGCAACTAGATGGCGCTTTATAGTGTCTGCGCGTCAAAGCAGTATATTTCTAATGCTCCATGCAATGCAATAACACATCTCATTTCAGCGTTTCAATGTAAGTAAGATGGAATCCTATATGCATGCACTATGCTTAAATAAGATAATATCAGATATATTATACTTCATTAGAATGTGAAGTCCGCAGTCCATGCAACAGAATTGCGCTTTAATGGGTCTACTTGTCAATGCACTAGAGTTCGTAACCTGCATGCAATGCGATATCGCATCTCTTTTCAACGTTTCAAGGTAAGTAACCTGTAACCTTCTATGCATAGCAATATGCTTATATGCTTCTACACTTTTAATGAATGTCAATAGAAGGGATCCATAAAGCGGGATCGCGCTTCATAGTTTCTACGTATCAAACAAACGTATTTCCTTGGTGGTATTCCGTATTCCGAAGGTGGTAAAGTATGTAACATGTTATCTTCTATTCATGTTATTATACTTGTTTTCTCCTACACAGCAACCGATTGTGAATTCTGCTGTTTCTTCCAGCGGAATGGGGTTTCATATTGTCAGCGTCTCAAAGCAATAGATACCTAAAGCATTGCACCATGCGATTGCACACCTCATTTCAACGATGCAAATTAAATAAGCTGTAAGCAATTATGCATGGCATTATACTTGTCTGCTTCTATGCTTTATAATGCTTTGGAATGCATGAAGAACCTCAACCCCCCCCCCCCCCCCTTAACTGCCTAAAGAGAAGTTGAAAATCCAGTGGCCCTGCAGGTGAGACATCCGAGGGGGCGAGAAGAGGTGATCGCCGAAATCCACTGATCGATGACCCCGAACAATACCGAAGCGTACAGCCCGTCCCACCAAGGAGCCCCGAGGAGGATTCAGGAGACCCGAGGACCACCAGCGAATTCAAGGAATCTGAAGAAGAGAACGTGAGAGCTTATTCGCTAAAGCGTCCCATTTTCATGCCGCATTTCATGTATCGCATATTGTATATTATATCTTATATCGTGAAGCGGGTGGTGATCCCCGGTCATTCGCGGCGTGTTGCGTAGTTTTTTATAGCCCTTGTTAGTTAAATTCACCTCGAGGCCATAAATAAAGAAGCCGTGACTTCAGTATCCCGCGACCCGAGTGTATGTACTCGGCTAGGCGTAGTCAAGAGGAGCAGCATTTCGAGGTTTCGAGCATTGTTCCGCCCCAAGTTTCCCGGGTTCGTGTAGTCTATTTCTTTGGTGCTTTCTGAGCAGCTGGCGCCCAAGAAACTGTAGTCTCGCAATTTCGGAATACCCTCCCATTTCGGTGATTATTTTTGCGTTCGCGAGCCCGCGAAATGTTGTACGTGAGTGGATACATTGTAACGACAGATCGCTTTAGATTAAAGTACGTTTTACACCTTAACGTATTTGAATAATTAACCCCTTGGAGCTTCCCTGACTTACTTTAGATAGGTTTCCGTCACAACTGATAGGGACCATCACTTTACATAGATATATAGAACACACATAGCTCTAAACGTAGAACTGAGAGTTTGAGAACTTCCTTTGAAACGTTGATAGTGAGGAGCTCCATCGGATTTTATAGAACTTCAGAACTTACTTGCTATGAAATGTAGGCAGATAAGGGCCATCGTGTTACTTAGAACTTTAGAACTTACTTACTACAACAAAGATCTCTATTGGCTTCGTCCGCTCTTTTAGAAGAGTTTAAGATAAACCACTTACTTTTCACGTTTGCAATACTTTTAAATATATGCGAGGTGTATCGTTTAAGTTTTAAAATGTTTACTTAGTATTGATTATTATTTAGTAACTCGGTTATGAACGTGTCTGCATAAGATTTAATCAATATGTTCATAAGCTTGATATTTATGCAGTTATTTGTTAGTCACTTATTGCTCAAACGGCAAAGATTCTGACCATTTCAAAATGGTTGTCTTTCATCAATTTTCTTAAAAATTGAGATAATGTCCAACTGCTTGCATTAAAGACAGTAATTAAAGTTTTCAAAATATTTTACCACTTATAGATGAATTCTGGAATTGAAATTGAATGTATGATTTTTCTAACTCCTGTTTAGAATACCTTTCTGTTGGAATGTTCAAGTATTTTTCATATTCGGAATTATTGAAAATGTTTTGCTTGGTTCTCTAATTTAATATTTCGAATTTCCTGAGAAATATTTTTCATCGTAGTGAACTATATAATTGCAATTATAATTCTTTATGAAATAATAATAACAGAGAGGTATGTATCCATTTTTGTAGTTTTTTTTGGTAAAGGGTATTTAATCTTACTATTTAAAATGAAACATTAAGGTTTGTTTACAATATAATGGAATTTAATTACCTTTTGATTCAAATTCACAATGATAATCTTCCATAGTTCAACACTTTTGTGAGCTGTCCTCAGGAATCTGCAGCTCAGTACTTATAAAATAGACGACAAACAAACGCCCTAACCAAACGTGATCAAACCGATTTTTCATTATTAATATTATAATGTTTAACTTATCCTGCATACTATTAAAATGCCCTTCGAACAGTGTTTATTCACTTCCTTCCACCACTATTTACAATATGTTTCATTTACTATCAAAACCGTAAGTATTATCGCCTTTCTTTACTTTTTGTGACCTTCAGTGGCTTCATGTAACAGGTCGTTGAACTCGTTTTAAAATGCTCGATCGTATTACGGAAGAATAAACATACCAATTCATTTTAAAAAATGAAGGTAACCTTCAAATGTCCAACATACCTCCACTTACAAAAAAACTATTTTCATCAACGGATGGTACCTTTGTACTGTGCAATTTTATGTCAGCAAAAATTTCTATGAAATTTATAGTTTCGAGGATACCTGAGGTGCTAATTATTACTGCCCCACCCTGTATATTGTTATGGATGTGTCCAACAAGGAAACGATGAACAAAATTAAATTTAATATTACGATGTTTATTATATTACTTATAATATATTTGTTTTTCTGGAATTTAGCCAAAAAACAGTGTTCACGATGTCGGCAGATGAATATATTTGCCTTAGAATTACAAGAGCCGACATTTTCGAAAGTAGAATATTTTTTTACTCCGCTAACCGAATCATTCCAAACGTTAAGTAAAGTGCGTGCCTTTCAAAACAGTCAGATGCAAATTACGATACAACGTTTCCAAAAAATGGTACGTGTCACTCTTTTTTAATTTCCGTTTTTTCAAGCAAAGGAAATTTAATTGAAATATCAGCAAAATTTATGGACAAGAAATTTATTATAATCTTACGCAACATATATGATGGTGATAAACGATAAGTATATGGACCTGAGAATGGAATGTATTGAACAGAAAAAGAAACTGATAGAACTGCAAAGTAGATCGCTGTATCTCACAAATGATGCTTCCACGTTCATAAAATCTGTTAAATAAAGAACTATTGCAAATAGCAGGTATAATCAATATTACTTCTGCTCAAAAGCTATAACAGAATTGGACCGAAATGGATATAAAACAGGAATTTATATATTCAAAGAGAAAAAATGTATTACTTACAAATTACTTATGTTCGCAAAGATCTCACTAATTCAGGCTTTTTATCTTGCAGAACTAATCATTCATTTAACATGGGAAGGGGTCGACGAATAGTAAAATATTCTCATATTTCATAGCCTCGCTCGATACGTCAATTGGATCATGTAAAACATCGGACACTAATTGCATCTACACCTTCAGACCTTAAATATATAATTACAACATATTTAATACCGTTTTAATAACACTTTCCTATTATTTATATCTATGCCTAATAAATATATATTAATCCAATAAGTTGCTTTACCAAAGAATAAGGGAATCTGAGGATTATAAATCTGAGCACTACATAACAAACGTGCATTACATATATAATGTTACATGTAAAAAAAGATGAAGACCAAAAAGATCGTACATAAGTTGAATCCACAATGCGGTCACAGAGATACAGAAACGGCAAAAATTCCCAACAATAATTAACATAATTCAAAAAGGGTGGGGGTGAAAATCCATCTCCTTGACGATGATAAGAAACAAGTCTGCCTCGTGCACTACAATATCTCCAACAGCCAGCGGTTGGCACGCAAATAACAACAGATAGAAAGAATTCCGTGGCAGAATAGAAAGTGAATAGTAAGAAAAACATATTTATTTGTTAGATGTTTATAAATTCAAATTTAAAAGTCCATGTCGCATTTAATATACTATTGTTTAACAAGGTGATTTAATGTTGATTCAAATAGGCGTAGAGAACTAGCTGGTACTTCTGTCAATGTAATTTCATTTCTGCTGGATACAGTAAAAACACATTTACAATTTAAGCAAGGTTTCACTAGATCTGGCGGATTTTCTAAATTTTAGAATGGGATGATGGCGGTAGTAGTTGGTTCAGCGCCAGGCGATAAACATATACAACAAGCAAAGTAACGTAAACGGATTTAATATGTTCAAGATTATATAAATGAAACTATTACACTTTTATAATCCATGTATCGTTTCTGTTCTTTGTAACTTACAAAGAGTCTTAAGAATGTAACGCAACGTAAAGAAGATTGGAAACAGAGAAAGCAGGCCTTAATCACAGATAAAGGAACCTTGGATCTGTTGGGTATCGTGGTTACTGGCATGCTATGTTAAGGGATGTGTCATTCAGTTTTAATTTTCTAAACGAGAACAATTAAAATAAATTTGGAGTCGACACATTGGAAAAAAATTTCTTCCAGTGAAAAACGCTGCATGCAGTGCAATAGCAACTTAACATCCCCTTGATATTCTACAGAAAATCTTATGTCATTTTCCTCGATTTACTAGAATCGAAACTATGAAATCTATTATGTAGTTTTTCTGCAACTGCTACCATACACGCGCGCGCATACATACACGCGCACGTACATACGAAATCCATCAAGATTAAAGATACTGTATTTCTATTGGCTATTACATGGATAAATTGTAGAATTCCATTTGTAATTGATAATTAGATTATAAACATTTATATGCTTTTATCGGAAATTTAAATACGTCAAAATTGCAGCACGCAGGTGTGTAAATATCACTTTGCGATCTCATTTCATTTTGGCAGTTATACTTATATATGAGGTTCGATCCAGGCATAAAGCTTGATAACCTTTCAACTATAAAATAATTATGGAACATTAGACTTTTTGCTAGCGTTGGTCCATTTTATCATTTTCGGAACTTATGAAGGAGCTAGAACTATAATAACAATGTACTTTATATCTTTGCTCATTGTTTTCAAAGAAAATATTAGATATGAATAACTATGTTCATTTTATTATAAATGTATGAGTAAAGTTCAATCTACATAAATAAATGTTGTCAAATTGTTGTAATTTATTTAATTCTTATCATTTAGCGATACAAAATGTATTACAAAAATATATAAAAATATATTTCACTTTAGTTTTTTCTAATATTTTAAATATTTTATATTATCATATTAAAATTTTACAAAAAGTAACAAAATTTTTAGAAGTAGGAATAATTTTTCCTTAATTAGTTAATATGTCGGTTCTTTTTAAGAAGACGGTATTTAATTCTTCAAAGTAAGTTTCGACTTTAAATTGCCCATTAATTTCTCTAATTTCATTGCTTTTCGTAGATCACCGCTAATTTTCAACTTTCCCATTACAGCTTTGTCCATGCAAGTTTTAATTCTCCGAAAGATATATAATATTATGTTATTAGTAAAATTATTTTGCATTTCTAATTAATTGAAACGTAAAAAATATATTTTTTTTTATGAGAAAGCATTGCAAAAAAATTTTGGGAATCCATTGCTAATGTTGTACCTAGTGGTTGACTAGGTTCTCCTCTAGCTGCCGCATCCCTTTACTATTTTCAAGGTCCAAAAACCGTGTACCAACTTTGTCGCCTTTAAAATTTACGAAATTTGCATATTGTGAATTTTGCAAAAGTGATGTTAATTAACTCTTGAATTATGGTTGCTTGGGCGATTAATGTATGAGGACTAATAAATTTTCTTTTAACATAATGAACAATACAGTATTTGAGCTTACACTTTTGTTAACAAACTCACTGTTCAAATTAGTTTGGATGACAATTGATATTTGCATGATCCTTTCCTCTGATTTATCTGTATAATTTGTTCGTTCTTTTCAATTGTCATATATAATTATGCAAATGTATATGTTCCAAATTCTTCTCTAAGAAGGAATCAGGCAACAAGTTATCTTATTAATAATATTTATATTCTGTAAAATAAATTGATATGTTTACTAAAATATGAATTATACATTCATGTATTAATTGAAACCTTTAGTTAATTATTTACACCTGGATTACACGCATAATGGGTAAAATCAGACATTCCTTCAGTTTTTTAGTATTGCCTCATCGATTAAAGACTGATTAGTAACAGATTTACTGTCTTTGAAAAAATATAAGTGTACATTGCATCACCCATTATTTCCAGCTTCCTACTATAATTTTGTGATACTGGCTGCTGTTGCTTGTAGTTAATAATCCATAAATACACACGGTTATGTATATCTCGTCAACACTTCAGAAGAATGTAAATCGCACTCTTCCTTGCGATGGAATAGCGTTTCTAGAAGTCTACATATCGAAGCAATAGTGTTCTAATGCTTCATAAAACGCAATGTCGCATCTGATTTCTATGTCTCATGATAAGATGTACTATTCAATTCAACGCGTTATTTTTATCTCGCCTACAGGTCAGAAGAATGTAAATCCCTCACTTCCTTGCTGCGGTATAGCGTTTCTAGATGTCTACGTATCGAAGCAATACAGTTAGTAGATAAGATATTAAATGCAACGCGTATAGGTAAAGTACAGTACAGTGTCTGCGTGTCAAAGCTTTAGACCTTTACTGCTCCATGCAATGCGATGTCGCATCTCGTAGACCTGTATGCATATCATTATGCTTGACTGATTCTGTACTTCAAAAGAATACAACAACAAGGGCCATCACAGTGTCTGCGTGTTAATATAGCGGAATTTTAATTGTCAATCCAATGCCATGGCGCATCTAATTATAACGTTTCAAGGTAAGTAATCTGTAACCTTCTATGCATAGCATTATACTTATTTGCTTCCGAACATCAAAAGAATGTCAATCATACAGTTCCATGTAACGGGATGGCGCTTCGCATTGTCTGCGTCTAAAGCAATGGCGTTCTACTGCCCCATGAAATACGATGACGCATCTTATTACAACGTTTCAGAGTACGTGAGCTGTAATCTTCTATGAATACCGCTATGCTTATCTGCTTTTACACTTCATAAGAATGTGAATTCTGCAGTTATGTGTTACAGGAAGAGGGTTCATAGTGGCTATCTGTTAAAGCAATGGAGTTCTACTGCTCCATTCAATGCGATGTCGCACCTCATGTTCACGTTTCAAGGTAAATAGATAATATCATAATATTAGAAAAATATAGCATAAAATGCGCCGTCGCATAGCTTAGAGAAGTAGAAGTTTAATTATTTCACACGCAGACAGGCACAATAGAATTCGCGTTGTTTTGAAGTGTAGAAACAGTCAAGCATAAGACCATGCATAGAGGATTACAGCTTACTTACTTTGAAATGTTGAAATGAAATGCGCCATCGCTTTGCATGGAGCACTAGAACTCCATTGCTTTGTCACGCAGACACTATGAAACGCCATCTCATTTTATGGAACTGTAGAAATCACTTTTTTTGGATGTGTTTAAGCAGATAAGCATAATTATATTCACAAAAGATTACAGCTTACTGACTTCGAAATTTTGAAATCCGATGCACAGACGCATTGCATGGAGCATCAGGACTCTACGACTTTGACACGCAGATATTATGAAGCGCTATTCTCTTGCATGAAACTGTATGTTTCGCATTATGTTGAAGAGTAGATGCATAATAATGTGAACTCCATTGTTTTGACACGCAAACACTATGAAACGCCATTCCGATGCATTGAACTGTAGAATTTACATCCCTATAAAGTGTACTTAATTTATCCACAGGCGGACAGGTTGAGGTTCCATCCTGTCGCATGGAACTATAGATCTCACATTCTTTTGAAGAGTAGAAGCAGCTAAGCATAGTGCTATGTATACAAGATTACAGCTTAATCAATTTGAAACTCTGGAATGTGGTGCGTTTTCTAAATTGCATGCCACATTAGAACTTCATTGCTTTGACGCGCAGGTATTATGAAGCGAATTCTCGTTGCATAGAACAGTAGAATACACATGCCTTTGAAACGTAGAAGCAGATAGGCATAATGCTGTGCATAGACTATTGCAAAGATCTTATTTCGAATCGTTGAAATAAGATGTTACATCTCATTGCATGGAGTATTAGAAATCTATTGCATCGGCAGGCAGGCAGTTTGAAGCGCCAACCCGTTGCATGTAATCGTATAATTCACATTCTCTTGAAGTGTAGAAGGAGGTAAGCTTAATGCAATGCATAGAACACTAGAGCTTATTTACTTTGTAATAAACTCTTCTCCTTTGATTGTAGTCAATGTCAAACTGAAGAACGCTGCATAAAATTGTAGATATCGCATTCTTTAGAACTGTTGAAGCAAGTGAGCATTATGCGATGCACAGAACATTACAGCTTACTTTGAAACGTTGAAATGAGAAGCGCCATCGCAATGCATGGAGCATTCGATCCATATTGCTTTAACAGGTAGACCATATGAGGCCCCACATCGTTATAAGGAACTGCAGAATTCACATTCTTTTGAAGTGTAGAAGTAGATATGCATATGGCTATGCATTAAATATTACAGCTTACTTATGTTCAAGCGATGAAATCAGTTGTGCTGTCGCATTGTGTTTGAGTACACGTAACGATGAGGCTTATTTTCGGTTGAGCTAACGATGGGTTTAAATCTTCGTCACGAACGTATTCGTCACCGTTGCAAAGTACGCCCTAATTCGTGTTACAGTAATAGGGAAGTAGGTAGATACAATTGGAGTTGACTCGGTATCTCAACGATCAACTATTATATTTAACTTAAAATGAATTGACAGAGATTGAGTGCTTTTCATGTTTTTTGATGTGCCTGAATGCGAACTTCTACTAAGCTCTTAATCGATAAAGTCAGAATGTTTTATTGTAAATTCGTGTGGAGGAGTGATTAAGGGTGCGGCCAGCAAGATATATGGTATATTCAATTTGAAGGATCACTACGAATACTTAATTTTGATATTTATGATGGTGCGACATCCTGTTGCATTACGAGTTTATTACTGCAACGTGTCGGCTAGTGTTATTGCAGGATTTGTGAAATGAAGTGTCTGGTAATCAGATGTTTCGTTGAGTGAAGTATGACAAGTGGCTGAATAAGGATGAACGGTTTAATTATTATAGCATGAGAAGCATGTCTTCCGCAAGACATCCTCCTCCCGTTGAAAGGCTAGTGAGCAACTAAATGAATATGTGATGTAATAAGAGGTAATAGTGTGTGGATGTGTGATCGTGTGCTTACGTACTTAGTGTTGCTTTGGTCTTCGGATGAGTTGCATCCTTGATGGATACCGCGAAATCTCCTCCCTTTGTTTGAATCGGCAATGGAACAAGTTTTTTGACACTTAGGTCAAACGTGTTCGAAACCGTCCTAACGGCGACTGCGTGCTTGATGCTATTAAAACCGGGATAGGTTTAGATCACTCATCCTAGTGGCCATTGCATGGACAGCGTGTTTTTTTTTGTCTAAGGAGGACGATCGTTCCCTCCGTAATCCGATGATTACACATCGTCCATTTGATGCGGCTAGTGGGCTCGTTTAAATATTCGCGATGCCAACGAGTCCAAAGGCATTATCGCACCTTTTGGACATGTTGCCAACTAGATGAACGATTGGATTGCGTGTCTTCATATAGTTGTGTTTCCGTAGAATCGTGAGAGCATCGCCAATTAGGAAATGTCCGGGGATGAGGACTAACAGGTCATTTGGATCTGAGGAAATTGGAGTGAGTGGGCGGGAATTAAGGATAGCTCCGATTTGGGTTATAAGGGTTGTAAATTTCTCTATTGCGAACAGCTCAGTTTTTGCAACGCTCGTTAAATGGTGCTTGGAGGGTTTTACTGCGGCCTCCCAGAGGCCTCCAAAATGTGGTGCCTTTGGTGCGATGAAGTGCCAGTTGATTGATTGATTTGATAAAAATGACGTGATTTCTTTGTGGTGTTCTTCTGAACGTAGTAACTCCTTAATCTCTTGAAACTCATTATTTGCTCCGACTAAGTTTGTTTGAGATATTGTCAGAGTATAGATTTATGCGTAATCCCCGTCTTGCGATGAATATTTGTAGAGCAGCGATGAAAGCTTCACTAGTGAGGTCGTGGACAATTTCGAGATGAACAGCTTTTACTGCCAGGCAGACTTCTATAATTATGGTATTGCCGCTCTTTAATGAAAAAGGGTCCGCAATAATTGTTGCCTACATTGATGAAGAGTCGAGATTGGGTGATGCGTTCTTTCGGTAGATTGCCCATACAGTAATTGACTGCTGCTGGGTTGGTGTGGCAGTAAAAATCACAACCCCATATTGCTTTCCAGACTTGGCTTTGGCTGTCTATGGGTCAATGTTTTCAGCTTATGCTGTATAATGCTGTTTGGTTTCCAGCGTGTAAATATGTGAGATGTTCGTTTATAATGATAAGTATAGTTACATGAGTTTTCGGCAGAATTATGGGAAGTTTCTGGGAGAATGGTAGTGGTGAATGTGCAATCGACCACCCTCTCTCAGGATTCCATCTTCGTAAAGGAATGCATTCAATCTTGTCAATTTCCCTTGATTTGGTTGTGCTTCTTGTATCACAGGAATACCAATCCGTCGGTGAAGTGTATACTCTATACTGTTCTTTTGTTGACCTTTTTGGAGTGATTGAGTATTCTGAACCCGGCCCCGGGAGATCCCCCAGTGCCGCGGCGATCATTTTCCCGCGGTGTGAGCCCTTCAGTTACCCCTGCGCTCGATCGAGACCATGGTCTCGATCGGCCGCCGGGGCATCTGCGGGGACATCGGGGAGGCAGACTCACTGCGTGCTCGCATGCACGCACACCCTGACCCTGTTTAATGCCCTACCTATTGAACGAATCTAAGTTCGCGGAGGAGGGAAAGCGCTTGACGGAGACGGCTGACTGCGAAGGTTGCAGCGCCGCTCCGCCTTGCCCTGGCGCTCCGACGACGCCAGGGTGAACGGTTTCCAAGTTCGGAAGGGGGGGAAGTACGGAGGTACGGTCTCCGATTTTTATTTATATTTACAATGGAGTAAGCCTACTCCAAGAACCTTTTAAGCCAGAACGCTTCCTGGCAAAAGTCGGCGAGCGCGGAGGAGGCCTCTGGCGACGACACCAAAAATGGTGCCGCTTCCGGCCAGTTCCACTTCTCCGCCGGGACAAAAGGACGCAGAAATTTCCTCTGCGGATCGAAAATCGGACGTTCCAGGAGGAAGTGGCCGACCGTATCCACCGCACCACCACAGACACATGTCGGGTCATCGACAACAGTGTACGCCAAGAGGCGAGCCATAAAGTTGCCGTGCCCCGGCAATACCTGCGTGGTGTTATGATTCGGCTTCAGCCAGCCGGCGGCCAACCTCTCCCGAACGTCTTTAAAGAAGGCGAACGTTGTGCAGCCTTTGTGGGAATTCGTCCACGAAGTTTGCCACATGTTCGTTGCCTCTTCCTTTCCTCTTTTGACACCGTCATCTTGTCCGCTTTGAATGACGGTGTCCCCGATCTTGGCGTTTTTCCCTCTACGAAGATTGTTGAGGGCCCTATGCTGCTGGACAACGATGTCGACGGGGGTCGCGCCGGCCACCACGCACGCACCCTCCCACAATATCCGGCGATAAACACCGGTAACCGCGATCAGAGCGCGACGCTGCGAGGACCTGAGCACCCTCAACTCCCTCTCCGTACACAGGTCGGCCCACCCCGCGGAGGCATATGCCACCATGGGGATGAACACTCCTCTGTATATGCCGGAGAGTGAGCCGAAGCGGAGCCCCCACGAACACCTCACCAGCCTACTCATTTTCACAAATAGCGACCCGACCTTGTCGCTTAGGTATCTACAATGGGTTCTGACGCCCATTCTTGCATCTAAGTATACGCCAAGATATCGTACTGCGGGTTTAAATTTTATATTTTATCGCCTATCTGAATGGTCGGCGGTCTACCGGCAAGGTCGGTCTTGGAAGACCGAACGGCCTTGCGTTTTCGATCGGGACGGGCACCCCCTCTTCGACCTAATATTGGCCTCTCGATCCAGCCACTCTTGAGTACGATTGCCTCAGTCTTTGTGGCTGAGATTTCGAGTTTAGCCGAGCTATACAATTGGAGAATCTGGTCAACGACTTGTTGACCTTGATTCTCAATTTCGCGTCTACTATTTCCACCCACGAGGACGATGAGATCGTCCGTGTAGGCGACAAACCTATTCTCAACTGTGGTCTCGAGTGACCGCAGGAGATCGTCGAACATAAGGTTCCAGCAAGCAGGGCCGAGTACGGAGCCTTGCGGACACCCCCTCGTCGCCCGCTTCGAAACCCGTTCGGAACCTATAGCGATGCTAACCCGCCGGCCGTCGAAGTAATTTGACATTACCTCGAAAACGTTCCGAAGGCAGTCGCGCTTCTTTAATGACTCTAAAACTGTGGCCACCAGACGTTATCGAAGGCTCCAGAGATGTCGAAGAGTAACGCCACAACATGTCGGTGCTTGGAGCCATCGACCATGCGGCGCAGCTCCACGACCGCATCCTCCGTCGACTTCCCGGGCGTGAACCCGTACTGCCGATCGGAGATCCCCCCGGGAACCAACGACGTCTGGTATAAACGCTTCTTGAGAAGCTTCTCGAAAAGTGTCCCTATAACCGAGGGGAGGCATATCGGGCGGTAGGATTTTGGATCCTTCTCGTCCTTCCCTTCACCCTTCAGGAGAACTCAAAGAGAGCCCTCTTTCCAGGAGGAGGGAAAGACGCCCCATCGAAGGCATCCGTTGAGAAGTCGTGTAATTTCACCGGGGATGACTCTAACAGTGGCCTTCAGCACGCCGACCTCGATGTGGTCGGGTCCTGGTGCCTTTTTATTATTGAATGTCCTAACTGCACTCGCGACTTCCGCTTCCATGAAGGGAGCAGCGTCGGGAGTGTCGGGTGCGATGCGTGCACCTTCCCTAATTTCACGCTGCGCCGGCGTGTCTTCTACTTCCCGGTCGTCTGGAATGTGGACCTTCAGGAGCAAGCTGGCGGTTTCGCGGCTATCATATGTTGTTTCGCTACCACGCTGGAGGGTACTGAGTACTCTCTCGACTCGGAGTTTGTTCGCCTGGAGTTTTTATACGAGACTCCAGGGCCCCGAGTTCCCGTTCGACGTTACAAATCGCTGCCAGCTTTCGAGTTTCGTCCGCCTCACCTTCCTACTATATTCTCGCAAAGAAGTGCGATACTTTCGTAGTTTTTCATGGCGAGCGCTTTCGTCTCTTTCCTCCTGGTGGGCGCGACGTAGACAGTACACGGACTTCTTTAATTTCGTAAGTTCGCGGGTCCACCACGGGTTGGACTTTCTAAAAATTCTTTTCCGTGGCATTGACGCGGCACAGGCATCGGAGATGACTTCTGTGAGCGTTTCTGCCATCCGTTCGACTTCTGCCATAGATTCGAGCCTTAAGGTTTCGAGCCTCGATCTAGATTGATCGGCCAGGCGTTCGGAGAAGAGCTCCCAATCGGCCCGACGAGTGTCGAACCGAGTGCTCGCTTCGCCCCGTCCCGCCGCTTCGGCTCTGGGCACTCTTAGCCCGATATCTATGACGTTATGATCGCTGTTTACCCAGCCACTCCTGACCCTCCAGCCCCGAACAAAGGGAGCATGGATGGCGACGCCAGGGTAACGTCGATAAAAGACGAACCCCTGGTCGACCAGTAGGTAGGCGGCTGTTCAAATTCGTTCACAACTTCCATGCCGAACGCTCGAATGAGCTCCTCGAATTGAGATCCTCTATCGTCTGTGCTCTGCGGCCCCCAGAGTGACGACCGAGCGTTGGCATCTAGCGAAACTAAAAGCCTCTTCCCCCTCAGGGAACGAAACACCACTTCGAGGTGCCTGAGGTGCCCCTCGATATCGTCGCTAAACTGGAAGTAGCATGACACGACGTATACCGAGAAGCCGGGCGCCAGCACCTCCGCGCAAACAGAGTGCGGGGTGCTAAGCTGCGAGACGAAAACCATTTCGAATCGAGGGTTGCAAACGACCACCGCCGCCCACGGGTATTGTGAGCCGACGGCCGCCACCTTCTTTCCGATTCCTAAACCGCTCACGGTGTGGCTCGAGCCCAGCGTTCTAACGTATGGTTCCTGCAATAGCAGGATGTCTAAACGCTTCTGGGCTACGAGCTGACGCACCTCTCCTGATACTGTAGCTGAATGCTGCATATTCAGCTGTAGGATTCTAATTCCCGTGGACGCAATTACGGATGCGGACGTCTGCGTCGACGTCAGTCGGTCGCGGTCGCGGTCGCGGTTGCGATGGGGTTGGATTGGGTCGCGGTCCGGGGGGTATCGTGGGGCTAATATTCGCCTATATTTCTTCGATTTCGCGGCTTTCTACTTTGGACTCAGCCGGAGATTCCGAATCCGACCTGAGTCCCTCGTCGCATCTAATTAGGCGGACTTGGACAGCGCGAAGGCTGTAACCTTGAGGCCGCGCCAAAGTTGTGTTCGCAGGAACACACCCGGCCGCGGCATGGCGATGAAGCCTGAGGGTGGCCGTCATCGAGCGCGTTACCGGGCGGCTATGCTGCTCGACAATGGGGCCAACACCAGGGGACGAGGTCACGGGCCGAAGATTTTTCGCCCGCCTTGACCTATTCATCGCCACGATGACCTCACCCAGTCCTGCCCTCACCCGGAGATCCGAAAGGAGGGCTATTTTACCTCTGGAATATTCAGAACCAGATGTGGCCATCATGATTTTTCGAGAAAAGGGGGGTTAACGCTTCGTACTTCGAGTAAAGGTGTGGTCGTCGATTCCCATCGGCGCGCGTCGGACGCCGCTCTGCCTCGTGGTGCCTGGGCCGTGGTCTCCGGTTTTCCGATTTTCCGGTTAATACGCAAGGGAGACGCACGCTAGAGCCGCTTGTGGTTTATGTTCCTGTTTGTATGTGTGAGGTATATCTTTTCTGCAGCGAACGCTGCCGAGGATATACGTGTGTAGTATTTTAATGTGTTGTAACATCGAACTAGGATATCCCTGGTCTGCCTGCGGCACCCTTTACGGCGTTCGGCAGGTAGCTGGGACCCTTGCGATGACTAGCTTCGAGCTATTCACCTGTATGTTTACGTTTTACTTAAGTTTTTCTACTTAAGTCTTTTTTGGGACTCGTATATTTTTATTTCGAGATCGCGGTCCTGTTTGACAGAACCCACGCAAGAGCCTCGTCGGTGGCCGCGGTCTGGCAATTTTTGGACACTCGCTGGAGCCTCCTCTGGAAGTTGTACATTAATACGTTATACATGACGAGGACTCACGCCAGGGCTCCTCGGAGGAGATCGCGGTCCTGTTCCTGTGAGGATTTGGACTCACGCAAGTCTCGTTATCTCCGGTGAGCCGCGGACCGGCCATGCTCCCTCCCGTGCTTCCGCGGGAGGCCGCGGTCCAGCTCATGCTTAGGCTCTTTCGCAAGAGTCACCGGTGGAGGCCGCGGTTCTGTATGAGTCAGGACACTCGTAGGGGCCTCGTTACACAGATGTTTGTGTTCGTGTGTAAGTGTGTGTGTTTAGTGTACCTCGTTCCTGCTGTGCGCACAGCAGAAGGTACACGCGGTTGATTTCTCGTTCCGGTGGTATATCGGGACGAGTTATCGAAGGTCTTAACGAAAGCGGGCCGTCCGTGGGCGGAATTTGGGGTCTCGTATTCGAAATTGGGTGTCTGCTGATCGTCCGTCAAACATTGAGAAATATTTATCGAAAATACTTGAAAATATTCGGCCGGTCGATTGGGGCCCTTGCGACGGTCAAGTACGTGGTTAACCGCCGGAAAGTTTCGTATTGCGGCCACTTGGCTCGTTCGAGACCCCTTTTTTCGTATGCCTCAGCCAAATTCGAGCCAGGTTATATGTGCACGTTTACCTTGGGAAGCGAGTAGGCCGGTCGGCGAGAGATCGCCGCTAGTTCCCCGACATCTAAACTCGAGCCGGAACCTCGCGTGGCAGGTGTTATTTCCAGTAGCGATTTGGCAGTCGAGAATATTTGTTTACAAAATGTTTCCTAGGATAATATTATTATAATATTCGAAAATATTATCTTTGAAGACATTTGCTTCGGGACCGTGCCCCACCTGTCCCGTTTTTCGCAGGTCATAAAAATAGCCCCAGTACCTGGGTTTACCCCGAGTGTCAGCCGCATGTTGCCTTCGAGAAAGTCTTTGGATAAGAATTGGAGTGATTGAGTTCAGCTACCGTTCAAACTCCCTTCTGCTGTCGAACCTGTGATCGTGACAAACCTGCCGATACGTGTCGCCAGTCGTCGATGTTCATTCTTGTTTGCATTTCCGATACGCGACTTGCTACGAATGTTTATAGGGTGTGTGATGATCTTTTGAGCCAATGTAAAGTGATGGTGGAATCTGTCCAGAGAACCGTGCGATTGCACTCTAGCTGTAGGACCTGGCGAGTCGTGATCATTAACAACGTAAGCAGTAGTGCTCCGCACAAATCGAGTCGTGGAATCGATTGGATTTTTACGGTTGCCACTTTTGCTTTCGCATGAGGAGTTCTGCCTGTATATGCCCTTACGTATCGACGGATCGTAGGCAGATACAAGGTCCATAGGCTTCCTTGCTGGCGTCACAGAATCCATGAATCTCCATGTATTTTATCTTATTGATAACTGAAAGATGTGCAGTGGCAGTTGAGCACAGTACATTATCCCCTCGGTACGAATAGCCGTCGGTAGTGATTCTTCCCAATCCACCATCAGGGTGGAAATCTTCTTCAGCAGGCTCTTGGCTACGATTAGAACTGGACCAAGGAGGCCTGATGGGTTGTATATTTTCGCGATTTCAGAACTGATTGAGCGTTTGGCGATGCACGGTATGGGTGATTCAGTTTTCACTGTATACACATAGTAGTATCTGCGTGTCAAGAAAGTAAAGATCTAGTGCTCCATGCAATTCGATGTCGCATTTCATTTTAGCGTTTCAATGTGAGTAAGCTGTAGTCTTCTATGCATAGCATTATGCTTGTCTTCTTCTACACTTCAAATGAAGTTTGAAAGCACTGCGTGTCAAAGCAGTAGAGTTGTAATGTTGCATGCAATGTGTCTTGCGACATACATACGATTTATGCTATAATAATTAAGCCATTTATCTTTGTTCAGACACTCGTCATAATTTACTCAACGAAATATCTGGCTACCAAACACCTAATGCACAGATACTACAAAATCGCTGTTAAACACATAACAGCAAAAAGCTCTTAAAGCAGCAGGATGTCGTCTCATCATAAATTTCAAAATTAAGTCGTCGTAGTGAATCTTAAAATTATATATAGCATATAGCTGGCCGTTTTACTGCTTTATTGCCTGCTCCTCTCATTGGTCGCAACCGACCTACAATCCTTGGTCCCACTCTTCGCGCCTTCTTGTCATCTGACAGTTTCTGAAAAAGAAGCAAATTTTCAGATTTTTCACCAATAACGTCTCATCTGATTGCCACACCCATGACCACTCCTCCCCACAAATTCACTTTAAAACAACAACACTTCATGGCTGAAGAGCTTAGTAGAAATTCTGATTCGGACACATCAGAGAACATGAAAAACACTCAATTTTTATTAATTCATTTTAAGTTAAATATAATTCTTTGTTAAGGAATCGTATCAATTTCAATTATATCTATCTACTTCCCTATTACTATAACACGTATTAGAGTGCACGTTGCAATGGTGACGAAAAGGTTCGTGACGAAAATTTACGTCCATCGTTGAGTTATCATCCGAAAAGAAGCCTCGTCGTAACGCGTGCATTTTGGTCGTCCGAGCCTGATTCAAAATCCTGTGGACCGCGAGTTATTTAAACGAACAGTTAAAATCAGTGATGTGAGTGCCCGAACTACAGTGTCATTCAATCAACATTCAGCGACCGAAGAATCAAGCCAGTGATCAAGCCAACGCTCCAGGACAAATTGAGATCCTCAGCAGCAGCAAGCCAGCAGGGATCCAGACATCATGGCAGATCTCAACATATCTGACATCTTCACATCGAAACAGTAGACTCGTTTATTCGTCAATTCCTTCCTTATCCATATTCCACAATATCAATTCAACCTCTCAAACAAGTTCAGTCCATTTGTCCTGAAATTATTCTTAGTTCCCTGCGGCGTAAACGCGGTACCATGTTCGGTCAAATCACTGTCTTCATGCGACTTCTTAACACATGTGAAACATCAGAACAACCGAGTATACGTTTACTAAAAACCCACCTATACGCGTTAACTGAAACATGGAAGCGATTCGATGTCATACAATTTGACCTCGAAGAATTAGAAACACAGAAACGTCACACCGCTACAAAATTCAAAACGACTACTTCTCTATCATAACTCGCGCCGAATCTCTAATCGAGAGAAGTGTTCCGAATGTCACGAGGAGAAACACGTTCGAATCATCGGCCACTTCCTCAACCATCCCATATGCCATTAAATTACCAGAAATGCAACTTCCAACATTCGACGGAACATGAAATTTGGGCATCGTTCTATGATGTATTCTCATCGATCATCGATAGTAACGAGAACCTAACTCCAGTTCAAAAATTGCAATATCTGCGGTCGACATTAACCGGAATGGCCGCTGTCTGCATCGGATGCCTTAGCACAACGGACGCAAATTACACCGACGCGATCGAGATATTAAATTCGATTGTATAAGACGGGCTGCCTCTAACCATTGCGATGCAATCTGGAATATCCCAAGTCCACCAAGGGACACTGCAGAAGCACTAGACAATGTTGTCGATACCGTCAACTAACTTCTTCACCACTGAAAGATTTCAGAGGAAATATCTCGCAATGGAACATTTTTGCTTTCCATCATTCGAACAAAGATAAATGCTAATACGATGTTCTAATGGGAACTCACGGTAGAGGACAACAAAGTGCCGCCTTACACGGATCTTCTAGAGATTCTGGAGAAACGGGCCAACTGTGTACCAGAGATGAACCTAAGAGCAAGCTCAACCGCAAGTTGGGTCGACGGAAGAACATCGGACGCGAAACCAGGTGTTCTTGCCACAAGAACATTCCAATGACAAACAGAAGAATCATAAGAACCCAAAAGTGTCTAGTATGCCACGGAGGACGCAGCATCTGGGCATGTGAAGAGTTTCACGGGCTCTCAGTCCAGGACCGCAAGGCAGTTGTCGAAAGTTCTTCACTATGAATAAACTGCTTGCGCAAGAAACACAAATATAACCTGTGCAACAGCGGCTCCTATCGCGTATGTAACCAGCAATACCACACGATACATCACCAAGCGCAAAGAACCTGGAAACAGACTACTTCTAAACCGCCAATCATCACTCCATCCAAAGAATAGGAATCGATAACGAACGGAGAATCTTCAATGTCCGAATGATTTCAGGACGTTGAGGCGCCGAAGGAAGGGGGACATCAAAACGTGTTTGCCGTCGATTCAGTCACGAGCGAATTATTCGTAACCACACAAATTCACATTTTAGACAACGATCAACAATTAGTCAACTGTCGGACGTTGATCGACACGTGCGACAACTATAAATTTCATGTCGGAGGTCCTCACGAAGAATCTCGGCATTCCAAGAAAACGCTGCACTGTATCCATCGGTGTTCTAATCACAATGTACGCAATAGCAAGACACTCCATCACGGTAACCTTTAAGTCAAGGGTCAACGATTATGAAGGAGATCTGACCTTTTTTACAGTCGCAGATATCTCATCATCCAATCCTGATCAACCCATTGATCGCTTGTATATTCCGCTCAGGATTCCGAGAAATCGATAACTAGCCGAACAAACTTTTTGTTATCCAGCGCCAGCTAACCTGTATCTCGACGCTGGAGTCGCCATAGCGCTGTTATAGATTTATATTTTCAAAGAACAAGGCTCGGATGGGTAATCGGAGGAAGTACCCTAACCACCCAACCCAAATACAGCAACTCATAATATCATACTACCACGTTACTGCGTTAATAGCTACTACTATTCACGTTTTTCTGAAGTGTGAAAGCAGACAAGCATAAAGCAATGCATAGAAGGTTAATGAGAGGAAATGGGATGCACCAACGCATTGCATGCAGCATTAGAACACTACTGTTTTGATATGCAGACACTGTGAAGCGCCATCCCGTTGCATCGAACAGTAGAACTCTCATTCTTTAGAAATGTAGAAATACATAAGCATAATGCTATGCATAGAAGATTATAGTTTACTTACTTTGAACCGTTGGAATGAGATGCGCAATCGTATTGCATGACGCACTAGAACTCTACTGAATTGTCAAGCAGACACTGCGAAGCGCCGTCTTGGAGTATGGAGCAGTAAAATTTACATTCTTTAGAAATGTAGAAGCAGATAATCACAATCCTATGCATGGGAAAATACAACTTACTTAATTTGAAACAATGAAATGAGATGCGCAATCACATTGCATGGAGTATAGGTACTCCCTTACTCTGTCACGTAGACAGTATGATGGGCAATCCCGCTGCAGGGAACTGTAGAATACCCATTCTTTTGAAATATAGAAACAGATCGGCATTATTACAGCTTACTTTGAAATATTGAAATTAGATGCGCTATCGCATTGCATGGAGCATAGAACTATACTGCTTTGTCAAGCAAACACTATGAAGCGCCATCCCGGAGCATGGATCTGTATAATTGACATTCTAGTGGAGTTTTGATTCAGAAAAGCACAGCGCTATGCATAGAAGTTTACGGCTTACCTGATTCGAGACGTTGAAACGTGATGCTCCATCGCATTGCATGGAGCGTTAGAATTCTGCTGCTTTGACACGCAGCGACTATGAAGCGTCATCCCGTTCCATGGAACTGTATTATTCACAACCTCTTTATGTGTAGAAGCAGATAAGCATACTGCTATGCATAGAGGATTACAGTATACTTTCTTTGAAACACTGAAATGAGATGCGATATCGCATTTGATGGAACAGTAGCAGCTATTTACGTTGTATTAGAAAAACCACAAGATTGATATGCAAAACTTGCAAAGTTACGTTACACTTGGGGAACTGTTTTGCCACCTCTCATCAAATAAAGAAATATTAAATGAATGCGGAATTTAATTATATGGAGTTATTTTATAAAAAGCTGTTATGAATTTTGTTTTATATTTGTACGTTTTAATATTTATCACACAAAGGAATAAATATTGTTGTATAATAATGTTGAATTATTTGATGAATTTACGTAAAGTTGTTACAAACATGTGGTTGTGAAAGTGATAAGGAACATTGGAACTGTGTTGCTTCGATACGTAGATACTATGGAGTCCCATCCCGATGCTGGGAATTACAGAATTCACACTCATTTGAAGTTTAGAAGAAAATAAACATAATATGTGTATAGTAGATTGCAACTTAATTACTTTAAGACGTTGATATGGTTCTCGCCATCGCATTGCATGGAGCATTAAGAATCAATAACATTGACACGCAGACATTACGAATCGCCGTCCCGTTGCTTGAAGGTGAAGAATTCACATTCTTATAATGCGTCGAAGCAGATAAACATAATGCTATACATATAAATTTATAGCTTACTTACTTTGAAACGTTGAGTTGAAATGCGCCCTCGCATTGCGTGGAGCATTAGATCTCTATTGCAAAGAGACATAGATATTATGGAGCGCCATCCGGTTGCAGAGAACTGCAAAATTCATATTGTTCTGAATCGTACAAACCGATAAGTGGCGCATATTATTTCAAACATACGTCATTGCATCTTGTGCATATTCGCGCATGTGTCTTGGGCTGCTTGTAAATGTGGATGGTAAAATGACAATTTTTCCCAGTTTACTGAGATTGTCATCGTTTACAACTGCATCACGTAAATGGATGTACTCTTCAGAACGCAATTTGACTTGATTTAGTCGTATGTAGAGAAGTCTTTCACTTTCTGTTTTTGCATACATGTCAACAATGTATTGATGAAATAATTGTCTATATTTCAATATATGATTATCAGTATTCTCACGAATCATCGTTCGATATGCATAATAAATTATGGCACTGACCTTATTGTTAATGTCCACATTAGTCGTAAGATTTCTCATATTAACATTAAAATGATATCCATGCTCTCCTTGCCAAAATAGAATGGAATATTGTAATGCATCATATGAACGATGTGTTTCTGATACTTGCTGGACGTCACCATTTCTACGATGAAGAATTATAGAATTATAAAATTAAATTCTTCGCCAACTATGACAATTGCCACTTCATCAATCGTTGGTCCGTTGAATTGTCTTCGATGTTGACCAATAGGTGTTTTATCTGCCTTTATTATCACTTTGTAATCGTCAGATGGCATTTGTTCAATGGCGGTTTTAAATAACTTAATTAATTCATTATGTTGTTCAAACAAATTTAATAATTTAGCGACAATCTTTTGTTTAGTACTCATATTCAGTTGACACCGTCTGTTGATTTGTTCGTCAGTATTTCCCATAAAATATATCTGAAGATATTTGTGATCAGCATTTGGCAAGGGTAGTAGTGATCCAGCATGGTGATAAATTCACCCCTGTACTTTAAATGTTGACATATAATTTGCGCTAACGATATTCGTTGCTCGGAACGATGTCATTTGGAAGCATGAATTGTACTTGCGTATATTTTTCAAAAAATTTTTTGATTGACTTGTTTCATCTGATACTAAAGTTAATAATGGTTTAGGTGGTGAACGCAAGTCTGGTAACTTTACTTTTCCACCTGCACATCACATACCTGGTGTTTCATTTTTAAATTTTTGAGCACCATAATACGTACACTGTTTATCCGCTTTTCCAGTAATTACACTTGGATGAAGACAGTAATTATAAAGGGAATTGTAATTGAAACCTCATAAATTCAAATCAGTATGTATCATTCGTCTTATCTGTGTCCTGCGAATGCGATTCCTTTGCTGCCTTGCTTACCTCTGTTCACTCGTTTCTAATGATCGAGCAAGAACAGTGTGAACTCGATCTCTTTCTTGCCTTGCTTGTCTCTGTTCACTCACTTCTAATGATCGAGCAAGAGCAGTGTGATCTCAATCTCTTTCTTGCCTAGTTTTTCTCTGCTCACTTGTTTCTGAAACTTGTTCTTCTCTTTTCCTTTTTGCTTGATTTGTAGATCGACAAAATTGGGATTAAATAAAACGTATTTCTAATTATTTTCTTCAGCTGGAAATCAATAACATTTTTATTTATTCACGTATTAATAATTTATTCTCGTATTAATAATTGCAAAAGTTTTTTGACTGCATTTTTGTATTTATTAGAATTTGCTGACGGAAAATCGAACGTCAAACGCATTAATGTTGTTTTTTGTAATTTAAATTAATTTGTTGCAATCTTAAAGGATACAATTTATGTATTTAAAATATTTTAAATTTTAATATAATTTGTAATATTTAAACAATAATTGAAAAGATATAAATAAAACGATTCAATATTTTACTTACTCTGTGAGTCATACTTTTATTTTTATTTCAACTATTACTATGGGTATGTTATTTTTTACAGTTTAATTTGACTTAAAAAAGTAAATTCTATGAGTAAATTTCATGTGTAAAAATTTAATTTTTCAATTTATTCATGGTTACACTTTTAACAAATATTACTAATTAAATGTTATTTTGATATTTTTGGGATGTTTGTTCGGGAGTACCTAGAACCCCAAACCTGATTTTAAAACAAATTTTCAAAAACCTTCCCGGAGATATACCTAATAATTTCCCAAATTTTCAATTTTCACGGCGATTGGATGTATGGTTTTTGAATGTATCGAGTACAGACAGACAGACAGACACACATTCAGTTATAAATATGTAGATAGATAGATTGATAGATAAATATAGGTAGATGAACAGTAGTTATTCATATTTAATATTTTCTTTGGAAACAAGGAGCAAAGACATAAAGTACTTTGTTATTATAATTCTAGTTGCTTCACAAATTCCGAAAATGATAAATTAGACCAACGCAAGCAAAAAGTCTAATGTTTCATAATTATTTTATAGTTTAAAGATTATCAAGCTTTATGCTTGGATGGATGCTTATATATAAGTATAATACCAAAATGAAATGAAATCGCAAAGTGATATTTACACATCTCCGTGCTGCAATTTTGACGTATTTAAATTTCTGATAAAAGCATACAAATGTTTATAATCAAATTATCAATTATAAATGGAATTCTACAATTTACCCATGTAATAATCCTTTCTTATTGTACGCATCCTTCAACACATATTCCGTCTTTGTAATCTTGATGGATTTCGTGTGTACGGGTGCGTGTGTGTGCGCGCGCGCGTATGTGTGTATGGTAGCCGTTGCCGAAATACCACCTAATAGGTTTCATAGTTTCGATTCTAGTAAATCGAATAAAATGGCATAAGATTTTTTATAGAATATCAAGGGTACGTGAAGCTGCTATTGCATTGCATAGAGCATTTTTCACTGGAAGAATTTTTCTTCCAATGTTTCAACTCCAGATCTTTTTTAATTATTCTCATTTAGAAAATTAAAACTGAATGACATATTCCTTAACATAGCACGCCGGTAACCACGATACCACAGATCCAAGGTTCCTTTATTTTAAATTAAGATCTGCTTTCTGTGTTTCAAAACTTGTTTACATTGCGTTATATTCTTAAGACTCTTTGTAAGTTACAAAGAACAGAAACGCTACATGGATTATAAAAGTGTAATAGTTTAATTTATATAATCTTGAACAGTTTAAATCAGTTTACGTTGCTTTGCTTGTTGTATATATTTATCACCTGGCGCTGAACCAACTACTTTGGCAGCATCCCTTTCTAAAATTTGGAAAATCCACCAGATCTAATAAAACCTTGCTTAAATTGCAAATGTGTTTTTCTGTATCCAGCAGAAATGAAATTACATTGACAGAAGTACCAGCTAGTTCTCCACGCCTATTTGAAACAACGTTAAGTCACCTTGTTAAACAATAATTTATTAAATGTGACTTGGACCTTTAAATTTGCATTTATAAACATCTAACAAATAAATATGTTTTTTTACTATTCATATCATTGTACTTTGAGTGATTTATTATGTGCTGTCATTTGATATATTAACTGCTTGATTATATTTTATAATGAACCTTGCGTACCAAACACTGTTTTTACTCCTGATACGAGTGGATAGTTCTTCGTTTTATATTCTTATATTGCACTGATTATGAAAGTATATGATATCGTTTCTATGCAGTTATGCATAAATTCAATTCCGAGTAATGCTCTAAGAAGCATCCAAGATAACAAACGGCAAAATGCTGGCGACTCCATACCAGCACTATATTGTCACTTCGGAGGAGTGTCAGTTGATCCGTAGCCATCGGTGACCGGATTCGTTAGTTAAAATGTGAGAACATATAACCAGCACGTTCTAGACTAACATAAAATGCCGTGTGAATCGCGCAGCGCCAGCACCATCGTGAAACACGTGTCATCGCTCAATTCATGAATCTTCTCAGCAATGACGTTGGGTCACATTTGGTTTCATACAAATTAAAACCGTTAGATGTCAGTAGGTGTTCAACATATGAGTATTGATAGATATTTTGATAGTTGTTTTCCTATATTTATAGTTATTGAGAGAGTCATATATAATTCTTTCAACCCATCATTAACTAAAAATATTATTTATAAAATAAAATATTACTTACAAAATAAAAATTCATGCTGTTGCATCCCTAACTTCGCCTTTTATAATTTCTTAAATAACATGCTGTCATCGTATTTAATATAACCCTCAATTGCATGAATTTGTAACGATGTATTGAAAAAAATACATATAAAATAAATGTATATATTTTTATGATAAAGTAATTAACGACTTTATCGAAAAAATCGCCGTATTGAGCTAGTTTATAGAAAATAATTAAATCGAGTTCTTACATCTTTGTTTCGTGCCTGTGTATCTATTTTGGAATCAAAATAAATAAATTGCTTGGTTTAGTCATTTTTCATATTCGCTTATAATTTTTATGGAATCAGTTTTCCCATTAGTAAATGTCAGTCTACGCCACTACCACGCATGTAGCTATGGTCAGCTGATAGTATCATTGCCACGACCGTGTAGCCCGTGTGCTATATCGCGGTGCATTAATAGTGCCGTGATACGCGTGTCGCCACAGTGCTGAGAGTATGCCGTTACGAGAACTGAGTAGGAGCACTGTCTTTGCACAATTCTGCCACGGAATTCGTTCCATCTGTTGTCCTTGGCGTGCCAATCGCTGGTTGTTTGGAATATTGTAGTGCATGAGGCAGACTTGTTTCTTATCATCATCAAGGAGATAGATTTTCACTCCCCCTTTTTGAATTTTGTTAATTACTGTTTGGAATTGTTGCCGTTTCTGTATCTCTATGTCCGCATTATGGATTCTACTTACGTATGATATTTTGGTCTTCATCTTTTGTTACATGTAACATTACATATATAATGCACTTTTGTTATGTAATGCTCAAAGTTGTAATCCTCAGATTCTTTTACTCTTTTGTAAAGCAACTTATTCTATTAACATATATTCATTAGACATAGATGGAAGTAATTAGACAATGCTATTAAAACGGTATTAAATATGTTGTTACAATTATATATTTAATGTCTGGAGGTGTAGATGTAATTAGTGTCCCGTGTTATGTAATCCAATCGACATATCGAGTAAAGCTATGAAATATGAAAACCTTTTCCTATTCCACAACCCCTATCCATGTTAAAGGAATGATTAGTTCTGCAAGACGAGAAACCTGAATTAGTAAGATCTCTACGAATATAAGTAATTTGTAAATAATACATTTTTTCTGTTTGAAATATTTGCCTTTGCATAGAATAGAATGTATAGATATAAATTCCTGTTTTATATCCATTTCGATCCAATTCTGTTATTGCTTTTGAGCAGGAATAATATTGATTATACCTGATTTTTACAATAGTTGTTTATTTAACAAATTTTATAGACGTAGAAGCATCGTTTGAGGGGTGTATCGATCTACTTTGCAGTTCTATCAGTTTCTTTTTCTGCTCGCTACTTTCTATTCTCAGTTCTATATACTTATCCTTTATCACCATCATATATGTTGCATAAGATTATAACAACTTTTTGTCTTTAAATTTTGCGGATATTTCAATTAAATTTCCGTTTATTAAAAAAACGGAGATGAAAAAAGTGACACGTACCATTTCTTCGAAACGTTGTATCGTAATTTGCATCTGACTGTTTTGAAGGCATGCACTTTACTTAACGTTTCCAGTGATTCAGTCAGCGGAGTAAAGAAATATTCTACTTTCGATATTGTCGGCTCTTGTAATTCTAAGGTAAGTACATTCATCTGCTATTATCGTGAACACTGTTTTTTGGCTAAATTACAGAAAACCAAATATATTATAAGGAACATATTGTGACGTGGTGTCGTCACAAGACTCGCTTCATCCCCCCCCCCCCCCCCCCCCCCCGCTTCGGTTAGCTTAGCTCGCTGATCACCACCCATGCGAGAAGCGCGACGCGGACCATCGCGATAGCTGTATTTGTGAGAAGCGTGAGGTACGCGATGTTAGAACCTTTTCCCCTTCCCACCCCCTTTTCTCTTCTCTCTTTATCCTAAGGATTAGACTGGCGAGCTGATGGAAGAAACGATCAAGAAGACGTCCCTTCATCGAATAAGCAGACCGCGGGATCGCGGAAGGGCTGTGCGCCAAGGTAGCGGGACGGACTCGACGGTGGAGGAGTCGGAAAGTGAGTAAGAGAAGAAGAACCTTAAATCCAAGCGATATTATCCAAGGCCCTGCGAAGATATTGCCGCTGCTATCGTCCATGGAGATGCATAGGATGGTTTTTGGGTGTGAGAAGAACCTCCCCCCCCCCCCCCCCCTTAACACAATAAAGCGCCATCTAGTTGCATAGAATTGTGGAATTCACATTCTTTCAAATCGTAGAAGCAGACAGGCATAACTCCATGCATGGAAGAACACAACTTACTTACTTTAGAACGCTGGAGTGAGATGAGCCATCGCATTGCATCGAGCACTAGAACGCATGAAGCGTAGAATGCATGAAGCATGAGAAAAGCTATACCTAAGCAAGAAAGTGTAGCACACACATTCTTTTGAAATGTAGAAGCAGAAAAACAAAATGCGTTGCTTTGAATATTAGATCTTAACATGAATCATTGAAATGAGATGCGACATCGCGTTGAATGAAGAATTGAAACCCTATTGCTACGACATGCAGACACCTAGGGACATTATCCCATAACATGGAAGTGTGGGATTCACATTCTTGTAAAGGTGCAAGCACATAAACACAATGCGTTGCATTCAATATCACACCTTATCATGAGCCATAGAAATGAGATGGGATATCGCGTCTTGTGAAGAATTGGAACTCTATTGCTTTGAAACGTAGCCATATAGAAACGCTATTCAGTAGCAAGGAAGCGCGGGATATACAATCTTTCCAAGAGTGGATGAGATGAAAATAACGTGTTGCATTGAACATTACATCTTATTATGAAACATAGAAATGAGATGCGACAACGCGTTCTATGAAGCATTAGAACTCTATTGCTTAGAACCGTAGGCATCAAGAAACGCAATACCGTAGCTAGGAAGTGTGGCATTTACATTCTTTTGAAGCTTAAATGAGTTATACTTAACGCGTTGCATTGAATATTATATCTTATCATGAGACATAGAAATGAGATGCGATATTGCGTTTTATGAAGCATTAGAAATCAATAACTTTGATACATAGATATCTAGAAACGCTATTCTGTCGCAAGGAAGTACGAGATTTATTTTCTCTTGAAGTTTTGATGAGATATACATGAAACGTTGCATTGAATTACGTCTTGTCATGAAACATAGAAATGAGATGCGATATCGCGTTTTATAAAGGGTTAGAACTCTATTGCTTCGATACGTAGACATCTAGAAACGCTATTTCGTAGGAAGGTAGTGTGGCATTTACATTCTTGTGATGTTTAGACGAGAAATACATAATGAGTTGCATTGAATATTACATGTTACCATGAAACATAGAATTCAGATTCGTAATCGCGTTTTATGAAGGATTAGAACTCCATTGCATCGATACGTAGGCATCTAGAAACCCTGTTCCGTAGCAAGGAAGAGTGGCGGTTACATTCGATTGATGTGTAGATGAGACAAACATAACACGTTTCAGTGAATATTACATCTTATCGTGACACATAGAAATGAGATGCGATATCGCGTTATATGAATAATTACAACTCCATTGCTTCGATACGTAGGCATCTAGAAACGCTATTACGTCGCAACGAACTGCGGGATTTAATTCCTTCTGAAGTGTTGACGAGATATACATAACGCGTTGCATTGATATCACATCTTATCGTGAGACATAGGACTGGCATGAGATATCGCGTTTTATAAAGAGTTAGAACTCTATTGCATCGATATATTTACATTCTGTTGAGGTGTGGACGAGATATACATAACGCGTTGCATGGAATTGCATCTTATCATGAAACGCAGAAATGAGGAGCGACATCGCGTTTTACGAAGCATTAGAATTCTATTGCGTCGGTATGTGGTCATCTTGAGGAGCTGTTCCGTAGGCAGGAAGTGTGGATTTACATTATTTTGAAGTGCTGACGTGATATACATAACGCGATGCACTGATATTAAATCTTATCATTGGACATAGAGATAAGATGCGATATCGCGTTTTATGTAGCATTAGAACGCTATTACTTCGATATGTAGACGTGTAGAAAGGCTATTCCGTAGAAAGTATGTGTGGGATTTACATTCTTTAGAATTGTAGACGAGTTATACATAACGTGTTGCTTTGAGTATTACATCTTATCATGGGACATACAAACGAGATGCTATATCGCGTTTTATGAAGCATCGGAAATATATTCCTTCGGTACGTAGACATCTAGAAAAGCTATGACGTCGCAAGGAAGAGTGAGAATTACGATTCTCCTGCGGTATTGTCGTGATATACATAACGCGTAGCATTGAATAACATCCTATCATGCAACATTGGAATGAGATGCGATATCGTGTTTTATAAAGAATTAGATCTTTATTGCTTCGATATGTAGACATCTAGAGACGCTATCCCGTAGCAAGGAAGTGTGGGATTTATATTCTTTTGAAGTGTAGAGTGACGTCAGGCCTAGCGCCTGCCACCCATCAGCCTCTTCATCGCTTTCAGCATCAATCCCTGCACGCAGGCAACCTGCTGCACGTGCCTGCAGATCCAGCAACTAGCAGCATTCGCACGCCCACAGGTGCACGCGCTCTTTCGCACCTACGAGCAGTTCTGTCTTATTCGCGCTAATACGCGCCGCTGTCTCGCTAGCACCAATGGGCACCTCTGTCTTATTCGCGCCAATAGGTATCGCTGTCTCGCTTCTTCCAACGAGCAGCTCTGTCCCACTCGCTCTTATACGCATCACTTTCTTGCTCCCGCAACGAGTATCTCCGCCTCCCTTGCATTGAGGTCTCTGTCCAGATGTATGAAGACGCAGCTCGTCACTGGAATTGGAACTGTTCCAGTTGAGGGAACCTACATTGCCAAGACCTATGTATTATTTTTAGTGTTATATCTGTGCACTTTTATTATACTCCTAGATCTAAGTACTCATGACACATATTGTAACACACTTCAACAGACACGTAATTCTAAGTGCATACGTATAAGTTTAGATATTAAGGTGCACCTGCGCCAACGATATGCGCAGCTAGCGCCGCCACGTGCCGCGAGTCCGCACTCGCTGTACCACGCGGTCCCTTCAACGAGCGACCGCGACCGTTTGAGACGCGACTCCAGAAAGTCAGATTACATCGAGATTACACTCCGAGGAGTTGAGTTCTCCAGTACCATCTTATATGCTCGAGCCATTAGCCACCTCAATGTTTACAAGTTCATTCCCATATCTAGTAGTTCCTAAATCTAGTACATCTAAATAATATATCTCGCGTTTAATACAATGCTTAAGTACGAATACTTCCACGTGTCTCTTCCATACTGCTGGGTTGCTTTCCATCACTTCTAATGGGTATAGAGCTCTGCTTTGCAGAGTTGCGATAGAGCGGATCGCCGCATACGAGCCGCCGTTTCCAGCATCACTGGAAGCTGATATATCAGCCTCCATCAACAGGCCAACATCTACTTCGATAACAGTCAACGATCCACGGCGAAAATACTACCAAGGTATCGAATACGACACCAGCGAAAGGTAGGATTTACTACTCCTATTATCCGCGAATCGCAGGATAATACATTACAACCCCATTGCTTCGACACGTTGACATCTAGAAACGCAATTATTTTGCAAGGAAGTGTAGGACTAACATTAATTTGAACTATAGAGGCTGATAAACATAACGCGTTGCATTGAATATTATATCTTGTTACGAAGGTTTGAAATGTGATGCGACATGGCGATGAATGAACAATTAAAAATCTATTGCTTGGACCCGCACGCATATAGAAACGCTACATCTTTGCAAAGAAGTGCAGGATTTACATTCTTTTGAAGTGTAGAAGCTGAAAAGCATAACTCTTTGCATTGAATATTACATGATATTATGAATGTCTGAAATGAGATGCGACATTCCGTTGAATGAAGTATTAGTACTCTATTGCTTCTATACGTAGATATCAAGAAACGCGATCCCTTTGCAAGAAAGAGCATTATTCATATTCTTTTGAAGCGATTTATTCATTTTATAAGTGATTTATTTTTAAGTGAAGGTATTCATATTCTTTGAAGCTAGTAATCATAAGGCATTCTTCAGGCGTCGTAATATTACAATTCATTTCAACAGTTCAAAGTAAGTAACTGGGTTGTAATGCTCTATGCGTCGCATTATGCTTATCTGATCCTACACTTGAAAAGAGTGTAAATCCTACGCTTCCTTAAAAAGGATTTGCATTTCTAAATGTCTACATGTCGACGCAATAGAGTTCTAATACATCATTGAATGCGATGTGGCATCTCATTACAATGCTTCATGATAAGTTGTAATATTCAATGCAACGCGTTATGCTTATCTGCATCTACACTTCACAAGAATGTAAATTCTGCATTTCCATGCAACAGGATGACCCCTCATAGTGTCTGCTTGTCGAAGCAATGGAGTTCTAGTGCTCCATCCATTGCGATGGCGCATCTCACTTGAACATTTCAAGGGATGTAATCTGTAGACTGCTATGCATAACAAAATGCTTATCTGTTTCTGCATTAAAATAATGTGAAATTTACAGTTCCATGCAACGACATGGCGCATCTCATTTCAACGTATCAAAGCCTATAAAAACGCTGATCGAACGCTGAAATGAGATCTGCCACTGCATAGCATGGAGCATTAGAGCTCTATTGCCTTGTGACGCAGGTACTATGAAGCGCCATCCCGTTGCATGGCTCTGTAGAATTCACATTCATTTGAATTGTAAAAGCAGATGAGCATAATACATTGCATAGAAGATTAAAACTAATGAAGCATTTATAGGGGCGGTAGTATTTTGAATTAGCTATAATATATGAATATTGTTAGTATATATACTGATTAAAAATCTTTATTTAAAACGTCATTAAATGGTATAAAATTAGATAGAATTTTGGGTGATGTAATGTATTTAGTGGGGATATTCTATTCCCATATAGCTGAGATATATTATATGTGTAAATATATATACCAGATTGAAATGTTTATGTAAAATATCATGAAACGATATATAATTAGGTAGGTAGGGTGTTAGATGTAATGTAGAATTTGGAGGGGACATTTTATTTACATTTATAGAAAGTTCTTGATGTGTTTAAATATATACACTAACCTGAAATGTTTACTTATACCTTTCGCTACGGCAGTCCTTTCCGCGCGAGTAGCGTCACTGAACGGGGCACCGCGCCGTGCAGTGTGCATATTACGCATCTGTATCTCGATTTTCTAATTTTCTTATTTTGGCTGTTGATTATAGTCGATGACGCAGCGTAAACAATAAGGTCTTGTACAAAACCAGTTCGACAAACACAAAGAATACATGATTTTATCCCTAATCTACTTCTTTTCGAAAGAATGTATTGTTCGAATGAAAGCCGCCCTTTATATAAATATATAATCGATATATCTCTCATCGATGCATAATTTTTGGTAATGATAGAATGATTGGCAGAAATTTTTTCGGCGCATATCAACTACGTTCCTTATTTTATATAATTTATCATTGGTATATGTGATATCTTGACTGAAATGTAGCAACGATAACAATTTAAAGTAGTTGTCTCTATGCATAATCTCAGCAAAAATGTCACTACGCAAGAATTTGTCTACCCTCCAGTATTCCTCTAAGGACAAGGTAGCGTGACGGGCTCGACGGTGGAGGAGTCGGGAAGCGAGCAAGAGGAGACCCTGAAGCCCGAAGGATACGATGCAGAGCCCTGCAACGATAAGACCGCTGCCATAGTCCATGGAGACGAACAGGATGGTTCTCGGGTGTGAGAAGGACCTCCACCCCTCCCCTGAGCCCATGGAGAGGAAAACTGAAGATGCGCAGCGGAACTACAGGTGAGCCGTGGAAAGCGCGGCGCGCGACACGCGCCGCAGTTCAAATAATCCAGAGCACCCCCTCTAGACACACCAGAGGGGGCGATCAGGGAAGATCGCCAAAATCCACCGATCGATGCCCCGAACAATACCGAAGCGTATAGCCCTACCCCACCAAGGAGCCCTAAGGAGGATCTAAGGGGATCCGAAGACCCCCAGCAAACCTATATAATGATCTAGCCAGCATGAAGACAGCCTCTTATTCTTCTCAATGACTTAGCGACTACTTAGCGAGCAACCGAGCAAGCGATTATACGGAGCGATTCGGAGGAGAAAGAGAGAGAGAGAGAGAGAGAGAGAGAGAGAGAGAGAGAGACGGACTGAACGAGATCCATACTTGTTGGAAACGAGAACATGAGTCCTTATACGCTAAAGCGTCCCATTTGTTCCCTACCGCATTTGTGATGTCGCGTATTGTAATTTGTATTGTATAACAGGTGGTGATCCCCGGTCATTCGCGGCGTGTCGTATACCCTTTTGTAATACCGCGTCGAGGCAATCTAGAAAGAAGCCGTGAGTTCAGTATCCCGCGACCCTATATTGCGCACTCGGCTAGAAGTAGTCGAGCGAGGGAGTATTTCGAAATTTCGAGGATTATCTTGCACCGGGTTTCCTCGGGTTGCGTGGTCTAATAGTTTTTGCTACTCCCTGAGTAGCTGGCGCCCAAAAAGTCTCCGCCTCGTAGTTACGAAATACTCGCTGGATAGGAAATTCTTTGTTCTGTATTTGGCGTTGCCGAATCACGCGGATATTCTGTACCCCGATATAACCCTGGATTAAAGTTCTGGATACCCCGTTATTATTGGTTCTATATACCCTTTTCTTGCGGATTGTATCGGGAAAAACCCCGTCACAACATATATACTTTCTTTTTCTGTGCTCAGCGAAATTATCTTCGTTTTCACTCACAGTATCATTTTCGTAATCAGTTAATCCAATAAAAAATTGAATTCCATTTGAACTCCGTCCAGAAATTGTAAGGAGGGTGCAATTAAAAATTAAAAAACAAATTTTACGCAAATATAAAACTAAAATTTTTAGATAATCATTTATAACCTTAGAATTTACCTCAACTGTAAAAGTCGACAATAATCTATTCAACTTACATGTTGTCCGACTTATATTGGTTCAAGAAAGACAATATATTATAATCCCTGTTTTTTATTATAGTTTTGTGGCTTACAATTTCGTATGTCAAATATGTGTTTGGCAGGCTTTAGTACAGTACGAGCCACTAGATTCAAAAGATATTCTACCGATAGGGTAGATTCTGTTTTACCAACGGAGTCAGCGTAGGTGATCACGCGGCACCGACTATAGTCGGCACCCGTACACACAGCAGGTCTGGCGAACATCGACTATAGCCGGCATCAGTACGCACAGCATTTCGTGCGGCCGCCGGCTATAGTTAGTGTCCGTAGTGAAAGGGTTAGAACATCACGAAATGATATAAAATTAGATGAGATTTTAAATGTAATATATGATATATAAAATATATGATAAGTGTAAGTGTATGTACCAATTTGATGTAACTAATTAAAACAGTATGGAATGCTATAAAACTACATAGGACTTTAGGTGTAATGGAGCATTTAGAGAGGATATTATATATACACTTAAATAAAATTATGATAAGTGTGAACATATATACTAATTTGAAATACTTATTTAACACATCATAAAATGATATAAAATTACATAGGAATATGGATGTATTGGAGTATTTAGAAGGGATATTCTCTTTGAATTTAACTAAAATACATGGTAAGTGTAAGCATATACATTAGTTTGAAATATTTACTTCAAACATAGTGAAATGATATAGTATTAGGTAGGAATGCAGATCTAATGGAATATGTAGTGGGGATATTCTATTTAGGATCGATTATCATATATGATAAGTGTAAATATATGTACTAATTTGAAATATATATTTAAAATGTCAAGAAATAATACAAAAGTAGATAAGATTTTAGATACAATGGAGTATTTAGAGGATATTCCATTTAGGATTAAATAAACCATATGTTAAGTTAAAGCATATATAATAATTTGAAATAATTATTTAAAGCGTCATGAAATTATATATAATGAGGCACAATTTTTGGTGTAATTTAACGTTTCGAGGGGAAATTCTTTTTACAATTAAAATAAATGTCTGCAAATATTTGTACCAATTTGAAATATTTATTTAAAATATCATGAAATAGTACGAAATTAGATGGGATTTTAGATGTAATGGACTATTTAGAGGGGGTATTCTATTAGCAATCATTTAAAATATATGATAAAAAAAAATATTTATACTAATATGGAATATTTATTATTAGAAAATCATGAAATAATGTAAAATTAATTAGGATTTTGGATGTAATAGGGTATTTAGTAATGGTAATCTATTGACAATCAACTGAAATACACGATAAGAGTAAACATATATAATAACTTGATACATGCACTTAGAACATCATGAAATGCTATTTCCACAGACACGTTTAGATGAAGAACTTTCAATTGTAGAACTGAGAAGCGCCATCGCGTTGCATTGAACTTTGGAAGTCAATTACTTTGACAAGTTGATACTTAGAAGTGCAGAATAGTTATACGGAACTGTAGATATTGCACATTTTGTAACGTAGCACCAGGTAAACATAACTGCGTTGTGTAGATACCTATAACTCGCTTACTTTGAAACGTAGAACTAAGAAGCTGTATGGACCATTGGAAGTCAATTACTATGTCAATTGGACAGTTAGAAGAGCCAACAGTTACATGGATCTGTAGGAATTGCATACATTGTTATGAAGTACCTAGTAAGCAAAATTGATATGTATAGAAGCTTAGAACTAACATACATTGAAACGCTGAACTGAGAAACAAAATCGCGTTGCATGGACACTTGCAAGTAAATTATTTAGACAATTTGATACTTAGAAGCGCTATTATGTTACATGTACCTTAAGAAATTACATACTTTGTATCAAAGAACCTGGTAATCATAGCTGCTTTGAATAGAACTATACATTTTACTTAAATTGAATGGTTGAACTGAGAAACGGCATCGCATTGCATGGAGCATTATAACTCTATTACTCTAACACGTAGGCACAATGAAGCGCCTACTCACTGCGTGGACCTGTAGACTCCACATCCTTTAGAAGTGTAAACGGAGTTAAGCATATTGGAATGCTTAGAAGATTGCACCCTACTCACTTTGAAACGCTGAAATTAAACGCGACCATTGCGATATACAAAGCATTAGATCCCTATTGCTTTGAAACGCAGACACTATGAAACGACACCTCTTTACATTCAGCAGGAGGATTCACTATCATTTAAAGCGTACAAGCAGATATGTTTTATGCGATGCATAGGAAATTTGAACCTACTTCCTTTGAAACGTTAAAATGACAATCGTCACAGAAATGAATAAAGCATTAATACTCTATTGCTTTGAAACGCAAATACTATGAAGCGCCATCCAGTTGCATGCAACATTAGAATAGATTCCTTTTACGCTTTTCTTATCAATAGGGAAAATTTTTGGACCTGGCTCACCTGTAAAATCTGATGTGGTAGGAATTTTATCGACATCTGGCCATTCTTCGCTGTAACTATACAATCCTGTGAACATTACACAATGACTGGAATCATCGGAATCGCTTGAATGCTGTAGTGGAATGGCTGTTGATCTTATTCTTGGACCCACATCAATATAGCAGTCTTCGACTTTTATATCAGAATCTTCTGAATGTACCGAATAATCTGATAGAGAGTCAGCAATATACTCATCAATAGTATCACTCATATTATGTGGGTAAAAAGTTACAAAATAATGAACCTTGTTATACTGGTAAACTGGAAGCGTGAGTCTACGAAACAGAAGATGACTATGGAATGCATTGTTCTAGAATAATTCTTGCTTTGATTGTTTCCAAACTATCGCATAAGTTTTATGTCTTGGGCATAAGAAATGAAGATCGACATACACGCGTTTTCACGGGGCCGGCGCTCAAGTGAAGTACTCAAAAACCTGCGTTATCGCGGGAACGGCTGTCAATGTGTTAACAGCTTCAGGTCTTCAAAAAAATGTGAATTGTACAGTTCCATGCAATGGAATGGAGCTTCATGGTGTCTGCGTGTCAAAGCGGAAGAGTACTAATGCGATGGCACATAGCATTTCATCGCTTCGAGGTAAGTAAGCGGTATACTTCGATGCATGGCATTATGCTTATCTGCTTCTACATTTCAAGAGAAAGTAAATGCTAGAGCTCCTTGCACCTGGATTGCGCTTCATAGTGTCTGCGTGGCAAATCAGTGGTGTTCTAAAAAACACCATGAATTCCAATGGCCCACCTCATTTCAACGATTCGAGGACGAGGACCGTTTAAATAAACTTAGAAATATTGTTAACGAAATTGTCGACACTTTCAAAATTACTGTTAAGACTTGTAAAAATATTGTAATCGACGAAACCATGGTTACGTGTCGAGGACGCCTCAGTTCTTGCCAATATATCCCAGGAAAGCGTAATAAATATATTATAAGACTTTGTAAACTATGCCTTCCAGAAGGATACACTCACAACATTCTTATTTTCGTCGGGAAAACTGCAACCATAATAGTTAAAGCACATGCGCATGCTGTTGTTATGACGTTGGAAGTTGAATTATTATTTGGAAACCGCATATTATACGCAGATAGTTTTGACAATAGTGTCCCATTGGCCGAGGAACTTCTGCAAAAGGGAACATTTATTTGTGGTACAGTAAAAATTAATAAAAAATTTCCCCAGCTGCAGACCATACGAAAACAGCAACGGGGTGGCTTTATGTATTTTCAAAATCGGAGCGGCTTTAAATTTTTAAAGTGGACGAATAAGAGGCCGGTATGCATACTAGCCACTTCTGAAAACCACAAATGTGTTACTGTCCAGGGTAGTAACAATAAGTTAAAGCCGGACATTGTGTTCCTTTATAATTAAGCTAAGAAGGGGTTTGACCATCCGACCAGATGTCTTCTTATCACAGTTGATTACGCAGAACAGTAAAGTGGTATAGAAAAATAGTTATCGAATTAGTATGCGGGGCTTCTCTCGTCAATGCCTGTTATATATATAGAAAATGAAGTACTAAAGGTATGAAAATATTAAACTTCCGCGAAAAAGTTATTGATTATCTCTTCAGTACAGTGGATCATCACGGTGAACAAACGTCATCTGAAACTTAAGCAGTGCCCAAGAGACGTACACATTTTCTGCGGTGGTTCCAAGGACGCGCGAGAAAAACGAGACAGGGATATAAAGAATATTATAAACGGATCTCTAGAATAAATGGTAGGCAGTATGCCGCGAATAGGGCGATAAAAGTAAAAACCTGTTGTAACCGATGTAAGGACCAACCGAAACTCTACCCAACATGTATTGAAAAATTACATAAAAAGATTAAATAATTATGTTAGGTTTATAATATTGATTTGTTATGTTTCAAGTATTGAATGTTTGTTTACAATGCGGAGAATTAGATCACAACAGCTTTGACAAGCAGACAATAAGAATCCCCAGCCCAGTGCAAGGAACAGTCGAATTTACATTCGTTTGAAGTGTAGAAATAGATAAGGGTAATGCGATACATAGAACATTACAACATTCTTGCTTTCGAACGTTGAAATGAGATACTGCACCGCACCGCATACAGCATTGGAACTCCATTGTTTTTACACGAAGACACTATGAAACGCCGTCCCGATGCATATGTCTGTAGAATTCAGATTCTTCTGAAGTGTAGATGCAAATAAGCATAATGCTATTCATAGAAGATTACAGCTCACTTACTTTGAAACGCTGAAATGAAAAGTGCTATCGCATTGCGTGGAGTAGTAAACTCTAATGCTTCGACACGCAGACACTTTGATCTAGCTTCTTGTTGCATGGAAATGTAGAATTCACATTCTTTTGAACTGTAGAAGCAGATAAGCATAATTGTATGCATGGAGGATTACAGCTTACATAATTTGAAATCATGAAATGACATGCACAATTGCATTGCATGGAGCACTAGAACACCATTCCATTTACACGCAGGCACTACGAGCACTATCCCTTTGCATGGAGATGTGGCATTCAATTTCAACGGAAATGTAGAAGAAGATATGCATAATGCTATGCTTAGCATATTTCAGCGTACTTAATTTGAAACGTTGCAATGATATGCCGCATAGCAATGCATGGAGCATTAAACCTCCATTGTTTTGACACGTAGACATTATGAAGTCACTTCCTCTTGCATGAAACTGTAGAACTCACATACAGGGTCCTTACTTTGAAACTTTGAAACTTTGAAATGACAAGAGCCATTCGCACCGCATGGAGCACTGCAACTCCATTGCTTTGACACGCAGACACACTGAAGCGCCATCTCGTTGCACGGAACTGTAGAATTCATATTTATAGGAAGTGTAGATGCCGATAAGCATAATGTTATTAATTGAAGATTGCAGCTTACTTACTTTGAAACGTTTAAATGGGATGTGCTGTCGCATTGCATGGTACTTTAGAACTCTACCGCTTTGACACGCAGACACTATTAAGCGCTATTCCATTCCATGGAAATGTATAATTCACAATCTTTGGAAATGTAGAAGCAAATAAGCATATTGCTTTGTTTAGAAGTTTTAGCTCACTTAATTTGAAAATTTGCAATGAGATGCGCCTTTGAATTGCATGAAGTACTAGACCTCTTCCCTTTTCACAAGCAGACTCTGTACAGCGCCATCCCGTTGCATGGAACAGTAGAAATCACAATCATTAGGCATATTATTATCTATTGGCCATGATTTCCATTGCCTTTCCAAGATTTTTCATCAAACATGGTTTTTAGAGTCTTATCATGAATATAAGCTGTGGAACCGAAAATTCGTAAATACTTTACTTTAGGCTTTTTATCAAGCCACATTTCAAATGGCGTTTTACTTTGTTTTAAAGCCTTTGTTGGGCTTAAGTTTATTAAATACGTCACAGTTGAAGCTGCTTCCACCCGAAACAGTTTATTTAAACTGGCACTACTTATCATCGTGCGTGCCTTTTCTGTAACGTTTCTGACCATTCTCTCAGAAACACCAATTGGGAAGTTCGCGGAACTGTTAGATGGTAACTAGTACCCTTTTCTACACAATAATCTTTCATCTCATTTGACAGATATTCTCTGCCATTATCGCTATACCACTAAACAACTTTTAAATTAAAATGAGCCTCGCATCTAGTTACAAAATCTTTAAGTGCAGAAAATACTGCTGATTTATATGTAATCAGGTATGCTACACGGTAAAGTATATATTCGTCCACAAACAGGAGAAAATAATTCTTTCCGTTAATAGTTGAAGGAATAATAAAATAATATACATCTGAATAAATTGAAGCGGCTGCGCTGCTTCGGTTTTCTGTAAAGATGGAGGAGAAAGCAGGAAGGAAAAGAGAGGGGAAGAACGTTTCGTCCTGGGCCTGACTCATCAGTAAGGCTACCTAGCAGGCCCTGCCTTAGACGCTGGGATATTAGGGACAGTTCAGAACTTCTATATATTGGAAAGGATGGGTCATCGAGTACTTGCAGGAAAGTGTAAACGGTACTGTCCCTCTAGTGGCGAGTGCCGCCACAAAATAATAAACAATGGTCGCTTTACATGCTCCATATTCTTTACCTTTTCGAATGATAACCGTGCTTGCTTACCTTTAATGCAAGCCTCACATAAATTATCATTCGGCACTATCATTTCAATATGATTTACATCATTGACCATTTTTTTATTCTTCAATTCTACGAATTTTGATCTTCCAATGTGGCCCAAACGCTGATGCGACAGTTCATAGTCATTATTTACTGCACTATGAATCTGGTAATTAATCAACTTTTCACCATTTTTCATTTGAAAATCAGTAATAGATAAGCAATTTTATTCCTTACCTTTGATTATTTTCTGACCAGTTTTCATTACCTGACTGTTTCCATCTGTTACAAATACGATGTCCATTCCTGCTTCTTGCATCCCTCTATCAGACAGCACCTTTCTGCCACCGAAATCTTCAAGGGTGGACTCAACTTCTCGAATGTCGAAAAGACATTATCACATTTGACAATGTGATCCGACGCTCCGGAATCCAACAGAAACTTTAATTTGTTTTTATCGTCTTCCCCATTTTCATTGTACCCCGTCATAAAGGCAAACGAGGATGACCAAATCTTTGCAATATCCAATTCTTCTATTACTTGAGCTGCTTGGGCGATCACCTTTTTCTTTTCCGCGTGCTGGGCCGTTCTTTTATAATAGAAACATTCTTTTATTTTATGCCCTTTCGCCCACAATCATGGCATTTTATATTTATCGTTTCTTTGGCCATTTAAATTATCTCTATCTGTATGTATCTTCTCAGTATGTAATACTTTCGCGCTTGTCGAGCAGCCTGTTCGTAATTTTACTTCATGGACCAATAAACCAGTTTCTACAAATGCTAATGTTAGATTGTTTTCGGGAAATGTTCTATTGCCGTAATTACTCGCCATATCACGTTGGAAGGATTAGTAGTAAATGGAAAGCTTTATCCGTTTCTTCAAATTTTACATACGCTACTAAGAGTTCCGTGATTATGTCGTTGAGTGGTGTAAAATGTTTGATCAAGGGCTGCTCTCCCTGTAGTTTTAAACTTAATAGTTTTTTTCTAACAGCCAATTGCGTTGCTAAATTATCCCTTTCATATATGCCATCCAATTTCTGCAAAACTTCAGCAGCAGTTTTCGTATTATTTGCGAAGCTCAAAATGGAATCTACTAAATATTCAGCATCCTCTCTGCTTTCCTCCAATTTTCAGTTATTTTTACTGGAATGAGTTCATCAATAATTATCCAATTCGCTTAACAGTGCACCAATTCTTAATTGCAACATACTGTAGCGATCACCATCAAATTGTTTAATGTTCCTCTTGGTTTTTGTACTTTCCATATTTCTCTTTTTTTCATAAGGAAAGGTTTATATTCACTAATCATGTTCCTTTAATAGTTTAATCACTTATATATACTTCTGATATTACACTTATAATCACATAATCACGTACACAAAAGTTATCACTAAAAAGAATATCTACTAAAGTGTTAATACTATTAAAATACGTAAACTGGGCCCATAACCTATTGAATTATGGGTAAATATAAATGAAAAGCTGTCCAGAATTCTTTATAGTCTGTAACTTTATTCTTAAGGTTTGAAGGTACGTCTTTACGTTTTAAACGCTCTAATAATTGTGAGGACACCGTATAGGAAATATAGCGTTCTCCCTCCTAAAGGAATAGACGACGCAAAGTCTGCACGTGTTTTCCTTTCAGGCCACTAGGTATAAACAGTCGAGAACTCTACTCGAACCGACAGAACTATTTCACAGTTTATATACTGGATTCTATTTTCTAACTCAAGATTCATTTTTGTTTCTCCGTTGACATTTGAAATAATGCAACAGCAGTAAGCTGTTATATATAGCATTATAATTATCTGCCACTACACTTCAAAAGGACGTTAATTCTATATGCCCATGCAACAAGATAGCCCTTCGTACAGTCTGCCTGTTGGAACAACAGGTTCCTAATGCTCCATGACATGCAGTGGCGAATCTCACATCATTGTTTGCGAGTAAGTAAGCTGAAATATTCTATGCATAGGATTACGATTGTCAGCTTTTACACTTCAAAGATATGTGAATTCTGCAGTTTTTTGACACGGGATTACGCATCGCATTGTCTGCGTGTCGTAACAATAGAGCTCTAATGCTACATGCCATGCAATGGGCCATTTCGTTTCAACGTTACAAACTTTGTAAGCTGTAACCTTCTGTGCATAGCATTATGCTTATCTGTGTATGCACTGCACAAGAATGTGAATTCTATAGTTCCATGCAACGGGGTCCGTCTGCATAGTGTCTGCGTGTCAAAGAAGTAGGGTTTTAATGCTCCATGCCATGCGATAGCGCATCTCATTTCAACGTATAGAAGTAAGTAATCTGTAGTCTACTATGCATGACATTATGCCGACTGCTGCTACTCTAAAAGAATGTAAGTTCTACAGTTCCATGCAACAGGAAAAAGCTTCATATTGTCTACGTGTCAAAGCAACATAGTTCTAATACCCCATTCATTACCGGGGCGATTCTCATTCCAACGTTTCAATTAAAGTAAACTGCAATCCTCCATGCATAGCTTTATGCTTATCTGCTTCTACACTTTAAAAGAAAGTGAATTCTACGGTTCGATGCAACGGAATGGCGCTTCACAGTGTCTGCGTGTCAAATGAGGAGAGTCCTAATGCTCCATGCAATGCGACGTCTCATCTCATATCAACGTTTCAAAGTAAGTAAGGTCTAATCGCATATCATTATGCTTATCTGCTTCTACAATCTTCAATAATGTGAGTTCTATAGTTTCGTGCAACGGGATGGTGCTTCACAATGTCTGCGCGACAGTACTACTGTACTAATGATGCATGCATTGCGATGGCTCATCTCGTTTTAACGTTTCAAAGTATGTGAGTTGTAACGTATTTTGTAATGGATTATACTTATCTGCTTCTACAGTTCCAAAGAATGTGAATCCTAACCATCCTTCCAACGGCATAGCGTTTCCAGATATCTACGAGCCGATGCAATAAAGTTCTAGTATTTCATTCAGCGCGATGTCTCATCTCATTTCAATGTTACATGCTCCGATGTAATATTCTGTGCAACGCGTTATGTTTATCTGCTTCTACACTTCAAAAGAATGTGAGACCTACACCACCTTGCAAGGGGATAGCGTTTCTAGATGTTTTCGTGTCGATGCTATAGATTTTTTATACTTCATACAACGCGACGTTGCATCTCGTTTCAATGTTTCAGAGTAAGAAAGCTGTAATCTTCTAAACATGGCATTAAGCTTGTCTGCTTCTACACTTGCAAAGACTGTGAATTCTACAGTTTAATGCAGAAGGATGGCGCTTCACATTATTTGCGTGTCAATACAGTAGAGGTCCAATGCTCCAACATTCAAAGTAAATAAGCTGAAATCTTCTATGCATAACGTTATACTTATCTTGTTCTACGTTTCTAAAGAGTGTGTATTCTACAGGTCCGTGCAACGGGAAGGCGCTTCATAACGCCTGGGTGTCAAAACAGCAGATTTCTAATGCTCAATGCTCTGCGACGGTGCATCTCATTCCAACGTTTCAAAGTAAGTAAGTTGTTATTTTCTATGTATATTATTATATGTATATTATGTTTATCTACTTGTATGTTATAAAATTTTCTTTTCTTCTAAGCACCAACTGACCAGGAAGCCTGTTACAGAAAACGAACTGAACATTTTTATTAGTGTCCTGCTTATATTGGTTGTAGCGCCCCTACCAGAAGTTAGATTATATTGGTCTCAAAAGGAAATGTATTCAAACGATCGAATAAAAAATGCGATGAAGCGCGATCGGTTTATATCGATACTTAGATATTTTCATTTCACCATTATTTCCACGGCTAGGACTGAGGATCGTTTGTATAAACTTAGAATTACTGTTAACGCAATTGTCTACACTTTCGAAAGTACCGTTAACACGTTGAGCGCTACGCCGATCTTGCTATACTTCTCGCTCTGGCGGCAGCACGTGAGCACTTGGTGCCGAACTCTTGACTGATGGGTATAAACCAACGATAACTTTAATACACTGTATCCGTGCCGTTTGGACTTTGAAAATGATACAAGCAATACATTTGTATACTATGTATGAACATAAGATAATGAGATGGGGAATTCCAGAGAGGCGAAAGAGCGAATACAAGTTGAGGGTAATTCTGAAAAAGCCACGGGAGTATAAAGACCTATTGCAGCAGAGAGAATTCAGTTTTATAGTGACTATTTTGAAAAAGTTTTGGTATCCATCAACTAAAAATGTTGAGAGGACGAACAGATAGTGACTCGTCGAGTGAGCTATTTGTACTATGCAAATGTCGGCGTATAATACCACTACCATCTTCAGATAGTGACAATTCATCCAGTAGTTCACTAAGGAATACTGAAACAACTGATCCAAATGATTGGTTTGATCCGTAAGGCAACCAGCCAAACATTATACCTTTCTCAAGTCCCCATGGTGCCAAACTCGCTCATGAGGAAATGCAAAATTGTAGCACAATGGAAGATTTTTACATCCTTTGTGTGACAAATAAACTATTTCAACATATAAGCGAACAAACAAATATGTATGCGACACAAAGAACAATCGCTTCCAAACGTGTTGAAAAGTGGGTGTCAACAGATAAGGACGAAGTAAAGAGGTTTTCTGGAGTGGTTTTGTGGATGGTATTGGAAAAGCTCCCATCTTTGTATCTGTATTGGTGTAAGGATACATTGTTTATTCAAACATTTCCGCGGAAAATTATGAGTAGAGACAGATTTCAAATTCTGTTGAGAATGTTGCATTTTGCCGGCAATACAAAAGTGGATGCTTCCAACCGTCTATCAACGGTTGAATTTTTAATAAAAGAATTAAATATAAATTTTTAAAAATATTGTGATCCCGCTGAAATGTTATGCATCGCCGAGACGGTAATACCATTCGGTGGACGGATCATATTTAGACAGTACATGAAACAAAAAAAGCATGGATATGGGATAAAAATACTTAAATTGTGCTGTGATAATCATTACACTTATAATCTTTGCATTTACACCGGCAAATCATTGGATAAAAACATACAACACCCACAAATGTTGTCATGAATTTATGTGAAAATGTGTTTTATAAAGGCCATACTTTATACACGGATAATTATTCTACGAGTGTGGATTTAGCAAACAAACTCATAACAAAAAATACGCATTTGGTTGGTACTCTTTGACCAGATCGAAGAGGCAATCCAAGTAAGGTTGTGACAGCCAAACTGCGACGCGGAGAAGGCATTGCTCAAGAGAACAGAAGAGGGATAACGATAATAAAATGGAACGACAGGAGGGATGTTTTAGTTCTTTCGATCAAGCATTCTGACGAAATGAAAACCATAATAACAAGAACAGGGGTGTCCTGCAAACCAAAAATTATTATTGATTATAATAAAGGTAAAACAGCGATTGATCTGTCTGATCAAATGGGTGCTTACAGCAGTCTACTTAGAAGGTCACTAAAATGGTATAGAAAACTGTTATTCGACCTTCTTATGAATATTGCCGTCGTGAATGCGATACATATGTTCCAAAAAATAACAGGCATTGAATAATAGCAATGAATGCAATGTTTTATCTCAATTTAGTCAGCCGCGAACGAATATATCGGCAGTTGTACATTTACTTGTTAAATTTGATGGCAAATCTAGTGAAAGTGAAATTTGGAAGAAACAAATAAAATTGTTGAAGACGATATATAAATTGGAAAATGACGTTGCACGATTACTTATCAGTATGTGACTGAAGGGAAAACCACTTGAATGGTTTCATTTTAAACCAGAATATATAAGTATGCCATTGAACCGACTGCTGGAAGAATTAAGAGCTACGTTTTATCATCCACAAAGCAAAATTGAAATAAGGAAGAAATTTGAAGAGCGATTAGGGAAGAAGAACCAGACATTTCATGAATATTTGCACAAGAAGATCATTCTCGGAAATCGAGTATCCATCAACCACGATGATATACTTGAATATTTGATTGACAGCATCCCCGATTAAATGCTCTGGCACCAGGCGCGTATTCAACAGTTTACAACAACCGATCAACTTTTGAGAGCGTTTGAAAAAATGATTCTTCGAGATCAAGTTTTGTCGAGCGTGCAAATGTCAACAAAGTTTGAGAAATGTGAAGACAGTTTCGTTAGAAATGAACGAAAAGAGGTGGTCAATGTGTGTAAGATAAAAGAATTCACCGGTAATATTGTACGAAGTTATAATTGTGGTGGGCACGATCATATTAGCGTGAATTGTTCAACGAAAGATCGCGGTGTGAAGAGTTTTATCTAAAGCGAGTGAAGAGAGTTGCGCGATATTAAGAGTATCGTACCGAAAGTATCTAAAAAATGATTTACTTAACGGATACGGGATCGAAGCATTTGTGGAATCAGGAAGTGATTTTAGTTTAATTCACACAGACGAGTTTATTAAGCTCGGTTCTCCGCAATTACGACGCAATGAATTACATTTCGATGGTATAGGTTCAAAGAATGATACAACATTTGGTGAATTTCAAGCAGAAATTACCGTAGATGGGCACTCATATCCGATTTGTATACAAGTAATCTCTCATACTATTATTCGACATAAGCTGTTGATAGCAACATATTTCTTAAATGTAACCGATGTTAGCATTAGAGGTGGTAAAGTAAACTTTCGTCCATTACCGAAAGTAACGCGCGAAATAGTTGAAAGAGAAAATATTGTACCGGAAATATTTAAAATAGATGTAACGAGTGACGTGTTAGAAGTAAATCAAGTTGGTGTTTCTCATGTTCCTAATTAGCGAGTGGCGATAGAATATCTTGTTAGTAATTACAAGCCGAGTAATTGAATCTGAAATTGCAATGAAATTAATATTGAAAGGCGAAGTCTGTATATCAATCGGCGAGACAATTGTCATCGTCGCAAAATGAGATTGTTAATGTGTAGATAGAGCAGTGGATTGCGGCTGGAGGCGCTCCGTTATCTACTTCTGATTATGCGAGTCCGGTTGTTCGCGTTCGGAAGAAAAATGATTCGTTTAGATTATGTGTGGATTATCGACAAATTAATAAGAAGATTATTAAATATAGATATCCGTTACAACTGATTGAAGATTAATTAGATCTGTTACAAGTCGCGCGCATTTTCAGTACTCTTGACTTGATAAACGGTTTCTTGCACGTGCGACAGGATAAATCAAATCGGAAGTATACAGCATTTATTGTACCAGATGGTCATTATAAATTCTTACGAGTCCCTTTTGGTCTATGTAATTCAGCAGCAGTTTTTCAAAGATTTATAAATACCATATTTAGAGATCTTATTCGAGACAGAATAGTTCTAGCATACATACATGATTCGATTATTTCATCAAATGATATTGAAAGTGGAATCAAAAATCTTGAAAGGATTTGAATTTTTGCGAGCGGAGCCGGTTTAATACTTAGCTGGGAAAAGTGTTGTTTTCTGCAAACTTCTGTCCAATTCCTCAGGCATGTAATCAACAATGGTTATGTTCGCCCCTCACTAAAATTGATGCAGTCCGACGATTTCCAATGTTAAACACGTACAATGTTTTCTTAAACTAATCGGGAATTTTCGTAAATTTATTCGTGAATACCCTGTAATTGTGCGACATTTGTCTAACCTTCTGCGAGCGACTGCTAAATTTTGTTTTGGAGCGACTGAAAGGGAAGCATTCATACGATTTAAACTTTTATTGAGTGAGAAACCAAAATTGAATTTGTATCAAGTAGAAATATAGGCGGACTTGCATACAGATGCTCCTGCGTTAGGGTACGGAGCGATTTTATTTCAAACAAATAACGAAGATCAACCTTTTCACCCTGAATATTATTTTCTAGTAGTAAAACAGCTTCTCCTAGATCTAAATGCAGTAGCTATGAGTTTGAGGTTTTAGCCATAGTAAAAGCTTTGAAGAAATTAGGAGTTCGTTCATTAGGAATTTCGTTCGTTACTGTTATTGTTGCCGAGCTATTACTCTTATAATAAATAAGAAAGATCTTTGTTTGTCCAGAGAAGAACATGATACATGTTGATGCGCTTAGTAGAAATCCTCCTCCTACGAATTTCTTAATCGATGAATCTGATGCAAGTCTTACAGAACGTTTGCGGAAAGTACAGGAAGAAGATAAGACTGTAATGAAACTTCGAGATTTAGTACTACAGAACAAGACGAATGATTATGTTCTATGAGGGAATTTACTGTACAGAGAGTCTGCAGGTGGTATTCAACTAGTAGTACCATGTCGGATGCAGATACAAGAAATAAGGCGATCTTATGAGTGTGGACATTTTTCTGTGGTCAAGACTGAAGCTATCGTTCGTAAAGGTTATTGGATTCCATATCTTCGGCAGCAAGTTGAAAAGGTGGTAAGAAATTGTGTTGCATGCATCTTAACCGAAAGATACAGGGGACGCAAGAGTGTCATTTGAATCTGATTGAAAACAGGAGTATTCCTTTTTATACATTTCATATCGATCATCTTGGACCGCTGCCATCAACAAATAAAACGTATCAGTACATATTTGTAGTGGTAAATGCTTTTACAAAATTTACATGGCTTTATGCTACAAAATCTAGGGATGGTGGGATTTACATTCGTCTGGAGTGTAGATGCAGATGCACGAAACGTGTTCCACTGGACATTACATCTTATCACAAATCATTGAAATAAGATGCGACATCGCGTTGAAAGTAGCATTAGAACTCTATTGCTTCGACACTCATACATCCAAAAACGCTATCCCGTTGAAAGGAAGTGCAGGTTTCATGTTCTTTTGAAGTATAGATGTAGATAATACTAACCCGTTGCATTAAATATTACAATTCATCATGAAACATTGAAGTGAGACTTGACATCGCATTGAATAAAGTATTAGAACTGTATTGCTGCGAAACGCAAATATCTAGAAAAGGCATCTCGTTGGACGGAACTGTATGATTCACATTCTTTTGAAATGTAGAGGCAGATAAACATAACACGTTGCATTGAAAATTACATCTTATCATGAAGCATTGAAATGAGAAACGACGTCGCCTTGAATGAAGTACTAGAACCTTATTGCTTCGACACGAACGCATATAGAAACGCTATACCTTTGCAAAGAAGTGCAGAATTTACATTCTGTTGAAGTGTAGAAGCTGAAAAGCATAACTCTTTGCATTGAATATTACATGATATCATGAATGTCTGAAATGAGATGCGACATTCAGTTGAATGAAGTATTAGTACTCTATTGCTTCTACACGTAGACATCAAGAAGGGTGATCTCTTTGCAAGAAAGAGCATCATTTATATTCCTTTGAAGCGATTCATTCATTTTGTAAGTGATTTATTTTGAAGTGAAGTTATTCATATTCTTTGAAGCTAGTAATCATAAGGCATTCTTCATGCGTCATCATATTGCAATTCATTTCAAGAGTTCATAGTAAGCAACTAGGTTGTAATGCTCTATGCATCGCATTGTGCCTATCTGCTCCTACACTTCAAAAGAATGTGAATCCTACGCTTCCTTAAAAAGGATTTGCATTTCTGAATGTATGTACGTGTCGAAGCAATTAAGTTCTAATACTTCATTCATCGCGATGTCGCATCTCATTACAATGTTTCATGATAAGCTGTAATATTCAATGCAACGCGTTATGCTTATCTGTATCTACACTTCACAAGAATGTAAATTCTGCATTTCCATGCAACAGGATGACCCCTCATAGTGTCTGCTTGTCGAAGCAATGGAGTTCTAATGCTCCATTCATTGCGATGGCGCATCTCACTTGCACGTTTCAAAGGAAGTAAGCTGTAGACTGCTATGCATAGCAAAATGCTTATCTGTTTCTGCATCAAAATAATGTCAAATTTACAGTTCCATGCAACGACATGGCGCTTCATACTGTCTGCGTGTCAAAACAATAGAATCCTAATGCGCCACGCAATGCGATAACGCTTCTTATTTCAACGTTTCTAAATAGGTAAGCTGTAGCATTCTATGTATAGCATTATGCTTATCTGCTTCGACATTCCCAAAGATTGTGAATTTTACAGTCCCATGCAACGGAATGGTACTTCATAATGTCTGCGTATCAAAGCAATGGGGCAGCAATGCTCCGTGCACTGCAATGGCGCATCTCATCAACGTATCAAAGTCTGTAAAAACGATTATGAATCGCTGAAACGAGATGTGCCACCGCATAGCATGGAGCAATAGAACTCTACTGCCTTGAGACGCAGACACTATGAAGCGCTATCCCGTTGCATGGTTCTGTAGAATTCATATTCATTTCAATGGCAAAATCAGATGAGCATAATGCTATGCTTAGTAGATTACAGCTTACTTACTTTGAAACGTTCGATTTAGATGTACCACGCAATGCCGGGAGCATTTGAACTCCATTTCTTTGATACGCATCTACTATGAAGGACCATCTGTTTGCACGGAACTGTGTAATTCACATTCTCTTGAGGAATAGAAGCAGATAAGCATAATGCTATGCATAGGAGATTACATTTCATTTACTCTCAAACGTTGAAACGATATGTGCCATCGCATTGCACGGAGCAGTAGATCTCTTTGGCCTTCAAACACGGACACTATGAAGCGCCATGAAGTTGAAGAAACTCTAAAATTCAGATTCTTTAGAAGTGTAGAACCAGATAAGCATAATGCATTGCATAGAAGAATAAAGCTAATGGAGCATTTATAGGGGCGGTAGTATTTAGAATTAGCTATAATATATGAATATTGTAAGTATATATACTAATTAGAAATCTTTATTTAAAGCGTCATAAAGTGGTATAAAATTTAATAGGATTTTGGGTGTAATGGAGTATTTGGACGGATATTCTATTTTCAGTTAACTAAAATATATTATAAGGTTCATTATATGTACTAACGTAAAATATTAATTTAAAACAATATTAATTGCTACAAAATTAGATAGAATTTTGGGTGATATAATGTATTTATTGGAGATATTCTATTCACAAATAGCTGAGATATATTATATGTGTAAATATATTTACCAAATTGAAATGTTTATGCAAAATATCATGAAACGATATATAATTAGGTAGGTAGGATATTAGATGTAATGTAGTATTTGGAGAGGACATTTTATTTACATTTATAGAAAGCTCTTGATGTGTTTAAATATATACACTTTCTGTTGTGTCAAGGTGTCTAGCGCCTAGGTAGATCCGGTAAGCTAGTGCGAACTAGCGCATAGTCGTGCCGTGCTTTGCCGAAGTGCAAGTACTTCTTATGAGCTTCGCTTCTCGGGTAAAGCGTACACGACGCGCGAGGAGGAAGGAATTTATCCGATGACTTGTGCGTGAATACGTGGCTAGTGCACCCGAATGTTCGGATCATCGCAGAGCTCTTCCCGTTCCAGTCAAGGAAGTCTTCGCTTCCGTACGTTCTATACGAGCTAATGATCGTCCAATTCCAGCTTCGATACCCGTTAGCCAGAATCAGCTTACCTGGCGCCGGATCTAATCACCGATCGGCCGTTCCAGCCATACGCCGCTGCTATCCGGGTCACTGGTCCTCGGCGCCTACGCTACCTGGAACGAGAAGAAAACCAATGAATTAAAAGCATCGGAAGGTAAGTTGCACACTTTTGTACACGGTAAGTCGAGCCGTGTCCGACGAAGAACCCAGCTCCCCGCAGTTCGCGTCGATTTCGCGAACGGCTACGATTAGTGTCAACGTGACGAGCGCATTCGCGACTTCAGGACGCGACAATACACAAAACGCGTTACATTGAGTATCACATATTATCATGAAACATAGAAATGAGGTGGGACATCGCGTCTAATGCAGTATTAGTACACCATTCCTTCGACATGTAGATATCTAGAAACGCTATCCCTTTGCAAGGGAGTGTAGAAATCAAATTCTTCTGAAGTATAGAAGAAATAAGCGTAACGCGTTGCATTGAATACTACTTCTTAAATTAAACATTGAAATGAGATTCCACATCGCGATGACTGGAGTACTATAACCCTATTGCTTCGATACGTAGATATCTAGAAGCGTAGATATCTAAAAGATGCCTTTGCAATGAAGTATAGAATTCACATTCTTTTGAAGGGTAGAAGCAAATAAGCATAATGCGATGCATAGAGCGTTACAAGCTACTTACTTACTTTGAACAGTTTAAAAGCAATGCGATATTGCGATGCATGAAGCATGAGAAATCAAATGCTTCGACACTTGCAGCCCTAGAATCGCAATTACCTGGCAAAGAAGTGTACGATTCACATTCTGCTGGTGTGTTGAAGCAGATAAACATAACGCGTTGCATTGATTATTACATCTTATGATGAAACATAGAAATGAGATGCAATATCATGTTCTATGAAGCACTAGTACTCAATTGCTTCGACACGTAGACATCTAGAAACGCTATCCCGTAGCACGGAAGTGTGGAACTTACATTCTTTTGTAGTGAAGAGGAGATAAAAATAATGCGTTGCATTAAATATTACACCTTATCGTGAGATATAGGAATGAGATGCAATATCACGTTTCATGAAGCATTAGAACTGTATTGCTCAAAAACGTAGACATCTAGAACCGCTACCGTAGCAAGGAAGTGTGGCATTTACATTCTTTTCAAGTGCTGACGAGATATACACAAGGCGATGGGTTGAATTACATCTTATCATGTAACATTAGTGAGATGCTATATCTCGTTTTATGAAGCATTAGAACTCTATTGCCTCGATATATAGACATCTAGAAACGCTATTCCGTAGCAAGGAAGTGTGGTCGTGTAATTCTTTTGAAGTGTTTGACGAGATATACATAATGCGTGGCATTGATATTACATCTTATCGTGATACATAGAAATGGGATACGATATCGCGTTTTATGAACCATTAGGACTCCATTGCTTCGATACGTAGAAATCTAGAAATGCTATTCCGTTAAAGGTCAGTTTAGGATTCACATTCTATTCACGTTTAGAAGCAGATAGACATAACGCGCTGCATTGAAATTACATCCTACCATAAAACATTGTAATGAGACGCAACATTGCGTTGAATGGAGCAGTAGAAGTATATTTCATTGGCATGCAGATAATATGGAGCGCCATCTTGAATTGTATATTTTTCATTCTTTTGAAGAGCTCCAGCAGATAAGCATAATGCTATGCATTGAAGGCTATAGCTTTCTCACTTTGAAACGTTGAAATGAGTAGTACCATCGCATTGCATGTAGAACTAGCACTATACTGCTTTGAGACGCAGACACTACGAAGCGCCGTCTCGTTGCATGAAACTATAGAATCCACATGCATTTGAAGTGCAGAAGCATATAAGCATAATGCTATAGATAGAAGATTACGGCTTAAATACTTTGAAACGTTGAAACTAGATACCCCATCGGTTTACGTGGAACATTCTAATGCTACTGCTTTGACCCGTAGACAATACGAAGCGCCATGCCGTTGCCTGAAGCTGTATAATTCACATTCATTTGATGACTAGAAGCAGTTAAGCATAATGCTATGCATAGGGGATTACAGCTCGCTTACATTGAAACGTTGAAATGCGTTGCGCCAACGTATTGCATGGAGCATCGGAACTCTCTTGCTCTGACACGTAGACACTATAAAGCACCATTTCGTTTCAAGGAACTGTAGAATTCTCATTCTTTTGAAGTGCAGAAGCAAATAAGTATACAGCGATGCACAGAACGGTACAGCTTTCTTACTCTGAAACTTATCGCTTTTACGATTTAGAAGAATAAGAATTTGCAGTTTCCTACAACGAGATGGCGCTTCACAATATCTGTGTCTCATTGCAATAGAGATCTGCAATAGAGACTGCTCCAAGTAATGCGATGGCGCATTTCAATTCAACGTTTCAAAGTTAGTAAGCTATTAATTTATATGTATAGCTTTATGTTTATCTGCTTCAGCGCATCATAAGAATGTGGATTCTTCAGTTCCAAGCAACGGGATGGCGGTTCGTATTGCCTGCGTGTCAAAGTAATTGATGCCTAATGATCCATGAAATCTGATGGCGCATTTCATTTCAATGGTTCAATCCAACGAGACTGTAATCTTCTGTGCGTAGCATTGTTCTTGTCTGTTTGTACACTTGAAAAGAATGTGAACTCTACTGTTCCTTGCTATGGGATCTCGCTACATTGTGTCTTCGTGTCAAAGCTATTGAAATCTAAATGCTCCATGTGTCTCGATGGCGCGACTCATTTCTACGATTCAAAGTATGTGTGTAATGTTCTATACATCTTATTATCCATATAAGCTTCTACGCGTCAAATGAATGTGAATCGTACAGTCGCTTGTAACGACATTACGACTCATTGTGTCATCGTGTCAATGCAATAGAGTTCTAATGCTTTATGCATGGCGATAGCGTATATCATTTCAGCGTCTCAAAGTAAGCAGTTTGTAATGCAACATGTATCGCATTATGCATATCTGTTTCTGCGCATGAAATCAATGTGATTCCTGTATTTGCTTGCAACGGGATGGCGTTTCTTGGTGTCTGTGTTTCAAGGCAATAGAGTTTTAGTCCTTCAGGCAACGGGATGGCGCATATTATTTCGACGTTTCAAAGTAGGTAGGTTGTAATGTCCTACTGTTACGTTCTTGCGGTATCAATTTTCCGTTGTCCTTGAGGCTAAAACGACACTGTCCTAGTTTTCGAATTCGGTCCGGTTTGAAACGAGTGTGACCGGGTCTGTCGATTCTGACAAACGCGCGTGCCGTAACGGCTCTGAAGGCGAATAAAGAAAGGATTTTCACTTACCTTTGTGTTGATTTCTCTATGCTGCATTCAAATACGTCAGCCTTCGAGGATCGTTTTCTGGAATTGAGGTGGCGTGCGGCGTAGCAAGAGAGATGGTTACCCTAATCAGCGATCAACCGGCTTGGCAGCGGCTGTCTGGAAGCGATTTCGAAACAGCGGGTACGATAATGGATGCAACAAGTCGTTGCGGAATGAGTACGGCTGGAGTATTACAGATATATTCGTGTATTAAGAAGCGAAGTAAATTCTTCCTCTTGGCGCAACGAGTCCGTTTAGATACCTTCGTTCCGCTCATACGTTCTACCTTTTCGCCGAATTTAGACGGAGATCGCTAAACGATAGGAGCTGGTTCGCACTATCGCAACTCTTCAACACCGTGGCAACTACTTGAGGTCGAAGCAGAACTCGGAATTATAATCCAGAACTAGCATTATGTGTAGTAAAAATAAAATAAAGTGTATTCTAAGTGTTTAATACAGTGAGTAATTATTCTAAATATAAGCTAAGTCACAAAAAGGAAATAGAAATTATACTACGAATTTAGAACTAGTAATCTTATGGAGGCAGCGAGATTACCCTATGGCGCGACTTGGAGCAGAAAACTTGCTCGGGTGAGAATCTGAAATCGATTCACACCTCCCAAAATGCGTTAAAAACCTCCTCGACAAGGGGGAGTAAGAGACACCCGAGTGGGGTCTTGCGTTCCGTGATGAGAGACGCGGCGAGTGCCGCTGTGGTGGCCGCGTACTCGCGCATCGCGGCGCATCAATTCTTCGTAACTTAAGAATATAAAATATAATGTGCACTTAGAAATTATGGCTTAAAAGTTAATTGTGTGTAATCTTTGGTTTGCTGTCAGCTCGGTATGGATTGCAGCTTGTCTCTTTTGTGCTGGAGGAGTCTGCTCCTCCCTGATGTTTCTCTGATCTCTCGGATGCTGTGGATGCTGTCGATGTTGCGGGTACTGCGGATGCTACACCTGCACTATGTGTGGTTGCACTTTATTTCTTCGTTGCTATTTGTTCGTTCCCTACAATCACTGATTCTATTACCTTTATTTTTCTTAAGATTTTCAGTTTTTTGTTTGTACTTTTCACTAATTTTTACATTCATATTCATTTTCATTCGTGCATTCATCGCTGCAAGCGTTTACCATGTTTAAATTTGTTCGCATGCACAACCTTGTGCCTTTCCTTAAAATTGATTTTGACGTTATTGTTGACTAGACTTTCCCAGATTTTGCACTACCCTGTGTACTGCGATTGGAATTTGTGTTTTAAATGGTCGAGGAGCGAAGAAACCCATTGGCCTATTTGGAAATTGTTCACATTTTGTTTTTTGTTATAATAGTATTTGGCGCGTGTCTTTGCAGCATCTGGATGCGTTTTTGAGATTTCCTGCGAAGTGTGTATTCTGTCGTTTAATTAGTTTAAGTATGCGGCATTGGCTTCGTTCTCAGACGTATCTTTAAATGGAATGGCAGAAAGAGTTCTCGCTACTTTTCCGAAAACTAACTCGTATGGAGTATAACGTGGTCCCTCATAAGTGCTGATATTGTAACTAAACATCGCGTATGGCAGCCATTTCTCGCAACTATTTGGGTTTCATATAAATTGCTTCAGGTATTCGGCTAACACGTAGTGAGATAGTTTACATTGAGGAATTTAAATAATTGGACCCTTGATCAGTTAATATTCCTTTAGAGCATCCGAATTTACAGGTAAAGTTAGTAATGAATGTGTCAGCTGTGCCGACAGCAGTGGTTCTTTTCAGAGGAATTGCAAGGGAATATTTGGTGAGGAGATCTTGTATAGTCAATATATTCGTGTATTCGTCTAAGGTGGGGGGTAGTGGTCCCATAACGTCTATTGATAACATTTTGGACGCTGTTCCTGGACTTTCGGTAAGTGTTAATGGTTGGCAAGTCTTGACACGTGTTAGTTTCAATTTTTGGCACTGATAGTAATTACTTATATATTTCTGTATCTCTTGTCTCATATTTGGCCAATAGAGTTCCTCCCAAGGTACTTGAACGAGACCTTGACAGACTGTAATTTATATGTTTGATTTGGAAAAGAGATCTTTGAGTATTCTTCTAATTTGAGACAATGATATTGTGCTTACCACGGTTTGTGTGATGCTAAAGGATTCTAACTAAAGGTGATTCTAAGAGAATTTGGCTGTCGATTTGTTTTGTCTCGTGATCGGATACTGCTAAAGAAATCTGAAAATAGTTCCCGCAAGGACTTACTTTAGATATTTCTAGATTTATATTTTCTTTGTGTTGAAAGTATCTTCCTGCGTTTTGCAAATCGCGTGCGCCCGTGTCAATAGGTAACTTCGTTGTGTAATAAATACTGCGACGTTGTCGTTCCTCGCGGATAAAGAGTCTTTCGTCGTGTTGAAAAGGGGGCGTTGTCCGTCTGTGCGTAGGTAGTCTGTCGATAAGTTAGTTGGTGATGTTGTCGGTAACGTGGGAGGTGGATTTTCTGTTCGTAAATGATGTTGGTTCATATTATTCAATGAGGATGTTGGTGTAGGATGCGGCGGAGGTGGAGGTTTGGAAGATCTTGGAATTGGAATGTCGAGGATACCTTCGTCGGAGTCGCTGGAATAGAAAATAGAATTTACGCTGACCGGATTGCGTGACAGAGCTTCGGCATTCATATTTACCTTTCTTGACTTGTACACAATCTCGTACTCGTACTCTGGCAGTTTAAGGCGCTAATGGACGAGTCTGCTAGATGGATCTTTTACAGAATTCATCCAGACCTACGGCCAGCTGTCTGTGATGAGCATAAAAGATCTCCCGTCAATGTACGGTCTGAAATAATGGATAATGTAAATGATTGCTAAGCACCCCTTTTTGATTGTTGAAGAATTTAATTCTGCGTTATTTAGTAAATGAAAAGTATACGCGATCCGGTGGTCCCTACCAACTGGGTCCTGGTTGAGAGCGGCGCAGATAGCGTTGGTGGATGCGTCTGATTTGATTATAAATGGTTTCTTGAGATTTTGAGTTTTGCTTTCGGAGATTGGTTATGGCTTAGCAATGGAAGAAAAATTAGAAATGAAACGACGATAGTATCCTGCGTGTATTAGGAATTGCTGTATTTGCTTGGGATTTTGCGGACGTGGAAAATCTTTAACGATTCGCACTTCATTGCGGTCAGATTTGACGCCATTTTCGCTGATTATGGGTCCTAAATAATTTACTTCGCAGTGCAGAAATTCGCATTTGTCCGGCTATAGGACAAAATTTGCGTTTCGAAAACATTCGGCTAATTTATTGAATTTAATTTCGTGTTCTTGTAATGAACTTGCATATAAAACAATGTCATCGCGATAAACGTGCGTTTCATTGTCTTGTAAACCAGTTAAAGCATAATCCATCAGCCATTGGAAAGTTGCTGGGGCGTTACGGAGTGCGAACGGCATTCTTTAGAACTTGTAGTGGCCATGGGGTGTAGAAAATATAGTTTTCGCGGAGTCGGACGCGGACATAGGGATTTGATGAAATCCACTCGCTACGGCGAACGTGCTAAATTATTTCGCACTACCTAGCTGGTCTAATATCTTCATAATGCACGGGAACGGATACGCGTCGGCAATCAATTTTTCATTAAGACTAATAATCTATAACTACCTTCCACCGTTTGTTTCCAGTGGAGTCCGGCTTTTTCGGTACTACCCAGAGCGGAGAATTATACGACGATTTTGATGGCTGAATGTTAATTTTCTAACAATTGTCCTACCTGTCATTGAATTTCTTCTTTGTGGATTGGCGGAAAATATTGTTTTACATTCATCGATTGGTCATTTATTGTGGAAATGCGGTGTTCAGTTACTTTTGTAAGACCTAATTTATAGCCAGGAAGATGAAATAGATCTTGATTAATAGCAATGAGTTCATATATGTTATCTTTCTCCTTGGCATTGAGATGGTTTAAGCGGAGTGATGCAACTATTTCGTCGAAACGGTTCTGGGGTCGCGATCCGAGTTTCGCTCGAGTGTCTGCGCGCATTCGTTTCTAGGGAACGATCTATTTCCTCTATCTGACATGCGGCTGTTTATGCTACGCTGTGCATTATTGTTAGTGTTTGAAAAAAAATTAGTGGAATTTTCGACGTTATCATTGGAGGATTTATTACGTTTGGATGAATTGTTTAGAACTGTGCGGTGATTGTGGAATTTTATCGTGCGAAACAGTGCTTCTGGCTCTGTGACATTTGTTTTAGTTGTACGCGATAGATTAAATATAGATTTAATTGTGATTTAATTGTACGCGATAGATTAAATGTAGACATGTACGCGAGGATTTATAGAATTTGGAGTGCAAGATTCAGTGGATTTAGTAATGATACTTGCGTATTATATAGCAGGATTAGAAGGCAGTCATTTTGGACTGGATACAGAGGATTTACAATAGTAATTAGGTAGAGTTAGTATGCATGCAGGAAACGGCAGATTTAGTATAATTTGTAAAATTAGTATGCATGCGGGAAACAGCGGATTCAGAGGAATTAATATGCTTACGGGAAACTGCGGTTTAAGAGGAATTAATATGAATCATAAATACGCGAGTACATTGAAAGGCGAAATTCTGGAATGAGTTGGTGAGAGAGAGACGGTGAATCGCTATATGTGTGCGAGCGAAGTGATGACCGAAGGCTGTGGTGTAAGAGAGCCTATGATTTGTGGCTACGGACCACTTGTAGTTTAGGAGCGTGAAGCTGTTGGTGGCTTAAGAGGGTAGCAGGTGGTACGCCTGACGTCACACTACGCATCGCATTATGCATTACAGCTTCTACGCTTCAGAAGAATATAAATCCTACAGTTACTTGCAAGGGAATTGCACTTCATAGTGTCTGTAGTTAAGAGCAATGCAGTTCCACTGCTTTCTGCATCGCGATGTCACATAAAATTTCACCGATTCAAAGTAAGTGGGTTGGAATGTTCTATGCATCACATTATGCATATCTGCTTCGACGCTTCAAAATAATGTGAATCATATAGTTGTTTGCAACAGGACAGCGTTTCGTAGTGTCTGTGTTTTAAAGCAGTAGAGTTCTAATGCTTTTGCGTCGTGATGGCGCATATCATTTCAACGTATCAAAATGAATAGGTTGTAATATTCTATGCATCGCATTATGCATATCTGCTTCAACGCTTCAAAAGAATATGGATCCTACAGTTGCATGTAACGGGATCGCGTTTCATAGTGTATGCATTCCAAGTAATAGAGTACTAATAACCTATCCATCGTGATTGCAAATTTCATTTCAGTGCTTTAAAGTAAGTAGGCTGTAATGTTTTATGTAAGGCATGCTTATCTGTTTCTACTCATCAAAAGTATGTGGTTACGGCAGTTTCATGCAACGGGATAGCCCTTCTAAGCGTCTACGCGTCAAAGCAATAGAGTACTAAAGTTACAAGCAACGTGGTAGCGATCCTGTTTTGCACGTTTCAATGCAAGTTTTATAGTTCTATAAAACGTAAAAGTGCTTATCTGCTTCTACACATCAATGAATGTAATTGCATGCAACGCAATTGTGCATCTTCATTCTACGTGTCAAAGTATGTATGGTGTTAGATTCTGTACAACACAATTATGCTTACTAGATTCTACAATACAATTTATGTTATTTCTACGGACTCATATATCTATAATGCGCTTACTTCGAAAAGTTAACACTTAGAAGCGTTATACAGATACATAGATCTATAGAAATTATATATATAGTAACGTAGAAGCAAATAAGCGTAATTGCGTTATATGGAACCTTCCAACTTACTTACCTTGAAACGTAGAACCAAGAAGCGAGATCTAATACTTTGTGCTTTGCGATGGCGCATTTCATTTCAACGTTTCAGTGTAAATAATTTGTTATACTCTATGTTTCGCATTATGCTAATCAGCTCTTCCAGTTCAAAAGAATGCGAACCCTACAGTTTCATGATACGCGATTGAGGTTCTACGTTACCACGTGACAAACCAATATAGTTCTAATTCCTAACGTAAATAGATGGCGCAACATATTTTAACATTTCAGTAAATTGTAATGCTCTATGCAACGCATTATGCTTCTCCTCTATGGTTCAAAACAATATGACATCATCTGTTGCTTGCATCGGGATGGCGTTTCGTAGTGTTTGCGTTTCCAAGAAATAGAGTTCTAACGGTTTATGCATCATCATATCGATTTATGCATATCAGTTCAAAGTAAGCAGCTTGTAATCGCCGATCGATTGCAATCAGATGGCGCATATCAGTTCAAAGTAAGTATGTTGTAATGTTCTAGGCATCGGAAAATGCATATCTGTTTCTACGCTTCAAAAAAGTGTGAATCCTACAGTAGCTTTTAACGGAATGGCATTTCATATTGTCTGAAATTCATATCAACAGAGTTCTAATGCTTTATGCATTGCGATGGCGCATATCGCTCCAACGGATCCAAGTAGGTAGGTTGTAACGATCTATGCTTCGCATTATGCATATCTCCCTATACGCTTCAAAAGAATGCGATATCTACAGTTGCTTGTAACAGGTTGGCGTTTCATCATGTCCGTGTGTCAAAGTAATAGGGTTCTAATGCTTTATGCATCGAGATGTCATATTATTTCACCGATTCAGAGTGAGTAAGCTGTAATGTTCTATGCATCGCGTTATGCTTGTCTGCTTCTACACCAAAAAGGAATGTGAATTTTATAGTTCCTTGAACGAGGTTGTGCTTCATATTGTCTACGAGTCGAAACGATAGATATCGTATGCTCCATGCATGGAATGGCATATCTTATTTCAATTTCTCAAAGTAAGCAAGTTGGAATGTCCTATGTAGTGCATTATGCTTATCTACTACTATACCTCAAAAGTATATGTTTTCTACAATTTCTAGAATTGTGAGCTGTAATCTTCTAGGAATAGCATTATACTTATCAGCCTATACACTTCAAATGAATGTTAGTTCAGTTACATGCAGCGGGGTGGCGCTTCATAGTGTCTGCGGGTCAGAGCGATGGTGTCCATGTAAGGCGTTGGCGCATCTCATTTCAACGTTCCAAAGTAAGTAATCTGTAATCTTTTATGCATAGCATTAGGCTTACCTGCTTTTACACTTTAAATCTATGTGAATTATCTCCTATATTAACTATTATCTGACTTTAAAACTTTGAAATGGGATACGCCATCACGTAGCATGGAGCATTAGAATTCCGTTGCTTTGACTCCCAGACATTATGAAGCGCCCTCCCGTATCAAGAAACTGTAGAGTATACACTATTTTGAAGTGTAGAAGCAGGTAAGCATAATGTTAAGCACAGAAGATTATTACAGCACACTGAATTTGATACGTTGAAGGAACTTGCGACGTCACATTGCATGGAGCATTATAAATCTATTACTTTGATACGTTGACAATATGAAGCGCAATCCTGTTTCATGAAACAGGAGAATTGACATTCATTTGAAGTCTAGAAGCAGATGCGCACAGTACTATGCATAGTAGATTACAGCTTACTTACCTTGAAACGTTGTAGTGAGATGCGGCAACGCATTGTATAGGGACTTGATACTGTGTTGCTCTGACATTCATACTCTATGGAAGTTACATTCCTTTGACGTGTAGAAGCAGATAAGTGTAATACTATGTTTAAAAGATAACAGCTTACTTAATTTTAAGCAATGACATGAGATTCGACATTGCATTGCATGGGGCATTAGAACTGTACTACAGAGTCACGTAGACAATATGAAGCCCATTCCTGTTGCGCAGAGCTCTATTCTATGGAAGCGTAGAAGCAAATAAGTATAATTCTATGCTTGTTTCGTGCAACAGGAAGGGACTTCATAGTGTCTACCTGTTAAAGCTGCGGAGATCTAATGCTCCATGCAATGCGATAGCGCAACTGAATTCAACGTTTGAAAGTAAGTAAACTATAATCTTCTATGCATAGCATCGCATCTCATTATTATACAACATTATTATACAACAATATTTATTCCTTTATGTGATAATTATTAAAACGTAGAAATGTAAAAAAAATTCATAACAGCTTTATAAACTTAACTGCTTTTTATAAAATAACTCCATCTAATTAAATTTCGCATACATTTAATATTTCTTTATTTGATGAGAAGTAGCAAAACAGTTCCCCAAGTGTAATGTAACGTTGCAAGTTTTGTACATTAATCTTGTGGTTTTTCTGGTACAATGTAAATAGCATACAAGTGGCTTCTTCTTCTTTTACGTTCATTATTTGGAGATATTGCGATCAATTGGTGGTATTTTAAATTTGCTGAAAGTCTGCGAATTGGATCATGATGATAAGTCAGTGTTGCAGGATTTTCAAAATTCCCTTCGGTGTCTCTGTATCTTGTATCCAATATCTTGCTATATGCAGCAGGAAGTCACGAAATGCCAGAGTTTTACCACAACTTACGTTCATGTGTCTATGTACTTTAAACGCATTGAACAAACTGCAGTTAAAAAGATACAATGCAACCGTTTTAGACCACTTTGGAGTCTTTCTGAATATGGGGCAACAGCTTAAATATTGATCAGTTCAGTCCACTCTATTCATATGCTGATTATAATAAAAAATACATGGAGGTTTTGGAATCGGTCGGCCAGTTTTTCTACAAATCTTTCCAATGTCCACAAATTCAGCATTGTGAATTGTAGATATCATTTGGACAACTCTGTTTTTCAACGCTTTCTCTGAACTGCAAAAGTATTTCCCCTTGTCGTTTATACAAAGGTACTGATTTTTCAATTTCGCATTTTTTAAGGAATCTGGTAGTCCTCCATCAAGCCTTATTGTTCCACACACTCGGACTTGTTTCAAAAGTAGTTCTTTTGCGAGGGCAACACCATTGTACAGATTATACATATAGAGATGGTGCCATTTTCTAAAGGGACGTCTCAATAATTCCATTATTGTGATGTTTAAACTTTGTCCAACGCCACAATAAAGTTTAAAACTCGAAATATATCCACTAGCAGAATCGCACAGCATTCGGATAAGAATACCATATTTCTTAATTTTGGATGGATTATAAGTTTTAAACATAAGCCTTCCGCACTACGGTACCATACCTTCGTCAATACAAATGCTTTATGAAGGATTGAAATTTTTTTCAAATTTTTTGGAGAAATTGTCGATTAGATATTGTACTTTGGAGAGTTGGTTACCATCGGGAGGCATGTTAGCATTGTTTGCAAAATGAATGTGTGTCAATATTTGTCTGAATCTATTACGACTCATTGTCTTGGAAAATATTGGAGTCTCTATCAGTGAGCTTGTGGACCAGTAATCATCCACTCTTGGTTTTTTTACAAGTCTCATTATAATTCTTAGTGTAAACCACTTTTTCAGCTATGCTACTGCTACATCGAGCAATTTGATACTTTTTTTGCTGTTTATACTTGCCACAATTATGTGTGTGGTACCTGTTTGTTTCCGTGGCAATAAATTCAAATAAGTCGTTTCCAGTAAACATTTCTGCGAAATCATCGATCATACTTGTATTTATTGGAAACACAGTAGGACCCGGAGTACCTATAAAAGTTTCATTATTATTCAACTTCTGTCCAGTATGAATGCATTTCTTCGTCGCTTTCTTGAGAATAACTCAGCAAAGGCATGACCCGTCGTCTTTTTCGCACTCCGACACTGATATCGGAATATCGAAATCATTTCTCTCTTCGAAATCACAATCGCTAAGAACATCAAAAAGCACATCATCATAATTATCTACTAAACGATTCTCTCCTTAGTAATCCATTATTATTAGGGAATATCTTCACAATGCTACTGAAATTATAACATTTAAATTAACATACCTTGTTGCCTATCAATAAGCAAAAATTGAAATGCATTTCGTGAAAAAGTATTCAGTCCCTAGCGATGGTATTCAGTCCCACCGAAGCGATTCAAAGTAAACTCTTCAGTAGTCAAAAGGTTTTACGTAATATAATTTTGTATCAGTTAAGAATCTGACATTCTAAAAAGTTTTGCAATTAGCTTGTCAATGGTACCACGTGGGAGTCACCGGCAAATAGCGACTGGCCTATCAATAGCACCATGTGAGCGTTACCGGCAAATAACGACAGGCACATCAATGACACCACTTGAGTGTCACTGACAAACAACGTCTGGCCTGCCGATGGCACCACGTTAGTGTCACTGGTTGTGGAACTGATATAATGCGATGACGCACCTCATTTCAGCGTTTCAAATTAAGTATGGTGTAACCTTCTATCCATAAAATTATGCTTATCTGCTGCTGCATTTCAAAGGATTGAGAGTGATACAATTCTATGCAACGGGATAGCGCTCCATAGTATCTGCGTCTCAAAGCAATAGAGTTCTAATGCTCCATGCAATACGATGGGGCATCTCATTCCAAAGTTTGAAAGTAAGTAAGCTGTAGCCTTCTTACATAGCTTTCCATACATAGCATTATGCTTATATATTCTACACTTCAATGGAATGTGAATTCTACAGATCTACGCAACGGAATGGTGCTTTATAATGCCTGTGTGTCAAAGAAATAGACTGCTACTGCTCCATGAACTGCGATGTCGCATCACATTTCAGTGTTTCAAAGAAAGTATACTGTAGACCTCTATGCATAGCATTATGTTTATCTGCTTTTACAATGCAAAAGAACGTGAATTCTACAATTCCATACAACGTGATGACGCTTCATTGTATCTGCGTTGTAAAAGAAATGGAGCCTCAATTCTGCAAGCAATGTAATGGCGCACCTTACTTTTGGATATAAGGTGCGCCATCGCATTGCATGGCTCAGTATAAGTGTATTGATTTTACACGCAAACACTATGAAGCACCATCTAGTTGCATAGAACAGTAGTATTCACATTCTTTTAAAGCGTAGAAGCAGCCAGGCATACTGCCATGCATGGAGGATTACAGCTTAATTTGCTTTGAAACGTTGAAATGAGATGCGACATTGCATATCATGGAGCAGTAGAAGCCTAGTGTTTTTATACGCAGACAGTACGAAGAAACAACTAGTTGCATAGAACTGTAGAATTGACATTCTTTTAAAACGTGGAAGCAGACCGACACAATGCTATGCATAGAAGATTACAGTTTACTTACTTTGAATCATTGAAATGAGATATATCATTGCATTCCATAGAGTATTAGAAGTCCACTTCTGTTTCTTGCTGGCACTATGAAGCGCCATCGCGTTACATGAAAATGTAGAATACACATTCTCTTGATGTGTAGAAGCAGATAAGCTTAATACAATGCATAGAACAATACAGATTATTTACTTTGTAATATTTAACTGAGATAAGCTATGGCGTTGTGTGAAGCATTAGAACTCTTCTCCTATGATACGTACTCAGTTTCGAACTAAAGAACATTGCATAAAGTTGTAGATATGACATTCGTTAAAACTATAGAAGGAGGTGAGCATTATTCGATGCATAGAACATTACAGCTTACTTACTTCGTATTGTTGAAATGGGGTGCGCCATCGCATTTTATGAAGCGTTAGAACTCCGTTCCCTTGGCACGCAGCCACTTTAAAGCGCTTTGCGGTCGCTGGGAACTGAAGAATTCACATTCTTATGACGGGTAGATATCGACAAACATAGTGGTATTGCATGTATATTACTTCTTACTTACTTTGAATCGTTGAAATGAAGTGTACCATAGCATTGCATGGAGCATTAAAACTCTGCTATATTGAAACACCGACGCAGTGAAGCGCAATCTAGCTATATGGAAACGTAAAGTTCACATTCTATAGAAATGTAGAAGCAGATAATCATAATGCCACCCGTAAAGATTACAGCTTTCATACTTTGATACGTTCAGATGAGATGCGCCATCGCAATGCATGGAACGTCAGAACTCTACTGTATTAACACGTAGACACTAGGAAGTTCGTTTCTAGGAGGTCCCTTCCTGTTGTATGGAAATGTTGAATTCACATTCTTCTGAAGCTTAGAAGCAGATAAGCATAATGTTATGCATCGCCGGTTTGAGCGTACCTACCTTGAATCGTTGAAATGAGCAATGCATGGAGAAATAGAACTCCGTTGCTTTGATATGTAGACACTCTGAAGCCCCAACCCAATGGGCGGTACTATAGAATTCACATTCTTTTGAAGTGTGGAAGCAAATAAGCTTAACGCTATGCGTAGAGGCAGATTACTTGCTTCTAAACGTAGAAATGAAATGCGCCATGGCATTGCATGGAGCATTTGCATTCTGCTGCTTTGACATGCAGACAATGTGGAGCGCCATACCGCTGCATGGAACAGTAGAATTCTACTGATTGACATGCATGCATTATGCAGCGCCGTCCCGTTCCGAGGAGCAGTAGAATACACATTCTTTTGATGTGTAGATGTAGACAAGCATAACGCGTTGCATTGAATATTACAACTTATCGTGAAATGTTGAAGTGATATACGACATCGCATTAAATGAAAAATTAGAACCCTAATGCTTCGACACGTAGACATCAAGAAACGCTACCCATCAGCAAGGAAGTGTAAGATTCACATTCTTTTGAAGTGTAGAACCTGATAATCCTAACGCGTTGCATTGAGTATTACACGTTATGATACGAATGATATTTTAGAACTCTGTTGCTTCGACCGATACACCTAGAAACGTTATCGGTGTTGTAGAAATTGTATGATTCACATTCTATTGAAGCGTATAGACAGATAAGCATTATGCGATGCCTAGAGCATTGCAACCTACCAGACTGCTTTAAACTATTGAAATGATGTGTGATATCGGGATACATGAAGTAGTACAAATCAAATGCTTCGACACGTAGACATCTAGAAACGCTATCTCTTAGCAAGGAAGAGTTGGATTCACATTCTTTCGAAATGTACATGCAAATAAGAATAACGCGTTGCAGTGAATATTCCATGCAAAAGGACGGGACTTCATAGTGTCTACGTGTTAATACAGTAGAGTTCTACTGCTCCATGCAATTCCATGGCGCATATCATTCCAACGTTTCAGAGTAAGTAAGCTGTAATATTCTATGCATAGCATTATCGCAGTATACAGTAGCGCAAGTAGCACGATTTTATATGGCACAAAATTTAATGCGTATGCACGTCAATAAATTCCGAATCGCAGTGCCATCTGTACTTCTGCCTCACCTGCTCTTTAGTTTTTTTAGCAAACAGAAAGACGATTGAATATCTATCCAAACCTGAAGCTGAGTTTGGAGGGAATTCAATATCTGTTGAAAGCTGCTTGAAAGCGTTGAAGTCACGTTCAAGCTCTTTCGAAAGTTTTGGGAGAAAAAGGGAAGAGAGCAAAGAAGAATCAATTTAAAGTAACTGTTAATTTCTAGAAGTATTTTGATAAATTATTTAAGAGAATGTTAATTTATATAAATATCTTAAATTATATATTCTCTTTGGAAGCACTTTGATCTTAGCTTTGTTTCAGATGTGGCTGTACTAATTTAATAATTAAGAAATGGGCATAAGAAAGAAGCCAAATTGCGCAATACTGGAATGCTTAAAACAATTCAACGTGCAGAAACATTATTTTAAGTTTCGAAAGGAACAAGACGGGTATAACATGCCTTATAATATGCCTTATTATTTTTTGATGCCATGTTTCTTTTATATATATATATAAATTAATGTTATTGATAAAACTAACACAATTTTATATTACAGATGGTTGAAATGGGTAGATGCATGTAAAAGATTTGATTTACTATCTAAAGGTCCACAATATTCATGCGACAATATTCGTCTGTGCCATTTACATTTTGAGGAAAAATTATTCAGAATTAATAAAGTTAGAGCTTTCCTTCATCTAGATGCTGTTCCAACACTATTATTGGAACGTAATACTAAACAACAGTAAGTTTAATAATAATTATTTGTTTGACATAATTTAATTTAATAATTGCATTTTTTGACACAATTTAATTTAATAATTGCATTTTTTTGACACAATTTAATTTAATAAATAAATTTTTTTCAGAGATAATACAAATGAAATTACAGAACAAAATGTATCTACAGAAAAAGAAGAACTATGTAGGTATATGAAATTGTATTTCATATTTTTTTGTTATAATTTTATATACAATTTTGTAGTTCTACAATATATATCTCTTTTGTTGTAGTAATACATATGCAGAAGAGATTATAAAAATTGAAGAAGAGAATAGGTAATATATATATATATATATATTAATAGAATAATGAATTTTTGTATTTTTAATTAGGAAATGTATAAATTATACCTAAATTGTTTTCAGGAATGCAGAAAACTTTAAAATAATTCTGCCAAGCTTCCATTCTGCTGCCAGGAATTTTGAGATAGAAGTAATGAAACCGTAAGTTTATACTTTTACTGTATTTTATTTTATTTTATTTCATATTATTTTGTGTCAGCTAATTTATAATTATATAATTTTATATCATATATTTAAAAATCCTTTTTAATGAATCTAACGGATTTGAATATTACAGATTAAATATATTAAGAATTAGATTGAATATTAAGAAATCATTAGATGATAGCCTCAGAGTAAGAAAATTACGTGAACAAGTTAAAAGATTATAAACGCAAAATAAAGCATTGCGTACACAAATTCGGCGATTACATGCGAAGGAAAGGGGGAGAAAATCAGTCAGCACGAGTAGGCAGGATGAATATAACAATTTGAGGGAATTAGGTCGCAAGTTATTACCAGAAGATTTTAACAGGATATTAATAGCACAAATAAATGCACAGTGTAAAAGTAAACATGGCAGAAGATGTGATACATGGTCTAAGAAATTTTCGCTGACATTATTTTTTTCAAGCCTACGAACTTACAAGGAATTACACAAATCAATGACATTACCTTCAATCCGTACTTTGCAGTTATTTACACAAAAATGGAATCTGGTTCCAGCAATGAATGAAAAACTATTCCGAGCTCTTAAAAAGTGGGAACATTACCAGCTATAGAACGTCACTGCTTATTATGTGCTGATGAAATGAGTTTGAAAGCTCATTTATTTTATAGTGTAGTACATGATGAAGTAGTTGGCTTTGAAAATGATTGTGAAAATCAGACATCCAAAACTGCAAAGATTTCCTTAGTTATACTAATTACAGATATGGGGTCTCATTTTGTACAGTTGTTCCGTGATTTAGGCATATTTACTGAAAATTCCACTTTCTTAATTAATGAACAGACTGCGGCTTATATGTTTGATACGCCACACTTAATGAAGGCGACACGAAACAATTGATTAAAACATCATTTTCAAATTAATGGCAAAATTGCTTCGTGGTCGCATATTATTCAATTTTATAATCGCGATTGCAAACAATGGGTCAAATAGGCTCTAACACTATCAAAAGCGCATATCGAGCCGAATAGTTTTTTAAGAATAAAACTTAAATACGCTGTACAAATATTTAGCAACCATGTGGCTGCAGGCATGTACATACTACTGTCTGCCAACTTACTTCCAAAAGAGGTCGGCGAAACGGTAGAATTAATCGATCAATTTGACAAATTATTAGATATTTTAAATTCATCGACCAGGACTAATTCTAAAGAACATGGTAAAGTCTTTGTTTTAAGTAAGAAGCAGACAGACTTTTTGCGTAAATCATTGCTATTTTTAAATAATATAGAAGTAATTGGTATATATATTGTACATTTGTACATATATCCCTACTTTAATAAAAAGTATATTTTTATTAAAAACATAATATCTTCGTTTCTTTCATTAATGAAACCTTTACTTTTAAGATATTATATGTTTGTTACCGATATATTTGTATACATAGGTATTAAGTATATACAAAATAACTTTAAAATAAATTTTAAAATAAAATATACAATATATAGTATATTTTTTGTATTTTTCATTACATTTTTTCTTGTTTATCTCGTATAATATTTATGTTCTTATATTTTTATAATCATAGTAACATGTGTATTTTATATTTTTTCGATTTTTGTTTTCTTTCCTTATTTTTCAGTGTATTAGAAATAATACATTTAATATTTTTATTAAATTTTGGATAACTAAGTGTAAAAATATGTGTAAAATGTGTAATAAGTGTACAATGGCTCTGCTATCTGGATTTTGATGACGCGCATGCGCACTCAATTTTGTGGAACATCGACATCAAAGTCGCCGACAGGAGATTTCGCTACTCTATACTGTGTCATTATGCCTGTCTGCTTCTACGCTTTAACACTTTGACTGCCATGTTGGTGATATATGACCGGCCACGGTTTTTCCTGTGACGCCACGGTGTTTATTGTTGACGGGAGCGCTTCAACTGTTTACAATTGTAAAAAATGAATGACAATTGGCAGTCAGTGCATTTTGAATATGGCCGATATATAGAAGATACTTTGAAATAAAAAGTGCCTTATTGAACAATTAAAAATTTTTATTAGAACATGAATAAAAGAGAATATTAAAATATGTCTTGCATCTAACGGTGCACTTTGTTAAAACACTTTAAACACAAATGTGGCGTATCAACGCTGTCTGGACAGTAGGTCTTTTGATCCTAACAGTTTGACATTATTTTTATAACACCGTATAAGGTGCATTGCGAATGCCATTGTAAATTCTGATACTTTGATTTTTGTTTTCGTTGCGAGTTTATAGAGAATCAGCGCGTTTGAGACTGATGTATTCAATAATAACTCTAAAGCTAATTTTATGTACGACTTGAGGGTTCTTCTATGTGGTGTAGAATACGCTATCAATTGGTCTGATATATCTACAGCACATTTTCCTTTGTTGTAGTCTACAACTACTGGTTTATCACAAACATAATTTTTTTTTTGCAGACCTCTGCCATTTCGGCCGAATGTTTCGTCGAGCGCATAAAAATATCACGTTTGTCTTTCCACTTGTGAACCATAATACCGTCCTCATTTTACATAGCGATAAGTTCACCTCGTTTCAATTTTTGAAATCTGACGTCAACAGGTATTCCCTTTCTATCTTTTCTTAGGGATTCTACTAAATGAGTATTGCAATCGATTAATTTTTCGGCTAAATTTATACTAGTATACCAATTGTCGGTGTAAATCGTGTGGCCTCTATGTAGAATATTGTTGCATATATTCATTGCAACTCTTATGGGAGTTACGCATGGTTCATTTAAGTTTTTTCCCGAATATATTTGTAATTTGTATGTATACCTTTGATCGGAACACATTTTGAAAACTTTAATGCCGTATTTGTGTCGTTCTTGCTTCAAAAATTGCCTGAACTTTATACTTCCTCGAAAAGGTACCAAAGACTTATCGATGCATATCTATTCATCTAAATCATAGTATTTGGAAAAGTTTTATTTAGTATATCAGCAAGTTGTCTTATCTTATACAATCTATCATTTATGTTTGCTGGTTCATTATTGGTAGAATGAAGGAATCAAACCGATTTCTCGACAGAGCTGTTCTTGGAAATAATTGGGAATAGGTGTTATTGGTACATCAATCTGAGTTGTATTTTGGTAACTTCACCAGGCCCATCCATATTAGTAGTCCGAAATATCGTTTTATTTCATCTTTGTCGGTTGCTGTTCACTTATCTAAACGAGTGCATCTTCTATTTTGAATATATTGCTCAGCGTATCTAGTGGTCTCATTAACAATTACTTGTAGAATTTCTTCCGTAACAAAAGCAAAGTAAAAACTATGTAGCTGATTACCCTCGATCGGTACAGCAGTTCGGGTCTTTTCAAATGAAATTACACTTGCCACTGTTTGTGTTATATTATTTGACCTTTCGTTATCATTTATATTACGATCATCTTCATTTTTGAAATCTACTTCATCCTCGGTATACGATTCGATTCGGCGTCCTGAGCAATGTGTAGACTATTTGGTTTTCCGATACTTCAATTTGGGACGATTCTTCCCATGAAGACTTCTCGGATATACTCGGAAAATATTCAATGCTTGCATTCATATTTTCGAGGGGTAATCTACAAACACTATTATAAACATATCTTAGATAACATATCGTAAATGCTGCTTTATAATGGAGTTTGTCACTCCACGCAATGCTATGGCGCATCTCATTCCACCGTTTTAAGGTTACAAAGCTGTGATCTGCTAAGCATAGCATTATGTTTATCTGCCTTGACACTTCTTAGGGATATAAATCCCACACTTCCTTGCTACGGAATAGTGTTCCTATATGTCTACGTATCGAAGCAATAGAGTTCTATTGCTTCATAAAACGCGATATCGCATATCACTTCTATGTTTCATGATAAGATGTAATATTCAATGTAAAATAATAATATTCACTTATTTTCATCTCGTCCACTCTTCAAATGAATGTAAATCCCACACTTCCCTTTTACGGGATATCGTTTCTAAATGTCTACGTATCGAACCAATAGTGTTGTAATGCCTCATAAAACGCGATATCGTATCACATTTCTATGTCTCATGATAAGATGTAATATCAATGCAACGCGTTATGTATATCTCGTCAGCACTTCAAAAGAATATAAATACCACACATCAAATGCCTACACACTTTATTTATATCTCGTCAGCACTTTAGAAGAATGTAAATCCCACACTTGATGTCTACGTTTCGAAGCAATGCAGTTCTACTGCTTCATTGAACGCAATATCGCATCTCATTACTATGTTTCATGATAATGTGTAATATTCAATGCAACGCGTTATGTATATCTCGTTAAAACTTCAGCTGAATGTAAATCCCACGCTTCCTTGAAACGGAATAGCGTTTCTAAATGTCTACATGTCGAGGCAATAGAGTTCTAGTACTTCATAAAACGCGATATAGCATCTCATTTCTATGTTCCATGATAAGATATAATATTCAATGCAAGGCGTTATTTTTATTTCGTCCATACGTCAAAAGAATACAAATCCGACACTTCCTTGCTACGGAATAGCGTTCTTATGTGTCAACGTATCGAAGCAATAGAGTTATATTGCTCCGTAAAACGCGATATGGAATCTCATTTCTACGTTTCCTGATAAGATGTAATATTCAATGCAAGATGTCGGTGCAAATCTTGGTGGTAGTAGTAAATACTCCAGCGAGGACCTGGAGGACTGATGTGGAGAAGGGTTTCGTGTGAACAGCCGTTGCACACGAGTCAGTCGATCCTAAGCCCTAAGAGAAATCTTACGTAAATGTGGTGTACTAAAAGCAACAATCGAACGAACAATATATAAAAAAAATGAGGGAAAGATACACACCCATTGGGCGAAAGGGAATCCGGTTCCTATTCCGGAACCCGGCAGCGGAACAGTATACCAATCCGGGCCCTCATGTGAGTGTTCGTCGGGGTAACCCAAAATGACCTGGAGACGTCGTCGGGAGATGCGGAGAGAGTTTTTTTTCCGTATAAGCGTTTGAGTTCCCTGGAAACCTCTAGCAGGGAGATAGGGTTTGGAACGCGAAGAGCACCGCAGTTGCGGCGGTGTCCGCATCTTCCCCTCGGACGTTGAAAATTCAGGAGAGGGTCACGTGGAGGTGTCGCGCCGGTTCGTACCCATATCCGCAGCAGGTCTCCAAGGTGAAGAGCCTCTAGTCGATAGATTAATGTAGGTAAGGGAAGTCGGAAAATTGGATTCGTAACTTCGGAATAAGGATTGGCTCTCAGGAGTGGAGCGTGTCGGGCTTGGTCGGGAAGTGGGTTTGACTGACGAGCCGGGCCTGGGCGAGCTGAACGGGCCGCTGCTTCGTGCATGCGTAATCCGGAATCCGAGCTCGGTCCTGTGCCTTGGCCTCCCACGGATCTTCTTTGCTGCGAAGCTTTAGCGGCGGTTCGCCGTAGCTGTTGTCCTCTTCGACCGCCATTCAACGCTCAGCTCAGAACTGGCACGGACTGGGGGAATCCGACTGTCTAATTAAAACAATGCATTGCGATGGCCCCCAAGGGTGTTGACGTAATGTTATTTCTGCCCAGTGCTCTGAATGTCAACGTGAAGAAATTCAAAAAAGCGCGGGTAAACGGTGGAAGTAACTATGACTCTCTCTATACCCAATAATGCCGACGCTTCTAAACGTCTCAACATCGCTTTCATCCGTTCTTCGATCCACAACAGATGTTGGCTCAGGCGGTGTAACCCTATGTCCCTACTGCTTATAGCTCTCAAGGCAGCTTGGGTAGCCCATTTCCATAACCCGTGTACATCCTGGTACTCATCCGCTTTAGTATCGATCGGAGTATCTGTTTACACTCAGGCTTACACCCTTCCTCTTCTCTCCCTTCGTGGATTAGTTTGCGTTTGTAGGTTCCGATCAGCTGCACTGGGACGTGGTATACTTCCATGCTCTTCGACCACCTCGGGACGTGCAGCTACTCGCTCCACAGCCACGTCTATCTTGTGATCCCGCGCACTCTCTGCGGCTTCCAAAGCCGGGAGATCCCGCCTCAGCCTCTCCCCTCAACCTAGCCTCGAATCCTTTTCCCACCCCTGGCTGTCCGAGTCCTCGTTATTCCGCAGGATACACGTTGAGGCCTCCTCTGCCATTCTGAGTTGCTCTATCTCCTTCTCTAAACGTATTATTTGCGCTGCGGGGTCTTCGCAGGACGCCGGCGAAGCCCCCGAATCATTTCCCGGCCCGGTACGCGGCTTGAATAAATCGGGATTAAGCCCGACAGCGCGGTCAATATAATGGTTCTGTAAACCTATGGCTTTCTCGTCCTGGTCGCCGCGGAATAACACGGTGCCGTCCAAGTATTGCGAACTGGTGAGCACCCGCCTGGTACCTCTCGGTATGACCACCGTTTTCAGCGTCTCTACCCGATAGTCCTTGATTCTGGCGGGCACTCACCACCCCCATTTGTCTGCAGTAGGTTCCACGCTCCCATGGTTGTCCTAACCCTGCTGGCATGCCAGTCTTTCTCCGTATGAATGGTCTACGGTCCAAGTGACTCCGGAAACCTGAGTGTTGTGGGGGTGACTTTTGTACGTCAACCCCCAGCCCTGCTGCTCTTCGTCGGTTAAATCGAGTCTCATCAGCGCGTTCTCCAACCCAGGATCATCCTCGCCCTGGTCGAACTGGGCGTAATGCATATTAGTCCAGCTGGACGGTATTGAGTGGTAGACGTATGACTCGCCGCCGGATCGTCCGCTGCCCTGGATGCTCAGGGCCTGCCACTCTGTATTTAGTGTGGATCTCTAGAAGGAGCTAGGAGTCCGGGTTCCGGTGAACGTTCCACCCTGGCCGCCGGCGTGGGTGTTTATAGCCCACGACCAGTGAATATTTTCGCTGAGAAACATCACAGCGAACCACCCGGCTGTCGTCCCGGCACCGCTTGCCCGATCAAATACGAGACGAGACCAATATTTGAGAGCAGCCGGATCCTATTCCGGGTATCAAATTCTATCTCGTTGCGCCGCTGACCGTTTCCAGGCCTCGAACGCCTTACGCAAGTGTCTACCCCGCTCGAGGCGGTCAAAACCGCTGGCCTGGCACATTGCCATATTTTGTGTTGGGTTCTCATTGTTATCGGTGTCGTAGTATCCGAACCCAGTCGCTACTGCTAGTGAGGCCATACTACTCCATTCTCCGATCTTTATGGCGGGGTGCCGCTTGGATTTACTCCTTTTCGCGGCTCTCTGATGCAAGCCATTCACTGAATTCATACCGCCGTAGGCAGGGTAGCTCCCATCATTAATTCCGTTGCCCGTAGTCAGATTCATCTCCTCCAAGACATAAGTGAGGTCTCCGTAATATTCGAGTTTCCCACACCTGCTGGTAGGGTTCGTAGTAGTTACGCCTTCTATGCGTTGATGCCAACATACTGTTAAAGCCGTGGTTATGGAGTTCACCTCTCACCAGTTTATCCCCTTAGGGAAGTGAGAACCGCAGTAGTCGGTGAGGGCCTCCCGCAATGACCTGGTCACATTCAGCATCCCGGCGACCATCGTGTCAATGACATCGTTCATTGGGTACTCCGAGATGACCATATCCCGGGGAACGGCTCCGCGATGGTCGCAGGACCAAACATCGAATACCGTTCCGCCCAGCTCAACGGTTGCCGTACTCTTCGCCATGACTACGAAGATGATCGAATTGGCGGGGTCCCCAATATCGACCAGGTTTCTGGTGCGGACGAATTCCTTTCTTGCATAGATGAAATCTTCGTCCTCGCGCAACTCAGCTCCCCGCGCGACACATCTGACATAAAATTCCTCCACCACGTGCGCGAGCGGATAGGTGAGGTGCGCGGTGATCCAGGCGTCCCGACCAATGTTATCGGGACAGCTATTGTCAGCTATTAGGATATTCCGGACATTTGGACTGGCGAGGTACCAACTTGCCCTTCGCTGTCCGCCCACATGTAAGTTACCGCCGTATCGGAGTGCGTGTTCGAGCACATCCACTGTCACAAAACACCCGGCGTAGTACCAGTTCCCGCTTACGTGACTGGAAACTATCCTCTTCTCCGGCAATTGAGGGGGTACCCATGCGTTATCCACGCCTGAGGGTTGCGTTATCCGCACCTCCCTCAAGTCATCGTAAAGGTCCACCCTAAGGGCCAAGTTCCGGTAGTCCGCCCCTCCCCCCTCCGCTTATTGCACGATATATCGCAGAGATCAGCAGCGGTACGCTGCTCACATATCCCCAGGTCTAGATTCCCTTGGCCGGGTTGATCATCCCGGCAGGGCAGCGTTGGTGCGCGCTGATGGGCTTGACGACCCCACCGTCCCGATGTAAGAAGCATCAACCCCCTCACAAACGCAAATTTTCATGATGGCCACACCCGACCCTAAAAATTCCGGAGGCAAAATAGCCCTCCATTCGGATCTCCGGGTGAGGGCAGGGCCGGGTGAGGTGATCGTGGCGTATGATGGGTCAAGACGGGAGAGAAATCCTCGGCCCGCGACCCCGTCCCACGGTATTGGCCCCATAGTCGAGCGGCGGAGCCGTCAAGCTCGGCGGTCGGCGACGGCTGTACTCGGCCAGCGTCGACGGGCCGCGACTGGGCGAGAATCCGCCGACGAGGCTTTGGCTAGGGCTCTAGGTATCAGCCTTTGCGCTGTCGAAATCCGGATAACTAGGTGCGACGGAAGACCCAGGTCAGATCCGGTATCTCTGGCTGGGTCAATAAGAAATAGGGAAAGGAAAAACCAGACTAGGAACGTTAGATCCGCGATTCCCCCCGCGATCGCGTACCCACCATACCCCATCGCGTCTACGTCCGCAACCGACATAGCTCAAGCGTCGACGTCGACGTCGACGCCCGCGATCGGATTCGCGACCACGGGACTTAGGATACTGCAGCTGAATATGCAACACTCAGCTGCAGTTACAGGGCAAGTGACTCAGCTCGTTGCGGAAAAGTACCTAGACGTCCTGCTATTGCAGGAGCCATACGCTAGGAAACTAAGCACGAGCTATGCTATTTGTGGTCTAGGGATCGGTATGAAGGTGGCGGCTGTAAGCTCACAACACCCGCGGCAGTCGCCGTTAGCAACCCTCGTATCGAAATGGTATTCATCTCGCAGCTTAGCAATACGCACTGCGTTTGTGCGGAAGTGCTGGCGCCCGGCATCTCGGTATACGTCGTATCGTGCTACTTCCAGTACAGTGACGATATCGAGATGCACCTCAGGCACCTCCAGACGGTGTTTCATAATCTGAGGGGGAAGAGATTGTTAGTTTCGGTAGATGCCAACGCCCGGTCGTCACTCTGGGGGCCGCAGAGTATAGACGATAGGGGAGCAAAGTTCGAGGAGCTCATACGGGCGTTTGGCATGGAAGTTGTGAACGATATCGGTCAGCTACCTACCTACTGGTCGATCAGGGGCTCGTCATACATCGACGTTACTCTGGCATCGCCAACCATGCTCCCACTCATCGGGGGCTGGAGGGTACGGAAAGATTGGGTGACCAGCGATCACAACGCAATTGACATCCGGCTGAGGGTCCCGAGCACTGTAGCGGTGGATCAGGGAGGAGCAAGCACTCGGTTCGACGTCAATCGAGCCGATTGGGAGCTCTTCACTGAAAGCCTGGCCGATCAATCTAGATCGAGGCTCGAGACAGTAAGGCTGGAGTCTGCGGAAGATGTAGATAGGTTGGCGGAGACGCTAACGGGAGTCATCACTGATTCCTGTGCCGCGTCAATGCCTTACAAAAGACAACTTAGAAAGTCCAACCCGTGGTGGACGAAAGAACTTTCAGATATGAAAAGATCTGTGCACAGTCTGAGACGTGTGGCTCAGAAGGAACGTGACGAAACCGCTCGCCAAGAAAAATGGTTAAAGTACCGCTCCTCTTTGCAGGAATATAACAATAAGGTGAAGCGGACGAAACTCGAAAGCTGGCGACGCTTTGTAACCTCGAACGGGAACTCGGGGCCCTGGAGTACCGTCTATAAACTCCAGGCGAATAAACTCCGAGTTGAGAGAGTCCTTAGTACTCTCCGGCGTGGTAGAGACAACACATATGATAGTCGCGAGACAGCCAGCTTACTCCTGAGTACGCACGTCCCCGAGGACCGGGAAGAAGAAGACACGCCGGAGCAGCGAGAGATTAGGGAAAGCGCACACTTCGCGCCTGACACTCCTGATGCCTCCTGTTTCACGGAAGCGGAGGTAGTGAGTGCAGTAAAGACTTTCAAAAATAGAAAGGCACCGGGGCCGGACCACGTAGAAGTCCAGGCGCTGAAGGCCACCGTAGGTATAATTCCCGGTCAGATGACAAGAATATTTAACGGATGCCTTCAATGGGGCGTCTTCCCCTCGATCTGGAAGGAGGGCTCTCTCAGAGTCCTCTTGAAGGAAGGGAAAGACGAGAAGGATCCGAAGTCCTACCGACCGATCTGTCTCCTCTCAGTAGTAGGGAAACTCCTCGAGAAGCTCCTAAAAAAGCGTCTCTACCAGACGTCGTTGGCCCCTGGGATGGTCTCCGACCGACAGTTCGGGTTCACGCCCGGAAGGTCGGCGGAAGACGCGGTCGTGGAGATGCGCCGCATGGTCGATGCTTCCGAGCATCGATACGCTGTGGCGCTTCTCTTCGACATCTCTGGAGCCTTCGACAATGTCTGGTGGCCCCTAGTTTTAGAGTCGATGAAAGAAAGAGGCTGCCCTCGGAACGTTTTCGAAGTAATGAAAAGTAGGATCTCTCAGTAGGATCTGTACAGGTTTCCAAGCGGGCGACGAGAGGGTGTCCGCAAGGCTCCGTTCTCGGTCCCGCCTGCTGGAACCTTATGTTTGACAATCTCCTGCGGTCACTCCAGACCACAGTCGAGAATAGGTTCATAGCTTACGCGGACGATCTCCTAGTCCTCGTAAGCGGAAATAGTAGAAGAGAATTGGAGATAAATGGTCAACAAGTTGTTGACCAGATTCTCCTTTGGTGTAGGCTGGCGAAACTCGAAGTATCGGCCACAAAGACGGAGGCAATTGTCCTCAAGAGTGGTTTGATCGAGAGGCCAGCGATAGGAAGAAGAGGAGGCACGCGCCCGGACAGAAAACGCAAGGCCGTTCGGTCTTCTAAAGCCGACCTTGCCGCGAGACCGCCGACCATCCGATTAGGGAATAATAGTATTAAATTCAAGCACGCGGTACGGTACCTTGGCGTCAACATAGACGCAGGTATGGGAGTCAGATCCCATTGTAGATATTTGAGCGACAAGGTCGGGTCGCTGTTCAGTAAACTTAGTAGGCTGGCGAGATGTACGTGGGGGCTCCGCTTCAGCTCTCTCGATGGCATCTACAGGGGTGCGTTCGTCTCGACGATGGTGTATGCCTCGGCGGGATGGGCCGACCTGTGCACGGAGAGAGAGTGGAAGGTGCTCAGATCCGCGCAACGTCGCGCTTTGATCGCGATGACCGGTGCATACCGCCGGATATCGTGGGAAGGTGCGTGCGTAGTGGCTGGCGCGGCCCCTATAGACATGGTCGTCCAGCAGCATAGGGCCCTCTACAATCTTCGTAGAGGAAGAGACGCCAGGATAGGGAACACCGTCATCCAGAGTGGATTGGAAGACGGTGAAGAACGCGTTAAAATTGAAGTCATAAACGTGTGGCAAACCCGGTGGAAAGATTCCCACAAGGGTCGCACGACGTATGACTTTTTTCAGGATGTTAGAGTAAGACTGGCCGCCGACTGGATTAGGCCTAGTCACTACACCACGCAGGTGCTGTCGGGGCATGGCAACTTTATGGCTCGTCTATTGACGTACGCCGTTGTCAATGACTCGACATGTATCTGCGGAGGTGCAGCAGATACAGTGGGACACTTCCTACTAGAGTGCCCACTCTTTGAAGCGCAGAGAGAAGCTCTGCGAGACATTATCCCGGCGAGTGAGTGGAGATGGCCGGAGGCGGCACCGCACTTGGTGTCGTCGCCAGAGGCATTCTCTGTGCTCGCCAGCTTCAGCCAGGAAGCGCTCTGGCTGAAGATGTTCATGGAGTAGGCTTGCTCCATCGTTGGATAGAATACAAAAGTTAAGTCTTCAGAATGGAAATTCCATTCAAACCAGTAGTTGAGGTCTTGCTTTGATCGACAACTCTTCAGTCGATCAAAGCTCTTTAAATTTCTAAGTAAAGGGTCAGAGTGAGCGTGTTCGCGTACACGTAGCGAGTTCGCCTCCCCGAGGTTCCCCGTGGGTGCTCCGGCGGTTAGGATTCGTCCTCTCCGACGGAGTAGCTGAAGGACTCGCCCGGTCGGAAAGGCGCCCCGGCACATCTGGATTTTTTCATCGCCCGTTTCAGTGAGGTGGGAGTACCCTGGGAGGTAGAGGCTAGATTACGTCGCATATACCCGTCTGGGTGAGGAAGCACGCCTGATCACCGTCCTGGTGTAGGGCAGACAATAAATCCTGGCCGGGTTGATCATACTGGAGACGGCCGGTGTAGGTTTGGCAGCAGCCTCGATCAAGAGTTGGGCGAATTCAGTGGCCCGGAGACCGCCCTTAACGTACCTAGTATCTACCCCTAAGCCGTATCACTTGAGATATTTCCATCCGGCCAATCCTTGTGGGGTGGGTTCCGTTGCCGCTTGTGTGCTAGACCCGCACTGTCCGGCCGTTTGTGGTTGTGTTACGCTCATGACAGGGGGGTCCGTCGTCCCTACTTCTGTCGGGGCGTCGTGTGTCCCTACCCCTTTCACGTTGGGGCCATCTGGACATTTAGCCCCCCGGGGCCGTTTCATTGTAACACCCGGGTCAGGCACACTGACGCTTTCTCCCGTTTCGAGGATGTTCCGTCCTGTGCTCTTTTTCTTCTGAACGGAACGTTTGACTTCCAATGAGTCGTTGAGTTCGGGGTTCTCCTCCTCGCGTACTAGTGTGGGCCCAGTCCCTATCTTCTGGTGGAGTGTACCCGCCGCCGTGTAGGTTTGGTACCACCGGTCGGGTCCTCGTTCCCAATATACCACAGGTGTGTGGAGTAGCGCTTGATGCGCGGCACCGGCAATGTTCATATCGCTAGTGGTCATTATGGTACCTCCTTTCCAGAAGAGGGATTTATTCCCTTGTACTCAAGCAGCGCGATCCGATTTTGTTACTCCACACGCTGTCTGTTACCGTTAACAGCGTGCATTTCGGCATTATGCGCTTCGGCAGCAGCGTTCACCCAACTGACACCTCGCTCTACCGTGCTGAGCCTCTCGGTTAGTGGTGTCGTAATCCGGGAGTTACGCGTGCTTTGTTTGTGCAGCCTCACGTCTCTGCACTCATTCCCGCTCGGTGTGAAGAATATACAGAAGGAGCAGACACGACTACCCCTCAGTGACCTATCGTTGCTATTTACACTGGTTATGTACGCAAAAGCGTACGCCGCGCGGTCTTCGGCTTCCTCTGTGACGTTAGCTAATTTTTCCAACGCCTCTTTCTGGCTGCTTAGGGTAGGATCGATCGTGCCACCCTCGCCCGAGCGCAGTTTTCCTCCTCTTCCCCTATCACCTCCAGTTCTTTTTCTGCTGCGACGTTGGGGCTATTCGATGCCCATAACTCGACTGCGTTTCAAGTAACCTGGGCTTCTTCGCGAGGGGTCAGATTAGATAGTCCGATGGCTTCACTCTCCCATCTCTTAATGGTACCGTCGCCTATCTCGAGCTTCTTCAAAGCTTGTGCTACTGCCGCCGCCCACCTTCTGTTGCTTGCCCCAGTGCCCAAGACACCTAGGATACGGGTGGGGTCGTCTTTGATCTGGGCCGCTATTTGGGAGGCGCGCGCGCTCAGACTCTTTCCTTTACGGATAGGTCTTCCTCCCCGGTCTTTCTTTTTCTCCTCCGGGGAACCGCCTACCTTGTTGCCGGTCTGCCCTTCCTCCTTGGATTTGCTGCCGGAGAAGCTACCCGCGAAGACTTCTTCTTCCATGGTAGCGTCTAGACGGGCGGCTCTGTCCTCTCAAATCGTGGGCGGCCGTCTATTGGTCACTGATGCCGGTACAGGACCTGCTCCGTTTATTGCAGTCCAACTGACTAGCCTGCTCAATTTATCCTTGGGCTGTTCGGTTTCATTGCAGGCGTGACTGAGTAGTGCCTCACTGAATAACTCCATCTTCCCCGTGAAGAACTGTCCTTGGTCCTCGGGTTCTGGACTACTTTCCGTAAAACACTGATTTACGGGGGTAGGGGTTGTAGTCTCCCCCTCACGCCGTCGCCGTCTGCCAACTTTGACGTCTGGTCGAGGCTCGTCACGACGTGGGCCCCGCTCAGACCCTCGTGAGGATTCGATAGTAAATATCTTAAAAAGTTAGGAATGAGCATGCAAATACAAAAATGCCATACGTTTCAAATTGTACATAAAAATAAAACCTGGTATATACAAAATCCAAAATTAAAACTAAATGAACAATCTGTCCCGGAGACTGAACCCGACGAGATATTGGATTACTTAGGAGTAACTCTGGATCCCTGGAAAGGTTTAAAACGTGCGCAAATGAGTGAAGCCATAGTGGCAGCTAAAAATATTTAAAAAATGGCTCTAAAATCCTATCAAAAAATTAATTTAGTAAGAACCTACCTGCTTTCAAGGTATATTCATAGCTAATCCACAGCCTATACAAATATTGGAGTCGTTGGACCATGAAATTAAACAAATATGTAAAGAGATATTACACATTCATCTATCAACACAACGGATGGTATCTTTTATGCAGAAAAGCGCCATGATGGACTCGGTTTGCAGAGAATAACGGATATAGTACGCATTGCAAAAGTAAAAAATAGCATCCGGATGGCTAACAGCGAGGATTTAGCGGTTCGAGATGCTTATAAAAGGCAAGAGAATATTACATTAAAATATGCAAAGTCAGTTGGATTGAGGTGGCCAGCCACGGGAGAGGAAATAGAAAGCGCACGAACTACATTAAGAAAGAGCTATGTGGACATGTGGGCTCAGCTTATCTCTCAAGGACAAGGCGTTCATGAGTTCATGAATGATAAAATTGGAAACGCCTGGCTATTTAGACCAGCAGTGCTAAAATCATCTCGCTATATCGATGCAATTAAATTACGCACTAATACCTTTGGCACCAGGGTAGCGTTACGAAGAGCAAGCAGGAATATTAGACCCGAATGTAGAAGATGCAACCTACAGTTTGAAACCTTGGGCCATGTGCTCGGTGACTGTATTCACACCTAAACTGCTACAATGAATAGGCATAACGAAATTGTTAAAATGATTGAGAAGAAAGTCTTGCGGAAATGGGCAGTTTTCCAAGAACCATCGGTTAATGTAATTAGAAAACTTGAGAAGCCAGATTTGGTAATTAACACGTTCCCTGCCGCGTGGGGCGTATACGCCCCACGCTGAACTTTCCGTTCAAGCCATTTGGTATTATCATTGTAAAACGAAGAATTTTTTAAAAATTCATTATAGAGACAATTATGGACATCTTAATACTATTGCTGATGCCCTCATTTAATCGTGGGGCGTATACGCCCCACGCAGCGTGATGGGCAATTTTTCTTTACTGTGACTTGTTTTTACTGCATTTCTCTTATTCCGATCAGTCATTTATTCGCGTGTCGTTGATACAATACTTAAAAGTTACAATACTAAAAAGTTGTAACATTCTGCGATAGTTGCGTGGATAAATCACACTTATGTTTGCCATGTTTTAACAAAGTTCATCGTAACATCCCTTTGTAATTGCAAAATACAAACTTGAATTTAACCAAAATGTTATATTTTAAATTGATATAGGCATGATAAAAAAAATTATATGTCAGGATACCACTCGCTTGGCATAATAATGTTCAGCCAGTTATTTGTTAATCTAATACCTAGAAAAATTAATTTATTGGTTTGTTGTGTTATGCATGTTAAACTATACAACCTTTCCTTGATAATTATGATTTTTGCACTATTTTAATTATTGCAAGGCATACGCCAGAAACAAAATAATACAAATGTAAAGCGTGGGGCGCATACGCCCCACGCGGCTTGAACGGGAAGTCTTCAAAAAACGGTCTGGCAGGGAACGTGTTAAAAACCAAGAAAAGCTTCTGGTGGCTGATGTGACTATTAGATATGAGAATAAAGATAATCTAAAGAAATCATATCAGGAAAAAATAGATAAATATAGGGTCACTGCCGCATATGTAAAAGCCAAATTGAACTGTTTAACAGCAGAAGTCATTCCAATAGTTGTTGGTTGCAGAGGAGCTATGCCTCTTGCCACAGTTACACATCTTAAAGCCTTAAATTTTAGTAAAAGCGAGATGAGGACAGTGGCTCCGATTGCTCTCAGATCATCAATTGAGATGGCCAACTGTTTTTGGACTATGATCGTACAACACGATCATTGTGGTGTATTTAGTTATTGATCTTTTCGTTTGTTTGTATATTTATTGACATGCATGTTATTTTATTTTATTTTATTTTACTGATTTAGTTTATCCTATTTAGTGACACGGCCTTGGCCGAATGTTTTAAGTTTTCATTTATTTACATAATTGATATATTTTTGTTGTTGTACATATTTTATCTTATTGTACTGTAATTTTATGTATTCGTAACGTTTGATTATAGAATTTTTCTTTTACTCCTTCTACATATATGCCATTAACATATGAATAATTAAGTAAATTAGGCAAATAAGTTGATAATACGACTTAGACATCTACGCTGAGTGTTGCGGTTTGAGTACAAGACATAAAACGGCGTAAGCCACATATGTGGTTCGGCACTAACATATTTATTTATGTAGTTTGTGTGTAGTATTGTTCATTATTCAGTTAGTTAGTTTATATAGTTGTTATATTTGTTACAGTGTTGTTGCCCAACGAGGGGGATGAATACCTCGAAAGTATACTGATTCCTTTTACAAATTAGTACAGAAACTAACCAAATGCCTCGTCATTTAATTAGTGACGCGCATGAATGGATTAACGAGATTCCTAATCTGTCCTTATCTACTTTCTGGCGAAACCACTGCCAAGGGAACGGGCTTGGAAAAATTAGCGGGGAAAGAAGACCCTGTTGAGCTTGACTCTAGTCTGGCATTGTAAGGAGATATGAGAGGTGTAGCATAAGTGGGAGGTGGTAACATCGCCGGTGAAATACTACTACTTTCATTCAAAAGGGCAAAAGCTGGCTTGATCTCGATGTTCAGTACCCATAGAGACTGCGAAAGCCTATCGATGCGACGGCCTATCGATAATTTTGGCTTGAAGAGTTTTCAGCAAGAGGTGTCAGAAAAGTTACCACAGGGATAACTGGTTTGTGGCGGCCAAGCGTTCATAGCGACGTCGCTTTTTGATCCTTCGATGTCGGCTCTACCTATCATTGCGAAGCAGAATTCGCCAAGCATCGGATTGTTCACCCGCCAACAGGAAACTTGAGCTGGGTTTAGACCGTCGTGTGGCAGGTTAGTTTTACCCTACTGATGACTAGTCGTTGCGATAGTAATCCTGCTCAGTACGAGAGGAACCGCAGGATCATTAAGGATATTTGGTTCATGCACTCGGTCAAGCGGCCGGTGGTGCGAAGCTACCATCCGTGGGATTACGCCTGAACGCCTCTAAGGCCGCATCCTTTCTAGTCAAAGGAGGCAAAGATATCTCTAGGAGTCTCGAGTGGGTCGAAAGGTTCAAAACAATGTGAATCTACTAGGTGGTCGGTCGCGTCCGCGCGGTCTTTGAATCCATCATCGGGATTTTGCCGAACGACGGCCGCAGCGCTCTAACGGTCGATCATGGGTACACCAATTTTGACGTTGAGACTCGGAATCGTTTGCAGACGACTTAGGTACCTGGCGGGGTGTTGTACTCGATAGAGTAGTTACCACGCTACGATCTGTTGAGACTCAGCCCTATGCTTGTGGATTTGTTTTGTAAGCTAAACGAGACCCCACTCGCCTCTCTCGCGGAGAAAGAGAGAGTTAATCGAAAAATATAAGAAAAGCAAAAGAAAGTACAAGCCGCTGGCACTTGGCGTTTAATAATATTAATATTAAACGTCGAGCGTCGGCGGCTTTTTTTATGACTCGGCGCAAAGCAATACGCCGCTGGAACATGGAAGAAAAAGTATACGGCCGCTGGGCACTTGGCGTTTAATATACGATATTAAACGTCGAGTGTGGACGGCTTTTTTTATGACTCGGCGCAAAGCAATACGCCGCTGGCACCTTCCAAATAGGCGGCCGACGGCGTGAACGGTATAAGCACGCTTAAAAAAGAGAACTAAAGAACATGTTCAAACATAGGCGGTCGCCTGACGGCAGCCGCGTTCTTTAATAGCCAAACCTACACCGGATAGTAGAACGTGCCCGTTGTCCAAGTCGCATTATTCACAGTCAAGTACCCGCCGGTACGAGTTTACGTTTGGCTAGTAAAGAATTGCGCCCGAGATTGACAGCAAAATGCAAATGTCGGACCGGCAGTTAGTTTGAAAAAATTCCCACCGAGAATTAAAGTTCGTACATTGACGGTAGTTTAAAAAAAATTCCTACCGAGAGTTAAAGTTCGTACATTGACGGTAGTTTGAAAAAAAAATGCCGAGCGAGAGTTAGAAATCGTCCGCGGTACCTTAAAAAAGTTCCGAGAGGGAGTTAATATTCCCACCCAGAGATAGGGATGGACCGTGGGACTTAGAAAATTTTCGCCACGAAAAAATTCAATCGCGTTCATTCGCTACTTTCTCGTTAATTAAACCGTTGACCTGTAAATTTTTTTGAAAAACCTTAATAAAACCTATTGATTGCACTTACCATCGCATTGTTTAATCGAATTAATTATTTTTAACCGTTTGGAAACGATACTTCCGGAGGGTTTTTGCGATTTTTGGATAATTTTTAGTTATAAACAAATAGTTTTTTTTCATAATATTACTTAATTTAATAGTAGCAATCAATCGTACGTGTTAGATTTTCGATATTTCTTTTCTTTCGTTTTTTTGAATTTTGCAACTGCTTTTTTTCTATGTTCCGATCGATTAAATTTTGTTATATTTTGAAAATACGTTTATTCATCAATGTCTAATAGGTCTACACAATCTCCGTGCATAAAAGTTCAACGTTAATAGGACTTTATACTTGTGTTCGCCGCGCGATTAAGTTACAACGGTCTCTCCGGACGATCCGTTGCCGCGCAAGTTTACCACCGTAAGCGCCCGTGCGTTAGCCTGCGCGGCGCCGGCCTACCGACCGGTCGTTTCGTATCTGTAAGGAGACTCGCCGGCTCGAGCCGGGCGTCCAGAGTAGCGCTCAGGCCCGTGGCTATTCTATGACTTCGGTTGAGAAGCAGTCCTCGAGAATACGTTCTCGACTGCTCTGTGCCGTGTCGGTGATCGAATTTTTCTCCACACTGCATGGCCACGGGTCGGAGTCTTTGACCGAATGTCCCATATGTGGCGAGCGTCGTAAGGCGGTGTTAGTGACCTTTTATGCGAGTTTTTCAAACTCGGGTATAAATTGTACCACCCTTGCATCAATTCTGGAACTTTAGAATCCGAGTTCTCGGACTAACAAATTTTAAAAATAACGAAATAAAAAAATGGACGTGACAAAGTGTACGAATTGTCCAGTACGCTAAGAGAGCGTGGATTTATATATTCCTATCTAGTCTCCAAAAAGCTAAAATGCTAAAGTGCTAAAATACAGGAAAAGCCCGAATAATATAAGTTGACCATAACACTAAAACATATATATAACGCAAAGAACCATAAAAATGAAACCGTCCGAACGAAAATTTCCTGAACACGAACCCATTAAGGGGACGGATGGTACATGGCATTTACGACACAAATATGTTGTTGCAGCCAGAACAGGCTCGATACGAACTTCCAAAAGGTGTCCCGTGTCGATTGCCTAGCGCGCACTTTATACGCGCCAGTTCGCCTACAATAGGCGAGATGTACGCCCTTGCCCATCGTCGATGCCCAGCATGTTTTCGTAAGAGATGATAGTAAAGGTCTAAGAGAGATATTATTCAGCGTGACGCGATTGTCCGCGCTTCCTCGTTTGGATGACCAGCATGTTCTCTGTACGCGCTATTTTAATGCCTAGCGTGAAAAAGATGTCCGTGCTTTAAGCGATCATTAACTGCTCAGCGTGAAAATTGCATACGCGCATGCATCGCCGATGCCCAGCATGTTCTCGCAAGAGATGTCCGTGCTATAGACGATTAAAGGTATATATCTCTCGAAAAATCAGCGTGAAAATTGTATACGCGCTTCCTCGTTGATGCACGTTGATGGTCTCGCGAGAGATCTCCGTGCGGTAGACGATGTATATTTCAGCGCGGAGTGTATACGCGCTTTTTCAAACGGTTCAGTTGGAAGGCATATAAGATCTTTTACATTGAAAACCACAACAACTGGGAACTGTACGATTCGAGTGGAGAGTGCAATACCTCGGCGAAATTGGTTGAAGTTATGTGTTTTCGACGTAGCGTATTGGCACTGAAATGAATAATGTGCTAGAGCGAGATCCAAAAGAGATCCGTTAGCCGCATCCACTGCACTGACAATAACAAAGTTATATGAACGATGTTCATAAATAACGAAACGGTATCGCCGTTCACGAAAGAGCGATACCGATATATATATATATATATATGCCACTACATATAATATATTACTTTTGTATCATCGATCGGTGTCTCGGGGAGAACCGACGACGTTTGGAGGAACTACTATGAATGATGACGATGGTGAGAGAAAGTAAAGAGGAGAGAGGAGTAACGAATAGTACGGTTCCCTGGTTGATCCTGCCAGTAGTCATATGCTTGTCTCAAAGATTAAGCCATTCATGTCTCAGTACATACCGAACTAAGGTAAAACCGCGAATGGCTCATTAAATCAGTTATGGTTTCTTAGATTGTACACGAAATTACTTGGATAACTGTGGTAATTCTAGAGCTAATACATGCAAATCAGAATTCCGACCAGAGATGGGAGAAATGCTTTTACTAGATCATAACCAATCGGTGGCGTGTGGTTCGTTCGTGCGTCCATCGTTCGCTTTGGTGACTCTGAATAACCCACAGCTGATCGCACGGTCATTTAGCACCGGCGACGAATCTTTCAAATGTCTGCCTTATCAACTGTAGATGGTAGGTTCCGCGCCTACCATGGTTGTAACGGGTAACGGGGAATCAGGGTTCGATTCCGGAAAGGGAGCCTGAGAAACAACTAGCACATCCAAGGAAGGCAGCAGGCGCGCAAATTACCCACTCCCGGCACGAGGAGATGGTGACGAAAAATAACGATACGGGACTCATCCGAGGCCCCGTAATCGGAATAAGTACACTTTAAATCCTTTAGCAAGGATCAATTGGAGGAAAAGTCTGATGCCAGCAGCCACGGCAATTCCAGCTCCAATAGCATATATTTAAGTTGTTGCGGTTAAAAAGCGCGTAGTTGAATCTGTGTGTCACAGTGTCGGTTCACCGCTCGCGGTGTTTAACTGGCATTATGTGATACGTCCTACCGGTAGGCTTAGCTCCTTCGGGGGCGGTCCAACAGACATCCCATCGCGATGCTCTTCACTGAGTGTCGAGGTGGGCCGGTACGTTTACTTTGAATAAATTAGAGTGCTTAAAGCAGGCTATCTTGGCCTGAATACTATGTGCATGGAATAATGGAATAGGACCCCGGTTCTATTTTGTTGATTTCCGGAACCCCGAGGTAATAATTAATAGGGACAAATAGGGGCATTCGTATTGAGACGTTAGAGGTGAAATTCTTGGATCGTCGCAAGACGGAGTAAAGCGAAAGTATTTGCCAAAAATGTTTTCATTAATCAAGAACGCAAGTTAGAGGTTCGAAGGCGATTAAATACCGCCCTAGTTCTAACCATAAACGATGCCAACCAGCGATCCGCCGATGTTCCTCCGATGACTCGGCGGGCAGCTTCCGAGAAACCAAAATTTTTGGGTTCCGGGGGAAGTATGGTTGCAAAGCTGAAACTTAAAGGTATTGACGGAAGGGCACCACCAGGAGTGGAGCCTGCGGCTTAATTTGACTCAACACGGGAAACCACACCAGGCCAAGACACCGGAAGGATTGACAGATTGAGAGCTCTTTCTTGATTCGGTGGGTGGTGGTGCATGGCCGTTCTTAGTTGGTGGAGCGATTTGTCTGGTTAATTCCGATATGGAACGAGACTCTAGCCTGTTAAATAGACCTAACTTATGGTATCTCGAAGGCCCTCGTCTTCTGCCGGTGGGTTTTTACTATCAACGTACAAACAAATCTTCTTAGATGGACAGGCGGCTTTTAGCCGCACGAGATTGAGCAGTAACAGGTCTGTGATGACCTTAGATGTTCTGGGCCGCACGCAGGAAGCACTGGTTCTGGCACGCACTGAAGGAATCAGCGTGTTTTCCCTGGCCGAACGACCTGGGTAACCCGTTGAACCTCCTTCGTGCTAGGGATTGTGCATGCAATTATTCTCCATGAAGGAGGAATTCCCAATAAGCGCGAGTCATAAGCTCGCGTTGATTAGGTCCCTGCCTTTTGTACACACCGCCCATTGCTACTACCGATTGAATTATTTAGTGAGGTCTTCGGACTGGTGTGCGGCCAATGCCTCGGCATTGCCGATGTTATCGGGAAGATGACCAAACTTGAATATTCAGAGGAAGTTAAAGTCGTACCAAGGTTTCCGTAGGTGAACCTGCAGAATATATATATATATATATATATATATATATATATATATATATATATATATATATATATATATATATATATATATATATTGTGACGGGTTTTCCCGTTACAATCCGCAAGAAAGGGGGGAGATCGAAACAATAATAAAGGGGTATACGGAAGTTTAATCCGGGGTACAGAATATCGGAGTACAAAATATCCACGTGGTATGATCGTCGATGAATTCGCCAACGCCAAATACAAAACAGAGAATTTTCTATCCAGTGAGTATTTCGTAACTGCGAGGCGGGGACTTTTTGGGCGCCAGCTACTCAAGGAGTAGCGAAAACTATTAGACCACGCAACCCGGGCGAGATAACCCTCGAACTTTCGAAATACTCTATAGCTCGACTACTCCTAGCCGAGTGCGCAAATTAGGGTCGCGGGATACTGAACTCACGGCTTCTTTCTAGATTGCCTCGTCGCGGTATTACAAAAGGGTATACGACACGCCGCGAATGACCGGGGATCACCACCCGTTATACGATACAAAATTACAATACGCAATATCACAAATGCGACAGGGAACAAAATGGGACGCTTTAGCGTATAAGGACTCACGTTCTCGCTTCCAGCAAGTCTGCATCTCGTTCAGTCCGTCTATCTCTCTCTCTCTCTCTCTCTCTCTCTCTCTCTCTCTCTCTCTCTCCGAATCGCTCCGTATGATCGCTTGCTCGGTAGCTCGCCAAATGAGTCGCTAAGAAGTAGAGGCGAAGAAGAGGATGTCTTCCTGCTGGCTAGCTCTTATATAGGTTTGCTGGGGGTCCTCGGATCCCCTTGGATCCTTCCTAGGGTTCCTTGGTGGGGTAGGGCTATGCGCGTGGGGATTGTTCGGGGCATCGAACGGTGAATTTCGGCGATCTTCCCTGGTCGACCCCTCTGGTGTGCCCAGCGGGGGGGTTTTCCTCTCTCTCTCTCTCTCTCTCTCTCTCTCTCTCTCTCTCTCTCTCTCTCTCTATATATATATATATATATATATATATATATATATATATATATATATATATATATATATATATATATATGGAGGAAGAATTATTATGAAAGAAAAAGTCGTTTATGGACCACAAATCGTAGCAAATACTTAAAGAACCCTCGCTTCGATAGCACAATGCCCGGAGAACGTTGTATTACGTGCAGAGGTGTTAAGCCTCCCGTTTTGCGCGTCTCTCCGTGTTGGCATGGCAGTCGATCGGAGCGACGAAGCCAAGCTCTTTCGAGAGCTCGTGCCAGAGGACGAGTCGTCCAATTCTCTCTCGATTTCGGGACGAGGAGTTGCATACTTACGTACAAAAATAAACTGCTCGCATGTGGTCTTCGTGATCCGCGGCACGGAAAAATAACAAATAATAACGTGCTCTCGCGTTTGGTCTTCATGACCCGTGGCACGGAAAAATGAAAAAAATAATGTGCTCGAACAAGCCGCATCCACTGCATTGCCACTCGAACAAAAACATTACATCCACTACCCGTAGTATGCAACTCCGCTTCGTGTCAGAGTGATCGAGGCGACCGATCCTCTGTAGATTATGCGTAAACTGAAACTATATTCGTTCCGAAATAAAAATTATAAGAGTCCAGATATATGGATGAAACAAACGCAAAGCATATGCAGCAAAGAGTAACCTTCCTTCGGTCGAGATCCGTCATGTTTAGAGAGGAATAACATTCGTCGTAGCAGCCTCGTTGTCGAGAGTCTGAAACCCGCTGTTGCGAGATCGAACTTTATTTGCTCGCTTCGCGTTGTCGGGAAAAATATAGACCGCTCGAGGCTGTGTTGGGCGAACGGGAGAGTGTCCTAACGAATGTACGAATTCTTTTGCCTTTACCTGAGCCTTACTGGAACCGACACGACTGGGTGGTATTGGAATTTTGAAGAGACCGTCGTCGTCGTTCGTTCGGAGGGGACGATTCGTCGCTCGCGCCAAGCCTCGTTGTCGAGAGTCTGAGAAAAACCCGCCGTTGCGAGATCGAATAATTTTATACTCGCTTCGTGTTGCCGGGGAAAATTCTATAGACCGCCCCGAAACTGTGCTCGACGACGACGAGTGTCCCATCGATAATAACATTATTATGTTCACCCCAACGAGAGCGTCTTATCGATCTCGAAAGCAATACGCCGCTGGGTGTTTGGTTTTTTTCTTCTTAGTTCGACGCGCACATTCGTTCCAGAGGGGACGATTCCGCGTGCCCGTTGTCTTTGTTGTCGAGAGTCTATAATCCCGCCGTTGCGAGCTCGAACAGTTTATGCTCGCTTCGCGTTGTCGGGAGGAAAAAGATCGCCTCGAGGCTGCTGGCACGCGGAGGAGTCCTAACGAATTTTTGGAAGATTTTTTTCGTAACTTTGAGGGGGACGTTACGCGCCAACCATCGGTGTATACGTTTCATCCGTAGGACCGATATATCGTGTCGCCTTGAACGCCGTCTGAACGGTGAATCACTTGACTCGTGGGTCGATGAAGAACTCAGCTAATTGCGCGTCAACGTGTGAACTGCAGGACACATGAACATCGACATTTCGAACGCACATTGCGGTCCACGAATACAATTCTTAAGCCACGCCTGGCTGAGGGTCGTTCACGTAACCAAAATACTGCTTGCATTGCGTTTCGTCGAATCTTTTTACCTTACGGTGCTCGAATCTGTCCGCCGTCGTTCATTCTCGAATTAAATTACGAACATTTCTGAGTTCGGGCGGCACCGAGAAAGGGAGGAAGAGGAGCGATACGCGACGTACGAGCGATCGTTGGACGTTCGTCCGAGTCGTTTGTGGCCGCGCCGAGGCAATCTGCGATTGGCAACGTGTGTGCGCGTGCGGCGTACGTAAACGTATTCACGGAACTCGACGGTGTGGCGATCACGAACTCGCGTGAGTTCTTCGTGGCGTCGTGAGTCGTCCGTTAATCGGACGACCGCTCACGGCAACCGCTTCGTGATTCGATCGCCGATTTTGTTCCGCGATCCGAATTCGCACACCCGCCACACGCATCGCCTTCGCCTGCCTTTAGTGCACGATACGAATATGCCGCGCGCTCGACATCGTTTAAAATGAAATTTTTTTCATGCCGCAAGACCGAGTGAAAATTTTTGGTCGGGAGAGAAGAGATATACAAGAGAGGGCGACATCGTCGTAACGCGAGGAACGATGATGTGCATCCGATCGCTCATACGTACGAATCTCTTTACCTTCTCTCTGTAAGCGTGCTCGATGGCAGGAATGAATTTCGTGCGTCACGTAGAGATGACCTCAGAATAGGTGAGATTACCCGCTGAATTTAAGCATATTACTAAGCGGAGGATAGGAAACTAACCAGGATTTCTTTAGTAGCTGCGAGTGAACAAGAATGAGCCCAGCATTGAATCCCGCGGTTCCGCCACTGGGAAATGTAGTGTTCGGGAGAATCCGTTTATTCCGAGACATCGAACCGCGTCCAAGACCATCTTGAATGTGGCCATTTACCCACAGAGGGTGCCAGGCCCGTAGCGACCGGTACGCGTTTCGGGAGGATCTCTCCTTAGAGTCGGGTTGCTTGAGAGTGCAGCCCTAAGTGGGTGTTAAACTCCATCTAAGGCTAAATACGACCACGAGACCGATAGCGAACAAGTACCATGAGGGAAAGATGAAAAGAACTTGGAAGAAAGATTTCAAGAGGACGTGAAACCGTTCAGGGGTAAACCTGAGAAACCCAAAGGATCGAATGGAGTGATTCATCGACGACGACACTGGCTCCCGATGGCGCGCGCTGCCCCGATGGTACCCTCGCGGTTCCACAGCGAGCGGTACGTCGTCATCGGCGAACGTTCCGGTGATGTAGTCGTGCACTTTTCCTCTAGTAGAACGTCGCGACCCGTTGCGCATCGACCTACGGCCCGAGTGGACGCCTGTGGCGTCGCAATCTTCTAGCCTGCCGCAAGCTCGATCAAACTACCCGGTGGTACGGACTTCGCACCGTCGCCGAGCCTGCCCAGCAGTTAGCAAACGGTGCCACGACTGCCTTGGTCTCGAGGTTCCTTGAAATGGGGAGCAGTCCCCATTCTGGTGACGGGCTACGGCTTCTTCCTTCTGGACGGAGTCCTCGGTGTGAATGAGAGCGTGCACCGGCACGCGTGCGAACGGTGCTGGTTGCTGGATCTGCAGGCGTGTGCGGCAGGTTGCCTGCGTGCAGGGATTGATGCTGGAGGCGGCGATGAGGCTGATGGATGGCAGGCGCTAAGCCTGACGTCACACTACACTCTAAAAGAATGTAAATCCTACACTTCCTTCCTACGGGATAGCGTATCTAGATGTTTACAAATCGATGCAATAGAGTACTAATGCTTCATAAAACGTGATATCGCATTTCACATCAACAGTTCAAAGCAAGTAAGTAGGTTGTAAAGCTCTATGCATCACATTATACTTATCTGCTTCTACCCTTCAAGGGAATGTGAATTCTGCAACTCCTTGCAAGGGTATAGCATTTTTAGATGTCTACGCGTCGAAGTAGTGGAGTTATAATACTCCATTCAACCAGATGTCGCATCTCGTTTCATTGTTTAATGTAAGATATAATATTCAATTCAACGCGATATGTTTATATCTTCTACAGTTCAAAACAATGTGAACTCTACACTCCCTTGCAGAGGGATAGCGTTTTTAAATGTGTACTTTTTGAAGCAATAGGGTCCCAGTGCTTCGATGTATGTCAGTAGATTTTCAGCTCTATACATCTCATTATGCTTATCTGCTTCTACTCTTCAAAAGTATGTTTTGAATAATGTTTTGTTAATTCTATAGTTCTATGCAACTAGATGGCTCTTTATAGTGTCTGCGCTTTAAAGCAATAGATTTATAATGCTCCATGCAATGCAATGGGACATCTCATTTCAGCGTATGAATGTAAGTAAGATGGAATCCTCTATGCATAGCACTATGCTTATCTGATATTATACTTCATTAGTATGTGCAGTCCACAGTTCCATGCAATAGGGTTGCGCTTTAATGGGTCTGCTTGTCAATGCAATAGAGCTCCAGTGCAGCATGCAATGCGATGGCGCAACTAATTTCAGCGTTTCGTTTTAAGTAAGCTGTATTCTTCTATGCGTACAATTATGTCTATGTGATTCTGCATTTCAAAAGAATGTGGACTCTACTTATCCATGCAACCCGATGGCGAGATCTTACTCGCTAAAGCGCCCAATTTTCATGCCGCATTTCTTGCATCGCATATTGTATATTATATCTTATTTCGTGTAGCGGTTCGTGATACCCGGTCATTCGCGGCGTGTTGCGTAGTTTCCCGTACCCCTTGTTAGTTAGGCTCACATCGTGACCATAAATAACGAAGCCGTGAATTCAGTATACCGCGACCCGAGTGTGTGTACTCGGCTAGGCGTAGTCGAGAGGAGGAGCATTTCGAAGTTTCGAGGGTTGTTTCGGCCCGGGTTTCCCGGGGTCGTGTAGTCTATTTCTTTGCTGCTTTCTGAGCAACTGGCGCCCAAAAAACTATATTCTCGCAGTATCGAAATACCTCCCCTTTCCATGATTATTTTTGCGTTCGCGAGCCCGTGAAAAGTTGTACGTGAGCGGATACCTTGTAACAATAGATCGCTTTAGATTAAAGTACGTTTTACACCTTAAAGCATTTGGATAATTAACCCCTTCGAGCTTCCCTGACTTATTGTAGATAGGTTTCCATCAAAACTGATAGGGACCATCATTTTACATAGATATTGTGACGCCACAAGACTCGCTCACCCTCCCCCCCCCCCCCCCCCCCCCAGAAGCGACCCAGAAGACGCCCCTTCGGCGGATAAGAAGACCGCAGGTTCGTGGACGGGCTGTGCGCCGAGGTAGCGTAACGGGCTCGACGGTGGAGGAGTCGGAAAGCGAGCAAGAGGAGACCCTGAAGCCCGAAGGATACGATGCAGAGCCCTGCAACGATAAGACCGCTGCCATAGTCCATGGAGACGAACAGGATGGTTCTCGGGTGTGAGAAGGACCTCCACCCCTCCCCTGAGCCCATGGAGAGGAAAACTTAAGATGCGCAGCGGAACTACAGGTGAGCCATGGAAAGCGCGGCGCGCGACACGCGCCGCAGTTCAAATAATCCAGAGCACCCCCTCTAGACACACCAGAGGGGGCGATCAGAGAAGATCGCCAAAATCCACCGATCGATGCCCCGAACAATACCGAAGCGTATAGCCCTACCCCAACAAGGAGCCCTAAGGAGGATCTAAGGGGATCCGAAGACCCCCAGCAAACCTATATAATGATCTAGCCAGCATGAAGACAGCCTCTTATTCTTCTCAACGACTTAGCGACTACTTAGCGAGCAACCGAGCAAGCGATTATACGGAGCGATTCGGAGGAGAGAGAGAGAGAGAGAGAGAGAGAGAGAGAGAGAGAGAGAGAGAGAGAGAGAGAGAGAGACGGACTGAACGAGATCCATACTTGTTGGAAACGAGAACATGAGTCCTTATACGCTAAAGCGTCCCATTTGTTCCCTACCGCATTTGTGATGTCGCGTATTGTAATTTGTATTGTATAACGGGTGGTGATCCCCGGTCATTCGCGGCGTGTCGTATACCCTTTTGTAATACCGCGTCGAGGCAATCTAGAAAGAAGCCGTGAGTTCAGTATCCCGCGACCCTATATTGCGCACTCGGCTAGAAGTAGTCGAGCGAGGGAGTATTTCGAAATTTCGAGGATTATCTTGCACCGGGTTTCCCCGGGTTGCGTGGTCTAATAGTTTTTGCTACTCCCTGAGTAGCTGGCGCCCAAAAAGTCTCCGCCTCGTAGTTACGAAATACTCGCTGGATAGGAAATTCTTTGTTCTGTATTTGGCGTTGGCGAATTCATCGACAATCATACCACGCGGATATTTTGTACCCCGATATTCTGTACCCTGGATTAAACTTCTGTATACCCCTTTATTATTGGTTCTATATACCCCCTTTTCTTGCGGATTGTAACGGGAAAACCCGTTACAATATATAGAACACATATAGCTTTAAACGTAGAACTGAGTATTTGAGAACTTCTCTTGAAACATTGATAACGAAGAGCTCCATCGGATTTCATAGAACTTCAGAACTTACTTGCTATGAAACGTAGGCAGATAAGGACCATTACGTTGCATAGAACTTTAGAACTTGCTTACTTCAACAAATGTTTCTATTGGCTTCGTCCATTCCTTTAGAAGAGTTTTTGATAAACCACTTACTTTTCACGTTTGCAATATTTTTAAAAGTATGCGTGGTGTAATCGTTTAAGTTTTAAAATGATTACTTAGTGTTGATTAATTATTTAGTAACTCGGTTATAAACGTGTCTGCATAAGATTTAATCCATACGTTTATAAACCTGAAATTTATGCAGTTATTTGTTAGTCACTTATTGCTCAAACGGCAAAGATTCTGACCATTTCAAAATGGTTGACTTTCATCAATTTTCTTAAAAATTGAGATACTGTCCAACTGCTTGCATTAAAGACTGTAATCAAAGTATTCAATATATTTTACCTCTTATAGTTGAATTCTGGAATTGAAATTGAATGTTTGATTTTTCTAACTCCTGTGTAGAACATCTTTCTATTGGAATGTTCAAGTATTTTTATATTCGTAATTATTGAAAATGTTTTGCTTGATTCTTTAATTTAATTTTTAGAATTTCCTGAAAAATATATTTTATCGTAATGAACTATATAATTGCAATTATAATTCTTTATGTAATATTAATAACAGAGAGGTACGTATCCATTCTTGTAGTTTTGCCAAGAATATTTAATCTTACTATTTGAAATAAAGCATTGAGATTTGTTTACAATCTAATAGAATTTAATTACCTTTTGATTCAAATTCACAATGTTAATCTTCCGTAGTTCAACAATTGTGTGAGCTGTCCTCAGGAATCGCAGCTCAGTACTTATAAAATGGACGACGAACGAACAGTCTAACCAAACGTAATCAAACCGATTTTTCAATACTAATGTTATCATGTTTAACTTATCCTGCAAACTATGAAAATGCCCTTCGAACAGTGTTTATTGACTTCCTTCCACCACTGTTTACAATTCGTATGTTTCATTTACTATCAAAACCGTAAGTATTATCGCCTTTCTTTACTTTTTGTAACCTTCCATGACTTCATGTTACAGGTCGTTGAACTCGTTTTAAAATGCTCTCTCGTATTACAGAAGAATGAACATACCAATTCATTTTAAAAAATGAAGGTGACCTTCAAATGTCCAACATACCTCCACTTACAAAAAAACTATTTTCATCAACAGATGGGCCCTTTGTACTGCGCAACTTTATATTAGCAAAAATTACTATGAAACTTACAGTTTCGAGAATATCTGAGGTGCTGATTATTACTGTCCAATCCTGTATATTGCTATGGATGTAGCCAACAAGAGAACGATGTACAAAGTTAAATTTAACATTGCGATGTTTATTATATTCCTTATAATATATTTGTTTTTCTGTAATTTAGCCAAAAAACAGTGTTCACAATGTCGGCAGATGCATGTATTTGCCTTAGAATTACAAGAGCCGACAATATCGAAAGTAGAATATTTCTTTACTCCGCTAACCGAATCATTGCAAACGTTAAGAAAAGTGTATGCCTTTCAAAACTGTCAGATGTAAATTACAATACAACGTTTCCAAGAAATGGTACGTGTCATTCTTTTTTTATTTCCGTTTTTTTAATCAAAGGAAATTTAATTGAAATATCCCCAAAATTTAAAGACAAAAAAGTTATTATAATCTTACGCAACATATATGATGGTGATAAAGAATAAGTATACGGAACTGAAAATGGAAAATAGCGAGCAGAAAAAGAAACTGATAGAACTGCAAAGTAGATTGATACATCCCTCAAATAATGGTTCTACGTCAATAAAATCTGTTAAACAAAGAACTATTGCAAAAATCGGGTATAATCAATATTACTTCTGCTCAATAGCCATAATAGAATTGGACCGAAATGGATATAAAACAGACAATTACATCTATACGTTCTATTCTATGCAAAGGCAAATATTTCAAAGAGAGAAAATGTATTACTTACGAATTATTTATGTTCGCAGAGATCTTACTAATTCAGGCTTCTTGTCTTGCAGAATTAATAATTCACTTAACACGGAAAGGGGTCGAGGAATAGTAAAAGGTTTTCATATTTCATAGCCTCACTCGATACGTCGATCGGATCACGTAAAACATCGGACATTAATTGCACCTACACCGTCAGACCTCAAATATATAATTACAACATATTTAATAACGTTTTAATAACATTTTTCTTATTATTTATATCTATGCCTAATAAATATATATTAATCGAATAAGTTGCTTTACCAAAGAATAAAAAAATCTGAGGATTATAAATCTGAGCATTACATAACAAACGTGCATTACATATATAATATTACATGTAACAAAAGATGAAGACCAAAATGATCGTACATAAGGTGAATCGACAAGGCGGTCACAGATGCAGAAACGGCAAAAATTATTAATATTATTATTAACAAAATTTAAAAAGGGGGGAGTGAATATCCATATCCTTGACGATGATAAGAAACAAGTCTGCCTCGTGCACTATAATATCCCAAACAGCCAGCGATTGACACACCAATGACAACGGATAGAACGAATTCCGTGGCAGAACTATGCAAAAACTGGTCCTACGCAGCTCTCGTAACGGCATACTCTTAGTACTGGGGCGACACTCGCATCACGGTACTATTAATGCACCGCGATATAGCACACAGGCTACACGGCCGTGGCAATGACACTATCAGCTCACCATAGCTACACGCGTGGTAGTGGCGTAGGCTGACATTTACTAATGGGAAAGCTGCTTCCTTAAAAATTATAAACGTATATGAAGAATGATTAAACTAAGCAATTTATTTATTTTGATTCAAAAATAGATACACCGGCACCAAACAAAGACATAAAAACTCGATTTTATTATTTTCTATAAACTAGCTCGATACGGCGATTTTTTCCATAAAGTCGTTAATTACTTTATCATAAAAATATATACATTTATTTTATATATATTTTACACTGACACTCCTCGGAAGTGGCAATATAGTGCCGGTATGGTGTCACCATCATCTTGTCGTTTGTTATCTGGGGTGCTTTTGAGAGCATTATTCGAAATTGAATTTGAACACATAGCTACTTAATCGCGAATTTGTATGTACGTAATTATACATGACTGCATACAAACAATATCATACTCTTTTATAATCAATGCGATAAAAGAATATAAGACGAAGAACTATCCACTCGTATCAGGAGTAAAAACAGTGTTTAGTATGCAAGGTTCGTTGTAAAATACAATTAAGCAGTTAATATATCAAATGACAGCACATAATAAATTACTGAAAGTAGAATGATATGAATAGTAAGAAAAACATTTATTTGTTAGATGTTTATAAATTCAAATTTAAAAGTCCAAGTCACATTTAATATATTATTGTTTAACAAGGTGATTTAATGTTGTTTCAAATAGGCGTGTATTACTAGCTGGTACTTCTGTCAATATAATTTCATTTCTGCTGGATACAGTAAAAACACATTTGCAACCTAAGCAAGGGTTCATTAGATCTGGTGGATTTTCCAAATTTTAGAAAGGGATGATGGCACTAGTAGTTGGTTCAGTGCCAGGTGATAAATATATACAACAAGCAACGCAACGTAAACGGATTTAAAATGTTCAAGATTATATAAATTAAACTATTACACTTTCATAATCCATGTAGCGCTTCTGTTCTTTGTAACTTTCTAAGAGTCCCGGGAATGTAATGCAATGTAAAGAAGTTTGGAAACAAAGAAAGCAGGCCTTAATCCTCCTTTATCTGAGAAGATAAAGGAACCTTGGATCTGTTACGTATTGTGATTACCGGCGTGCTGTGTTAAGGGATATATAATTCAGTTTTAATTTTCTAAACGAGAAAAATTCAAATAAATTTGGAGTTGAAACATTGGAAGAAAAATTCTGCGTGTGAAAAATGCTGTATGCAGTGCAATAGCCGCTTCATAACCCCTTGATATTCTGCAGAATATCTTATGTCATTTTTTAACTATGAAACCTGTTATGTGGTATTTCTGCAACTGGTACCATACACAAGGGGCGCGCGCGCTCACACACACGCACACGCACATACGAAGTCCATCAATATTAGAGATACTGTGTATTTATTGGAGCATGCGGACAGAAAGAAAGGACTATTATATGGATAAATTGTAGAATTGTATTTGTAATTGATAATTAGATTATAAAAATTTATACGCTTTTATCAGAAATTTAAATACGTCAAAATTGCAACAGGCAGGTGTGTAAATATCACTTTGCGATCTCATTTGATTTTGGCAGTTATACTTATATATAAGCATCCATCCAGGCATAAAGCTTGATAATCTTTCAACTATAAAATAATTATGAAACATTAGACTCTTTGCTGGCGCTGATCTATCTTATCGTTTTCGGAACTTGTAAAGCAGCTAGAACTATAATAACCAAGTACTTTATATCTTTGCTCATTGGTTTCTCAGAAAATATTAAATATGAATAACTATGTTCATTTTATTATAAATGTATGAGTAAAGTTCAATCTACATAAATAAATATATTCAAGCGCAATTTATTTAATTTATATCATTTAGCGTTACAAAATGTATAAAAATATATTTTACTTCCGTTTTTTAAATATTTTAAATAATTTATATTATCATATTAAACTTTTACAAAAAGTAACAAAACTTTTATAAGTAGGAACAAATTTTTTCTTAATTAGTTAATATGTCGGTTCTTTTTAAGAAAACGTTATTTAATTTTTCAAAGTAAGTTTCAACTTCAAATTGACCATTAATTTCACTAATTTCATTGCTTTTCGTAGATCACCGCTAATTTTTAACGTTCCCATTACGGCTTTGTCGATGTAAGTTTTAGTTCTCCGAAAGATATATAATATTATGTTATTAGTAAAATTATTTTGCATTTCTAATTAATTTGAACGTAAAAAATATATCTTTTTTATGAGAAAGCTTGCGAGAAAATTTTGAGAATACATTGTTAATGTTGTACCTAGTGGTTGACTAGGTTCTCCTCTCCCTACCGCACCTTTTTACCATTTTTAAGATTCAAAAACCGTGTACCAGCTTCGTCACCTTTAAAATTTACGAAATTTACATATTGTAAATTTTTGCAAAAGTAATATTAATTAACTTTTGAATTATGGTTGCTTGGGCAATAAATGAGACTGATCTATGATATGCTGTAATGTACAAAGACTAATACATTTTTTTTAACATAATGAACAATAGATAGTATTTGAGCTTACAGTTTTGCTAAGAATCTCGCTGTTTAAATTAGTTTAGATGACAATTAATATTTACACGATCTTTTCCTCTGATTTATCTGTAAAATTTGTTTGTTCTTTTCAATTGTCATATATAATTATCCAAATTTATATGTTCCAAATTCTCATCTAGGAAGGAATCGTGCAACAATTTATCTTATCAATAATATTTATATTCTGTAAAATAAATTGATATGTTTACTAAAATATAAATTATACATTCATGTATGAATTGTAAACCTTTAGTTAATTATTCACACCTGGATTACACGCATAATGTGTCACCTCAGACATTCCTTCAGTTCTTTATTATTGCCTCATCGATTAAGGACTGATTAGTAACAGATTTACTGTCTTTGCAAAATAAAAGCGTACATTGCATCATCCATTATTTCCAGTTTCCCACTATAATTTTGTGATTCTGGCTGGCGTTGCTTGTGATTAATAATCCATGAATTATGGACGACTGGAGTTACCAACAACCGATAACGTATGCTATCACACACGGCTGGTGTATCCAATAGTAGGTAACTCAAGACTTATCAACGACTGGAGTTGCCTGCGGTCGGTAAGTCACGATATATCGACAGTAGGTGATGCATGCAGTCGATAACTCATGATATTATAACGGTTGGTATTGCCAATAGTCGATAATTCAAGAATTATCGACGGATGGTATTGCCAGCTATCGATAATTCATCTCTTACTTGGCTTAACTTAATCTAACATCCTCCACACTTAATTTAAACTAAAATAAACCCAGTTACACCTAGTCTGACTTAACCTGCCTTCACTCAAGTCTAACCCAACCTAACACAATCTAACTTTACCTCTTTCAAACACATACAAATCAAGCTTACGTTTTCCTAAGTCTAACCCAACATAACCGAGCAACCTAAAATCATTCTCAAACATAAACCAACCTAACCTAACCTAGCATAACCCAATCTAATGTAACCACACTTCCATCTGAGGACGGAAGCAACCTTCGCAACTTTCCCTTATGCATTAAGTCTTCGGCAGTTTCGGAGTGGCAGAGATCCGCTCCGATTGAAAGTTTATTCACGTAATGTAATGTAATGGTCGGCGGGTTCAATTGGAGCGAGTTCGCATCGAATACAGGAGCGCCTTCGGCGAAATGAAAACGAATAGTCGGAAGAAAATAAAACTTTACTAAAATATCGTACGACAATCCGATATATCGACGCGTATCTAATATATGTCTAACTAAAACATAATTCGAAAAATGCAAAGGATAAGAGGGAACATTCTCCAGTATATGACATATATAAATCAATGGATGCAAGAGAGAATACTCGATCTCGGTGTAGCGTGACCGGGGTGCCATTCTGAAGCAATCGCATAACGCCGGTTCCGGGATGGTGTAGAGACGGAATGTGGAGGCTGGAAAGCATAAAATAATAACAATGTAAAACTAAAGAGAAAGAAAAAGAAGATCTGTGGAAACATTGCATTTATTAGGAGGACATCCTAGAAATATCAAACAACAGATTATATATCATACCGAAAGGGCAAGGTACAACGAGATAGACAATATACTGAGAGAAAATAAAAATATCGAGAAACTTAAAAAGAAAATAATAACTTAGATTGAACGAATCAATATCACTGATCCCGGCAAGCTTAATGGAAAACGCATGATTACGAATCGGTTAGAGTATAAGATAGATGCTGGTCGCGATTCGAGTGGCCCTGGGAGTCCCCCACCCGCATCAAGGCAGGCAGCAGGATGGTAGGGGCCTGCAGCCCCACCCCCCAAATCCCACCTCCGGCGCGAGCGAGGCTGTTGTGTATACGCTGCTGAGAGGTGCTGCCGGCTCGCGATACGGAATCAGCCCCATCGAATCCTGGCAGAAGATTAAGGATAGGGAAATAGAGAAGGATAAGGAAAGCGTATATGAGGGAGAAAAAGAAAGCCTCGGAAGAAAGCACAGACACGAAACGAGAAGCATCAGGAGCCGAAGTAAGGGAACCAAAAAAGAAAGAGCAGAATAGTGGAAAAGCTACCGATAAGAATAACGTCTACACTTTCAAATAGAAGAATAGACAACCACACATCAGACCAATGATAGATATTTTGAGCGAGGATACGGCGAAGCTAATGATATATTAGAAAACATTAGTGGGAAACATCAGGCACATAAAAAAAACTGACATCGAACGCTTGATGAAACTAGTGGCGAACGTTTACAGAGAAAAATGAAGCAATTGAAGGAACAGGAAACATTCGAGTACAAGCAGCGAGATGGGGAAACGTAGGAAAAACGACTGATATACGAAAAGATGGCATAAGAAAATCGAGAGTGGGAGCTATAATTCTGGAATTTAAGAAGAGAACAGGTGTAGAGAACAAAATAAAGAAGATAAAAAGATCTCTGAAAAAAGGATTCGAAGTAAAGCATACGAGTGCGAGTATAATGCCCCAACTAAGGGACATATACCCGTTGGATTACCAGAGAAGATATAAAGGAGGATATAAGACGAACATTGAATGAAATCGAAGGAAAGGATAGGGGTATAAACGTCAAGTTGTTAAAACAAACGTGGAGAGGCAACCAAGTCGCGTTAGTTGAGTGTGAACAAGAATACAGCAAATAGCTGGAGAAGATAAAACGACTCAGAACAGCATTGACCTCTTGTCCCTGCTAAGTGCTACCAAGAGTAGAGAGATGCTTCAAGTGCCATAAACTGGGACATATCGGCAGAAATTGCGAAGAAGTCAAGGATATTAAGCAAACCTGCAGAAGATGTGGATTCCAGAATCGTACGATGATTGATTTCATCGCGAACAAACCGAAGAAATGTATCATCTGCAGCGAAGCAGGAAGTAAAACGAGAAACGAAAATGGAATTGCAAGTCCTACAAATCGATCTGAACAAATGCCGAATTGTGCAAGATATCATGCAGCAAATGCGAATGAGTCAAGAGACTGACGTGGTAATAATATCAGAAGCACACAAGATGGAAGAATACTGCCTGCTAGACGAGAACGGTGACGCTCCGATATGGATAACCGGCGTTAATCGAAAATGTTGCACATATGGCACCACATACTCCTCGACCGGAATCGTTCATGCAATGCTCGTAGGAATAAAAGTTATAAGCTGCTACTTCTCGCCGAACAGGAACGGAAAGTAATTGAAAAATATATAAACAAAATTGAGGTTAAGATAGAAAAGGGAGAGAAAGCAAACAGATAATAATCGCAGATGACCTGAACGAAAAATCAGTAATCTGGGGTAGTAAGAAGAACAACCATAGAGAGGGAAAGATCATCAAAATGGCTCTAAGAGACGATTTAATCGCGACGAATCCGAAAAAAGACTATAGATACTTTAAGAACGGAAACAAATCAAAAATAGACATAATGTTGATAGGAGTTGCATATACGCTAAGTTGCGTAAAGTAGAAGAGTTTGAGATATTTTCAGCGTCGGACCATCAATACGTACTACTTACCTTCCAAAGTACGAATTACTAGAACAACGAAGAAGGATTTGCAAGCCTCGATGGGAAGAAAGCAAATTGGGGCAAAGCAAATAAATGATCGACTTATATAATATAGAGATATTTATGTTTATTTAGAGGAGATGATCTATATTTAAGCAACTCATATATATGATAATTGTAATTATATAAACCAATTTCAAATATTTAATTAAAACATCATGGAATGATATGAAATTAGATAGTATTTTATATGTAATGGAGTATCTTAAGGAGATATTGTATTCAGAATTAACTAAAGTATAAAATATGTATTAGTATTTATATCAATTTGAAATATTTACTTGAAACATCATGGAAGGATGTGGTCCATGGAGTGGGGGATTAACGGATCGTTGCGAGGAGCATGCGGTCCAGCGAGTGGGGAATCGCGTCTCGAGGTGGAGTCAGTGGCGCGTCTTTCGCGTCTTTCATATGTTTAACATATGAAATAGTATAATGAAGTAGTATAGCATGAACTTACAATTACGTGTGTGTTGTTCGTGTCTTGCATTCATAACGTGTGTAACTTGGATTTATGAATTCTTATATGTAGCAATACATGAGTCAAGATATAGTATATATATGTATGTGGGAGGACTAAAACTAGAGTTCAAGTTCAGGTAAAGTCACCTCCCAGAATTGCAAGGGTCCCCATTGAGGTGATGGGCTGCGGCTACGCCTTTCAGCAGGACGGAATCCCGCATGCGAGATGGACAAGGGTGTTCATCTTTGATGCGAGCGAGGCAGATATACTCATTAGTACGACTGAGACAGTAGTGCTCATCGATGAGACTGAAACAGCAATGCCTGGTGTGAACGAGCCATGTATACTGGTCGGTTCGAGTGACACAGCGGTACTTGGAGTGTGTGAGCGCGTGCAAGTGTGGTCGCGTGAACGCTGCCGGTTGCCGATTCTGCAGGCCAAGTGGCAGGTTGTCTGAGTCCAAGTGTTGATGCTGGGAGTGCGAGAAAGCTAATGTGTGGAATGGGTGGCAAGCGCTACGCCCGACTTTACACTTAGAAGGCTATCCCGTTGCATGAATTTGTAGAACTCATATTGTTTTCAAGAGCAGAAGCAGATAAGCATAATGCAATGCATAGAACATTACAAATAACTTACCTTGAATCGTTGAAGTGAGATGGGCTGTCGCATTACATGCAGCATTAGAACTCTCATGCATTGGCACGCAGACACTACAAAACGTCATCACATTGCATGCAATTGTATGATTCATAGGATTCATAAGTATCGCTGCAATAGAGTTCTAATGCTTCATGTATCGCGATGATACATTTCATTCCAAAGTTTCAAAGCATGTAAGTAGTAATGGCCTATGCAATGCATTATACTCGTTTGCTACTCCTCCTCAGAAGAATCTCAGTACGAATATTTCATATAAAGCGATTGCATTTCACAGTGTCTGCATGCCAAAGCAATAGATTTCTACTGCTCCATGCAATGCGATACCGCACCTCATTTCAACGTTTCAAAGTAAGTAAGCTCTAATATTCTATACATAGCATTATGCTTATATGCTTTTACATTTCAGAAGATTGATAATTTTACAGTTTGATGCAACTGGAGGGCGGTTCATACTATCTGCATATCAAAGCAGTAGAGCTGTAGTGCTCCACGCAATGCAATGGCACATCTTATTTCTGCTTTTCAAAGTAAGTAAGTTATAAACTTCTATGCATAACAATATGGTTGAGTGCTTCTACATTTCAAGAGAATGGGAATTCTATGTAGTTCCATGCAACCGGATGGAGATTTATGATGTTTGCATAATGTAATTACGAAACGCAGTTCTACTGCTCCATGCAATGCGGTGTCGCATCTCATTTCAACGTTTCAATTTAAATAAGCTGTAATCTTCTATGCACATCATTATGTGTATCTGTTTCAGCTCTTCACGCCAATATAAAATATACTGTTCCATACAATTCAATGGCGTCTTAAGGTGTCTGCGTGTCAAAGCAATACAGATCTAATGCTCAATGCAATGCGATGGCGCATTTCATTTCAATGTATCAAAGTAAGTGAGCTGTAATCTTCTATACATAACATTATGCTTATCTGCTTCCACACTACGAAAGAATGTGAATTCTACAGTTCCGTGCATCGGGATGTTACTGCGTATGAAATAAGGAGACTTCCACTGATCCATATAATGTGATGGTACATATAGTTTCAACGTTTAAAGGGAATTAAACTGTAATCTTCTACGTATTTCATTATGCTGTTCTTCTTCTACACTTCAGAGGAATATGTATTCGACAGTTCTATGCAACTGTGTGGCGCATCAAAGCGTCTGTGTGTCAAAGCATTAGAGTTTAATACTCCACGCAATGCGATAACACATATAATCTCAACGTTCCAAAGTAAGTAACCTGTATTTTTCTATACATAGCAATATGCTTACCTGCTTCTACACATTAACGGAATGTTTACGTTACAGTTCCATGCAATGGGATGTTGCATATCATTCCAACGATTCAAAGAATGTAAGCTGTAATATTTTATGCATAGCATTATGCTTAATGCATTGATAACCGGCGATCTAAGAGACATTTAAAGCCTGAGCGTCTGCAACGTATTGCCATCTTAAATCCCAGTCCTCCGCCGGCCATATTCGTTTGTTTCAGGTCACTGAATAGCGAAACAAAATATTTAAAATGTTATATAGTTTCGTCAAATAAAACATTTTATTTGCATATTCATCATATACAATTTAACGTTAATTAGAGAAAGATGATCGAAATTTTTAATTTATATTAACAGAAAAAAATACAGTTTCTTATTTCATGGTGGATTATTTCATATATATAACGTAAACAGACGGCAAATGTTTTAATACTTGAAGCAAGTGTGGTATTTCTCGAAACACTGTCCAAGATGTAAAGGTACTATGCATTCAGCACAAATAAAGCTGTTCTCGCTTCTTTTTTTACCAGCAGAGCAAACTTTAAAAGATGTCGTACGAATCGGTTTCTTTCCCTGATCCAAGAATTCTGGTAACTTTATTATTCTTCATATGATCCGAAAGTCTCTGGGGCTCTCATATATCGTTGTGCAAGGTGCAGGAACATGTACAGAAGTACTTAAATTGTTAGAAGGAGTAATAATAGAGGTATCAGTTGGTACATCTTGTACATTTGCGCTTTCCTCGATCCAAGAACGTCCATCAATATGTAAAAATTGTTTATATTTTATAATGTTGCCATTCAATTCAATATATAATCTAAATGCATTAAACAGTGCGCAATTTAAAAGAAATGAGACTGTCTTCTTCGTTCACTTCACCGTTTTTCTCATGATGGAGCAATATGATAAATAATGATCTGCCAAATCTGCACCCATCATATATTTACTATATTCTGTGACGGTATAAGGTTTTGCAATTTCTAGTTTAGTTTTCCTATGTATTTTATTTGTTTTCATTCATTCTCCCGAATGTATTGTGGAAACCATGTGTACGACATTCTGTTTCGGCTTCCACGCCAGTACTAAAACTTCACCCATTCTTTTGCATCTATAATCTCCAGTTTTCAATCTGAAATGCAGTAAAGACTCAGGAATACCCTTATTTGCTCTAATTGTACCATAAACTCGTGTACCATTTGTCATGAGCAATTCTGCTGTTTTAATGCTATTATAATAGTTGTCCATGTATAAGTGGTGTCCCAAATATATATTTTTATCAAGTAATGACATAATAGTCTGGTCCAATTTATTGCCTTCCGCACAGTACATTTCTATATTAGTAACATATCTGGTTCTAGTTTCGCAAAGCATACGGCAGAATAGGCCGTACTTTATTATTTTTGCCGGATCGTATGTTTTTAAAGACAATATTCCACGCCATGGAATAATGGATTAATCAAACGAAAGTTCTTTCCTGGATGTGATTTAATCTTGCGATTGACCGAATCTTAGCGAGCTTATTAGAACCGGTTATTGTTTGATTATTTGAAAAATGCCACGCCCTACAAATCTGGCGAAATCTCTTACGTAGCATTATAGTGGAGAACGATGGTTTTCTCGTGTAAAATTCGAAGAACCAGTAATCATCTTTTACATCTTTCCTTACCTGGCCTATCATTATAATTATACTAAGAAATTTTTTCATCTCGGCTAGAGTAATATCACGTCACTTTGATATTTTCTTCCTCTCACTCATCTTGTCCTTATATTGCTGGTAATACATGTTGGATTCATTGATCATTAATTGAAACAAATCATTGCCAGTAAACAATTCGACGATTTCTCTCACGCTTTTGTTATCAATAGGAAAAATTTTTGGGCCCGGCTCACCTGTAAAATCTGATGCAGTAGAAATTTTATCGACATCTGACCATTCTTCACTGTAACTATACAATTCTGTGAACATTACACAATCACTGGAATTATCGGAATCACTTGAATGCTGTAGTGGATTGCCTGTTGATCTTATTCTTGGACTCACATCACTATCGCTGTCCTCGACTTTTATATAAAATTCTTCTGAATGCACCGAATAATCCGATAGAGAATCAGCAATATACTCATCAATAGTATCACTCATATTATGTAGGTAAAAAGTTACAAAAAAGTAAACCGTGTCATACTGGGAAACTGGAAGGGTAAGCGTACGAAATAGAAAATGACTATGGAATGCACTGTTCTAGAATAATTCTTGCTTTGATTGTTTCTAAACTATCGTATGAGTTTTATGTTTTTGGCATAAAAATGAAGATCGACATAACCATACAAGTACATACAAATCGATGTACAAGATACTCAAACCAGCAAAGAATTGCACATCATCGTAGGATCAGCGCACAAGCGTCAGACACAGAAACGAGCGTTTTCGCGGGGCCGGCGCTCAAGTGACATACTCAAAAACCCGCGTTATCGTGGGGACGGCTGTCAATGTGTTAACAGCTTCAGGTCTTCAAAAGAATATGAATTGTACAGTTCCATGCAATGGAATGGAGTTTGGAGTCTGGAATGTCTGTGTGTCAAAGCAGAAGAGTACTAATGCCCTATGCAATGCGATGACGCATAGCATGTCATCGTTTCGAGGTAAGTAAGCGGTATACTTCGATGCATAGCACAATGCTTATCTGCTTCTACATTTCAAGAGAAAGTAAATGCTAGAGTTCTTTGCACCTGGATTGCACTTCACAGTGTCTGCGTGGCAAATCAGCGGTGTTCTAAAAAGCACCATGCATTGCAATGGCCCACCTGATTTCAATAATTCGAAGTAAGTAAGCTGTAATCTTCTATGGATAGCATTATGCTTATTTGCTTTTGCACTTCAAGAGAATGAGGATTCTACAGTTCCATGCAACGGGATGCCGCTTCATAGTGTCAGCTTGTCAAAGCAGTAGAGTTCTAATGCTCCATGCAAAGTGATAGCGCATTTCATGTCAAGTTCTCAAAGTAAGTAAGCAGTAATCTTCTACGCATAATGTAGGAAACTCAATAATTAAAGACAACTACAAGGTTCTGTAAATTATTAAATAGTTCCTTTCAACTGAGATATTACTCCAAGGACTGCTAATGAATAACTGCTTCATCGTGTTAAAACATATACCCGAAATATCATTTATTCCGCACATTCGCTCTCTCGCATTCTAGAATGTTCCATACACGTAACATTTGAAACTTGAATTATTGATTAGCTTTTAGATTTAGATAATTTCGTTATCCTTCACTCGGCCGTCCTGCATGAACGTTTGTCCCGAATGTCTTCATTCATATCGTCTTCGATTTCAGATAAATATCATAGATTCCTTCTATCCACAATTTCATAGTATCTGCTGACATAGATGTTTGTAGCGTTCCTTCTCCTTCTCCTACCATTCGAACTACAAATCGTTGATTGCGTAAAACTCGTGTAACTTCATACGGTTCAAAATATTTATGAGCTATTTTTAGACCAGGAATCTGTTGCATACGTTTAATTTCTACTAGCTCTCCTTCACGATAAATTCTAGCTTTTTGTCTACTCTTGTTAAAAGTTCACCTATTCTCTTGTTAAATCTTGGATATATTTTTGCTTGCTTGAGTCGTACTTCATCTCGTTTATCTTGAAAACGTGCGATCCATTCCTTTGCAAGTATGTCTCGGATGTCAAGATGACCTATAAGACGTGAATGTGTCACAGAGAGAAGATGAAATGGTGACGCGCCAATACGTCGATGTATTGTTGATTTCAAACATTGTTGAGCTACTTCTAGACACTTTCATCATTCACAGGGCTTAGGTGCAGCTAATTTTGCTGACAACAGTATGAATGTTCTATTAAGACGTTCAACTTGACCATTAGCTCTAGGAATTCCTGCTGTAGTTGAAACATGTTCTATATTTTCTTCTTGACAATATTGCTTGAAATCATTTACTGTGAAAGCGGTTCCCCTATCAGAAATAATTCGACGCGGATTACAGAAAATAGACGCTTGCTTCTTCAGGCGTGACAAAACTTCAGCTGTAGTAGTAGATTTTGCGACATAAAGCCATGTAAATTTTGTAAAAGCATTTACCACTATAAATATGTACTGATACGTTTTTTTGTTGATGGCAGCGATCCCAGATGATCGATATGAAATATATCAAAAGAAATATTCCCCTTTCCAGTTGGATTTAAATGACACTCCTGTTTCCCTGTTTCCCCTGTTTGCATCTTTTCGGCTAAGATGCATGCAACGCAATTTCTTACCACCTTTTCAACTTGTTGCCGAAGATTTGGAATCCAATAATCTTTACGTACGATAGCTTCAGGCTTGACGACAGAAAAATGTTCACACTCAAGAGCTGGCCTTATTTCATGTATTTGTATCCGACATGGCACTACAAGTTAAATATCACCTCCAGACTTTCTGTACAGAAAATTTCCCCGTAGAACATAATCATTCGTCTTGTTTTGAAGTACCAAATCTCGAAGTTTCATTACAGTCTCATCTTTTTCCTGTGCTTTCCACAAACGTGTTGTAAGACTTGCATCAGATTCATCGATTAGGAAATTCGTAGGAGGGGGATTTCTACTAAGCGCATCAACATGTATCAGTTTCTTCCCTGGACGATGCTCTATCCGGTAATCAGTTTCTTCTGACGATAATGCCCATCGCGTAACTCACACACAAACATCTTTCTTATTCATTGTAAGAGTAAAAGCTCGGCAATCAATAGCAATAACAAACGAAATTCCTAATAAATGAACTTCTAATTTTTTTAACGCGTTTACTATTGCTAAAACCTCAAACTCATAGCTACTGTATTTCGATTCAGAGAGTTCTTAGTTATTCGCGAGACTTCTCTCGCGAATAAGATCTCTAAATATGGTATTTATAAATCTTTGAGAAACTGCTGGAGAATTACATAGATCAAAAAGAACTCGTAAGAATTCATAATGACCATCTGGTACAATAAATGCTGTATACTTTCTATCTAATCTAATTGATCTTCAATCAATTGTAACGGATATCTATATTTAATAGTCTTCTTATTAATTTGTCGATAATCCACACATAATCTAAACGAATCATTTTTCTTCCGAACGCGAATAACCGGACTCGCATAATCAGAAGTAGATAACTGAGCGGCTCCAGCCGCAATCCACTGTTCTATCTGCACATTAACAATCTCTTTTTGCGACGCTGACAATCGCCTTGTCGATTGATATATAGACTCTTCGCCTTTCAATATTAATTTCATTGCAATTTCAGGTTCAAAGGTTTTACTCGGCTTGTAATTACTAACAAGATATTCTATTACCACTCGCTAATTTACTTCCAACACGTCACTTGTTACATCTATTTTAAATATTTCCGGTACAATATTTTCTCTTTCAAAAATTTTGCGCGTTACTTTTGGTAATGGACGAAAGTTTACTTTACCATCTCTAATGCTAACATCGGTTACATTTAAGAAATTCATTCCTATCAACAGCTTGTGCCGAACGATGGTATCGGAGATTATTTGTATACAAATCGGATATGAGTGCCCATCTACGGTAATTTCTGCTTGAAATTCACCAAATGTCGTATCATTCTTTGAATCTATACCATCGAAATGTAATTGCGTCGTAATTTCGGAGAACCAAGCTTAATATACCCGTCTGTGCGAATTAAACTAAAATCACTTCCTGAATCTATTAATGCTTCGATCTCGTATCTATTAAGTAAAACATTTTTGAGACACTTTCGGTACGATACTCTTAACGTCGCGCAGCTCTCTTCACTCGCTTTAGATTTTTTTGGGACATTTCGACGCAGTATGTCCACGTTCTTGACATATAAAACAGTTTACACCGCGATCTTTCGTTGGACAATTCATGCTAATATGATCGTGCCCACCACAATTATAATATCGTACAATATTACCGGTGAACTCTTTTATCTTACCCACATTTACCACCTCTTTTTGTTCATTTCTATCGAAACTGTCCTCACACTTTTCAAACTTTGTTGATATTTGTACACTCGACATACCTTGATCTCGAAGAAATACCTTTTCAAACGCTTTCGAAAGTTGATTGGTTGTTGTAAACTGTTGAATGCGCGCCTGGTTCCGGAGCATTTAATCGGGGATGCCGTCAATCAAATATTCAAGTATTTCTTCGTCATTGATTGGTACTCGATTTCCAAGAATGATCTCCTCGTGCAAATATTCATGAAATGTCTGGTTCCTCTTTCATAATCGCTCTTCAAATTTCTTCCTTATTCCAATTTTGCTTTGTGGATGATAAAATGTAACTCTTAACTCTCCCAGCAGTCGGTTGCCTTTCCTTTCAGTCGCATGCCGATAAGTAATAGTGCAACGTCATCTTCCAATTTATATGTCGTCTTGAACAATTTTATCTGTTTCTTCCAAATTTCACTATCACCAGATTTGCCATTAAATTTACCAAGTAAATGTGCAGCTGCCGAAATATTCGTTTGTGGCTGATTAAATTGAGATAAAGCATTACGTTCATTGCCATTATTCAATACCAAGATATTGTCACTGCCACTAACAACATCTAATTGTTCGCCTTCAGAATTACGCGTCGATCTTCGTTGCTCATTTTCCAAATTTTGCTTAACCTGTAATTTCCTTCGTATTGTATCTAACTCAAGGCGTAACATGACTAACTCATCTTCTGCTAGTTCTTTTTCCTTTAAGAAAAAACTAATTTCTCGTTGCTGTAGATTCATTTCTGACTTCACGTTTGATGATGCACCAGTACAAGACCCTTCATTATCTTCACGAACTTCTTTCAGTTTGTCATCTATCCACGTTCTGTCTGGGTCAAGATCCATCAAACGGGAAATTAATTCAACTTTCGAACCAGCAGTAGGTGGCTTATGCTCCATTAATATCTCCTTTTGCGCAGTAACTGTGATTTTACTCAAATTTTTCATTTGAAAATTTTCACTCGACACTCGCGTTTAAACTCGAATTGTCTCTACTCGTTTAATTTTCGTTCTCACGCTAGCTCTCAAATCTGTACTCGCGTCGCATGAATAACTTTTCGAACGTTCTAGACCGTCAAGGAATTTTCTCCGACGTTCTGTCTTCAAATACCCGATCATATTCCAATATTTAGAACGTATCCGATTTAATTCTTGAATGTCTTCTTGATAATTACCACGCTTGAGCCCCTAAAATTGTAGGAAACTTATTAATTAAAGACAATTACAAGATTTTGTAAATCATTAAATAGTTCTTTTCAACTCAGATATAACTCCAAAGACTGCAAATGAACAACAGCTTCATCGTTTTAGAACATTCACACGAAAAACTCATTAATTCCGTACATTCGATCTCGCTCGCAATTCAGAATATTCCATGTACAGAACATTTTAAACATGAATTATTGATTAGCATTTAAATTAAGATAATTTAATTATCCTTCAATAACATTATGCTTGTATGCTACTACAGATCAAAGGAATGTGAACTCTACAGTTCCTTGAAACGGGATGGCGCTTCATAGAGTCTGCGTGTAAAAGCAATAGAATTCTACTGCTCCACGCAACGCGAGGTCGCATCCCATGTCAACGTTTCAGAGAAAGTACGCTGTAATCTTCTATTCGTAGCACTATGCTTATCTTCTTCTACATTTCATCAGAATGTGAATTCTGCAGCTCCATTCAACATGATGAACCTTTAAAGGGTCTGGGCTTCAAGGCAATGAAGTTCTAAGGCTCCATGCAATGCGATGGCGGTTTATAGTGTCTGTGTGTCAAAGCAATGGTGTTCTATTTCTCCATGCAATGCGATGGCGCAAACCATTTCAGCGATTCAAAATAAGTTAGCTGTAAAATAGTACGCTTTGCATTTTGTTGGTCTGTTTCTATACTTCAAAAGAATGCGAATTCTACAGATAAATGCATCGGGCTGGCGTTACATAGTGTCTACGTGTATAAGCAGTAGAGTTCTAATGCTATATGCTGTGTGGTGGGCTGTCTCATTTCAACGTTCGAAAGCAAGAATGTTGTAATGTTCTATGTATCGCATTATCCTTACCTACCTCTACACTTCAAGCGAATGGAAATTCGACTGTTGCTTGCACGGGGCTGGGGTTTCGTATTGTCTGCTTGCCAAAGCTGTAGTGAGCTAATGCTCCACGCAATGCGACGGCACATCTAATTTCTACGTTTAGCACGTTGACGCCGGCGTGCATCACAGGTGAGTCACACGTGTCTGCTCCGTGAGGCAGTGTGCATCTCCGGTGGGTCACACGCGTTTATTTCGTGGGCCGGCGTCCATCACGATGGATCGAACTTATATTTCACAAAGTAGATAGTACAAAATAGGTTTATTTAACAAATTCTCAGCATTATAAACAGACATTCTATATTTAAAACATAACAAATCAATATTATAAACCTAACATAATTATTTAATTTTTTTATGTAATTTTTCAAAACATGTTGGGAAGAGTTCCGGTTGGCCCTTATATCGATTACAACAGGTCTTTACTGTTATCGGCTTATTCGCGGAATACTGCCTAACATTTATTCTAGACATACGTTTATAACATTCTTTACATCGTTGTCTCGTTTTCTCGCGCATCCTTGGAACGACCCCAGAAAATGTGTACGTTTCTTGGGCACTGCTTCAGTTTCAGATGACATTTGTTCACCGTAATGATCCACTGTATTGAGGAGATAATCAATAATTCTTTCGCGGAAGTTTATTATTTTTATACCTTTTGTACTCCATTTTCTATGTTATATAATTGGTATTGACGAGAGAAGTCCCGCATACTATTTCGATAACTATTTTTCTATAGTACTTAACTGTTCTGCGTAATCAACTGTGATAAGAAGACATCTGGTCGAATGGTCAAACCCCTTCTCAGCTTTGTTATAAAGGAACACTGTATCCGGCTTTAACTTATTATTACTACCCTGGACAATAACACATTTGTGGTTTTCAGAAGTGGCTAGTATGCATACCTGCCTCTTATCCGTCCACTTCAAAAATTTAAAGCCGCTCCGATTTTGAAAATACATAAAGCCACCTCGTTGCAGTCTCCGTTTAGCCTGCAGCGGAAGAAATTTTCTAATAATTTTTACTGTATCATAAATAAATGTTACTTTTTGCAAAAGTTTCTCGGCCAAAGGAATACAAGTATAAAAACTATTTGCGTACAATACGCGGCTTTCAAATAATAATTCACCCTCCAGCGTCATAACTACAGCATGCGCATGTGCTTTCTCTATTCTGGTTGCATTATTTCTGGCGTAAATAAGAATATTATGTGTGTATCATTCCGGAAGGTACAGTTTACAAAGTTTTATATCACATATATGCCGCTTTCCTGGGATATATTGGCAAAAACTGTGGCGTCCTCACCATGGAACCATGATTTCGTCGATTACAATATTTTTACCGGGCTTAACACATTAAGTGCTACGTCAGTCCCCAGGGACTGACACTCGTCTTTTCATTTGGACAACGTAGATTCTAGGGACCGACAGCGAACTTCTTGTTTGATCGACATCGGTGCATGAGACCGGCATTTTAAAGGGTTAAATTATTGGTGACAATTAAAAAATTTATGCTAATATTTAATCAAGTTTATTAAAACATTTTAAACAAAGATGTGGCTGTGATGTGCACATATTACAGTATGTAGTAACTTTCTTGGTCATTTTCCTCGCTAACTGGCGTCCGTACATTTTTGTGTTTGTGCTGTAACATTCAACACAATATTTTCGTACTCCATGCGCCTTTCCTTCCTTGTTCTGAAATTTGTGTATTCTTCTACTTGTATCGACCCTAATTGGGGTTTCCGCATGTTAATATCGTGTGAGAGCATTGGATTCGGAATGTTATAATTGGAATCTTTCTTCCTGTTACATTTTGGAACATATGTAACGCATTCACGTCGGCAATACTCAAAAGAAGGTCGAATGCCAGTTTTCTATACCATTTTAGTGACCTTCTAAGTGGACTGCTGTAAGCACCCATTTGATCAGACAGATCAATCACTGTTCTACCTTTATTATAATCAATAGTAATTTTTAGTTTGCAGGATACCCCTGTTCTTGATATTACGGATTTGATTTCGTCAGAATGCTTGATCGAAAGAACTAATAATCCCTCTTATCTTTCCATTTCATTATTTTAATCCCTCTACTGTTATCTTGAGCAATGACTTCTCCGCGTCGCAGTTTGGCTGTCACAACTTTACTTGGATTGCCTCTTCGATTTGGTCGAAGAGTACGAAACAAATGCGTATTTTTTGTTATGAGCTTGTTTGCAAAATCAGCACTCGTACAATAATTATCCGTGTATAAAGTATGGCCTTTGTGAAACATTTTCACATAAATTCATGACAACATTTGCGGGTGTTGTATTTTTTTCATCCAATGATTTGCCGGTGTAAATGCAAAGATTATATGTGTAATGATTATCACAGCACAATTTAAGTATTTTTATCCCATATCTATGCTTTTTTTTGTTATATGCACTGTCTAAATATGATCCGTCCACGGAATGGTATTACTGTCTCGTCGATGCATAACATTTCAACGGAATCAGAATATATTTTAAAATTTATATTTAATTCTTTTATTAAAAATTCAACCTTTGAGAGACGGTTGGAAGCATCCACTTTTGTATTATTGGCAAAATGCATCATTCTCAATAGAATTTGAAGTCTGTCTCTATTCATAATTTTCTGCGGGAATGTTTGAATAAACAATGGATCCTTAGACCACTACAGATACAAAGATGGAAGCTTTACCAATCCCATCCACAAAACCACTCCAAAAAACCTCTTTATTTCGTCCTTATCTGTTGGCACCCACTTTTCAACACGTTTGGAAGCGATTGTTCTTTGTGTCGCATAAACATTTGTTTGTTCGCTTATATGTTAAAATAGTTTATCCGTCACATAAAGGCCGTAAAAATCTTCCACTGTGCAACAATTTTGCATTTCTTCATGAGCCAGTTTGGCACTATGGAGACTTAAGAAAGGTATAATGTTTGGCTGGTTGCCTGGCGGATCAAACCAATAATTTCGATCACTTGTTTCAGTATTCCCTAGTGAACTACTAGATGAATTGCCACTATCTGAAGATGGTAGTTGTACATTTGCGTGGTACAAATGGTTCACTCGACGTGTCACTATCTGTTCGTCCTCTCAACATTTTTAGTTGATGGATACCAAAACTTTTTCAAAATAGTCACTATAAAACTGAATTTTCTCTGCTGCAATAGGTCTTTATACTTCTGTGGCTTTTTCAGAATGACACTCGCCTTGTATTTTCTCTTTCGCCTCTCTGGCATTCCCATCCCATTATTTTGTGTTCATACATTGTATACAAATGCATTGCTTGTATCACTTCGACAGTCCAAACGAAACGGATACAGTGTATCATAATTATCGTTTGTTTATACCCATCAGTCAGGCGTTCGGCATCAAGTGCTCACGTGCTGCCGCCTGAGAGAGAAGTATAGCAAGATCGGCGTAGCACTCAACGTGTTAACAGTATTTTCGAAAGGGTAGACAATTGCGTTAACAGTAATTCTAAGTTTATACAGACGGTCCTCAGCCCTAACCGTGGAAATAATGGTGGAATGAAAAGTATCGATATAAACCGATTGCGCTTCACCGCGATTTTTATTCGATCGTTTGTATACATTTCCTTTTAAAACCAATATAACCTAATTTCAGGAAGGGGCGCTACAACCAATATATGCAGGACACCAATAAAGATGTTCAGTTCGTTCTCTCTCACAGGCTTCCCGGGCAGTTGGTGTTTAGAAGAAAAGAAAACTTTAAAGTATACAAGCAGATAAGCATAATGCTATACATAGAAAATGACAACACGCTTACCTTGAAACTTTGGAATGAGATGCGCCATCGCTTTGCATCGAGCATTTGAACTCTACCACTATGACATGCAGACGCCATGAAGTGCCATTCCATTGCATGGAACTATAGAATTCACATTCCTTTGAAGTATAGGAATATATAAGCATAACGCTATGCTTGGAAGATTACAACTTACTTACTATGAAACGTTGGACTGAGATACGCCATTGCATTGCATAGAGAATTAGAATTCCATTGCTATTACACGTAGACACTATGAAACGCCATCCCGTTGAATGGAACTGCAGAATTCACATTCTTTTGAAATGTCGAAGCAGATAAGCATTATGCCATGCACAGAAGATTCCATCTTACTTTTATTCAATCGTTGAAAAAAGATGCGCCATCGCATTGCATTGGGTATTTGAAATCCACTGTTTTGACACGCAGGTGCTATGAAGCGACTTCCCGTTGCACGGACCTGTAGAATACACGCGCTTTAGAAACGTACAACAAGATAAGTATAATGTTATGCACAGAAGATTTCAGCTTACTTACTTTGAATGTTGGAGCATTTGACCTCTACTGTATTGACACGCAAATAATGTGAAGCGCCATCCTTCTGCATTAAACTGTAGAATTCAGAGTCTTTGCAAGTGTAGAAGCAGACAAGCTTAATGCTATGTTTAGAAGATTACAGCTTTCTTACTTTGAAATATTGAAACGAGATGCGACGTCGCGTTGTATAAAGTATTAGAAATCTATTGCATCGACACGAAGACATCTAGAAACGCTATCCCCTTGCAAGGTGGTGTAGGTTTCACATTCTTTTCAAGTGTAGATGCAAATGAACATAACGCGTTGCACACATTACTACATCTGAACATGTAACATTGGAATGAGATGAGACATCGTGCTGAATGAAATACTAGAACTCCATTGCATCGACTCGTAGATATCTAGAAACGCTACGCCATTGCAAGGAAGGTTAGGATTCACCTTGTGTTGAAGTGTAGAAGCAGATAAGCGTAATCCATTGCAAAATACGTTACAACTCACTTACTTTGAAACGTTGAAATGAAATGCGTTATCGCGATCTGTAATGCTATGGCACGCAGAAACTATGAAACGTGATCGCGTTGCATGAAATATTCGTAATTTGATTTTTCTGAAAAGAAGTAGCAGACGAGCATATTGCATTACATAGGACATTACTACTTACTTGCTTTGAAACGTTGAAATGAAATGTGTCATTGCGATACATGAAGCGTTAGAACTCTATTTCTTCGATACTTACGAATCCTATGAATCCTATAATTGCATGCAATGTGATGGCGTTTCATAGTGCCTGCGTGCCAATGCATGAGAGTTCTAATCTTTCATGCAACGCGAGAGCCCATCTCATTTTAACGTTTCAAGGTAAGTTATTTGTAATGTTCTATGCATCGCATTATACTTATCCGCTTCTATTCTTGAGAGGAATGTGAGTTCTATAAATGCAGACAAAGGGATTGCACTTCTAAATGTAACGTCGTGCGTAACGCCTTCCAACCATTCCTTACATGAACCTTCTCGCACTTCCATCATCAATCCCTGAACTCAGGCAACCTGCCGTGCTTGCCTACAGTACGGGCAACCGGCTGTGTTCACGCGCGCACACCTGCACGCGCTCATACGCACCAAGTACCGCTGTGTCACTCGAACCGTTCGGTATACATGGCTCGTTCACACCAGGCATCGCTGTTTCAATTTCACCGAGGAGCACTACTGTCTAACTCTCACTTACGAGTATATCTGCCTCGATCGCACCAAAGACGAACATCCTTTTCTACCTCGCACCGGTGATTTCGTCCTGCTGAAAGGCGCAGTCGCAGCCCATCACCTCGATGAGGACTCTTCCAATTCAGGGAGTCGACTTTACCAGAGCCTGTGTTCTACTTTTAAGCCTCCTACATATGTGTGTGTGTGTGTGTGCGCGCGCGCGCGCGTGTGTGTGTGTGTGTGCAAATCTCCCTTCGTCGTTCTTGTAATTCGTACTTTGGAAGGTATGTAGTACGTATTTATGGTCCGACGCTGAAAATATCTCAAACACTTCTGCTTTACGCAACTTAGCGTATATGCAACCTCCTATCACCATTATGTCTATTTTTTATTTGTTTCGGTTCTTAAAGTATGTATAGTCTTCTTTCGGATTCATCGCGATTAGATCGCGTCTTAGAGCAATTTTGATGATATTTTCCTCTCTATGGTTATTCTTCTTACTACCCCAGACTACCGATTTTTCATTCAGGTCACCCGCGATTAGTATTCTGTTTGTTTTCTCTCCCTTTTCTATGTTAACCTCAGTTTGGTTTATATATACTTCGATTTCTTTCCGTTCCTGCTAGGCGAGAAGTAGCAGCTTATAGCTTTTGTTCCTTCAACCATTGAATGAACGGTTCCAGTTGAGGAGTATGTGGTGCCATTTGTGAAACATTTTCGACTAACACCGGTTATCCATATCGCAGCGTCACCGTTCTCGCCTTGCAGTCAGTATACTTACATCTTTTGTGCTTCCGATATTATTACCACGTCTGTCTCTTGAGTCATTCGCATTTGCTTCATGATATCTTGCGCGATTCGGCATCTGTTCAGATCGATTTGTAGGACTTTCAATTCCATATTCGTTTCTCGTTCTTTTCCATCAATGCCTTTCTGTGGGCCGAACAATTAAAACTCCGCTGAGGTGTCTGATGTACGGATCCCTTCTTCCTGCCTCGCTGCATTAGTCTGGGATTCGCATCTTCTGCAGATTTCCTTATTGTCTTCGACTTCTTCGCAACTTCTGCCGATATGTCTCATTTTATGGCATTTGAAGCATTTCTCTATTCTCGATAGCACTTTGCAGGGACAAGGTGTTAATGCTATTCTATGTCGCTTGACCTTCTCCAGCTCTTTACTGTACTCCTGTCGAAATTCAACTAGCGCCACTCGGTTGCCTCTCCACGTTTGTTTTAGCAACGTGTCATTTATACCGCTATTCTTTCCTTCGATTATTTTCAGTGTTCGTTTTATGTACTCCCTCATTTCTTCTCTGGTCACCTAACGGGTGTATGTCCTTTAGTTGGAGCATTATAGTCGCACTCGTACGTTTTACGTCGACTACTTTTTCCAGAGTTCCTTTTATCTCCTTTACTTTGTTCTCTATGCCTACTTTTTGTTAAATTCTAAGATTATATGTTCCGCACTTGATTTTCTTGCGTCATTTTTTCGTATTTCTGTCGTTTTTTCTGCTTTTCCTCATCTTGTTGCTTGTCCTCGAATGCTTCCTGCTCCTTTAATTGCTTAATTATTCTCTGTAATGTTCGCCACTAGTTCGATCAAGTGTTCGATGCCAGTTTTTTTTATATGCCTGATGTTTTCCATTAACGTTTACTAATATGTCATTAGCTTTGCCGTATCCTCACTCATAATATTTATTATTACGTCTGATGTGTGGCTGCCTATTTTTCTGTTTGAAAATTTAGACGTTATTCTTATCGGTAGCTTTTCCATTATTCTGCTCATTCTTTTTGGTTCCCTTGCTTCGGCTCCTGATGCTTCTCCCTTTCTGTCTGTGCTCCCTTCCGAGGCTTTCTTTTTCTCCTATATATTACGTATTCTTTTCTATTTCCCTATTTTTGTGTCATCGACAGGGGGCTCAGAACCGTCTGCCCAACCTTTAATCTTCTGCCAGGACTCGATGGGACTGATTTCGAATCATGAGCCGACAATACCTCTCAGCAGCATATGCATTGCAGCCTCGCTCACGCCGCGAGTGGGAGTTGGGGGGCGGCTGCTGGTCCTCCACCATCCTACTGCCTGTCCTGATGCGGGGCGAAGGAATCCCAGGGCCGCTTGAACCGCGACCTGCATCTGTCTTATACTCTAACCGATTCGTAGTCATGCGTTTTCCATTAAGCTTGCCGGAATAAGTGATATTAATTAGTTAAGTCTAAAGTATTATTTTCGTTTTAAGTCCCCCGATTTTTTTATTTTCTCTCATGATATCGTCTATTTCGTTGTACCTTGTCCTGACGGTATGATATATAATCTGTTGTTTGATATTTCTTGTTGTAGGATTTCCTCTTAATAAATGCAATGTTTCCACAGATCTTCTTTTTCTTTCTCTTTAGTTACGTTGTTTTTATTTTATGTTCCCTATCCTCCACATTTCCTCTCTGCACCATCCCGGATCCAGCGTTGTACGATTACTTCATGATGGCGCCCCGGTCTCGCTACCCCGAGGTCGAGTGTTCTCCCTTGCATCCGTTGATTTGTACATGTCACTTATTGCAGAATATTTCCGCTTATTCTTTGTATTTTTCGAATTACGTTTTAGTTACGTGTATATTAGATACGCGTCGAAATATCAAGCACAAATCATCATATAGTAAATATTAGAGCACTACTCTATATTTCTAACTATATATATTTCTAATTTCGTTATTAAGAAATATAGTTCTCTCAGTTTAAGATTGCCTTACGTACGCGTTTTTCAGGTATACATATGGCTGCGATAGAGATGTTAGTTGGTTCACAATCACAAAATTATAGTGGGAAGCTGAAAATAATGGGTGATGCAATGTTCGCTTTTATTTTGCAAGGACAGTAAATCTGTTACTCATGAGCCTTTAATCGATGAGGCAATATTAAAAAGCTGAAGGAATGTCTGATTTTACCCATTATGCGTATAATCCAGGTGTGAATGAGTAACTAAAGGTTTACAATTAATACATGAATGTATAATACATATTTTAGTAAACAAATCAATTTATTCTATAGAATATAAATATTATTGATAAAATAAATTGTTGCCTGATTCCTTCCTAGAGAAGAATTTGGAACAGATAGATTTGGATAATTATATATGACAATTGAAAAGAACGAACAATTATACAGATAAATCAGAGGAAAAGATCATGCAAATATCAATCGTCATCCAAACTAATTTAACTCAAATACTATATTGTTCATTAAGTTAAAAAAAAATTTATTAGAACTCGTACATTATAGCACATCATAGATCAGTCTGATTAATTGCCCGAGCAACCATAATTCAAGAGTTAATTAACATCACTTTTACAAAAATTTACAATATGTAAATTAGGTAAATTTTAATGGTGACGAAGCTGGTACACGGTTTCTGCATTTTAAAAATGGTAGAAAGATGCGACAGGGAGAGGAGAACCTAGTCAACCGCTAGGTACAACATTAAAAATGGATTCTCAAAATTTTCTCGCAATGCTTTCTCATAAAAAAAATATTTTTTACGTTCAAATTAATTAGAGGTGGAAAATAATTTTACTAATAACATAATGTTATATATCTTTCGAAGAATTAAAACTTGCATCGACAAAGCCGTAGTGGGAAAGTTGAAAATTAACGGTGATCTATGAAAAGCAATGAAATTAAAGAAATTAATGGTCAATTTAAAATCGAAACATACTTTGAAAAATTAAATACCGTCTTCTTAAAATGAACCGACATATTAACTGATTAAGGGAAAATTATTCCTACTTATAAATATGTTGTTACTCTTTCTAAACGTTTAATATGATAATATAAAATATTTAAAATATTTAAAAAACTAAAGTAAAATATATTTTGATATATATACTATATTATATTTTGTAATATATTTTGTAACGCTAAATGATATAAATTAAATAAATTGCGCTTGAATATATTTATTTATGTAGATTGAACTTTACTCATACACTTATAATAAAATAAACATAATTATTCATATTTAATATTTTCTTTGGAAACAATGAGCAAAGATATAAAGTACTTTGTTATTATAGTTCTAGCTGCTTCATAAGTTCCCAAAATGATAAAATAGACCAACGCCAGAAAAAAGTCTAATGTCTCATAATTATTTTATAGTTGAAAGATTATTAATCTTTATGCCTGATTGGATGCTTATATATAAGTATAACTGCCAAAAATGAAATAACATCGCAAAGTGATATTTACACACCTGCGCGCTGCAATTTTGACGTATTTAAATTTCTGATAAAAGCATATAAACTTTTATAATCTAATTATCAATTATAAATGGAATTCTACAATTTATCCATGTTATAGTCCACTCTCTTTGTACATATTCCATAATACATATACAGTATCTTTAATCTTGATGGATTTTGCGTGCGCGCGCGCGCGCGTGTGTGTGTGTGGTAGCAGTTGCAGAAATACCACCTAATAGGTTTCAAAGTTTCGATTCTAGTGAATCGAGTAAAATGGCATCAGAATTTCTGTAGAATATCAAGGGGATTTATATTATTATTATTATTATTTAAATCAAGCTGCTGTTGCACTGCATACAGCATTTTTCACTGGAAAAATTTTTCTTCCAATGTGTGGACTCCAGATTTATTTGAATTGTTGTCGTTTAGAAAATTAAAACCGAACGACATATCCCTTAACACAGCACGTCGGTAACCACGATACCCAACAGATCCAAGGTTCCTTTATCTGAGATTAAGGCCTGCTTTCTTTGTTTCCAAATTTCTTTACATTGCGTTCCATTCTTAAGACTTTTTGTAAATTACAAAGAACAGAAACGCTGCATGGATTATAAAAGTGTAATAGTTTAATTTATATAATCTTGAACATTTTAAACCCGTTTAAGTTGCTTTGCTTGTTGTATATGTTTATCACTTGGCGCTGAACCAACTACTACAACCATCATCCCTTTCTAAAATTTGGAAAATCCACCAGATCTAAGGAAACCTTGCTTAGGTTGCAAATGTGTTTTTAATGTATCCAGCAGAAATGAAATTACATTGACAGAAATACCAGCTAGTTCTTCATGTCTATTTGAAACAACATTAAATCACCTTGTTAAACAAGAATATATTAAATGTGACTTGGACTTTTAAATTTGAATTTATAAATATCTAACAAATAAATATGTTTTTCTTACTATTCATATCATTATACTTTCAGTGATTTATTATGTGCTGTGATTTGATATATTAACTGCTTGATTATATTTTACAACGAACCTTGCGTACCAAACATTGCTTTTACTCCTGATAAGAGTGGATAGTTCTTCGTTTTATATTCCTATATCGCATTGGTAATAAAAGTATATGATACTGTATTTATGCAGTCATGTATAATTATGTACATACAAATTCGCGATTAAGTAGCTATATGTTGAAATTCAATTCCGAATAATGCTCTAAAAAGCATCCCAGATAACAAAAGGCAAGATGGCGACGACACCATACCGGAACTATATTGCCACTTCCGAGGAATGCCAGCTGATCCGTAGCCATCTGTGGCCGGATTCGTTAGCTAAAATGCCAGAACGTGTTACCAGCACATTCCAAACAAGCATAACACGCCGCGTGAATCGCGCAGCACCAGAACTATCGTGATACGCGTGTCATCGCTCCATTCATGAATCTTTTCAGCAATGACGTAGGGTCACATTTGGTAATGGGGAACCTGTGCTTTCATACAAATTAGAACCGTTAGATGTCAGTAGATGTTCAACATATGATTATTGATATATATTTTGATTGTCGCTTTCGTATATGTATAGTTAATGAGAGAGTCGTATATATTTCTTTCAACCCGTCATAAACTAAAAATGTAATTTATAAGAACAATATTACTTACAAAATACAAATTCATGCTGTTACGTCCCTAACTTCGCCTTGTGTATTTTCTTAAATGACATGGTGTCGTCGTATTTAATATAACCCTCAATTGCATGAATTTGTAACGATGAATTAAAGAAAATATATATAAAATAAATGTATATATTTTTATGATATAGTACTTAACGACTTTATGGAAAAAATCGCCGTATCGAGCTAGTTTATAGAAAATAATAAAATCGAGTTCTTATATCTTTGTTTCGTGCCGGTGTATCTATTTTGGAATCAAAATAAATAAATTGCTTAGTTTAATCATTTTTCATATTCCATTATAATGTTTATGGAAGTAGCTTCCTCATTAATAAATGTCAGCCTACGCCACTACCACGCGTGTAGCCATGGTGAGCTGATAGTGTCATTGCCACGACCGTATAGCCCGTGTGCTATATCGCGGTGCATTAATAGTGCCGTGATACGCGTATCGCCACATTACTAAGAGTATGCCGTTACGAGAGCTGCGTAGGAGCACTGTCTTTGCACAGTTCTGCCACGGAATTCGTTCCATCCGTTGTCATTGGTGTGCCAATCGCTGGTTGTTTGGGATATTGTAGTGCATGAGGCCTTGTTTCTGATCGTTGTCAAGGAGATGGATTTTCACTCCTCCCTTTTTGAATTTTGTTAATTATTGTTTGGAATTTTTGCCGTTTCTGTATCTCTATGTCCGTATTATGGATTCTACTTGCGTATGATATTTTGCTCTTCATCTTTTGTTACATGTAACATTATATATGTAATGCATGTTTGCTATGTAATGCTCAGATTTGCAATCCTCAGATTTTTTTATACTTTGGCAAAGCAACTTATTCGATTAATATTTATTTATTAGGCATAGATATAAATAATTAGAAAAATGTTATTTAAACAATATTAAATATGTTGTTGTAATTATATATTTAAGGTCTGAAGGTGTAGATGCTATTAGTGTCTGATGTTTTACGTAATCCAATCGACGTATCGAGTGAGGCTATGAAATATGGAACCTTTTTACTATTCCTCGACCCCTTTCCATGTTAAATGAATGATTAGTTTTACAAGACAATAAGTCTGAATTAGTGAGATCTCTGCGAACAATAGTAATTTTTAAGTAATACATTTTTTTTCTTTGAAATATTTGCCTTTGCATAGAACAGAACGTACAGATATAATTGCCTGTTTTATATCTATTGCGGTTTAATCCCATTATAGCTTTCGATAATTTGTTTGATCATTGATATAGATTTTATATCAACAGTTCGAAGTATGTAAGCAGATTTTAATGCTCTATAAATCTCATTATGCTTATCTGCTTCTTCGCTTCAAATGAATGAGATTTCTACACTTCCTTACAAGGGGATAACGTGTCTAGATGTCAACGTGTCGAAGCAATACAGTTTTAGTACATTATTCGACGCGATGTCGCATCTCATTTCAATGTTGCGTGATAAGATGTAATGTTCAATGCAACGCGTTTTGTGTATCTGCATCTACTGTCACGCCCGGTGAAATAATTTTCCGTTTATCGGGAGGCTTCTCGACACTAGTCTATTTGTTTGAGATTTGGTCTATGGAAACGCGTTACGACCGGGTCCGACCATTTCAGTTTACGCGGCACGAGCAAAACACTGGCGGTTCGTGGATAATAGAAGTAGTAATTCTTATCTCTCGCTGGTGTCGTATTCGATACGTTAGTAGAATTCCCGTCGTGGATCGTTGACTGGTATCGATGTAGATATTGGCCTGTTAACGGAGACTGATATTTCAATCAGCTTTCAGCAAAGCGGGTAAGGGCGGATCGGATGCGAAGCGGATTCGGCAGAGACCGTGGATAACGCAGCAATCACGGCTGCGGAAAAAGGAGACTCGGTGTTGCTGGAGACTTCGTAGAGCTACGGCTGAACCGGTGCGAAGGAGAGAGGTCGCTGGTATAGGGGGACCCGGGATACACTACCCACGTACTCACACACAAGTGAACGAAGGAAATTCTTCCTATACGTGCGTCGTGTTCTTCGCGAACCAGAATCACGTTTCAGTCACCAAGTTTCTCTGTACTAACAGACAATGGTCGGAAGGATAAGCGGCGGTCCGCTCTATCGCAACTCCGCAAAGCTGAGTTCTATACCCCTTCGAGGTGTTGGAAAGCTACCTAGTTGTATGGAAGTGACACGTGGACGTATTCCTAGGTAAGGGTTGTATTAAACGCGAGAAGTAGTATTTAGATTTAGTAGATTTAGGAGCTAGTAGATATGGTAATGAACTTGTATAACAGGATATAGTGAAATAAATGGAATATATTCTAAGTTAAAACTATACAAAGTCAAAATTATTCTATGTTATAACTTATGAAATAGAAATAATAGCGCGTGGCCTAATCCCCACATAGAGGCGGGTAATGGCTCGGGTATATGATATATTACTGGAGGATTCGATTCTATGGAGTGGGATCTCGATGTAGACTGACCCTCTGGAGTAGCGTCTCGGACTTCCTCGGTTCGCGTAGCGCTTCGGTCGCGGTCGCTCGTAGTGGAGAGCGCGTGGTCCAGCGAGTGGGAACACGCGGCTCGTCATGGTGATAGCTGTGCGTGTCTTTCGCGCAGGTGCGTCTTAATATCTAATCTCATACGTACAGAATTAGAATTATGTGTTTCTTGTGGCGTGTTACAATATATGTCGTGAGAACCTACATCTAGGGTGTGATACAAGTACATCGATATAACATTAGAAACAATATATAGGTCCTGGCAATGAAGGTTCCTTGAACCGAAACACTCCCCATTTCAGCGACGGGCTGCTGCTTCTTTCTTCTGGCCGGAGTCCTCAGTGCGAGGGAGGCGGGTATATTCGTAGGTGGGAGCGAGAGGGCTATGCGTATAGGTGCGAGAGAGACAGAGTTGCTTTTTGGTGCGAGCGGGACAGAGCTACTCGTTGGTGCAAGCGAGACAGCGATGCATATTGGCGCGCATGAGATAGAGGTGCTCGTAGGTGCGAGTGAGCGCGTGGACATGTGCGCGCGCAAACGCTGCTAGTTGCAGGATATGTAGACGTGCACGACAGGTTCACTGCGTGCAGGGATTGATGCAGGAGGCGGCGAAGAGGCTGATGGGTGGCAGGCGCAACGCCTGCGGTTACACTACAAATCAAAAGAATGTAAATCCCACACTTCCTTGCTACGGGATAGTGTTTCTAGATGTCCACGTATCGAAGCAATAATGTTCCAATTCTTCGTACAACGCGATATCGCATCTCATTCTACGTTTCATTATAAGCTATAATTCAATGCAACGCGTTATGTATATCTGGTTAATACATCAAGACAATGTAATGTCATAATAAGATGTAATATTCAATGCAACGCGTTATGTATGTCTTGTCAACAATTGAGAAGGATGCAAATCACACCCTTTCCTGCTTCGGAATATCGTTTCTATATGTCTACGACTCGAAGCAATATAGTTCTATTGCTTCATAGAGCACGATATCGCATCTCATTTCTATGTCTCAGGATAAGATGTAATATTCATCGCAACGCGTGATGTTCATCTGCTTCTACACTTCAAAAGTATGTGAATTCTACAGATCCATGCAACAGGGTGGGGCTTCAAAGATTCTACGTATCAAAGTAATGGAGTTCTAATGCTCGATGCAATGCGATGGCTCATCTCACTCCAGCGTTCCAAGGTAAGTAAGTTGTATTCTTCTATACATGGAGTTATGCCTGTCTGCTTCTACGATTTGAAAGAATGTGAATTCCACAATTCTATGTAACTAGATGGCGCTTTATAGTGTCTGCTCATCGAAGCAGTTGTTTTCTAGTGTTCCATGCAATGCAATGGCATATCTCATTTCAGCGTCTGAAAGTAAGTAATATGGTATCCTCTATGCATAGCACTATGCTTATCTGATATTATACTTCATTAGAATGTGAAGTCCACAGTTTCATGCATTAGGATTGCCCTTTAATGGGTCCGCTTGTCAATGCAATAGAATTCCAATGCTGCATGCAATGCGATGGCGCAACCAATTTCAACGTTTCATAGTAAGTTTGCTGTATTCTTCTATGCGTACCATTATGCCTATGTGATTCTGCATTTCAAAAGAATGTGGATTCTATTTATCCATGCAACGCGATGGCGAGAGCTTATTCGCTAAAGCGTCCTATTTTCATGCCGCATTTCTTGTATCGCATATTGTATATTGTATCTTATATCGTGAAGCGGGCGGCGATCCCCGGTGATTCGCGGCGTGTTACGTAATTTCCCGTAGTTCTTATTAGTTAAACCCACGTCGAGGCCATAAATAGTAGAACTGAGAATCTGAGAACTTACTTTGAAACGGACGACACAAAGAACAGCCTAACCAAACGTAATCGAACCGATTTTTCAATACTAATCTTATCATGTTTAACTTATCCTGCAAACCATTAAAATGCCCTTCGAACAGTGTTTATTCACAGTGAAAATGCATTTAAAATGCTCTATCGTATTACGGAAAAATGAACATACCAATTCATTTTTAAAAATGATGGTAACCATCAAATGACCAACATACCTACACTTACAAAAAAACAATTTTTATCCACGGATAGGCCCTTTGTACTGTGCAATTTTATATCAACAATGATGAACAAAGTTAAATTTAATATTACGATGTTTAATATTGTGACGGTGTTCCCGTTACAATTCGCAAGAAGGGGTAATTATACCAGTAATAAGGGGTATAGAACAGTTTTAACCGGTGTTAGGTAGGTGTACAAAATATGCGCGTGCTTACACTTCCCGCGGATTCGCCAATGCAAAGTAAAAGAACAAGATAATTGCTTAACCAGGGTGTATTTCGAAGCTGCGAGGCTGGGACTTTTTGGGCGCCAGCTACTCAGGAAGTAGCAAAAACTAATGGACTACGCAATCCGGGGAAACCCTGTGCAAAATAACCCTCGAAACTTTGAAATACTCCTTCGCTCGACTGCCTCTAGCCGAATACGAAAATTCGGGTCGCGCGATACTGAACTCACGGCTTCTTTCTATATTGCCTCGACGCGAGATTACTAAATATTATACGCCACGAATGACCGGGGATCACCACCCGTTATACGATACAAAATACAATACGTGATATCAGAAATGCGGCAGGAAAAAAATGGGACGTTTTAACGTATAAGGACTCACGCTCTCGTATCCAAATCATGTGGACTCTCGTGCTGTCTTTCTGCGCCCTCTTTCTCCCTCTCCTTCGCTCTCCTCAATATCACTCAACAAAGTACGTTTTATCGCTCGCTAAGTCGCTCGCTTAATGAATCCGCAGGGGGTCTTCGGATCTCCTAGATCCTCCTTAGGGCTCCTTGGTGGGGTAGGACTATACGCTTCGGTATTGTTCGGGGCATCGATCGGTGGATTTCGGAGATCTTTCCTTCTCGTCCCCTCTGGTGTCTCTAGAGGGGGTCCTCCTGATTATTTAAACAGCGGCGTGTGTCGCGCGCCGCGCTTTCCACGGCTCACCTGCAGGTCCGCTGTACATCCTGAATTTCCATCTTAATGGATTCAGGGGAGGGGTGGAGGTTCTTCTCACACCCAAAAACCATCCTATTCGTCTCCATGGACGATAGCAGCGGTCATATCATTGCAGGGCTTTGGATCATATCCCTTGGGTTTCAGGGTCTCTTCTTACTCACTTTCCGACTCCTCCACCGTCGAGCCCGTCACGCTACCTTGGCGCGCAGCCCTTCCGCGAACCCGCGGTCTTCTTATCCGATGAAGGGACGTCTTCTGGGCCGCTTCTTCCATTAGCTCGCCAGGCTAATCCGTAAAATAGAAAGAGAAGAGAAAGGGGGGGGGGAATGTTCTACCATCGCGTACTTCACGCTTATCGCAAATACAGCTATCGCGATGGTCCGTGTCGCGCTTCTCGCATAGGTGGTGATCAGCGAGCTAAGCTAACCGAAGCAGAGGGAGGGGGGGGGGGGGGGGGGGGGTGAGCGAACCTTGTGATGTCACCACGTCACACGATATATAAATTGGAAGATGACGTTTCACGATTACTTATCGGTATGCGACTAAAGGGAAAAGCACTTGAATGGTTTCATTCCAAACCAGAACATATAACTATGCCATTCAACCGACTGCGGGAAGAATTAAGAGTTACGTTTTATCATCCACAAAGCAAGCTTGAGATAAGAAAGGAATTTGAAGAGCGATTATGGAAGAGGAACGTGACATTTCATGAATATTTGCACGAGAAGATCATCCTTAGAAATCGAGTACCAATCAACGACCATGAAATACCTGAATATTTGATTGACTGCATCCCCAATGAAATGCTCAGAAGCCAGGCGCGTATTCAACAGATTACAAAAACTGATCAACTTTCGAAAGCGTTTGAAAAGGTAATTCTCCGAGATTAAGGTTTGTTGGGTGTGCAGATGTCAACAAAGTTTAAGAAGTATGAAAACAGTTTCGATAGAAATGAACGAAAAGAGGTGGTCAATGTGGGTGAGATAAAAGAGTTCACCGGTAATATTGTACGATGTTATAATTGTGGTGGGCGCGATCATATTAGCGTGAATTGTCCAACGGAAGATCCCGGAGTAAAACGTTTTATATGTCAAGAACGTGGACATATTGCGTCGAAATGTCCCAAGAAATTTAAAACGAGTGAAGAGAGCTGCGCGACATTAGGAGTATTGTACCGAAAGTATCTCAAAAATGTTTTACTTAACGGATGCGAGATCAAAGCATTAATGGATTCAGGAAGGGATTTTAGTTTAATTCACACAGACCAGTATATTAAGCTTGGTTCACCGCAATTACGACACAATGAATTACATTTCGAAGGTTCAAGGAATAATCGAACATTAGGCGAGTTTCAAGCAAAAATTACCGTACATGGGCACTCATATCCGATTTGTATACAAGTAATCTCTGATACCATTGTTCGACACAAGCTGTTAATAGGAACAAATTCCTTAAATGTAACCGATGTTAGCATTAGCGGTGGTAAAGTAAAATTTCGTCCATTACCGAAAGTAACGCGCGAAATTGTTGAAAGAGAAAATATTGTACCGGAAATATTTAAAATAGATGTAACGAGTGACGTGTTACAAGTAAATCAAATTGATGTGTCTCATGTATTAAATCCTAATTAGCGAGTGGCGATAGAATATCTTGTTAGTAATTACAAGCCGAGTAAAACCTTTGAACGTGAAATTGCAATGAAATTAATATTGAAATGCGAAGAGTCTGTATATAAATCGGCGAGACTATTGTCAGCGTCGCAAAAAGAGATTGTTAATGCGCAGATAGAACAGTGGATTGCGACTGGAATAGCTCAGTTATCTACTTCCGATTATGCGAGTCCGGTTGTTCGCGTTCGGAAGAAAAATGATTCGTTTAGATTATGTGTGTATTATCGACAAATTAATAAGATTATTAAATATAGATATCCGTTACAATTGATTGAATATCAATTAGATTTGTTAAAAGTCGCTCGCATTTTCAGTACTCTTGACTTGAAAAACGGTTCCTTTCACGTGCGACAGGATAAATCAAGTCGAAAGTATACAGCATTTATTGTACCAGATGGTCATTATGAATTCTTACGAGTCCCTTTTGGTCTATGTAATTCAGCAGTAGTTTTTCAAAGATTTATAAATACCATGTTTAGAGATCCTATTCGAGACAGAATAGTTCTAGCATACATACATGATTCGATTATTTCATCAAATGATATTGAAAGTGGGATCAAAAATCTTGAAAGGATTTAAATTTTTGCGAGCGGAGCCGGTTTAATACTTAGCTGGGAAAAGTGTTGTTTTCTGCAAACTTCTGTCCAATTCCTCAGGCATGTAATCAACAATGGTTATGTTCGCCCCTCACTAAAATTGATGCAGTCCGACGATTTCCAATGTTAAACACGTACAAAGTTTTCTTAGACTAATCGGGAATTTCCGTAAATTTATTCGTGAATACCCTGTAATTGCGCGACATTTGTCTAACCTTCTGCGAGCGAATGCTTAATTTTGTTTTGGAGCAACTGAAAAGGAAGCATTCACACGACTTAAGCTTTTATTGAGTGAGAAACCAATATTGAATTTGTATCAAGCAGAAGTAGAGACGGAGTTGCATACAGATGCTTCTGCGTTAGGGTACAGAGTGATTTTATTTCAATAACAAATAAAAAAGATCAACCTTTTCATCCTGAATATTATTTTCTAGTTGTATCAGGTAAATGCTTTTACAAAATTTACATGGCTTTATGCTACAAAATCTACTACTACAGCTTAAGTTTTGTCAAGCCTGAAGAAGCAAGAGAATATTTTCTGTATTCCGCGTCGAATAATTTCTGATAGGGGAACGGCTTTCAGTGTAAATGATTTCAAGCAATATTGTCAAGAAGAAAATATAGAATATGTTTCAACTACAACAGGAATTGCTAGAGCTAATGGTCAAGTTGAACGTCTTAATAGAACATTCATACTGTTGTTAGCAATATTAGCTGCACCTAAGCCCTGTGAATGATGTAAGTATTTAGAACTAAATCAACAATGTTTGAAATGAACAATACATCGAAGTATTGGCACGTCACCATTTCATCTTCTTTCTGGGACACAAGATAAACGAGATGAAGTACGACTCAAGCAAGCAAAAATATATTCAGGATCCAACAAGAGAATAGGCGAACTTTTAACAAGAGTAGACGAAAAGCTAGAATTTATCGTGAAGGAGATCTAGTAGCAATTAAACGTATGCATCAGAGTCTTGGTCTAAAAATAGCTCATAAATATTTCGAACCGTATGAAGTTACATGAGTTTTACGCAATTAACGATTTGTAGTTCGAAAGGTAGGGGAAGGAAAAAGACCACTACAAACATCTACGTCAGCAGATTCTATGAAATTGTGGATTGAAGATATCTATAATATTTATCTCAAATCGAAGACGATATGAATGAAGACATTCGGGTTGAATGTTCATACAGGGCGGCCGAGTGAAGGCTAACGAAATTATCTTAATTTAAAAGCTAATCAATAATTCAAGTTTCAAATGTTGGGTGCGGTGGAATATTCTAGAATGCGAGCGAGTGCGAATGTGCGGAATAAATGATATTTCGTGTGTATGTTTTAAAACGATGAAGTAGTTGTTCATTAGCAGTCCATGGAGTAGTATCTCAGTTGAAAGGAACTATTTAATGATTCACAAAACCTTGGAATTGTCTGTAATTAATGAGTTTCCTACATTATGCATAGAAGATTACAGCTTACTAAATTCGATACGTACAAATGAAAAGCACGGTCGCATTGCATGGAGCATTAGAGCTCTATTGTTACGACACGCAGACAATGCGGAGCGTAATCCCGTTTCAAGAAACTGCAGAAATCACATATCTTTGAAGTCTAGAAGCTGACAAACATTGGCCACCGCATGTCATGGGGCATTAAGACCCTGTTGTTCCAACAGGCAGACTGTATTAAGGGCCATCTTGTTGCATGGACATGTAGAATCAACATTTTTTTGAAGTGTAGTGGCAGATGAGTATAATGCTATGCATAACAGCTTACTGCCGTTGGATTATTTCACTTGTCAACGGAGAAACAAAAATAAATCTTGAGTTAGGAAATAGAATCCAGTATATAAACTGTGAAAGAGTTTTGTCGGTTCGAGTAGGGTTCACGACTGTTTATACCTAGTGGCCTGAAAGGAAAGCACGTGCAGAGTTTGCGTCGTCTATTTCTTTAGGGGGACACTATATTTCCTATGCGGAGTCCCCACAATTATTAGAGTTTTTAAAACGTGAAGGTGTACCTTCAAACCTTAAGAATAAAGTTGCAGACTATAAAAAACTTTGGACAGCTTTTCATTTATATATACCCATAATTCAATAGGTTATGGGCCTAGTTTACGTATTTTAATAGTAGTAACACTTTAGTAGATATTCTTTTCAGTGATAACTTTTCTGTATGTGACTATGTGATTATATGTGTAATATCAGAAGTATAAATAAGTGATTAAATTGTAGAAGAAACATTGTTAGTGAATATAAACCTTTCTTTAAGAAAAAAAAGGAGAAATATGGAAAGTGCAAAAACCAAGAGAAACATTAAACAATTTGATGGTGATTGCTACAGTATGTGGCAATTGAGAATTGGTGCACTGTTAAGCTAATTGAATAATTATTGATGAACCCATTCCAGTACGAATAACTGAAGATTGGAGGAAAGCAGAGATGATTGCGAAAGGTGTCATTGCTGAATATTTGGCAGATTCCTTTGTGAGCCTCGCAAATAATGCGAAGACTGCTGCTGAAGTTTTGCAGAAATTGGATGGTATATATGAGAGGGAGAGTTTAGCCACGCAATTGGCTGTTGGAAAAAAACTAGTAAGTTTAAAACTACAGGGAGAGCAGCCCCTGATCAAATGTTTTACAACACTGAACGACATAATCACGGAACTCTTAGCAGCGCGTGTAAAATTAGAAGAAACGAATAAAGCTTTCCATTTACTGCTAACCCTTCCAACGTGCTATGGCGAGTAATTACGGCGATAGAACGTTTTCCGAAGACAACCTAACATTAGCGTTTATAAAAACTCATTTAATTGTCCACGATGTAAAATAACGAACAGGCTGCTCGACAAGCGAGAATGTATTACATACTCAGAAGATACATACAGATAGAGACAATTTTAATCCAAAAGTACATAAAAGACAAACCAATAGAAGCGACAAAATGGGATAATTTAAATGGCCAAAGAAACGATAAATATAAAATGCCATCATTGTGGACGAAAGAGCATAAAATAAAAGAACGTTTTTATTATTAAGAACGGTTGAGCACGAGGGAAAGAAAAAGGTAATCGCCCAGGCAGCTCAAGAAATAGAAGAATTGGATATTGAAAAGGCTGGGACATCCTCGTTTGCCTTTATGACGGGGTAGAATGAAAATGGAGAAGACCATAAAAAGAAATTAAGGTTTCTGTTGGATTGCGGAGCGTCGGATCAGATTATCAAACGTGACAATGTCTTTCCGACATTCGAGGAGTTGAGTACACACTTGAAGATTTTGATGGCAAAAAGGTGCTATCCGTTAGAAGGATGCAAGAAGCAGGAATGGACATCGTATTTGTGATAGATGGAAACGTTGAGGTAATGAAAACTGGTCAGAAAATAATGAAAGATAAGGGAAAAAATAACTTATCTATTACTGATTTTCAAATGGAAAATGGTGAAACATTGATTAATCACCAGATTCCTAGTGCAGTAAATAATGACTATGAACTGTGGCATCAGCGTTTGGGCCACATTGGAAGATCAACATTCGTAGAATTGAAGAATAAAAATGTGGTCAGTGATGTAAGTCATATTGAAATGATAGTGCCGAATGATAATTTATGTGAGGCTCGCATTAAAGGTAAGCAAGCACGATTATCATTCGAAAAGGTAAAGAATATGGAGCATGTAAAGTGACCATTGCTTATTACTTATTCAGATGCATGTGGTTTTACTATTCCTTCAACTATTAACGGAAAGAATTATTTTCTCCTATTTGTGGACGAATATACACTTTACTGTGTAACATATCTGATTACATATAAGTCAGAAGTATTTTCTGCATTTAAAGATTATGTAAGTAGAAGCGAGGCTCATTTTAATTTAAAAGTTGTTCACTTGTATAGCGATAATGGCAGAGAATATCTGTCAAACGAGATGAAAGATTATTGTGTAGAAAAAGGTATTAGTTACCATCTAACAGTTCGGCGAACCTCCCAATTGGTGTTTCTGAGAGAATGGTCAGAACTATAACAGAAAAGGCACGCACGATTATAAGTGGTGCCAGTTTGAATAAAGTGTTTTGAGGGGGAAGCAGCTTTAACTGCGACGTATTTAATAAACTTGAGCCCAACAAAGGCTTTAAAACAAAGTAAAACGCCATTTGAAATGTGGCTTGATAAAAAGCCAAAAGTAAAGTATTTACGAATTTTCGGTTCCACAGCTTATGTTCATGATAAAACCCGAAAAACCATGTTTGATGAAAAATCTTGGAAGGGCAACAGAAATCATGGCCAAAAGATAATATTATGCCTAATGATTGTGAATTTTACTGATTCATGCAACGGGATGACGCTGCACAGAGTCTGTTTGTCAAAACAGAAGAGGTCTAATAATCCATGCAATTCAAAGGCGCATCTCATTCCAAATTTTGAAAGTAAGTAACCTAAAACTTCTAAGCAAAGCATTATGCTTATCTGCTTCTACATTTCCAAAGATTGTGAATTATACATTTCCATGGAACGGAATAGCGCTTCATAGTGTCTGCGTGTCAAAGCAGTAGAGTTCTAAAGCACCATACAGTGCGATAGCGCATCCCATTTAAACGTTTCAAAGTAAGTAAGCTGCAATCTTCTATGCATGGCATTATTCTAAACTGCGTCTACAGTTGTAAAGAATGTGAAATCTACAGTTCCATGCAACGGGATGGCGCTTCACAGTGTCTGCGTGTCAAAACAGTATAGTTCTATTGCTCCATTCAATGCTATGACGCATCTCATTTCAACGTTTCAAGGTGAGCTTAATTTTCTATGCATTGAATTATGCTTGCCTGTTCCTACTCCGTAGAATATGAACAATATAAATACATGCAAAAGGATGACGCTTCATAGTGACTGGATGTTAAAGCAATAGAATTCTAATGCTCCATGAAATGCGATGGCGCACTCATTTCAGCGCTTCAAATTAACTAAACTGAAATCTTCAGTTAATAGCATTATGCTTATCGACATCTATACTTCCTATGAATGTGAATTCTACAGTTCCCTGCAACAAGAAGGTAGATCAGAGTGTCTGCGTGCCGAAGCAGAAGAGTTTACTACTCCACGCAATGCAATAGCACTTCTCATTTCAACATTTCAAAGTAAGTGAGCTATAATCTTCTGTGCATAGCATTATGCTTATCTGCATCTACACTTCAAAAGAATATGAATTCTACAGAGATATGCATCGGGACGGCGTTTCATAGTGTCTACGTGTAAAAGTAATAGAGTTCTAATGCTGCATGCAGTGCGGTGGTGTATTTCATTTCAACGTTCGGAAGCAATAATGTTGTAATGTTCTATGTATCGCATTATCCTTACCTACTTCTACGCTTCAAAAGATTGTGAATTCCACTGTTCCTTGCATCATGATGGGTTTTCATATTGTCTGCTTGTCAAAGCCGTAGTGATCTCATGCTCCACGCCATGCGGTGGCACATCCAATTTCTACTTTTAGCACATTGACGCCTGCGTGCATCACAGGTGGGTCACACGTGTATGTTCCGTGGGGCGGTATGCATCATCGGTGGGTCAATCGCGTCTGATTTTTGGGGCGGCTTGCATCACTGGTTGGTCACACGCGTCTATTTTGTGATCCGGTGTGCATCACGTTGGGTCGCACTTGTATTTCATAAAGTAGTTTCCAACATTATAAGCAGACATTCAATCTTTAAAATATAACAATTCAATATTGTAAACCTAACATAATTATTTAATTTTTTTATGTAATTTTTCCTGACATGTTGGGTGAACTTCCGGTTGACCCTTACATTGGTTGCAATTGGTTTTTGCTTTTATCGCCTTATTCGCGGCATACTACCCACGATTTATTCTAGATATATGTTTAAAACATTCTTTGCATCACTGTCTCGTTTTTATCGCGCGTTCTTGAAACGACAGCAGAAAATGTTTAATATTTTCATACCTTTGGTAATTCATTTTCTATGTATACAATACGAATTAACGAGAGAAGTCGCACAAACTAATTCGATAACTATTTTTCTATACCACTCTACTGTTCTGCGTAATCAACTGTGATAAGAAGATATCTGGTCGGATAGTCAAACCCCTTCGTAGCTTTGCTATAAAGGAACACTGTGACCGGCTTTAACTTATAATTATTACCCTGGACAATAACACATTTGTGGTTTTCAGAAGTGGCTAGCATGCATACCGGCCTCTTATCCGTCCATTTTAAGAATTTAAAGCCATTCCTATTTTGAAAATACATAAAGCCACCCCGTTGCTGTTTCCGTTTGGCCTGCAGCTGGGGAAATTTTTTATTAATTTTTACTGTACCACAAATAAATGTTACTTCTTGCAAAAGTTCTTTGGCCAATGGGACACTATTATCAAAATTATCTGCGTATAATACGCGGCGTCCAAATGATAATTCAACCTTCAAGGTCATAACTACAGCATGCACATGTGCTCTAACTATTCTGGTTGCATTTTTTCCGGCGTAAATAAGAATGTTGTTGGTGTATCCTTCCGGAAGGTGCAGTTTACAATGTCTTATACCATATTTATGCCGCTTTCCTGGGATATATCGGCAAAAACTGAGGCGTCCTCGCCCCGAAACCATGGTTTCGTCGATTGCAATATTTTTGCAGAGCTTAACAGTAATTTTGAAAGTGTGGCAAATTTCGTTAACAATAATTCTGAGTTTATACAAACGGTCCAGTCATTGCCGTGAAAATGCTGGTGAAATGATAATATCTAAGTATCAATATAAACCTATCGATATATATATATATATATACATACATACCCTTATACATATATATACATACATACATATATATATATATATATATATATATATATATATATATATATATATATATATATATATACTCTTTTGAGACCAATATACAACGTCAAGGCCCTTACAGTATGGTATATAATCTGTTGTCTGATATTTCTAGGATTTCCTCTTAATGAATGCAATGTTTCCACAGATTTTCCTTTCCCTTCTCTTTAGTTACGTTGTTGTTACTTTATGCTCTCTACCCTCCACATTTCCTTACTGCACCATCCCGAAAACGACGTTATACGATTACTTCAGGATAACGCCCCGGTCTCGCTACCCCGAGATCGAGTGTTCTCTCTTGCATCCGTTGATTTATATATGTCATATATTGGAGAATGTTCCCTCTTATCGTTTGTATTTTTCGAATTATGTTTTAGTTAGATGTATATTAGATACGCGTAGATATATCGGATTTCCGTACGATTTTTTAGTAAAGTTTTATTCTTTTCAGTCTGTTCGTTTTCATTTCGCCAAAGGAGCTCCTGTATTCGATGCGGACCCGCTCCGATTGAACCCGCCGATAATTACATTACATTACGTGAATAAACGGAGCGTTTAATCGGAGCGGATCTCTGTCACTCCGTTACTGCGGAAGGTTTACTGCATAGCCTTATCCCTGGGAAAGTTGCGGAGGTTGCTTCTGAAACGAGATGGAAGTGTGATTATGTTTGATTTAGTTCGGTTACGCTAGGTTAGGTTAGGTTGGGTTATATTTGGGAATATTTGCATGTAGCTCAGTTATGTGTAAATCTGTTACTAATCAGTCTTTATTCTATGAGGCAATATTGAAAAACTGAAGGAATGTCTGATTTTACCCATTATGCGTGTCATCCAGGTGTGAATAAGTAACTAAAGGTTTACAATTAATACACGAATGTATAATTTATATTTTAGTAATCAAATCAATTTATTTTACAGAATATAAATATTGTTGATAAGTTAACTTGTTGCCTGATTCCTTCCTAGAACATATAGATTTGAATAATTATATATGACAATTGAAAAGAACGAACAAATTATACAGATAAATCAGAGGAAAGGATCATGCAAATATTAATTGTCATCCAAACCAATTTGAACAGCGAGTTTGTTAACAAAAGTGTAAGCTCAAATACTGTATTGTTCATTATGTTAAAAGAAAATTTATTAGTCCTCGTACATTACAGCTTCTCATAGATCAGTCCGATTAATCGCTCAAGCAACCATAATTCAAGAGTTAATTAACATCACTTTTGCAAAATTCACAATATGTAAATTTCGTAAATTTTAAAGGTGACAAAGTTGATACACGGTTTTTGGATCTTAAAAATAGTAAAGGGGTGCGGCAGCGAGAGGAGAATCTAGTCAACCACTAGGTACAACATTAGCAATGGATTCCCAAAATTTTCTCGCAACGTTTTCTCATAAGAAAAAATATATTTTTTACGTTTCAATTAATTAGAAATGCAAAATAATTTTACTAATAACATAATATTATATATCTTTCGGAGAATTAAAACTTGCATGGACAAAGTTGTAATGGGAAGGTTGAAAATTAGCGGTGATCTACGAAAAGCAATGAAATTAGAGAAATTGAAAGTCAATTTAAAGTCGAAACTCACTTTGAAAAATTAAATACCATCTTCTTAAAAAGAACCGACATATTAACTAATTAAGGAAAAATTATTCCTACTTCTAAAAATTTTGTTACTTTTTGTAAAATTTGATATGATAATATAAAATATTTAAAATATTAGAAAAAACTAAAGTGAAATATATTTTTATATATTTTTGTGATACATTTTGTAACGCTAAATGATAAAAATTAAATAAATTACGTTTGAAAACGTTTAATTATGTAGATTGAACTTTACTCATACATTTATAATAAAATGAACATAGTTATTCATATCTAATATTTTCTTTGGAAACAATGAGCAAAGATATAAAGTACATTGTTATTATAGTTCTAGCTGCTTCATAAGTTCCGAAACTGATGAAATGGACCAACGCTAGCAAAAAGTCTAATGTTTCATAATTATTTTATAGTTGAAAGATTATCAAGCTTTATGCTTGGATGGATCCTCATATATAAGTATAACTGCCAAAATGAAATGAGATCGCAGAGTGATATTTACACACCTGCGTGCTGCAATTTTGACGTATTTAAATTTCTGATAAAAGCATATAAATGTTTATAATCTAATTATCAATTACAAATGGAATTCTACAATTTATCCATGTAATAGCCAATAGATATATAGTATTTTTAATCTTGATGGATTTCGTATGTACGTGCGTGTGTGTGTTTATGCGCGCGCGCGTGTGTATGGTAGCTGTTGCAGAAAAACTACATAATAGATTTCATAGTTTCGATTCTAGTAAATCGAGGAAAATGACATAAGGTTTTCTGTAGAATATCAAGGGAATGTTAAGTTGCTATTGCACTGCATACAGCATTTTTAATTGGAAGAAATTTTCTTCCAATGAGTAGACTCCAAATTTATTTGAATTGTTCTCGTTTAGAAAATTAGAACTGAATGGCATATCCTTTAACATAGCACGCCAGTAACCACGATACCCAACAGATCCAAGGTTCCTTTATCTGAGATTAAAGCCTGCTTTCTCTGTTTCCAATCTTCTTTACGTTGCACTACATTCTTAAGACTCTTTGTAAGTTACAAAGAACAGAAACGGTCCATGGATTATAAAAGTGTAATAGTTTCATTTATATAATCTTGAACATCTTAAATCCGTTTACGTTACTTTGCTTGTTATATATGTTTATCGCCTGGCGCTGGACCAACTACTACTGCTATCATCCCATTCTAAAATTTGGAAAATCCGCCGGATCTAGTGAAACCTTGCTTAAATTGCAAATGTGTTTTTACTGTATCCAGCAGAAATGAAATTACATTGACAGAAGTACCAGCTAGTTTTCCACGCCTATTTGAATCAACATTAAATCACCTTGTTAAACAATAGTATATTAAATGCGACTTGGACTTTTAAATTGGAATTTATAAACATCTAGCAAATAAATATGTTTTTCTTACTATTCACTTACTATTCTGCTACGAAATTCTTTCTATCCGTTGTCATTGGCGTGACAACCGCTGGCTGTTTGAGATATTGTAGTGCACGAGACAGACTTGTTTCTTATCATCGTCCAGGAGATGGATTTTCACCCCTCTTCCTTTTTGACATTTGTTAATTATTGTTGGGAATTTTTGCCGTTTCTGTATTAACATATGTACGATCTTTTTGGTCTTCATCTTTTTTTACATGTAACATTATATGTGTAATGCACGTTTGTTATGTAATGCTCAGATTTATAATCCTCAGATTCTCTTATTCTTTGGTAAAGCAACTTATTCGATTAATATATATTTATTAGGCATAGATATAAATAATAGGAATGCGTTATTAAAACGGTATTAAATATGTTGTAATTATATATTTAAGATCTGAAGGTGTTGTGACGGGTTTTCCCGTTACAATCCGCAAGAGGGGGGGGGGGGGGGGGGGGGGCGATCGAAACAGTAATAAAGGGGTATACGGAAGTTTAATTCGGGGTACAGAATATCGGGGTACGGAATATTGGGGTTCAGAATATCGGGGTACAGAATATCGGGGTACAGAATATCCACGTGGTATGATCGTCGATGAACTCGCCAACGCCAAATACAAAACTGAGAATTTTCTATCCAGTGAGTATTTCGTAACTGCGAGGCGGGGACTTTTTGGGCGCCAGCTACTCAAGCAGTAGCGAAAACTATTAGACCACGCAATCCGGGGAAATCCGGTGCGAGATAACCCTCGAAATCTCGAAATACTCTATAGCTCGACTACTCCTAGCCGAGTGCGCAAATTAGGGTCGCGGGATACTGAACTCACGACTTCTTTCTAGATTGCCTCGTCGCGGTATTACAAAAGGGTATACGACACGCCGCGAATGACCGGGGATCACCACCCGTTATACCATACAAAATTACAATACGCAATATCACAAATGCGACAGGGAACAAAATGGGACGCTTTAGCGTATAAGGACTCACGTTCTCGCTTCCAGCAAGTCTGAATCTCGTTCAGTCCGTCTATATATATATATATCTCTCTCTCTCTCTCTCTCCTCCGAATCGCTCCGTATGATCGCTTGCTCGCTGAGTAGTCGCTAAGTAGTCGCTAAGAAGTAGAGGCGAAGAAGAGGATGTCTTCCTGCTGGCTATCTCTTATATAGGTTTGCTGGGGGTCCTCGGATCCCCTTGGATCCTTCCTAGGGTCCCTTGGTGGGGTAGGGCTATGCGCGTGGGGATTGTTCGGGGCATCGATCGATGGATTTCGGCGATCTTCCCTGATCGCCCCCTCTGGTGTGTCTAGCGGGGGTCCTCTGGATTATTTGAACTGCGGCGCGTGTCGCGCGCCGCGCTTCCTCGGCTCACCTGCAGCTCCGCTGCTCATCTTGAGTTTCCCTCTCCATGGGCTCAGGGGAGGGGTGGAGGTCCTTCTCACACCCGAGGTCCTTCCTGCCCGTCTCCATGGACTATGGCAGCGGTCTTATCGGCGCAGGGCTCTGGATCTTATCCTTCGGGCTTCAGGGTCTCTTCTGGTTCGCTTCCCGACTCCTCCACCGTCGAGCCCGTCACGCTACCTCGGCGCATAGCCCGTCCGCGGTCCTGCGGTCTTCGTATCCGCCGAAGGGGGCGTCTTCTGGGTTGCTTCTTCTTTAGCTCGCCAGTCTAAATTCGTAGAACGGAGAGAGAGAAAAGAACGGGGAGGGGAAGGGGGGAAAGGTTCTATAACCGCGTATTTCACATTTCTCGCGTGAGTGGTGATCTGTGAGCTAGTCTAACCGAAGCAGGGGAGGGGTGAGCGAGCCTTGTGACGCCACCACGTCACAGTGTAGATGCAATTAGTGTCCGATGTTTTACATGATCCAATTGACGTATCGAGCGAGGCTATGAAATATGACAATATTTTACTGTCCCTCGAACCCTTCCCATGTTAAATGAATGATTAGTTCTGCAAGACAAGAAGCCTGAATTAGTGAGATCTCTGCGAACATAAGTAATTTGTAAGTAATACATTATTTCTTTTTCAATATATAAATTTCTGTTTTATATCCATTTCGATCCAATTCTGTTATAGCTTTTGAACAGAAGTAATATTGATTATACTTGGTATTTGCAATAGTTCTTTATTTAACAGATTTTATGGACGTAGAAGCATCATTTGTGAGATATATCGATCTACTTTGCAGTTCTATCAGTTTCTTTTTCTGCTCACTACTTTCTATTCTCAGGTCCATATGCTTATCGTTTATCACCATCATATATGCTGCATAAGATTATAATAACTTTTTTGTCCTTAAATTTTGCGGATACTTCAATTAAAATTCCTTTGATTAAAAAAACGAAAATCAAAAAAGAGTGACACGTACCATTTCTTCGAAACGTTGTATCGTAATTTGCATCTGACTGTTTTGAAAGGCACGCACTTTACTTAACGTTTCCAGTGCTTCGGTCAGCGGAGTAGAGAAATATTCTACTTTCGATATTGTCGGCTCTTGTAATTCTAAAGCAAATACATTCATCTGCCGACATCGTGAACACTGTTTTTTGGCTAAATTCCAGAAAAACAAATATATTATAAATAGTATAATAAACATCGTAATATTAAATGTAACTTTGTTCATCGTTGCCTTGCTGGACACATCCATAACAATATACAGGATTGGACAGTAATAATTAGCACCTCAGATATTCTCAAAACTATAAGTTTCATAGAAATTTTTGCTGATATAAAATTGCACAACATAAAGGGCCCAACCGTTGATGAAAATAGATTTTTTGTAAGTGGAGGTATGTTGGACATTGGAAGGTCACTTTCATTTTTTAAAATGAATTGGTATGTTCATTCTTCCGTAATACGATAGAGCATTTTAAAACGAGTTCAACGACTGTCACGTGAAGCCATTGAAGGTTACAAGAAGTAAAGATGGGCGATAATACTAACGGTTTTGATAGTAAATGAAACATACGTATTGCAAACAGTGGTGGAAGAAAGTGAGTAAACACTGTTCGAAAGGCATTTTAATAGTTTGCAGGATAAGTTAAACATAATAATATTAGTATTGAAAAATCGGTTTTATTACGTTTGATTAGGCTGTTCGTTTGTCGTCCATTTTATAAGTACTGAGCTGCGGATTCCTGAGGACAGCTAAAAAATTGTTGAATTATGCAAGATTATCATTGTGAATTTGAATCAAAAGGTAATTAAATTCCATTAGATTGAAAACAAATCTCAATGCTTCACTTTAAATAGTAAGAAACTACATTCATCGCGATGTTGCGATTTTAAATCAATGTTTAATGTAAGATGTAATATTCAATGCAATGCGTTACGTTTATCATTTCTACACTTCCAACGAATGTGAACTCCACACTCCCTTGCAAAGGGATAGTGTTTGTAGATGTCTACGTATCGAAGCAATAGAGTTCTAATACTTCATTCGACGCGATGTCGCATCATAATTCAATGTTATATGATAAGAAGTATTGTTCACTGCAACGCGTTTCGTGTATCTGCGTCTACACATCAAAAGAATGTAAATCTCACACTTCTTTTCTACTGAGTAGCGTTTCTAGGTGTCTACGTATCGAAGCTACGTAGCTTTAATTCTCCATAAAACGCGATATCGCATTTCATACAAACAGTTCGTAGTATGTAAGTATATTATTATGCTCTATACATCTCGTTATGCATATTTATTTCTACGCTTCAAAAGAATGAGATTTCTACACATTCTTCCGAGGGGATACGATTTGTAGATGTCAACGTGTCGAAGCAGTAGAGTTCTAGTCCTGCAATCGAAGCGATGTCGCATTTCACTTCTTTGTTTCATGATACGATGTAATATACAATGCAACGCGTTATTGTGTATCTGTATCTGAACTTGAGAAGGATGTAAATCCCATACTACCTTGCTACGGAATAGTGTGTCAGTAGAAGTCCATGTATCGAAGCAATAGAATTCCAATGCTTCATAAAACGCGATATGGCATTTCATATCAACAGTTCGGAGTACTTAAGCAGGTTTTCGTGCTCTACAAAACACTGTAAACACACACTACAAAACAATGTAAATCCCACACTTCCTTCCGACGGAATAGCGTTTACAGATGTCCGTGTGTTGAAGCAATAGTGTTATAATGCCTTACAAAACGCGATAACGCATCTCACTTCTATGTTTCATAAGATAAGGAAGTGATCCCACGTTCCAAGGAAGTGTGGTTCTTACATTCTTTTGAAGTGTGGATGAGGTATACAAAACGCGTTGCATTGAATATTGCATCTTATCATGAGACATGAAATAAGATGCCATATCCCGTTTTATGAAGCATGAGATCTCTATTGCTCTGAATCGTTGATATCTAGAAACGCGAATCCGTACGACAGAACTGTGGCAGTTACATTCTTTTGGATAGAAGTAGACATATACGTATGGTGTTGCATTGAATATTACATCTTATCGTGAGAGATACAAATGAGATGCGATATCGCGTTCTATGAAGCATTAGAACTCTATTGCTTCGATACGTAGACATCAGGAAACGCTATTCCGTAGGAAGGAAGTGTGGCATTTACATTCATTTGAAGTGTTAAGGAGATATGCATAACCCGCTGCATTGAATATTTCATCTTATCATGGATCATAGAAATGAGATGCGATATCACGTTTTATTAGGAATTAGATCTATTTTCTTTGGATACGTAGTAATCTAGCAACGCTATTCTGTAGCAAGGAAGTGTTACACTTACATTTACTTGAACCGTAGAAGAGATAAAAATAACGCGTTGCATTCGATACTACATCTTGTCTTGAAACACATAAGGGAGAAGCGGTATTGCGTTGTATGGAGTAATAGAACTGCTTTACTTAGATATATAGACACCTAGAAAGGATATTCTGTAGCAAGGAGGTGTGGGATTTCTTCCAGTTGCTCTGAGTACTACATCCAATCATATGAATGGCACACACAAATGAGATGCGATCTCGCGTTTTATGAAGCAGTACGAGTCTACTGTTTCGATACGTAGACATCTAGAAACGCTATTCGGTTATAAGGAAGTGTGGCATTTACATGCATTTCGAGTATTGCCGAGATATACATAACATGTTGCATTGATATTACATCTTATCATGAAACATAGAAATGAGATGCAATATCGCGTTTGATGAAGAATTAGAACTCTATTGCTTAGAACCGTAGACATCTAGTAACGCTATTCCGTAACTAAGAAGTGTGGCATTTACATTCTGTTGAAATGTATACGAGATATGCATAACGCGTTGAATTGAATATTATATGTTTTCATGAGACATAAGCATGAGATGCTATATTGTGTTTTATGAAGTTTTAGATCCCTATTACTTCGATACGTAGACATCCATTGACGCTGTTCTCTCGCAGGGAAGTGTGGGATTTAGATTCTCTTCAAGTATTTACGAAATATACATAACGCGTTGCATTGAATTACATCATATCCTGAAACATAGAATTGATATGCAATATCCCGTTTTATGAAGAATTAGAACTGTAATGCTTCGATACGTAGACACCTAGAAGCCCTATTCCGTGGCAATGAAGTGCGGGCTTTACATCTTTTTGAAATCTTGGCGAAATATACATAACGCGTTGCATTGATAACACATTTTATCATGAAACATAGAAATGAGATGTGTTATGGAGTCTTATGTAGAATTAGAACCCCAAAGGACCAAAACGTAGACGTCTACAAACGCTATTCCGTAGCAAGGTAGTTTGGGCTTTACTTTCTTTTGAAGTGCTGACCAGACATATCGCGTTGCCTTGATGCTACATCTTGTCATGAGACATAGAAATGAGAAGCGCTGTCGCGTTTTACCGTGAGTTAGAACTCTTTTGCTTCGAAACCTAGACATATACAATCGATACTCCGTAGCAAGGAAGTGTTGCATTTACATTCATTTGATGTGTAGTCGAGATATACATGACGCGCTGAACTGAATATTACATATTACCATGAGTCATAGAAGTAAAATGCGATATCGCGTATTATTATGCTCTAGAACTCTATTTTTTCGATAAGTAGACATATTGGAATGCTATGCTGCAGCAAGGAAGCGTGGGATTTACTTTCTCTGGAAATATTGACGTGATATTCATAACGCGATGCATTGAATTACGTCTTATCATGAAACATGGAAATGCGATGCGATATCGCGTATTATGAAGCATTAGAACTATATTGCTTAGATGTGTAGACATCTAGAAATCCTATCTCGCCGCAAGAAAGTGTGGCATTTACATTCTTTTGAAGTGTAGACGAGATATACATAACGCACAGAATTGAAATTTATATCTTATCAAGAGACATTGAAATGTGATGCGACATCGCCTTTTATAAAGGGATAGAACTCAATTGCTTCGATACGTCAGCACCTAGAAACGCTGTTCCGTAGCAAGGAAGAGTGGCATTTACATTCTTCTGAAGTTCAGACGAGATATACATAACGAGTTGCGTTGATACTACCCCTTAACATGAGACATAGAATTGAGATGCGGTATCGCATTTTATGAATCATTAGAACTCCATTGCTTCGAGATATAGGGATCTAGAAACGCTGTACGGTAGCAAGGAATCGTGGGCTTTACATTCTTTTGAAGTGTTGACGAGATATCATTAACGCGCTACATGGATATTACAACTTATCATGAAATATAGAAATGCTTCTCTAAACGCGGCATCGCATCTCAATTCCATGTTTCATGATAAAATATAATATTCATTTCGAAGTGTTATGTATACCTCGTCTACTCTTCAATCGAATGTAAATTCCACACTTCCTTCCTTGGAGATGGCGTTTCCAGATGTCTACGCATCGAAGCAATAGAGTTCTAATGCTTCTTAAAACGCGATATCGCATTTCGTTTCTATTTTTCATGATAAGATATAATATTTATTGTGAAGTGTTATGTATACCTCGTCTACACAACAAAAGTATGTAAATGCCACAATTCCTTGCTAGGAAATGGCGTTTCCAGATGTCTATGTATCGAAGCAATAGAGTTATAATGCTTCTTAAAACGCGATATCGCATCTCATTTCTATGTTTCATGATAAGATATAATATTCATTGCGAAGTACTATGTATTCCTCGTCTACGCTTCAAATGAATGTAAATGCGACACTTCCTTGCTACGAAATAGCGTTTGCAGATGTCTACGTATCGTAGCAATAGAGTTCTGAAGCTTCATAAACGCGATATCGCAGCTCTTTTCTATGTTTGATGGTAAGGTATAATATTCATTACGAAGTGTTATGTATATCTCGTCTACACTTCAAGAGAGTGTAAATGCCACACTTCCTTGCGACGGAATAGCGTTTCTAGATGTCTACGCATCGAAGCAATAGATTTCTAACTCTTTATAAAACGCGATATCTCATATCAGTTCTATGTCACATGATAAGATGTAATTTCAATGCAACGCGTTATGTATACCTCGTCTACACTTCAAACGAAGGTAAATGCGACACTTCCTCGTCAGGAAATAGCGTGTGCACATGTCTACGTTTCGAAGCAATAGAGTTCTAATGCTTCTCAAACCCCGATATCGCATCTCACTTCTATGATTCATGATAAGATATATTATATATTGCGAAGTGTTATGTATACCTCGTCGACACTTCAAATGAAAGTAAGTGCGACACTTCCTTGCTAGGATATAGCGTTTCCAGATTTCTACATATCGAAGTAGTAGAGATCTAATGCTTCTCAAAACGCGACATCGCATCTCATTTTTATGTTTCATGATAAGATATAATATTCATTGCGAAGTGTTACGAATACCTCGTCTACACTTCAAATGAATGTAAATGCATCACTTCCTTGCTACGGAATATCGTATCTATATCTGAAGGTTTAGAAGCAATAGAGTTCTAATGCATCGTAAAACGCGGCTGCGCATCATACATCTATATTTCATGATAAGATGTAATATTCGTAGCATCGCGTTATGTTTATCTGCTTCTGCACATAAATTGAGTGTGAACCCTACACTTTCTTGCCCGGCTTGTAAAGCTCTAAGCATCGCATTATGCTTATCTGCTTCTGTGCTTTATAATGCTCTGGGATGTGAGAAGGTCCTCAACCATCCTTAACCCCCTAAAGAGAAGTCAAAAGTCCAGCGGCCTTGCAGGTGTGCCATGGGAGTGCGGCACGTGAGGCGCTACGCAATTTAAATGATCAGGAGGATCCCCTCAGGGACACCCAAGGGGGCGAGAAGAGGAAATCGCCGAAATCCACTGATCGATGGACCCGAACAATACCGAAGCCTACAGTCTCCTCCACCAAGGAGCCCCGAGGAGGATCCAGGAGACCCGAGGACCACCAGCGAATTCAAGGAGCCTGAAGAGGAGAACGTGAGAGCTTATTCGCTAAAGCGTCCCATTTCTTGTGTCGCATATTGTATACTGTATCTTATATCGTGAAGCGAGTTATGATACCCCGTAATTCGCGGCGTGTTGCGTAGTTTCCCGTAGCCCTTGTTAATTAAACCCACGTCGAGACCATAAATAAACATGCCGTGACTTCAGTATCTCGCGACCTGAGTGTGTGTACTTGGCTAGGCGTAGTCGAGAGGAGGAGAATTTCGAAGTTTCAAGGGTTGTTCCGCCCCAGGGTTCCCGGGGTCGTGTAGTCTATCCCTTTGCTACTTTCTGAGCAGCTGGCGCCCAAGAAAAGTTGTACGTGAGCGGATACCTTGGAACGATAGATCGCTTTAGATTAAAGTACGTTTTACACCTTAAAGCATTTAGATAATTAACCCCTTCGAGCTTCCCTGACTTACTATATATAGGTTTCCGTCACAACTAATAGGAACCATCACTTTACATAGATATATAGAACACACATAGTTTTAAACGTAGAACTGAGAATTTGAGAACTTACTTTGAAACGTTAGTAGGGAGGAATTCCATCGGATTTCATAGAAATTCAGAACTTACTTGCTATGAAACATAGGCAGATAAGGGCCATCGCGTTGCTTAGAACTTTAGAACTTTCTTACTTCAACAAAGATTTCTATTGGCTTCGTCCGTTCTATTAGAAGAGTTTTTGATAAACCACATACTTTTCACGCTTCTGATATTTTTGAAAGTTCGCGAGATGTAATCGTTTAAGTTTTAAAATGATTACTTAGTGTGGATTATTATTTAGTATCTCGCTCATAAACGAGTCTGCATAGGATTTAATCCATAAATTTTTAAACCTGGAATTTATGCAGTTATTTGTTATTCACTTATTGCTCAAACGACAAAGATTCTGACCACTTCAAAATGGTTGACTTTCATCAATTTTCTTAAAAATTGAAATACTGCCCAATTGCTTGCATTAAAGACTGTAATTGAAGCTTTCAAAACATTTTACCTCTTATAGATGAATTCTGGAATTGAAATTGAATGTTTGACTTTTCTAACTCCTGTTTAGACATCTTTCTATTGGAATGTTCAAGTATTTTTCATATTCGTAATTATTAAAAATGTTTTACTTGATTCTTTAATTTAATATTTAGAATTTTCTGAGAAATATTTTTTATCGTAATGAACTATATAATTGCAATTATAATTCTTTATGAAATAATAATAACAGAAAGGCATGTATCCATCCTTGTAGTTTTGTAAAGAGTATTTAATCTTACTATCTAAAATGAAACATTGAGATCTGTTTACAATTTAATGGAATTTAATTACCTTTTGATTCAAATTCACAATGATAATCTTCCATAGTTCAACAATTTTGTGAGCTGTCCTCAGGAATCCGCAGCTGAGTACTTATAAAATGAACGACACAAAGAACAGCCTAACCAAACGTATTCGAACCGATTTTTCAATACTAATCTTATCATGATTAATTTATGCTGCAAACTATTGAGATGCCTTTCGAAAAGTGTTTATTCACAGTGAAATAAACGGTAAGTATTACGCCTTCCACCACTGTTTACAATACGTATGTTTCATTTACTGTCAAAACCGTGAGTATTATCGCCTTTCTTTACTTTTTGTAACCTTCAATGCCTTCATGTTACAGATCGTTAAACTTGCTTTAAAATGCTCTATCGTATTACGGAAGAATGGACATACCAATTCGTTTTAAAAAATGAAGGTGACCTTCATATGTCCAACATAACTCCACTTACAAAAAATCTATTTTCATCAACGGATGGGCCCTTTGTACTATGCAATTTTATATTAGCAAAAACTTCTATGAAACTTATAGTTTCGTGGATATCTGAGGTGCTAATTATTACTGCCCCACCCTGTATATTGTTATGGATGTGTCGAACAAGGCAACGATGAACAGAGTTAAATTTAATATTATGATGTTTATTATTTTACTTATAGTATATTTGTTTTTCAGGAATTTTGCCAAAAAACAATGTTCACGATGTCGACAGATGAATATATTTGCCTTAGAATTACAAGAGCCAACAATTTCGAAAGTAGAATATTTCTTTACTTCGCTAACAGAATCATTGCAAACGTTAAGTAAAGTGCGTGCCTTTCAAAGTCAGATGCAAATTACGATACAACGTTTCCAAGAAATGGTACGTGCCACTGTTTTTTAATTTCCGTTTATTTAATCAAAGGAAATTTAATTGAAATATCCGCAAAATTTGAGGACAAAAAGTTATTGTAATTTTACGCAACATATATGATGGTGATAAAGGATAAGTATACGGAACTGAAAATGGAAAGTAGCGCGCAGAAAAAGAAACTGATGGAGCTACAAAGTAGATTGATACATCCGTAAAATGATGATTCTAGGTTAATAAAATCTGTTAATCAAAGAACTATTGCGAAAATCAAGTATAAACAATATTACTTCTGCTCAAAGGCTATAACAGAATTGGACCGAAATGGGTACAAAACAGGCAATTATATCTATACGTTCTATTCTATGCAAAGGCAAATATTTCAAAGAGAAAAGATGTGTTACTTGCAAATTACTTATGTTCCTAGATATCTCACTAATTGAGGCTTCTTGTCTTGCAGAACTAATCATTCATTTAACATGTAAAGGGGTCGAAGACTAGTAAAAGATTTTTATATTTCGCAGCGTAGGCTGACATTTACTAATGGGGTAAGCTGTTTCCATAAAAATTATAAGCAAATATGAAAAATGACTAAACTGCGCAATTTATTTATTTTGATTCCAAAATAGATACACCGTCACAAGACAAAGATATAAGAACTCGATTTTATTATTTTCTATAAACTAGCTCGATAGGGCGATTTTTTCCATAAAGTCTATAATTACTTTGTCATAAAAATATATACACTTATTTTATATATATTTTCTGCAATTTATTGTTACAAATTCATGCAATTGAGGGTTACATTAAATACGATGAGAACATGTTATTTCAAAAATTACACAAGGCGAAGTTAGGGACGCAACAGCATGAATTTTTATTTTATAAGCAATATTTTTTTTATAAATAATATTTTTAGTGTATGATGGATTGATAGAAATATATATGACTCGCTCAATAACTATAAATATAGGAAAACGACCATCAAAATGTCTATCAATACTCATTTGCTGAACATCTACTAACATCTAACGGTTCTAATTTGTATGAAAGCACAGGTTCCCCATTGCCAAATGTGATCCTGCGTCATTGCTGAGGAGATTCATGAATGGAGCGATGATACGCGTGTCACCATAGTGCTGGTGCTGCGCGATTCGCTTGTCTAGAACGTGCTGGTAACACGTTCTGGCATTTTAGTTAACGAATCCGGTCACAGATGACTACGAATCAGTTGACACTCCTCGGAAGTGGCAATATAGTGCCGGCATGGTGTCGCTACCATCTTGCCGTTTGTTATCTGGGATGCTTTTTAGTGCATTAATCGGAATTGAATTTGAACACATAGCTACTTGATCGCGAATTTGTATGTACATAATTATACATGACTGCATAAAAAGGATATCATATATTTTTATAATCAATGCGATATAAGAATATAAAACGAAGAACTATCCACTCCCATCAGGAGTAAAAACAATGTTTGGTACGCAAAGTTCATTGCAAAATATAATCAAGCAGTTAATATATCAAATCACAGCACACAATAAATCACTGATTGTATAATGATATGAATAGTAAGAAAAACATATTTACCTGTTAGATGTTTATAAATTCAAATTTAAAAGTCCAAGTCACATTTAATATATTATTGTTTAACAAGGTAATTTAATGTTGTTTCAAATAGGTGTGCAGAACTAGCTCGTACTTCTGTCAATGCAATTTCATTCGAAAAATACAAAGGATAAAAGGAAATATTCTCCAATATATAACATATATAAATCAACGGATGCAAGAGAGAACACTCGATCTCGGTGTAACAAGACCGGGGCGTCATCCTGCAGTAATCGTATAACGCCTGTTCCAAGATGGTGTAGAGAGGGAATGTGGAGGGTGAAAAGCATAAAATAACAACAATGTAACTAAAGATAAAGAGAAAGAAAATATGTGGAAGCATTGCATTTATTAAGAGGAAATCCTAGAAATATCAAACAACAGATTATATACCATACTGTAAGGGTAAGGTACAACGAAATAGACGATATCGTGAGAGAAACTAAAAAAATCGAGAAACTTAAAAAGAAAATAATAATTTAGATGGAGCGAATCAATCTCACTGATCCCGGCAAGCTTAATGGAAAACGCATAACGATGAATCGGTTAGAGTATAAGATAGATGTTGGTCGCGGTTTGAGTGGCACTGGGAATCCTTTGCCCGCATCAGGGCAGGCAGTAGGATGGTGGAGGGCCTGCCCTCCTGTTGCTTGGATCTACAGAATTCACATTCTTTTGTAGGGTAGAAGCAGATAATTATAATGCTTTTCATAGAAGATTACAGCTTACTTAATTCGAAACGTTGAAATGAGATGAGTCATGGCATTGTATGATGCATTAGCACTCTATTGTCTCGACATGTAGACACTACGAAGGGCAATCCTGTTGCATGGAGCTGTAGAATTTACATTCTTATGAAGTTTTAAACCAGATAAGCATAGAGCTATGCATAAGAGATTACAGCATTCTTACTTTGAAACGATGAAATGGGATGCGCCAGCACATTGCATGGAGAATTCTAGCTCGGTTGTTTTAACAGACAGACACTACGGAGCGCCATGCTGTTGCATGGAATTATATAGTTCACATTCTATTGAAGACCTCTAACAGTTAAGCATAATGTTATGGATATATGATTACATATTCTTTGCTTTGAAACGTTGAAATGAGATGTGACATCGCGCTGCATGAAGTATTAGAAATGTCTTGCTTGGACACGTAGAAATCTGGAAACGATATTCTGTTGCAAGTAAGTATAGGATTCACATCCTTCTAAGGTCTAGATGCAGACAAATGTAACATATTGCATAGAACATTGCAATTTACCATGAATCATTGAAATGACTTGCGACATCGTGTTGAATGAAGCAATAGAACTCTATTGCTTCGAAAAGTAGACATCTAAGAACGCAATTCCCTTGCAAGGAAGTGTAGAAATCACAGTCTTTTGACGTGTATATGCAGACAAGCATAACCAGATGTGCAGAGCATTTTTATCTACTTACATACTTCGAACTGTTGATATCAAATGCGATATCGCGTTTTATATAGCATTAGAAATCTATTGCTTCAATACGTGCACATCTAGAAACGCTACCTCCTGGCAAGATATTGTAGGATTTTTATACTGTTGACGTGTAGAAGCAGATAAACGTAACGCGTTTCATTGAATATTACATCTCAACATGCGGCATTGAAATGAGATGCGACATCGATCTGAATAAAGTAATAGAACTTTATTGCTTCGACAAGTAGATATCTAAAAACGCTATCCCCCTGCAAGGGACTGTAGGGTTCACATTCGCTAGAAGTGTTGAAGAGTTAAACGTAACGCGCTGCATTGAATATTACATCTTACATTACACATTGAAATGTAATGCGAGATCGCGATGAATGATGTATTAGAACTCTATTGCTTCGACACATTTACAACTAGAATCGCTATCCTCTTGTCAGGAAGTGTGGAAACCACACTTTTGGGGCGCAGAAGCAGATGAGCATAATGATATATATAGTGCATTAAAATCTACAGACATACTTCGAACTGTTGATATGAAATACGATATTGCGAAGCATGAAGCATGAGAAATTAAATGCATCAGCACCTGGACATCTAGAAACGCTATCCCCGGGCAAGGAAGTGTAGAGTTCACATTCAATTGATGTGCAGAAGCAGATAAACATAACGCGATACAATGAATGTTACATCATATCATGCGGCATTGAAATGAGTTGCGACATCGCATTGAATGAAGTAAGAGAACTCTATTGCTTCTACGCGTAGATACCTAGAAACGCTATCCCGTTGGAAGAAAGTGTGGGATTTATATTCCTTTTGAATGCAGATACACAAAGCGCATTGCATTGAATACTATATCTTAACGCGGAACAATGAAATGAGATGCGACATCGCGCGGAATCAGGTAACAGAACCCTGTTGTTTTTACACGTTGACATCTAGAAACGCTATTCTCTTGCGAGAAAGTGTAGCATCACATTGTTTTGCAGTGTAGAAGCAGATAAGCATAGTCTGATTTATAGATCATTAAAATCTACATACATACTTCGAACTCTTGATGTGAAATGATATATCGCGTTCTATGAAGCATTAGAACTCCTTTGTCTCGATTCGTAGACATCTAGAAACACTGTTCCGTAGCAAGGACGTGATGCATCCACTTTCAATTGAAGTGTAGACGAGATATACATAACGCGTTGCATTGAGATTACATTTGATCATGTGACATAGAAATGAGATGCGATATCGCGTTCTTTGAAGAATTAGAACATTATTGTTTCGATGCGTACATAGCTAGAAACGCTGTTCGGTAGCACGCAAGTGCCGTATTTACATTATTTTCAAGTGCAGACGAGATATACGTAACGTTTGCAATGACGTTGCATCTTAACATGAGACATAGATATGAGATGCGATATAGCGCTACATGAAGTAATAGAAATCTATTGCATCGATACGTAGATATCTGAAAACGCTACTTCCTAGAATGGAAGTGTCGCATTTACATTCATTTGAAGTGTAGACGAGGAATACATAACACTTCGCAATGAATATTATATCTTATCACGAATCATAGAAATGAGATGCGATATCGCGATTTACGAAGCATTAGAACTCCATTGCTTCGATATGTAGACATCTGGAATCGCTGTTCCTTAGGAAGGAATTGTGCATTTACATTCTTTAGTTAGTGGTAACGAGATATACATAATGCGTTGCATTCAATATTACATCTTATCATGAAAGATTGAAGTGAGATGCGATACCGAGTTGAATGATGTATTCAAACTCTATAGCATCGAAAGGTAGTGCATCTGGAAATGCTATGCCTTAGCAAGCAAGTGTTGAAGCCACATTCTATTGATGGGATGAAGGGTCTTAAATCGAAATCCCTCTACAAGGGAGGGTTGGCTTCACATTCTTTTGAAGCGTACAAGAGATAAACATAACGGGTTGAGTTGAATATCACATCTTACATGAAACATTGTAATCAGATGCGACATTGAGTTGAATGAAGTATTCGAACTCTACAACGTCGACTCGTTGTGCATCTAAAAACGCTATACCTTTGCAAGGATGTGTGGAAGCCACATGCTTTTGAAGGGTAGAAACATGTTAAGACGCTATCCCTCTGCAAGGGAGTGCAGGGTCCACATCCTTTGGACGTGCAGAAGATATAAGCATAATGCGTTGTATTGAAAATTAAATCTTACATTGAACATTGAAATGAGATGCGACATCGCGTTGAATGAAGTATTCGAATTCTGTTGCTTCGACAAGTAGACATCTACAAACACTATCCCTTTGCAAGGGTGTGTGGAGTTCACATTCGTTGCAAGTGTAGAATAGATAAACGTAACGCGTTGCATAGAATATTACATGTTACATTAAACATTGATTTAAAATCGCAATATCGCGATGAATGTAGTTTCTTACAATTTAAAGTGAAACATTGAGATTTGTTTATAATCTTATGGAATTTAATTACCCTTTGATGCAAATTCACAATGATAATCTTCCATAGTTCAACAATTTTTTAGCTGTCCTCAGGAATCCGCAGCTCAGTACTTATAAAATGAACGACACAAAGAACAGCCTAACCAAACGTATTCGAACCGATTTTTCAATACTAATCTTATCATGTTTAACTTATGCTGCAAACTATTGAAATGCCCTTCGAAAAGTGTTTATTCACAGTGAAGTAAACGGTAAGTATTACGCCTTCCACCACTGTTTACAATACGTATGTTTCATTTACTGTCAAAACCGTGAGTATTATCGCCTTTCTTTACTTTTTGTAACCTTCAATGGCTTCACGTGACAGTCGTTGAACTCGTTTTAAAATGCTCTATCGTATTACGGAAGAATGAACATACCAATTCATTTTAAAAAATGAAAGTGACCTTCCAATGTCCAACATACCTCCACTTACAAAAAATCTATTTTCATCAACGGTTGGGCCCTTTATGTTGTGCAATTTTATATCAGCAAAAATTTCTATGAAACTTATAGTTTTGAGAATATCTGAGGTGCTAATTATTACTGTCCAATCCTGTATATTGTTATGGATGTGTCCAGCAAGGCAACGATGAACAAAGTTACATTTAATATTACGATGTTTATTATACTATTTATAATATATTTGTTTTTCTGGAATTTAGCCAAAAAACAGTGTTCACGATGTCGGCAGATGAATGTATTTGCTTTAGAATTACAAGAGCCGACAATATCGAAAGTAGAATATTTCTCTACTCCGCTGACCGAAGCACTGGAAACGTTAAGTAAAGTGCGTGCCTTTCAAAACAGTCAGATGCAAATTACGATACAACGTTTCGAAGAAATGGTACGTGTCACTCTTTTTTGATTTTCGTTTTTTTAATCAAAGGAATTTTAATTGAAGTATCCGCAAAATTTAAGGACAAAAAAGTTATTATAATCTTATGCAGCATATATGATGGTGATAAACGATAAGCATATGGACCTGAGAATAGAAAGTAGTGAGCAGAAAAAGAAACTGATAGAACTGCAAAGTAGATCGATATATCTCACAAATGATGCTTCTACGTCCATAAAATCTGTTAAATAAAGAACTATTGCAAATACCAGGTATAATCAATATTACTTCTGCTCAAAAGCTATAACAGAATTGGATCGAAATGGATATAGAACAGGAATTTATATATTGAAAGAGAAATAATGTATTACTTACAAATTACTTATGTTTGCAGAGATCTCACTTATTCAGGCTTGTTGTCTTGCAGAACTGATCATTCATTTAACATGTATAGGGGTCGAAGAATAGTAAAAGATTTTTATATTTCATAGCCTCGCTCGATACGTCAATTGGATCATGTAAAACATCGGACACTAATTGCATCTACACCTTCAGATCTTAAATATATAATTACAACATATTTAATACCGTTTTAATAACACTTTCCTATTATTTATATCTATGCCTAATAAATATATATTAATCGAATAAGTTACTTTACCAAAGAATAAGAGAATCTGAGGATTATAAATCTGAGCATTACATAACAAACGTGCATTACACATATAATGTTACATGTAAAAAAAGATGAAGACCAAAAAGATCGTACATATGTTAATACAGAAACGGCAAAAATTCCCAACAATAATTAACAAATGTCAAAAAGGAAGAGGGGTGAAAATCCATCTCCTGGACGATGATAAGAAACAAGTCTGTCTCGTGCACTACAATATCTCAAACAGCCAGCGGTTGTCACGCCAATGACAACGGATAGAAAGAATTTCGTAGCAGAATAGTAAGTGAATAGTAAGAAAAACATATTTATTTGCTAGATGTTTATAAATTCCAATTTAAAAGTCCAAGTCGCATTTAATATACTATTGTTTAACAAGGTGATTTAATGTTGATTCAAATAGGCGTGGAAAACTAGCTGGTACTTCTGTCAATGTAATTTCATTTCTGCTGGATACAGTAAAAACACATTTGCAATTTAAGCAAGGTTTCACTAGATCCGGCGGATTTTCCAAATTTTAGAATGGGATGATAGCAGTAGTAGTTGGTCCAGCGCCAGGCGATAAACATATATAACAAGCAAAGTAACGTAAACGGATTTAAGATGTTCAAGATTATATAAATGAAACTATTACACTTTTATAATCCATGGACCGTTTCTGTTCTTTGTAACTTACAAAGAGTCTTAAGAATGTAGTGCAACGTAAAGAAGATTGGAAACAGAGAAAGCAGGCTTTAATCTCAGATAAAGGAACCTTGGATCTGTTGGGTATCGTGGTTACTGGCGTGCTATGTTAAAGGATATGCCATTCAGTTCTAATTTTCTAAACGAGAACAATTCAAATAAATTTGGAGTCTACTCATTGGAAGAAAATTTCTTCCAATTAAAAATGCTGTATGCAGTGCAATAGCAACTTAACATTCCCTTGATATTCTACAGAAAACCTTATGTCATTTTCCTCGATTTACTAGAATCGAAACTATGAAATCTATTATGTAGTTTTTCTGCAACAGCTACCATACACACGCGCGCGCGCATAAACACACACACGCACGTACATACGAAATCCATCAAGATTAAAAATACTATATATCTATTGGCTATTACATGGATAAATTGTAGAATTCCATTTGTAATTGATAATTAGATTATAAACATTTATATGCTTTTATCAGAAATTTAAATACGTCAAAATTGCAGCACGCAGGTGTGTAAATATCACTCTGCGATCTCATTTCATTTTGGCAGTTATACTTATATATGAGGATCCATCCAAGCATAAAGCTTGATAATCTTTCAACTATAAAATAATTATGAAACATTAGACTTTTTGCTAGCGTTGGTCCATTTCATCAGTTTCGGAACTTATGAAGCAGCTATATATACAGCTATAATAACAATGTACTTTATATCTTTGCTCATTGTTTCCAAAGAAAATATTAGATATGAATAACTATGTTCATTTTATTATAAATGTATGAGTAAAGTTCAATCTACATAATTAAACGTTTTCAAACGTAATTTATTTAATTTTTATCATTTAGCGTTACAAAATGTATCACAAAAATATATAAAAATATATGTTACTTTAGTTTTTTCAATATTTTTAATATTTTATATTATCATATTAAAATTTGACAAAGGTAACAAAATTTTTAGTAGTAGGAATAATTTTTCCTTAATTAGTTAAATTGTTGGTTCTTTTTAAGAAGACGTTATTTAATTTTTCAAAGTAAGTTTCGACTTTAAATTGACCATTAGTTTCTCTAATTTCATTGCTTTTCGTAGAACACCGCAAATTTTCAACTTTCCCATTACAGCTTTGTCCATGCAAGTTTTAATTCTCCGAAAGATATATAATATTATATTCCTAGTAAACTTATTTTGCATTTCTAATTAATTTGAACGTAAAAAATATATTTTTTTAATGAGAAAACGTTGCGAGAAAATTTTGGGAATCCATTGCTAATGTTGTACCTAGTGGTTGACTAGATTCTCCTCTCGCTGCCGCACCCCTTTACTATTTTTAAGATCCAAAAACCGTGTATCAACTTTGTCACCTTTAAAATTTACGAAATTTACATATTGTGAATTTTGCAAAAGTGATGTTAATTAACTCTTGAATTATGGTTGCTTGGGCGATTAATCGGACTGATCTATGAGAAGCTGTAATGTACGAGGACTAATAAATTTTCTTTTAACATAATGAACAATACAGTATTTGAGCTTACACTTTTGTTAACAAACTCGCTGTTCAAATTAGTTTGGATGACAATTAATATTTGCATGATCCTTTCCTCTGATTTATCTGTATAATTTGTTCGTTCTTTTCAATTGTCATATATAATTATTCAAATCTATATGTTCTAGGAAGGAATCAGGCAACAAGTTAACTTATCAACAATATTTATATTCTGTAAAATAAATTGATTTGATTACTAAAATATAAATTATACATTCGTGTATTAATTGTAAACCTTTAGTTAATTATTCACACCTGGATTACACGCATAATGGGTAAAATCAGACATTCCTTCAGTTTTTCAATATTGCTTCATAGAATAAAGACTGATTAGTAACAGATTTACTGTCTTTGCAAAATAAAAGTGTACATTGCATCACCCATTATTTCCAGCTTTCTACTATAATTTTGTGATTCTGGCTGGTGTTACTTGTAGTTAATAATCCATGAATAATCGACGAGTGGAGTTACCAACAACCGATAACGTATGCTTTCACATACGCCTGGTGTAATCAATAGTAGGTAACTCAACACTTATCAACGACTGGTGTTACTTGCGGTGGGTATCTCACGATATATCGACAGTAGGTGATGCCTGCGATCGATAACTCATGATATAATCACGGCTGCTATTGTCAATAGTCCGAAATTCAAGAACTATCGAAGAATGGCATTGCCAGCTATTGGTAATCCATCTCTTAGTTGGCACAACTTAATCTAGCATCATCTAAACTTAATTTGAACCAAGCTAACCTCAGTTACACATAATCGGACTTAACCTGCTTTCTCTCAAATCTAACCCAAACTAGCAAAATCTAACTTTACCTCTTTTAAACATAAACCAATCAAACCAACGCCTTCTTAAATCTAATCCAACATAACCGAGCTACATGCAAACATTTCCAAGTATAACTCAACCTAACCTAACCTAGTGCAACCTAACTAAATCAAACATAATCAACTTTCCCAGGGATAAGGCTATGCAGTAAACCTTCCGCAGTAACGGAGTGACAGAGATCCGCTCCGATTAAACGCTCCGTTTATTCACGTAATGTAATGTAATTATCGGCGGGTTCAATCGGAGCTGGTCCGCATCGAATACAGGAGTGCCTTTGGTAAAATGAAAACGAACAGACGGAAAAGAATAAAACTTTACTAAAAAATCGTACGGAAATCCGATATATCTGCGCGTATCTAATATACATCTAACTAAAACATAATTCGAAAAATACAAAGGATAAGAGGGATCATTCTCCAATATATGACATATATAAATCAACGGATGTAAGAGAGAACACTCGATATCGGGGTAGCGAGACCGGGGCGCTATCCTGAAGTAATCGTATAACGTCGTTTTCGGGATAGTGCAGTGAGGAAATGTAGAGGGTAGAGAGCATAAAGTAACAACAACGTAACTAAAGAGAAAGGAAAGGAAAATCTGTGGAAACATTGCATTCATTAAGAGGAAATCCCAGGAATATCAGACAACAGATTATATACCATACTGTAAGGGCCTTGCCATTGTACCTTGGTACAACGAAATATAACGATATCGTGAGAGAAAATAAAAAAATCGAGAAACTAAAAAAGAATTATATTGGTCTCAAAAGGATATGTATATATCGATAGGTTTATATAGATATTTTCAGTTCACCAACATTTTCACGGCAATGGCTGAGGACCGTTTCTATAAACTCAGAATTATTGTTAACGAAATTTGCCACACTTTCAAAATTACTGTTAAGCTCTGCAAAAATATTGTAATCGACGAAACCATGGTTTCGTGGCGAGGACACCTCAGTTTTTGCCAATATATCCCAGGAAAGCGGCATAAATATGATATAAGACATTGTAAACTGTACCTTCCGGAAGGATACACCAACAACATTCTTATTTACGCCGGAAAAAATGCAACCAGAATAGTTAGATCACATGTGCATGCTGTAGTTGTGATGATGAAGGTTGAATTATCATTTGGACGCCGTGTATTACACGCAGATAATTTTGATAATAGTGTCCCATTGGCCAAAGAACTTTTGCAAAAAGGAACATTTATTTGTGGTACAGTAAAAATTAATAAAAAATTTCTCCCGCTGCAGGCTAAACGGAAACAGCAACGGGGTGGCTTTATGTATTTTCAAAATGGGAACAGCTTTAAATTTTTAAAATGGACGGATAAGAGGCCGGTATGCATGCTAGCCACTTCTGAAAACCACAAATGTGTTATTGTCCAGGGTAGTACTAATAAGTTAAAGCCGGTCAGAGTGTTCCTTTATAACAAAGCTACGAAGGGGTTTGACCATCCGACCAGATGTCTTCTTATCACAGTTGATTACGCGGAACAGTAAAGTGGTATAGAAAAATAATTGTGGAATTAGTTTGCGCGACTTCTCTCGTTAATTCCTATTGTATACATAGAAAATGAATTGCCAAAGGTATGAAAATATTAAACATTTTCTGCTGTCGTTTCAAGAACGCGCGATAAAAACGAGACAGCGATGTAAAGAATGTTATAAACATATATCTAGAATAAATCGTGGGCAGTATGCCGTTAATAAGGCGATAAAAGCAAAAACCTATTGCAACCGATGTAAGGGTCAACCGGAACTCCACCCATCGTGTTTTGAAAAATTACATAAAAAAATTAAATAATTATGTTAGGTTTACAATATTGAATTGTTATATTTTGAAGATTGAATGTCTGCTTATAATGTTGAAAATTGAAAAATGAACCTATTTTGTACTATCTACTTTCTGAAATACAAGTGCGACCCAAAGTGATGCACACCGGATCACAAAATAGACTCGTGTGACCAACCAGTGATGCAAGCCGCCCCAAGGATCAGACGCGTGTGACCCACCGATGATGCACACCGCCCCACGGAACACACACGTGTGACCCACCTGTGATACACGCCGGCGTCAATGTGCTAAACGTAGAAATTGGATGTGCCATCGCATCGCGTGGAGCATGAGATCACTACTGCTTTGACAAGCAGACAATATGAAACCCCATCACGATGCAAGGAACAGTCGAATTCACAATCTTTTGAAGCATAGAAGTAGGTAAGGATAATGCGATACATAGAACATTACAACATTATTGCTTCCGAACGTTGAAATGAAATACACCACCGCACCGCATGCAGCATTAGAACTCTATTACTTTTACACGTAGACACTATGAAACGCCGTCCCGATGCATATGTCTGTAGAATTCATATTCTTTTGAAGTGTAATATATCATCTTATATCTAATATATAAAGTATAATCTTTCATCTCATTTGACAGATATTCTCTGCCATTATCGCTATACAAGTGAACAACTTTTAAATTAAAATGAGACTCGCTTCTAGTTACATAATCTTTAAATGCAAAAAGTACTTCTGATTTATATGTAATCAGATATGTTACACAGTAAAGTGTATATTCCGTCCACAAATAGGAGAAAATAATTATTTCCGTTAATAGTTGAAGGAATAATAAAACCACATACATCTGAATAAATAATAAGCAATGGTCACTTTACATGCTCCATATTCTTTACCTTTTCAAATGATAATCGTGCTTGCCTAACTTTAATGCGAGCCTCGCATAAATTATCATTCGACACTATCATTTCAATATGACTTACATCACTGATCACATTTTTATTCTTCAATTCTACGAATTTTGATCTTCCAATGTGAACCAAACGCTGATGCCACAGTTCATAGTCATTATTTACTGCACTATGAATCTGGTGATTAATCAATGTTTCACCATTTTCCATTTGAAAATCAGTAATAGATAAGTTATTTTTTCCCTTACCCTTCATTATTGTCTGACCAGTTTTCATTACCTCAACGTTTCCATCTATCACAAATACGATGTCCATTCCTGCTTCTTGCATCCTTCTAACGGATAGCACCTTTTTGCCATCAAAATCTTCAAGGGTGTACTCAACTCCTCGAGTATCGGAAAGATATTGTCATGTTTGATAATGTGATCCGACGCTCCGATTGCTCCGCAATCCAACAGAAACTTTAATTTCTTTTTATGGCCTTCCCCATTTTCATTGTATCCCGTCATAAAGGCAAACGAAGATGTGCCAGCCTTTTCAATATCCAATTCTTCTGTTTCTTGAACTGCCTGGGCGATTACCTTTTTCTATCCCGCGTTCTCGACCGTCCTTAATAATAAAAACGTTCTTTTATTTTATGCCCTTTCTTCCACAATGATGGCATTTTATATTTATCGTTTCTTTGGCCATTTAAATTATCCCATTTTGTCGTTTCTATTAGTTTGTCTTTTATGTACTTTTGGATTAAAATTGTCTCTATCTGTATGTATCTTCTGAGTATGTAATACATTCTCGCTTGTCGAGCAGCCAGTTCGTAATTTTACATCGTGGACCAATAAACCAGTTTTTATAAACGCTAATGTTAGGTTGTCTTCGGAAAACGTTCTATCGCCGTAATTACTCGCCATAGCACGTTGGAAGGGTTAGCAGTAAATGGAAAGCTTTATCCGTTTCTTCTAATTTTACACGCGCTGCTAAGAGTTCCGTGATTATGTCGTTCAGTGTTGTAAAACATTTGATCAGGGGCTGCTCTCCCTGTAGTTTTAAACTTACTAGTTTTTTTCCAACAGCCAATTGCGTGGCTAAACTCTCCCTCTCATATATACCATCCAATTTCTGCAAAATTTCAGCAGCAGTCTTCGCATTATTTGCGAGGCTCACAAAGGAATCTGCCAAATATTCAGCAATGACACCTTTCGCAATCATCTCTGCTTTCCTCCAATCTTCAGTTATTCGTACTGGAATGGGTTCATCAATAATTATTCAATTAGCTTAACAGTGCACCAATTCTCAATTGCCACATACTGTAGCAATCACCATCAAATTGTTTAATGTTTCTCTTGGTTTTTGTACTTTCCATATTTCTCTTAAGGTCTGAAGGTACATCTTTACGTTTTAAAAACTCTAATAATTGTGAGGACTCCGCATAGGAAATATAGTGTCCCCCTAAAGAAATAGACGACGCAAACTCTGCACATGCTTTCCTTTCAGGCCACTAGGTATAAACAGTCTTGAACCCTACTCGAACCAACAGAACTCTTTCACAGTTTATATACTGGATTCTATTTCCTAACTGAAGATTCATTTTTGTTTCTCCGTTGACATGTGAAACAATCCAACAGCAGTAAGCTGTTATGCATAGCATTATACTCATCTGCCACTACACTTCAAAAGAATGTTAATTCTACATGTTCATGCAACAAGATGGCCCTTCATACAGTCTGCCTGTTGGAACAACAGAGTCTTAATGCTCCATGACATGCGGTGACGAATCTCACATCAATGTTTCCGAGTAAGTAAGCTGAAACATTCTATGCATAGGATTACGCTTATCTGCGTATGCACTTCATAAGAATGTGAATTCTACAGTTCCATGCAACAGGAAGGAGCTTTATAATGTATACGTGTCAAAGCAATGGAGTTCTAATGCCCCATTCAATACCGGGGCGAATCTCATTCCAACGTTTCACTCTAAGTAAACTGCAATCCTCCATGCATAGCATTATGCTTATCTGTTTCTATACTTCAAAAGAAAGTGAATTCTACAGTTCTAAGCAACGGGATGGCGCTTCACAGTGTCTACGTGTCAAATGAGGAGAGTCCTAATGCTCCATGTAATGCGATGTCGCACCTCATGTCAACGTTTTAAAGTAAGGTGTAATCGTGTATACATAGCATTATGCTCATCTGCTTCTACACTTCATAAGGTTGTGAATTCTACACTTCCATGCAACAGGGTGGCGTTTTATAGTGTCTACTTGTCAAAGCAATGGAGTTCTAATGCTCCATGCAATGCGACTGTGCATTTCATTTGTACGTATCGAATTTAGTAAGCTGCAATCTTCTGTGCATAACGTAGGAAACTCATTAATCAAAGACAATTACAAGGTTTTGTAAATCATTAAATAGTTCCTTTCAACTGAGATATTATACCATGGACTGCTAATGAACAACTGCTTCATCGTTTAAAACGTACACACGAAATCTCATTTTTTCCGCACATTCGCTCTCGCTCGCATTCTAGAATATTCCACGCACTTAACATTTAAAACTTGAATTATTGATTAGCTTTTAAATTAAGATAATTTCGTTATCCTTCACTTGGCATGCCTATCGTGCATGAACATTCGTCCCGAATGTCTTCATTCATATCGCCTCTGATTTGAGATAAATGTCATAGATTTCTTCGATCCACGATTTCATAAAATCTGCTGACGTAGATGTATGTAGAGGTCCTTTTCCTTCCCCTACCTTTCGAACTACAAATCGTTGATTGCGTAAAACTCGTGTAACTTCATACGATTCAAAATATTTATGAGCTATTTTTAGACCAGGACTCTGTTGTATATGTTTAATTGCTACTAGATCTCCTTCACGATAAATTCTAGCTTTTCGTCTACTCTTGTTAAAAGTTCGCCTATTCTCTCGTTGGATTCTGGATATATTTTTGCGTGCTTGAGTCGTACTTCATCTGGTTTATCTTGAAAACGTGCGATCCATTCCTTTTCAAGTATGTCTCGGATGTCAAGATGACAACATTAAGACGTGAATGCGTCCCAGAGAGAAGATGAAATGGTGACGTGCCAATACTTCGATGTATTGTTCATTTCAAACATTGTTGATCTACTTCTAAGTACTTGCATCATTCACAGGGCTTAGGTGCAGCTAATTTTGCTGACAACAGTATGAATGTTCTATTAAGGTGTTCAACTTGACCACTAGCTCTAGGAATTCCTGTTGTAGTTGAAACACGTTTTATATTTTCTTCTTGACAATATTGCTTAAAACCATTTGCTGTGAAAGCCGTACCGCTATCAGAAATTATTCGACGCGGATTACAAAAAATAGTCGCTAGCTTTTTTAGGCGTGACAAAACTTAAACTGTAGTAGTAGGTTTTGTAGTATAAAGCCATGTAAATTTTGTAGAAGCATTTACCACTACAAATATGAATTGATACGTTTTCTTTGTTGATGGCAGCGGTCCAAGATAATCGATATGAAATGTATTAAAAGGAATACTCCCGTTTTCAATCGGATTTAAATGACACTCCTGCTTCCCCTGCATCTTTTCGGCTAAGATGCATGTAACACAATTCCTTACCACCTTTTCCACTTGCTGTCCAAGATTTGGAATCCAATAATCTTTACGTACGATAGCCTCAGTCTTGACCACAGAGAAATGTCCACACTCATAAGCTCGCCTTATTTCTTGCTCTGTACAGAAAATTTCCCCGTAGAACATAATTATTCGTCTTGTTTCGAAGTACCACATCTCGAAGTTTCAATACAGTCTTATCTTCTTCCTGTGCTTTCCACAAACGCGCTGTAAGACTTGCATCAGATCCATCGATTAGGAAATTCGTAGGAAGAGGATTTCTACTAAGCGCATCAACATGTATTATGTCCTTCCCTGGACGATGCTCTATCCGGTAATCAAATTCTTTGAACGATAATGCTCATCATGCAACTCACAAACAAAGATCTATCTTATTCATTGTAAGAGTAAAATTTTGGCAATTAGTAACAATAACAAACGAAATTCCTAATAAATAAACTCCTAATTTCTTCAAAGCTTTTACTATTGCTAAAACCTCAAACTCATAGGTACTGCATTTAGATTCAAGAGAAGCTGTCTTACCACTAAAAAATAATATTCGTGGTGAAAAGTTTGATCTTTGTTATTTGTTTGTAATAAAAGTGCTCCGTACCCTAACGCAGAAGCATCTGTATGCAACTCCGTCTCTACTTCTACTTGATATAAATTTACTATTCGGTTCTCACTCAGTAAAAGTTTAAGTCGTATGAATGCTTCCTTTTCAGTCACTCTAAAACAAAATTTAGTATTCGCTCGCAGAAGGTTAGACAACTGTCGCGCAATTACTGGGTATTCACGTATAAATTTACGAAAATTCCCGATTAGTCTAAGAAAACTTTGTATGTGTTTAACATTGGAAGTCGTCGGATTGCATCAGTTTTAGCGAGGGGCGAACATAACCATTGTTATATATATATACATTATATATATAACCATACATGCCCGTGAAATTTGACAGAAGTTTGCACAAAACAACACTTTTCCCAACTGAATATTAAACCGGCTCCGCTTGCTATAATTCAAACTTATTCAAGACTTTTGATCCTACTTTTGATATCATGTGATGAAGTAATCGAATAATCTATGTATGCTAAAACTATTCTCTCTCGAATAAAATCTCTAAATATGGTATTTATAAACCTTTGAAAAACTGCTGGTGAATTACATAGACCAAAAGGGATTCGTAAGACTTCATAATGACCATCTGATATAATAAATGCTGTATACTTTCGACCTGACTTATTCTGTCACATGTGAAAGAAACCGTTTCTCAAGTCAAGAGTAATAAAAATGCGCGCGCCTTGAAACAAATCTAATTGATCTTCGATCAATTGTAACGGATATCTATCTTTAATAATTTTCTTATTAATTTGTCGATAATCCACACATAATCCAAACGAAACATTTTTCTTCCGAACGAGAAAAACCGAACTCGCATAATCAGAAGTAGGCAACTGGACGACTCCAGCCACAATCCACTGTTCTATCTGCGAATTAACAATCTCTTTTTGCAACGCTGACAATTGTCTCGCCGATTGATATACAGACTCTTCGCCTTTCAATATTAATTTCAATGGAATTCCACGTTTAAAGGTTTTACTTGGCTTGTAATTACTAACAAGATTTTCTATCGTCACTCGCTAATTAGGATCTAATACACCAGACACATCAACTTGATTTTCTTCTAACACGTCACTCGTTACATCTATTTAAAATATTTCCGGTACTACATTTTCTCTTTCAACAATTTCGCGCGTTACTTTCGATAATGGTCGAATGATTACTTTACCATCTGTAATGCTGACATCGGTTACATTTAAGAAATTCGTTCCTATTAACAGCTTGTGTCGAACAATGGTATCAGAGATTACTTGTATTCAAATCAATATGAGTGCCCATCTACGGTAATTTCTGCTTGAAACTCACCTAATGTTGTATTATTCCTTGAACCTTCGAAATGTAATTCATTGCCTCGTAATTGCGGAGAACCAAGCTTAATGTACTCGTCTGTGCGAATTAAACTAAAATCACTTCCTGAATCCATTAATGCTTTGATCTAGCATCCGTTAAGTAAAACATTTTTGAGATACTTTCGGTACGATACTCCTAATGTCGCGCAGCTCTCTTCACTCGCTTTAAATTTCTTGGAAGGTTTCGACGCAATATGTCCACGTTCTTGACATATAAAGCATTTTACACCGCGATCTTTCGTTGGACAATTCACGCTAATATGATCATGCTCACCACAATTATAACATCGTACAATATTACCGATAAATTCTTTTATCTCACCCACATTGACCATCTCTTTTCGTTCATTTCTAACGAAACTGTCTTTACACATCTCAAACTTTGTTGATCTCTGCACACTCGACATACCTCGATCTCGAAGAATTACCTTTTCAAACGCTTTTGAAAGTTGATTGGTTGTTGTAAACTGTAGAATAAGCGCGTGGTTCCGGAGCATTTCATCGGGAATGCTGTCAATCAGATATTCAAGTATTTCATCGTCGTTGATTGGTACTCGATTTCCAAGAATGTTCTTCTCGTGCAAATATTCATGAAATGTCTCGTTCCTATTCCATAACCGCTCTTCAAATTCCTTCTTCATTTCAATTTCGCTTTGTGGATGATAAAACACAACTCATAATTCTTCCAGCAGTCGGTTGAATGCCATAGTTGTATATTCAGGTTTAGAAAGAAATCATTCAAGTGATTTTCCCTTCAGTAGCATACCGATAAGTATTCGTGCAACGTTATCTTCCAATTTATATGTCGTCTTGAATAATTTGATCTGCTTCTCCCAAATTTTATAATCACCTGATTTACTTTAGACTATTAAGAAATTGTCACCGCTACTAACAACATCAAATATTTCGCCTTCAAAATTACGCGTCGATCTTCGTTGCTCATTTTCCGAATTTAACTCAACCTGTAATTTTTGTCGCACCGGATCTAACTCAAGGCGCGACACGGCTAACTCACGTTCTGCTAATACTTTTTCTTTTAAGAAAAGATCAATTTCAGATTGCTGTAGATTCATTGATGACTGCACGTTTGGTGATACACCAGCACTGGGTCAACTTCCATCAATACGGGAAATTAATTCAGCTTTCGAACCAGCAGTAAGTAGTTTATGCTCTATTAATATCTCTCTTAGCGCTGTAACTGTAATTTTACTCAAATCGATCATTGTGAAAATTATCACTCGACAATTGCGTTTAAACTCGAATTGTTTCCACACGAAAGATTAATTTTCGTTCTCACACTATCTCTCAAAACTACACTCGCGTCGCTTGAGTATCTTCTCGAACGTTCTAGACCGTCAAGGAATTATATTGAACGTTCTGTCTTCAAATATTCGATAATACTTCAATCTTTAGAACGTATCCGATTTAATTCTTGAATATCTTCTTCATAATTACTACGCCCGAAACCCCAAAATTGTAGGAAACTTATTAATAAAAGACAATTATAAGATTTTTTATCTCATTAAATACTTCTTTTCAACTGAGATATTACTCCAAAGACTGCTAATGAACAACTGCTTCATTATTTTAAAACACTCACACGAAAAACTCATTTGCTTCGCACATTCGCTCTCACTCGCATTCTAGAATATTCCACGTACGTAACACTGACATTAAACCTGAGTTATTGATTAACTTTTAAATTAAGATTATTTCATTATCCTTCAATAACATTATGCTTGCCTGCTACTACACATTAAAGGAATGTAAACTCTGCAGTTCCTTGAAACGGGATGGTGCTTCACAGTATCTGTGTGTGAAAACCATGAAGTTCTAATGCTCCACGCAACGCGATAATACATCTCATTTCAACGTTTCAAAGTAAGTAACCTGTAATCTTCTAAGCATATCATTATGCTGATCTGCTTATACACTTCTAACGAATGTGAACTCTATAGTTCCATTCATCGGGTTGCGGCATTATAGTGTTCACGTATTATAGCAGCAGAGTTCTACTGCTGCATGCAATGCGATGGCGCATCACATTTCGTCATTTCGATGTAAGATGTAACTTTCTATGCTCACGATTATGTTTGTCTGCTTCTACGCTTCAAAAGAATGTAAATTCCACAGTTTCTTGCAAGGAGATGATACTTCATAGTGTCTGTGCATCAATGCAGTAGATTTCTAATGCTACATGCAATGCGATGGGGCATCTCATTTCAACGCTTCGATGTAATTAAGTTGTACTCCTCTATACTTAGCGTTACGCCTTCCTGCTTTTGCATTTCATAAGAATGTGAATACTACAGATCCATGCAATTTCATGGAGCATAAAGGAGATTAAGTGTCAAAGCAGTAGAGCTCTATTAATCTATGCAATGTGATAGCACATCCCATTTCTACCTTTCAAAATAAATAAGCTGTAATCGTCTGTACACATCGTTATACTTATTTGATCCTACATTTCCGAAGAATGGAAATTCTATAATTCCATGCAATGAAATGGCGCTTCATGATGCTTGCGGTCCCACTCTTCGCGCCTTCTTGTCTCCTCCCAGTTCCAGAGAAAGAAGCAAATCTACAGATTTTCCACCAATAACATTTCATTGATTTGCCACACCCTTGACCACTCCTCCATACAAATTCACATTAAAACACTCTGACTTCATGACTGATGAGCTTAGTAGAAGTTCAGATTCAGACACATTCGAGAACATGAAAAACACTAAAACCTTTTAATTCGTTTTAAGTTAAATATAATTGTTTGTTAAGGAATCGTATCAATTCCAATTATATCTATCTTCTTCCCTATTACTGTAACAAGTATTAGAGCGCACGTTGCAACTGTGACGAAAAGATACATGATGAAGATTTACGTCCGTCGTAGGCTTATCAACCGAAAATGAGCCTCGTCGACTAAGAGTTATAAAAACGTACAGTTAAAATCAGTGACGTGAGTGCCCGAACTACAGTGTAAATCAATCAACATTCAGTGATCAAAGAATCATGCCAGTGATCAAGCCAACGCTCCAGGACAAATTGAGATTCTCAACAGCAACAAGTCGGACATACCAGGGAATCCAGACATCATGGCAGACCTTAACAAACCTGATATCTTCACATTGAAAAGGTAGACTCGTTTATTCGTCCATTCCTTTCTTATTCATGTTCCACGATGACAACCCGATCGTTCGAAAAAGCTCAGTCCATTCCTCATGAAATTATTCTCAGTTCACTGCGGCGTAAACGTGGTACCACATTCGGTCAAATCACTACCTTCACGCGACTCCTTAACACATGCAAAACATCAGAACAACGGGATATACGTTTACTACAAACCCATCTTTACGCGTTAACTGAAACGTGGAAACGATTCGATGGCATCCAATTTGACCTCGAAGAATAAAACGAAACAGAAACGTCAGGTCTTTACAAAATTCAAAAGGACTACTTCTCTATCACAACTCGCGCTGATTCGATATCATAATTGGACGCGATTGAGTTATTGAAATGTAAATACGACTGTATAAGTCGGGCTGCCTCTAAATATTGTGATGCAATCTGGAATATTCTTAAACCGCCAAGGAACACTGCAGAACCACTGGGCAATATCGTCGACACCGTCAACCAACTTCTGCGCGCACTGAAAAATTCCAAAGAAAATATCGCGCAATGGAACACTTCTGCTTTCCATCATTCGAGGAAAGATAAATGCTAATATTTCAATGGGACTCACAGTAAAGACAACAAGGTGCCGCCTTACACGGATCTTCTAGAGTTTTTGGAGAAACGGGCCAACTGTGTACCAGAGATGAACGCAAGGGCAAGCTCAACCGCAAGTCGGGTCGACGGGAGACCATCGGATCATTCACGTTCCATGAATCAACGTACTACGGAGAAATCAGGTGACATTCTGATGACGATTACACCGAAAGCGGAACCAGCAGGACAACAATAAGAACCCAAAAGTGTTCAATATGCCACGGAGGGCACCGCACCTACACATGTGAAGATTTTCTCCAAGTCTCAACTTATCAAAGTAATTGACATCTAATGCTCCATGCAACATTTCTTTTCAACGATACAAAGTAAGTAAGTTGTAATGTTCCATGCATAGCACTTCAGAAGAAGATGAATTCCACAATTCCTTACAAGGGGATTGCGCTTCACAGTGGCTACTTGCAATGCGTTGGCGCATCTCCTTCTTACGTTCTAATGCATGTAAGCTGTAACGTTCTATACATTGCGTTATGCTTATCTGCTTCTGGACTTCAAAGTGATGTGAATTCTACAGTTCCTTGTAGCGTGAGAGCTTCTCGTTTCAACGTAAGTAAGCTTCAATACAAGCCACTATGCATACTTGGTTCTACAAAACAATTACATGCAATTTCTACATATCCATGTTACTCTATAGCTTTCCTAAATACCAGCTTGTCAATGTAATTAACATCCAATGTTCCATGCTACGCGATGGAAATTCTTAGTTCTACGTATCAGAGTAAGTAAGTTGTAAGGTTCTACACAATACAATCGTGCTTACTAGTTTCTACACTACTATGTATGTTAATTCTATAGTTCCATGTTACTGTATAGAGCTTCATAGTGTCCACTTGTCAAAGTAATTGAGTTCCAAACGTCAATGCAACGCGATAGTGTTTCTCAGTTCTACAATTAAATGTCTCTGTTGAATTCACACTTCATGATGTTCAAAGTAAAAATTTCAAATTAGTATATATATTCACACTTATCATATATTTTAGTCAAGAGTAAATAGGTAATCCGCCGTCCAATTGCTCCACTACAATTAAATTCCATATAATTTTGTATCATTTCATGATGTTTTAAATAAACGTTTCTAATTAGTATATATACTTATACTCTCCGCTAAATCTAAGCAGAATAGACACTATAAAAACTCCAGTAGCTGTAATCTTCTATGCACTGCTTCATTCCTATCTGCTTCTACACATTAAACGAATCTGAGCTTCACAGTTCCTTCCAACTTGATTACGCATCATTATGCCTACGTGACAAAGCAATTCTAACACTCCATTCAATGCGGTGACACATCTCATTATAATGTTAAAAAGCTAGTAAGTTCTAATGATCTATACAATGTATTGATTTCATCTCCCTCTATACATCAAAAGTATATGAAGAACATAGTTACTTGCAACGGGATAGCGCATCATAGTGTCTGCGTGTAAAAGCAATAAAGATGTAATGCTCCTTGCAATGCGGAAGCGCATCCCGTTGCAACGGTTCGAAGAAAGTAAGTTGTAATCTTCTACTCGCAGAAATATTATTTTCTGCTTCTATACTTCAAAAGAATGTGAATTCTTCAGTTCCATGCAACGGAATGGCACTTCGTAGTATCTACCTTTCAGAGCAATAACGTTCTCTCCCTCGTTTCACGGAACTGTATAATTCACATTCCTTTGGAATGTAGAAGCAAATAAGCATGATATGATGCATAGAATGTTACTGCTCACTTTGTAACGTCGAGAGCCATCGCATTACATGGAGCAATAGAACACTACCGCGTTGCATCGAAGACACAGCAAGGCGCCATCTGGTTGCAGGGTACTGTACATTACACATACTTTTGAAGCGTTGTAACAGGTAAGCATAATGCGACGCATGGAACATTACTACTTACTTATCTAGATACGTTGAAATGGTATGGGCCATCGCGATGCATGAAGCATTAGAAATATATTCCTCTGATACAACGACATTAGAAAAAACCACTCCGTTGCAAGGGAGTGATGAGGGATTCACATTATTTTGAAGCATAGAAGCAAATGAGAGGATTTCGATACGTAGAACATTACAACCTACTTACTTTGAAGCGCTGAAATGATATGCGCCCTCGCGATGCACAAAGTGATAGAGATCTATTGGTTTGAAAAGGAGATACTATGAATTGCCATCCCGATGCAAGCGACTGTAAGATTCACATTCTTTTGAAGCGTAGTAGCAGTTAGGCATAATGTGATACATAAGACATTACAACCTAATTACCTTGAAGCGTTGAAATTATATACGTCATCGCAATGCATAGTACATTAGAACTCTACTCGTTCAAAACGCAGACACTGAAACACCATTCCGTTGCAAGGAACTGTAGATTTCACTTTCTTTTGAAATATAGAAGTAGATCGGCATATTGCTGTGCATAGAAGATTTCAACCTACTTATTTCAGAACATTGTAATGAGATGCGCCATTGCATTCCATGGAGCATTAGAATTCTATTGCCTTAAAATGCAGACATTATGAAGCACCATTTCGTTGCTTGAAACTGTAGATATCACAGTCGTTTGGAGTGTAGGAGCAAATAAGCATAATGCAATGCATAGAATGTTACTGCTTACTTACTTTGTAACGTTGAAATGAGATGCGCCATGGCAACGCATGGAGCATAGGAACTCTATTGCTCTGAAACGTAGACACTATGAAGGGCCATTCCATTGGAGGGAATTGTAGCATTCACATTATTCTGAAATGTAGAAGCAGGTAAGCATAATGCGATGCATAGAACATTACATACTTGCTTTGAAGCGTGAAACTGAGAAGCACCATCTTGTCGCACAGAATATTTTTTTATAGCTTACGACGAATTATAGTACTGAGATGCTCCATCTTTTTGCAAGGAATCTTCAAAGCTGCTCACACTGACATGTAGACACTCAGATGCGACATCCCTTTTCGAGGAACTTTGGGAATTACTTTGAAACGCAGGACTGTGAAGCTGCATCGCGTTGTATGAAGATATAGGAAGTGCTTACTATGAAACGTAGAAATATGAAGCGAAATCATGTTGCATAGAACTTTGCATCTTACGTACTCTGAAACGTATGAACTGATAGGGACAATCACTTTACATAGATATATAGAACACACAAAGTTTTAAGCGTTGAACTTAGAATTTGTGAACTTGCTTTGAAACGTTGATAGTGAGGAGCTCCATCGGCTTTCGTAGAACTTTCGAACTCACTTGCTATGTAACGTAGACAGATAAGGGCCATCGCGTTGCTTGAAACTTTAGAACTTGCTTACTTCAACAAAGATTTCTATTGGCTTCGTCCGTTCCATTAGAAGAGTTCTTGATAAACCACTTACTTTTCACATTTGCAATATTTTTATATGTATGCGAGGTGTAATCGTTTAAGTTTTAAGATGATTATTTAGTGTTGATTATTATTTAGTAATTCGGTTATAAACGTGTCTGCATAAGACTTAATCAATATGTTCATAAGCCTGAAATTTATGCAGTTATTTGTTAGTCATTTATTGCTCAAACGGCAAAGATTCTGATCATTTGAAGATGGTTGACTTTCATCAATTTCCTCAAAAACTGAAATACTGTCCAACTGCTTGTATTAAAGACTATAATTAAAGTTTTCAAAATATTTTTCCTTTAATAGATGTATCACGTCTGGGGTCGCGGAAAATTAATCGTATGGCGGAGCAGCACGCAGTCTCGAACGGTTCGGCTCGCACAATTGGATCGAAGAGCGGGTTCTTTTTGGATCGCGAAACACTGCGCGAATGTCGCGGACGCGAATATAAACTTCGTTCCATATATCGCCGTCGGCAACGATCGTCCTCTGGTATGGTTCCCACGTACGGGCTGTGAGGCGGAATTGACAATGGAACGAGTACCCAGGCAGGCTGACCTCTGGCGCGGATCGGCGACGGAGGCGGCGACGAGGAATGGCTGTACGGTCGGCAGACAGCAGGAGATAAGAAAGTACAGTGGAGGATGATGGTGTAGCTGCTTGTACCCACGTATTCGCGCACTAGAGAACGCAGAAAGTTCTTCCATCCCACGCGTCGAGTTCGTTTATTCGTAGTAGAACAGCGCATTCAAATCGGATTCCAAAACCGCCGCTTTGGTTTGCCGATCCAGAGATATGGAAAACGATAGATATCTTCTCCTTAATCGAACTGTGGCTTGGTGCAGCTAAGCGGAGGGCCACTTTAACTGGTCGGTAACTAAGCGTGACTAATGGTCAGAACTCCTTGAAGGATTTTGAAAGACGCGTGAACTCGTGAAAGACTTCGTATCGTAATGAATTTAATTTAATATAAGGCAAGGAATGTTTTGAGAATAATGGGAGTTTGTAAATACTGGTAAAAATAAAATATATTCTATGTAAAACTTAAGCTTACACTTTACTGCCCTATGCTAAGAATGACTCTTAGTCTTAGTCTTAGTTAAGTACTAGAATCGTTGATTTAGAACAAAGTTAATGTTAGAATTGGAAATAGCAACTTGAATTGTGAGTTAGAATAGTAAGGAAATAGCAAACATCTTCAATTGAGGTGAAGTAAGGCCCGGAGGCATGATAGGTACGGTCGCGATGAGCGCTTGGATCGATCTGTACTCATCGAGTGCTGGGCTTGATCTCTCCGTTGACTCGCGGATCCGCGACCTCCTCGGAATGCGCGGGAACGCGATTCGCTAGGCCCTGGAATGGGGCGGACGCTCGACACTCGCGGTGGTGCGGACGGTCGTAGTGAGGTATGCGCGGCCGGCGTGAGCTGGCGAGGCTCTAATTATGAATAATACGCTTTCTAAAATTATCATTGCACATGAAATGACTTATGCTATACTTGTGTGTTGCGTCCTGTTTGTACATAGAGTGCCGTATGCTTAAATACTAGAATTCGCTTGGTTATAGACATGAGTATAATACGAATACGTGTGTGTAACTGTGGGCGACCCTCGTGGTGCGTGAAATGGTCCTCGTGCGGAGGCTGTGGCTGGTGTCTGCTCCAACTGTCTGACGTATGCGCATCGAGGCGCGATCGTGTGGTTCAACTCCTTGGGAACACTCCAGCGAGGGTGGCTGCCTTAGCTCGGTGATCAGACTGTGTTACCGTGTGTCGGTTTGCTCGTCTCTGCAATGGCGGCAGGCGCTGTATGCGGCTTTGCCGGGGAGTGTAGGAGGTACCGGGAGGTTCGGCGGGCATCACAGTTGTATTCTCTTAGAATATCAATGCAACGCGTTACATATACCTCGTCTACACTTCAAAAGAATGTAAATGCCATACTTCCTTGCTGCGGAATAACGTTTCTAGATGTCTACATATCGCAGCAATAGGGTACTAATGCTTCACAAAACGCGACATCGCAACTCATGACAAGATATAATGTCAGTGCAACGCGTTATGTACGTCTCGTCAGCACATCAAAAGGATGTAAATCCCACACTTCCTTATGACGGAGTAGCGTTTGTAGATATCTCCATATCGCAGCTATAGAGCTCTAATGCTTCATTAAACGCGATATCGCAACTCATTTCTATGTCTCATGATAAGGTGTAATATACAGTGCAAATCGTTATGGATACCTCGTCTACACTTCACAAGTATGTAAATGCTACAATTCCTTGCTTCTGAATAGCGTTTCTAGATGTCTACGTATTGAAACTGTAGAGTTCTAATGCTTCATAAAACGCGATATGGCAACTCATTTCTATGTCACATGATAAGGTGTAATATACAGTGCAAATCGTTATGTATATCTCGTCTATACGTAAAAAGAATGTAAATGCAAATCTTCCTTGCTACGAAATAGCGTTTCTAGATGTCTACGTATCGAAGCAATAGAGTTCTATCCTTTTATAAAACGACATATCGCATCTCATTTCAATGTGTCTCGATAAGATGTAATATTCAATGCAACGCGTTATGTATATCTCGTCTACACATCAAAAGAATACAAATCCCACACTTCCTTGAAATTACACAAGGCGAAGTTAGGGACGTAACAGCATGAATTTGTATTTTGTAAGTAATATTGTTCTTATAAATTATATTTTTAGTTTATGGCGGGTTGAAAGAAATATATACGACTCTCTCAATAACTATTCATATACGACAACGACTATCAAAATATATATCAATACTCATATGTTGTACATCTACTGACATCTAACGGTTCTAATTTGTATGAAAGCACAGGTTCCCCATTACCAAATGTGACCCTACGTCATTGCTGAAAAGATTCGTGAATGGAGCGATGACAAGCGTGTCACGATAGTGCTGGTGCTGCGTGATTCACGCGGCGTGTTATGCTTGTTTAGAAAATGCTGGTAACACGTTCTGGCATTTTAGCTAACGAATCCGGCCATAGATGGCTATGGATCAGCTGACACTCCTCGGAAGTGGCAATATAGTGCCGGTATGGTGTCGCCACCATCTTGTCCTTTGTTATCTGGGATGCTTTTTAGAGCATTATTCGGAATTGAATTTCAACATATAGCTACTTAATCGCGAATTTGTATGTACATAATTATACGTGACTGCATAAATACAATATTATATACTTTTATAACCAATGCGATATAAGAATATAAAACGAAGGATTATCCACTCTTATAAGGAGTAAAAGCAATGTTTGGTACGCAAGGTTCGTTGTAAAATATAATCAAGCAGTTTATATATCAAATCACAGCACATAATAAATCACTGAAAGTATAATGATATGAATAGTAACAAAAACATATTTATTTGTTAGATGTTTATAAATTCAAATTTAAAAGTCCAATTCACATTTAATATATTATTGTTTAACAAGGTGGTTTAATGTTGTTTCAAATAGGCGTGGAGAACTAGCTGTACTTCTGTCAATGTAATTTCATTTCTGCTGGATACAGTAAAAACATCTAAGCAATCTAAGCAAGGTTTCGTTAGATCTGGTGGAATTTCCAAATTTTAGAAAGGGATGATGGTAGTAGTAGTTGGTTCAGCGCCAGGTGATAAACATATACAACAAGCAAAAAATGTAAACGGATTTAAAATGTTCAAGATTATTTAAATTAAACTATTACCCTTTTATAATCCATGTAGCGCTTCGGTTCTTTGTAACGTGCAAAGAGTCTTAAGAATGTAACGCAATGTAAAGAAGTTTGGAAACAAAGAAAGCAGGCCTTAATCTCAGATAAAGGAACCTTGGATCTATTGTGTATCGTGGTTACCGGCGTGCTGTGTTAAGGGATATGTCATTCGGTTTTAATTTTCTAAACGAGAACAAGTCAAATAAATATGGAGTCGACACATTGGAAAAAAAATTCTTCCAGTGAAAAATACTGTATGCAGTGCAAGAGCAACTTCATATCTCCTTAATATTCTACAGAAAATCTTCAGCTATTTTACTCGATTTACAAGAATCGAAACAATGAAACATATTATGTGATATTTCTGCTACTGCTACCATATACACACGTGCGCGCACTCATACAGACACGCGCGCGCGCGCACACACACACACGTGACCATACGAAATCTATCAAGATTAAAGATACTGTGTATGTATTGGAGGATGCGTAAAATAAGAAAGGACTATTACATGGATAAATTGTAGAATTCCATTTGTATTTGATAATTAGATTATAAACATTTATATGCTTTTATCGGAAATTTAAATACACCAAAATTGCAGCACGCAGGTGTGTAAATATCACTTTGCGATCTCATTTTATTTTGGCAGTTATACTTATATATAAGCATCCATTCAGGCATAAAGCTTGATAATCTATCAACTAGAAAATAATTATAAAACATTAATCTTTTTCCAGGTATTGGTCTATTTTATCATTTTCGGAACTTGTGAAGTATCTAGAACTATAACAACAAAGTACTTTATATCTTTGCTCATTGTTTGAAAAAAAAATATGAATAACTATGTTCATTTTATTATAAATGTATGAGTAAAGATCAATCTACGTAATTAAATATTTTCAAACGTAATTTGTTCAATTTTTATCATTTAACGTTACGAAATATATTAGAAAAATATATAAAAATATATTTTACTTTACTTTTTTTAATATTTAAAATATTTTATATTATCATATTAAACCTTTACAAAAAATAACAAAATTTTTATAAATAGCAATGATTTTTCCTTAATTAGTTAATGTGTCGGTTTCTTTTAAGAAGACGGTATTCAATTTTTCAAAGTAAGTTTCGACTTTAAATTGACCATTCATATCTCTTATTTCATTGCTTTTCGTAGATCGCCGCTAATTTTCAACTTTTCCATCACAACTTTGCCGATGCAAGTATTAATTCTCCGAAAGATATATAATATTATATTCCTAGTAAACTTATTTTGCATTTCTAATTAATTTGAACGTAAAAAATATATTTCTTTCATGAGAAAGAATTGCGGAAAAATTTGGAAAATCCATTGTTAATGTTGTACCTAGTGGTTGACTAGGTTCTCCTCTTCCTGCCGCACCTTTTTACCATTTTTAAGATCCAAGAACCGTGTACCGGCTTCGTCACCTTTAAAATTTACGAAATTTACATATTGTAAATTTTTGCAAATGTAATATTAATTAACTTCTGAATTATGGTTGCTTGGGCAATAAATTAGACTGATCTATGACGTGCTGTAATGTACGAAGACCAATAAATTTCTTTTAACATAATGAACAATAGATAATATTTGAGCTTACAATTTTGTTAACAAACAGCTCATCACCTCAATGGGGACTCCTCCAATTCAGGGATCCGACTTTACCAGAACCTGTATTCTACTTTTAAGCCTCTTACATACATATATGTACTATATGCGGACTAATGTATTGCTGCATATGAGAATTCATAAATCCAAGTTACACACATTAAGCCGCATGCTCCTCGCAACGATCCGTTAATCCCCCACTCGCTGGACCACATGCTTTGATGATTTTCCAAGTAAATATTTCAAATTAGTATAAATATTAATACATATTTTATATTTTAGTTATTTCTAAATACAATATCTCCTTATGATACTCCATTACATCTGAAACCCTATCTAATTTCATATCATTTCATGATGTTTTAATTAAATATTTGAAAATGGTTTATATAATTACACTTATCATATATTTTAATTACGTAGAACTAGATCATCCCTTCTAGATAAAAATAAATATCTATATATTATATAAGTCGATCATTTATTTGCATCGTTCGAGTTCGCTATCTTTCCATGGAGGCTCGCAAATCCTTCTTCGTTATTCTTGTAATTCGTACTTTAGAAGTTATGTAGTACGTATTGATGGTCCAACGCTGAAAATATCTCAAACACTTCTGCTATACTCAACTTAGCGTATATGCAACCTCCTATCAACATTATGTCTATTTTTTATTTGTTTCGGTTCTTAAAGTATGTATAGCCATCTTTCGGATTGGTCGCGATTAGATCGTTTCATAGAGCCATTTTGATGATCTTTTCCTCTCTATGATTGCTCGTCTTACTACCCCAGATTACCGATTTTTCGTTCAGGTCACTCTCGATTATTATTCTGCTTGCTTTCTCTCCCTTTTCTACGTTATCCTCAACTTTGTTTATATATTCTTCGATTTCTTTCCGTTCCTGTTAAGCGAGAAGTAGCAGCTTATAGCTTTTGTTCCTTCGACCATTGCATGACCGATTCCGGTCGAGGAATATGTGGTGCCATATGTGAAACATTTTCGATTAACACCGGTTATCCATATCGCAGCGTCACCGTTCTCGTCTCGCAGTCAGTATTCTTCCATCCTGTGTGCTTTCGATATTATTACCACGTCTGTCTCTTGAATCATTCGCATTTGCTGCATGATATTTCGCGAGATTCGGCATCTGTTCAGATAGATTTGTAGGACTTTCAATTCCATATTCGTTTCTCGTTCTTCTCTATCAACGCCTTTCTGTAGGCCGGACAATTAAAACTCCGGTAACGTGTCTGATGTACGGATTCCTTCTTCCTGCCTCGCTGCAGATGTATGTATCGTATATAGATGATATCGTATAAATCTGAGATGCGCATCTTCTGCAGACTCCCTTATTATCCTTGACTTCTTCGGAATTTCCGCCAATATGTCCCAGTTTATGGCATTTGAAGCATCTCTCTATTCTCGGTAGCACTTTGCAGAGACAAGGTGTTAATGGTATTCTGAGTCGTTTGACCTTTTCCAGCTCTCTACTGTATTCCTGTCCAAATTCAGCTAACGCGACTCGATTGACTCTCTACGTTTGTTTTAACAACTTGACGTTTATACCGCTATCCTTTCCTTCGATTATTTTCAATGTTCGTCTTATGTAATCATTCATTTCTTCTCTGGTCACCTAACGGGTATATGTCCCTTAGTTGGAGCATTATACTCCCACTCGTACGTTTTTCTTCGAATTCTTCTTCTAGAGTTCCTTTTATCTCCTTTACTATGTTCTCTATACCTGTTTTCTTGTTAAATTCTAGGATTATATATCCCGCTCTCGATTTTCTTGCGTCATCTTTTCGTATTTCTGTCGTTTCTCCTGCTTTTCCTCATCCCATTGTTTGTCCTCGAATGCTTACTGCTCCTTTAATTGCTTCAATTTTCCCTGTACCGTTCGCCTGTACCGATCAAGTGTTCGATCTCAGTTTTTTTTATATTCCTGATGCTTCCCATTAACGTTTTCTAATATGTCATTACCTTCGTCGTATCCTCGCTCATAATATCTATCATTACGTCTGATGTGTGGTTGCCTATTCTTCTATTTCAAAAGGATGTAATTCTTATCGGTAGCATTTCCATTATCCTGCCCTTTCTTTTTGGTTCCCTTACTTCGGCTCCTGATGATTTTCCTTTCGTGCCTGTGTCTTCCGAAGCTTTCTTTTTCTCCTTTATATTTTCCTATCCTTTGGTGTCATCAACAGGGAACTCCGAACTGCCTGCCCAACAATTAATTTTGTGCCAGGACCCGATGGGGCTGATTCCGAATCGCGAACCAGCAGCACCTTTCAGCAGCATATGCACAGCAGCGTCGCTCATTCCGGTGGTGGGGATTGGGGGGGGGGGGGCCTGCAGCCCCCCCCCCCCTCCCCCCGCCATCCTACTGCCTGCCCTGATGCGGGCAAGAAACGCAGAGCCACTTGAACCGCGACCAGCATCTATCTTATACTCTAACCGATTCGAAGTCGCGTTTTCCATTAAGCTTGCCGGAATCAATGATATTGATTCGTTCAGTCTAAAGTATTATTTTCTTTTTAAGTTTCTCGATATTTTTATTTTTTCGCACGATATCGATCAATGATATTGATTCGTTCAGTCTAAAGTATTGTTTTCTTTTTAAGTTTCTCGATATTTTTCTTTTCTCTCACGATATCGTCTATTTCGTTGTACCTTGCCCGGACGGTATGGTATATAATCTGTTGTTTGATATTTGTAGGATTTCCTCTTAGTAAATACAATGTTTCCACAGATCTTCTTTTTCTTTCTCTTTAGTTACGTTGTTGTTATTTTATGTTCTCTATCCTCCACATTTCCTCTCTGCACCATCCCGGACCCGGCGTTGTACGATTACTTGTCTGATTTGTATATGTCACATATTGGAGAATATTTCCGCTTATTCTTTGTATTTTTCGAATTTCGTTTTTGTTAGGTGTATATTGGATATGCGTCGAAATATCTGATTTCCGTACGATTTGTTAGTAAAGTTTTATTCTTTTCGGACTGTTTGTTTTCATTTAGCCGAAGGCGTTCCTGTATTCAATGCGGACCCACTCCGATTGAACCCGCCGATTATTATATTATATTACGTGAATAAACGTTCAATCGGACCGGATCTGCCACTCCGTAACTGCGGAAGTCTTACTGCATAGCCTCTTCCCTGGGAATGTTGCGGAGGCTGCTTCCGTCCCGAGATGGAACTGTGATTGTGTTAGATTTAGTTAGGTTACCCAAAGTTAGACTAGGTTGAAATATGTTTGGGAATGTTTGTAGGTTGCTCGGTTATGTTGGGTTAGATTTAAGAAAGCGTAGGTTCGATTTGTTTATGTTTAAGGAAGGTAATGTTAGATTGTGTTAGGTTGAGTTAGATTTGAGTGCAGGCAGGGTAAGTCACATTAGGTGTAACTGAGGTTAGCTTGGTTCAAATTAAGTTTAGAGGAAGTTAGATTAAGTTAAGCCAACTAAGAGATGGATTACCAATAGCTGGCAATGCCATTCTTCGATAGTTCTTGAATTCCCGACTATTGGCAATACCAGCCCTTATTATATCATAAGTTATCGACCGCAGTCATTACTTACTATCGATATATCGTAAGTTACCGACCGCAGGCAACACCAGTCTTTGATAAGTCTTGAGTTACCTACTATTGGTTGCACCAGCTATATGTGTAAGCATGCGCTATCGGCTGTTGGTAACACCAGTCGTCGACAATTTATGGATCATTAAGCACAAGCAGCACTACCCGTCGGTCGATTGTGAGTAACCGACCACCAGCAGCACCATCCATCGGTAACTTATAAGTTATTCTTAATGGGAACATCCAACCGTAGGCATATATTGACTCGTTTCGCCATCTCTTCAATCTGTGCTGAAACAGAATTGCGAACAGCTTGAGCAGTTTTCACAGAGATGACTCCACCGGTCTGACAACAACGAACGCCACATATAGGTTCTCACAAAACCATTTGCCACACAACTCAGTACTGAAAGGGTTAATGCTGCTAGCGCTATTTCTTTAACCAGGCATAGAATCCATTGGTATGAAAAATTATGATCTTGTGAATAATATTAAGGTATGCTTACCATATTCAATGAAAGGCACAGATCCTCATATAGTAAATATCAGCCCATCACTAAGTGTAAAAATTAAACGAATATGGTTTCAAACTCGTGTCGATTATATAATATCCAAGTTTGGAATGTTAATGTGTGCTCTTGGAAGGACCGATGAATGATGGTATTGCTGTGAATGCACTCTTGTCAAAGACTGCAGTAACTTATATATATTTCTAATTTCGTTGTTAAGAAAAATAATTCTCTCAATTTGAGATTGCCTTACGCACGCGTTGTTTCAGGTATACATATGGCTGCAATAGAGATGTTAGTTGGTTCAGAGTAACAAAATTATAGTGGGAAGCTGGAAATAATGTGTGATGCAATGTACGCTTTTATTTTGCAAAGACAGTAAATCTGTTACTAATCAGTCTTTAATCGATGAGGCAATATTAAAAAAACTGAAGGAATGTCTGATTTTACCCATTATGCGTATAATCCAGGTGTGAATAATTAACTAAAGGTTTCAATTAATACATGAATGTATAATTTATATTTTAGTAAACATATCAATTTGTTTTACAGAATATAAATATTATTGACAAGATAACTTGTTGCCTGATTCCTTCCTAGAGAAGAATTTGGAACATATAGATTTGAATAATTATATATGACAATTGAAAAGAACGAACAAATTATACAGATAAATCAGAGGAAAAGATCATGCAAATATTAATTGTCATCCAAGCTAATTTGAACAGATAGTTTGTTAACAAAAGTGTAAGCTCAAATACTGTATTGTTCATTATGGTAAAGGAAAATTTATTAGTCCTCGTACATTACAGCTTCTCATAGACCAGTCTGATTAATCGCCCAAGCAACCATAATTCAAGAGTTAATTAACATCACTTTTGCAAAATTCACAATATGTAAATTTCGTAAATTTTAAAGGTGACAAAGTTGGTACACGGTTTTTGGATCTTAAAAATAGTAAAGAGGTGCGGCAGCGAGAGGAGAACCTAGTCAACCACTAGGTACAACATTAGTAACGGATTCCCAAAATTTTCTCGCAATGCTTTCTCATTAAAAAAATATATTTTTTACGTTCAAATTAATTAGAAATGCAAAATAAGTTTACTAGGAATATAATATTATATATCTTTCGGAGAATTAAAACTTGCATGGACAAAGCTGTAATGGGAAAGTTGAAAATTTGCGGTGTTCTACGAAAAGCAATGAAATTAGAGAAACTAATGGTCAATTTAAAGTCGAAACTTACTTTGAAAAATTAAATAACGTCTTCTTAAAAAGAACCAACAATTTAACTAATTAAGGAAAAATTATTCCTACTACTAAAAATTTTGTTACCTTTGTCAAATTTTAATATGATAATATAAAATATTAAAAATATTGAAAAAACTAAAGTAACATATATTTTTATATATTATTGTAATATATTTTGTAACGCTAAATGATAAAAATTAAATAAATTACGTTTGAATATATTTATTTATTATATTATTATTATGTTATTTATTATATTATGTTACTCACATTTAATATTTTCTTTGGAAACAATGAGCAAAGATATAAAGTACTTTGTTATTATAGTTCTGGCTGCTTCACAAGTTCCGAAAATGATAAAATAGACCAATACCTGGAAAAAATTTAATGTTTTATAATTATTTTGTAGTTGTAAGATTATCAAGCTTTATGCCTGGATGGATGCTTATATATAAGTATAACTACCAGAATGAAATGAGATTGCAAAGTGATATTTACACACCTGCGTGCTGCAATTTTGACTTATTCAAATTTCTGATAAAAGCATATAAATGATTATAATCAAATTATCAATTACAAATGGAATTCTACAGTTTATCCATGTAATAGTCCTTTCTTTTTGTACGTATCCTCCAATACATACACAGTATCTTTAAGCTTGGTGGATTTCGTATGTGCGTGTGCGTTTGTGTGTGTGCGTGCGCGCAGGTGTGTGTATGGTAGCAGTTGCAGAAATACCACATAGTAGGTTTCATAGTTTCGATTCTAGTAAATCGAGTAAAATGGCATAAAATTTTTTGTAGAATATCAAGGGGATGTGAAGCTACTGTTGCACAGCATACAGCATTTTTCACTGGAAGAATTTTTCTTCCAATGTGTCGACTCCAGATTTATTTGAATTGTTCTCGTTTAGATAATTAAATCCGAATGACATATCCCTCAACACAGCACGCCGGAAACCACAATACACAACAGATCCAAGGTCCCTTTATCTGAGATTAAGGCCTGCTTTCTTTGTTTCCAAACTTCTTTACATTGCGTTACATTCTTAAGACTCTTTGCACGTTACAAAGAACCGAAGCGCTACATGGATTATAAAAGGGTAATAGTTTAATTTAAATAATCTTGAATATTTTAAATCCGTTTACATTGTTTTGCTTGTTGTATATGTTTATCACCTGGCGCTGAACCAACTACTACTACCATCATCCCTTTCTAAAATTTGGAAATTCCACCAGATCTAATGAAACCTTGCTTAGATTGCAAATGTGTTTTTACTGTATCCAGCAGAAATGAAATTACATTGACAGAAGTACCAGCTAGTTCTCCACGCCTATTTGAAACAACATTAAATCACCCTGTTAAGCAATAGTGTATTAAATGTAACTTGGACTTTTAAATTTCAATTTATAAGCATCTAACAAATGAATATGTTTTTCTTACTATTCATATCATTATACTTTCAGTGATTTATTATGTGCTGTGATTAGATATATTAACTGCTTGATTATATTTTACAACTAACCTTGCTTTCCAGACATTGTTTTTACTCCTGATGAGAGTGGATAGTTCTTCGTTTTATATTCTTATACCGCATTGATTATAAAAGTATATGATATTGTTTTTATGCAGTCATGTATTATTATGTACATACAAATTCGCGATCAAGTAGCTACGTGTTCAAATTCAAATCCGAATATTGCTCTAGAAAGCATCCCAGATAACAAACGGCAAGATGGTGGCGACACCATACCGGCACTATATCGTCACTTCCGGGGAGTGTCAGCTGATCCGTAGCCATCTGTGACTGGATTCGTTAGCTAAAATGCCAGAACGTGTTACCAGTACCTCCTAAACAAGCGTAAAACGCCGTATGAGTTGCGCAGCACCAGGACCATCATGACACGCGTGTCATCGCTCAATTCATGAATCTTCTCTGCAATGATGTTACGTCATATTTGGTAACGGAGAACCTGTGCTTTCATACAAGTTAAAACCGTTAGATGTCAGTAGATGTTCAACATATGAGTATTGATAGACATTTTGAGAGTTGTTTTCCTATATTAATAGTTATTGAGAGAGTCATATATATTTCTTTCAACCCGTCATAAACTAAAAATATTATTTATAAAATAAAATATTCATCCGTTGTCATTGGCGTGCCAATCGCTGGTTGTTTAGGTTCATAATTTGCATCTGACTCTTTTGAAAGGCACGCACTTTACTTAACGTTTCCAGTGACTCGTTGAGCGGAGAAAATAAATATTCTACTTTTGATATTGTCGGCTCTTGTAATTCTAAGGCAAATTCCTTCATCTGCCGACATCGTGAACACTGTTTTTTGGCTAAATTACAGAAAAACAAATATATTATAAGGAATATAAAAATCGTAATATTAAATTTAACTTTGTTCATCGTTGCCTTGTTGGACACATCCATAGCAATATACAGTGTGGGGCAGTAATAATTAGCACCTCAGATATCCTCGAAACTATAAGTTTCATAGAAATTTTTGCTGATATAAAATTGCACAGGACAAAGGTCCCATCCGTTGATGAAAATAGTTTTTTTGTAAGTGGAGGTATGTTGGACATTTGAAGGTTACCTTCATTTTATAAAATGAATTGGTGTGTTCATTTTTCCGTAATACGATAGAGCATTTTGAAACGAGTTCAACAACCTGTAACATGAAGTCATTGAAGGTTACAAAATGTAAACAAAGGTGATAATACTTACAGTTTTTATAGTAAATGCAATATACGTATTGTAAACAGTGGTGGAAGGCGTAATGTTTACCGTTTACTTCACTGTGAATAAACACTTTCCGAAGGGCATTTTAGTAGTTTGCAGAATAAGTTAAACATGATAAGATTAGTATTGAAAAATCGGTTCGATTACGTTTGGTTAGGCTGTTCTTTGTGTCGTCCATTTTATAAGTACTGAGCTGCGGATTCCTGAGGACAGCTCACAAAATTGTTGGACTATGGAAGATTATCACTGTGAAATTGAATCAAAAGGTAATTAAATTCCATTAGATTGTAAACAAATCTCAATATTTCATTTTAAATAGTAAGATATAATACTCTTTTCAAAATTACAAGAACGGATACATACCTCTCTGTTATTATTATTTCATAATGAATTCTAATTGCAATTATATAGTTCACTACGATAAAAAATTATTTATAAGAATTAGATAAGAGTTTCTCAGGAAATTCTAAATATTATATTAAAGAACCAAGTAAAACGTTTTCAATAACTACGAATATGAAATATTCTTGAACATTCCAACAGAAAGACGTTCTAAACAGTAGATAGAAAAATCGAACAGACTATTATGAAACTCTTATAACATCCACCCACGCACTGAGTGCCATCAACACTTTAGCAGTAAGAAGAAGACCTTTTCTGTCTCGACTCTGTGTCGGCTGTAAGGAATTTTGTTTTACGATTTGAATGAATTAGTGTTGAGTCAATAAACGAGAACCACAACTTGCCCCATCATTAAAGATAAAGATAAAGATAAAGAAGGAGACCGCGGTCCATGATGGGACGGACTCACGCAGGAGTCTCTCCGACCCGCATCAATCTGAATGTCCGTAGGCACATTCCGGAGGGACCACTAGGAGGTTTGATGCGAGGCTAGGGTGTGAGAGGCTAGACTTGACGCGTCATCCACCCTGTGACCTTATCACCGGGATCATCGCTATTCTTGGATACTAGGCGCCAACGGTCTGCCCGACACCTGCGAACACATATGGTAGTTTACGGTGCACCCCACCCCTGAAAAATTAAACATTCAATTTCAATTCCAAAATGCAACTGTGACGTCCGCCGATCCTCACGGCACCTCCTACACCCCTCGGCAGAGCCGCATATACCGCCTGCCACATTGCAGAGATGAGCATACCGACACACGGTAACACAGTCCGATCGCTAAGCTAAGGCAGCCACCCTCGCATCAAAGAGTTGGACCACTCGATCGCGCCTTGACGCGCATACATCAGACTGTTGGAGCAGACACCAACCACAGCCTCCGCACGAGGACCATTCCACGCACCACGAGGAGTCGCCCGCAGTTGCGCACACATATTCGTATTATACTCATGTCTATAACCAAGCGAATTCCAGTATTTAAGCACACAACACTCTATGTACATGCACGACACAACACACAAGCATAGCATAAGTCATTTCATGTGTAATCATAATTTTAGGGAGCGTATTATTCATAATTAGCGTATTAGCGAAGCGCTGGAGCGAGCGCCCGACGCGCGCGGTTCACGCCGATCGCGCACTCCCCACCACGACCGTCTGCCCCACCGCGAGTGTCGAGCATACGCTCTACCGCGGGGGTCGAACGCCCGCCCCACTCCAGGGTCTAGCGACTCGCGCTCTCGCGCAATCCGAGGAGGTCGCGGATCCGCGAGCCAACCGAGAGATCACGCCCAGCGCTCGACGAGTACAGATCGAGCCAAGTGCTCATCGCGACTATACCTCTCATGTCTCCGGACCTTACTCCACCTCACTTGTAGGTGTTTGCCATTTCGTTACTATTCTAACTCAGAATTCAAGTTGCTATTTCCAATTCTAACTTAAACTTTATTCTAAATCAACGATTCTAGTATTTAGTCATTCTTAGCATAGGACAGTAAAGTTTAAGCTTAGGTTTTGTTTCGAATATATTTTATTTTGACCAGTATTTACAAACTCTCATTATTCTCAAAGCATTCCTTGCCTTACATTAAATTAAATTCATTATGGTACGAAGTCTTCTACGACTTCACGCTTCTTCCAGAATCATTCAAGGAGTTCTGAACCTTAGTTACGCTTGGTTACCGACCAGTCAGAGTGGTCCTCCGCTTAGCGGCATTGAGCCACAGTTAGACTAAGGAGAAGATATCCATCGTTTTCCATATCTCTGGATCGGCAAACCAAAGCGGCGTAAGTATTCCACTACGAATAAACGAACTCGACGCGTGGGAAGGAAGAACTTCCTGCGTTCTCTAGTGCGCGAATACGTGGGTACAAGCAGCTACTCCATCGTCCACCACTGCACTGTCTCATCTCCTGCTGTCTGCCGACCGAAGAGCCATTCCTCATCGGCGCCTCCGTCGCTGATCCGCACCAGAGGTCAGCCTGCCTGGGTACTCGTTCCATTGTCAATTCCGCCTCACAGCCCGTACAGAGGGACCATACCAGAGGACGATCCTTGCCGACGACGATACCTGGAACGAAGTTAGGAATTAGCGATTTCTAAGACTTCGAAAGGTAAGTTCCCTTTTTTATATACTTGCGTCCGTGAGTTTCGCGCAGTGTTCCGCGATCCAAAAAGAACCCCGTCTTCGACCCAAATGTGCGAGCCGAACCGTTCGAGACGGCGTGCTGCTCCGGCATACGGTTAATTTTCCGCGACCTGAGACGTGATACATCTATAAAAGGTAAAATATTTTGAAAACTTTAATTATAATCTTTAATACAAGCAGTTGGACAGTATTTCAATTTTTGAGAAAATTGATGAAAGTCAATCATTTTCAAATGATCAGAATCTTTGCCGTTTGAGCAATAAGTGACTAACAAATAACTGCATAAATTTCAGGCTTATGAACATATTGATTAAGTCTCATGCAGACACGTTTATAACCGAGTTACTAAATAATAATCAACACTAAACAATCATCTTAAAACTTAAACGATTACACCTCGCATACATATAAAAATATTGCAAACGTGAAAAGTAAGTGGTTTATCAAGAACTCTTCTAAAAGAATGGACTAAGCCAATAGAAATCTTTGTTGAAGTAAGCAAGTTCTAAAGTTTCAAGCAACGCGATGGCCCTTATCTGTCTACGTTACATAGCAAGTGAGTTCGGAAGTTCTACGAAAGCCGATGGAGCTCCTCACTATCAACGTTTCAAAGCAAGTTCACAAATTCTAAGTTCAACGCTTAAAACTATGTGTGTTCTATATATCTATGTAAAGTGATTGTCCCTATCAGTTTATACGTTCCAGAGTACGTAAGATGCAAAGTTCTATGCAACATGATTTCGCTTCTTATTTCTACGTTTCATAGTAAGCACTTCCTATATCTTCATACAACGCGATGCAGCTTCACAGTCCTGCGTTTCAAAGTGATTCCCAAAGTTCCACGAAAAGGGATGTTGCATCTGAGTGTCTACATGTCAGTGTGAGTAACTTTGAAGATTCCTTGCAACAAGATGGAGTAAGCAATAAAGAAATATTCTGTGTTACAAGATGGTGCTTCTCAGTTTCACGCTTCAAAGCAAGTATGTAATGTTCTATGCATCGCATTATGCTTACCTGCTTCTACATTTCGGAATAATGTGAATGCTACAATTCCCTCCAATGGAATGGCCCTTCATAGTGTCTACGTTTCAGAGCAATAGAGTTCCTATGCTCCATGCGTTGCCATGGCGCATCTCATTTCAACGTTACAAAGTAAGTAAGCAGTAACATTCTATGCATCATATTATGCTTATTTGCTTCTACAATCCAAAGGAATGTGAATTATACAGTTCCGTGAAACGAGAGAGAAAACGTTATTGCTCTGAGAAGTAGATATTACGAAGTGCCATTCTTTTGCATGGAACTGAAGAATTCACATTCTTTTGAAGTATAGAAGCAGAAAATAATATTTCTGCGAGTAGAAAATTACAATTTACTTTCTTCGAACCGTTGCAACGGGATGCGCTTCCGCACTGCAAGAAGCATTAGATATTTATTGCTTTTACACGCAGACACTATGATGCGCTATCCCGTTGCAAGTAACTATGTTCTTCATATACTTTTGATGTATAGAGGGAGATGAAATCATCCATTGTATAGAATACATTGTATAGAACATTAGAACTTACTAACTTTATAACATTATAATGAGATGTGTCACCGCATTGAATGGAGTGTTAGAACTCTATTGCTTTGACACGTAGGCATAATGATGCGTAATCCAGTTGGAAGGAACTGTGAAGCTCAGATCCGTTTAATGTGTAGAAGCAGATAAGAATGAAGCAGTGCATAGAAGATTACAGCTACTGGAGTTTTTACAATGTCTATTCTGCTTAGATTTAGCTATAATATATGGAGAGTGTAAGTATATATACTAATTAGAAATGTTTATTTAAAACATCATGAAATGATACAAAATTATATGGAATTTAATTGTAGTGGAGCAATTGGAGGGCGGATTACCTATTTACTATTGACTAAAGTATATGAGTGTGAATATATATGCTAATTTGAAATTTTTACTTTGAATATCATGAAGTCTGATTTCAACAGAGACATTTAATTGTAGAACTGAGAAACACTATCGCGTTGCATGGACGTTTGGAACTCAATTACTTTGAGAAGTGGACACTATGAAGCTCTATACAGTAACATGGAACTATAGAAATAACATACATAGTAGTGTAGAAACTAATAAGCACGATTGTGTTGTGTAGAACCTTACAACTTACTTACTTTGATACGTAGAACTAAGAATTTCCATCGCGTTGCATAGAACATTGGATGTTAATTACATTGACAAGCTGGTATTTAGGAGAGCTATAGAGAGAGCTATATTACTACTTACGTTGAAACGAGAAGCCATCACGCTACAAGGAACTGTAGAATTCACATCACTTTGAAGTCCAGAAGCAGATAAGTATAACGCAATGTATAGAACGTTACAGCTTACATGCATTAGAACGTAAAAAGGAGATGCGCCAACGCATTGCAGGTAGCCACAGAACTTTATTGCCTTGACAACTAGACACTGTGCAGCGCAATCCCCTTGCAAGGAATTGTGGAATTCATATTCTGCTGAAGTGCAGAAGTGGATAAGCATTATGCTATGCAAACAACTTAGTTACTTTGTATCGTTGAAAGGAAATGTTGCATGGAGCATTACATGTCAATTACTTTGATAAGTTGAGACTTAGAGAAAATCTTCACATGTCTAGATGCGGTGCCCTCCGTGGCATACTGAACACTCTTGGGTTCTTATGGTTGTCCTACTTGTTCCGCTTTCGGTGTAATCGTCATCAGAATGTCATCTGATTTCTCGTAGTACGTTGATTCGTGGAACGTGAATGGTCCGATGGTCTCCCGTCGACCCGAATTGCGGTTGAGCTTGCTCTTGCGTTCATCTCTGGTACACAGTTGGCCAGTTTCTCCAAAAACTCTAGAAGATCCGTGTAAGGCGGCACCTTGTTGTCTTTACTATGAGTTCCCATTGGAATAACGTATTAGCATTTATCTTTGCTCGAATGATGGAAAGCAGAAGTGTTCAATTGCGAGATATTTTCCTTAGAATTTTTCAGTGCGCGGAGAAGTTGGTTGACGGTGTCGACGATATTGCCTAGTGTTTCTGCAATGTTCCTTGGCGGTTTAAGAACAGGCAGAAGGCAGCCCGACTTATACAGTCGTATTTACCTTTCAATAACTCAATCGCGTGGAGTTATGATATCGAATCGGCGCGAGTTATGATAGAGAAGTAGTCGTTATGAATTTTGTAAAGACGTGACGATTCGGTTTCGTCTTATTCTTCGAGGTCAAATTGGATGCCATCTAATCATTTCCACGTTTCAGTTAACGCGTAAAGATGGGTTTGTAGTAAACGTATATCCGATTGTTCTGATGTTTTGCATGTGTTAAGAAGTCGCGTGAAGGTAGTGAATTGACCGAATGTGGTACCACGTTTACGCCGCAGTGAACTGAGAATAATTTCATGAGGAATGGACTGAGCTTATTCGAGCGATCGGGTTGTCATCGTGGAACATGGATAAGAAAGGAATGGGCGAATAAACGAGTCTACCTTTTCAATGTGAAGATATCAGGTATGTTAAGATCTGCCATGATGTCTGGATCCCCTGGTATGTCCGACTTGTTGCTGCTGAGAATCTGAATTTGTCCTGGAGCGTTGGCTTCATCACTGGCATGATTCTTGGGCAACTGAATGTTGATTGATTGACACACATTGATTGACAGGTAGGCCTAACGCTACGTATAGAGTAGTACAACTTAATTACATCGAAGCGTTGAAATGAGATGCGCCATCGCATTGCATGTAGCATTAGAAATCTACTGCATTGACGCACAGACACTATGAAATATCATCTCCTTGCAAGAAACTGTGGAATTTACATTCTTTTGAAGCGTAGAAGCAGACAAACATAATCCTGAGCATAGAAAGTTACATCTTACATCGAAATGATGAAATGTGATGCGCCATCGCATTGCTGCAGTAGAACTCTGCTGCTATAATACGTGAACACTATAATGCCGCAACCCGATGTATGGAACTATAGCATTCACATTCGTTAGAAGTGTATGAGCAGATGAGCATAATGATATGCTTAGAAGATTACAGGTTACATACTTTGAAACGTTGAAATGAAATGTATTATCGCGTTGCGTGGAGCATTAGAACTTCATGGTTTTCACATGCAGATGCTGTGAAGAACCATCCCAATTCAAGGAACTGCAGAGTTTACATTCCTTTAATGTGTAGTAGCAGGCAAGCATAATGTTATTGAAGGATAATGAAATAATCTTAATTTAAAAGTTAATCAATAACTCAGGTTTAATGTCAATGTTATGTACGTGGAATATTCTAGAATGCGAGTGAGAGCGAATGTGCAAAGCAAATGAGTTTTTCGTTTGAATGTTTTAAAATAATGAAGCAGTTGTTCATTAGCAGTCTTTGGAGTAATATCTCAGTTGAAAAGAACTATTTAATGATATAAAAAATTTTATAATTGTCTTTTATTAATAAGTTTCCTACAATTTTGGGGTTTCGGGCGTAGTAATTATGAAGAAGATATTCAAGAATTAAATCGGATACGTTCTAAAGATTGAAGTATTATCGAATATTTGAAGACAGAACGTTCAATATAATTCCTTGACGGTCTAGAACGTTCGAGAAGATACTCAAGCGACGCGAGTGTAGTTTTGAGAGATAGTGCGAGAACGAAAATTAATCTTTCGTGTGGAAACAATTCGAGTTTAAACGCAATTGTCGAGTGATAATTTTCACAATGATCGATTTGAGTAAAATTACAGTTACAGCGCTAAGAGAGATATTAATAGAGCATAAACTACTTACTGCTGGTTCGAAAGCTGAATTAATTTCCCGTATTGATGGAAGTTGACCCAGTGCTGGTGTATCACCAAACGTGCAGTCATCAATGAATCTACAGCAATCTGAAATTGATCTATTCTTAAAAGAAAAAGTATTAGCAGAACTTGAGTTAGCCGTGCTGCGCCTTGAGTTAGATCCGGTGCGACAGAAATTACAGGTTGAGTAAATTTCGGAAAATGAGCAACGAAGATCGACGCGTAATTTTGAAGGCGAACTATTTAATGTTGTTAGTAGCGGTGACAATTTCTTAATAGTCTAAAGCAAATCTGGTGATTATAAAATTTGGGAGAAGCAGATCAAATTATTCAAGACGACATATAAATTGGAAGATGACGTTGCACGAATACTTATCGGTATGCTACTGAAGGGAAAAGCACTTGAATGATATTCTTTCTAAACCAGAATATATAACTACGGCATTCAACCAACTGCTAGAAGAATTATGAGTTGTGTTTTATCATCCACAAAGCGAAATTGAAATGAAGAAGAAATTTGAAGAGCGGTTATGGAACAGGAACGAGACATTTCATGAATATTTGCACGAGAAGAACATTCTTGGAAATCGAGTACCAATCAACGACGATGAAATACTTGAATATCTGATTGACAGCATTCCCGATGAAATGCTCCGGAACCACGCGCTTATACTACAGTTTACAACAACCAATCAACTTTCAAAAGCGTTTGAAAAGGTAATTCTTCGAGATCGAGGTATGTCGAGTGTGCAGAGATCAACAAAGTTTGAGATGTGTAAAGACAGTTTCGTTAGAAATGAACGAAAAGAGATGGTCAATGTGGGTGAGATAAAAGAATTTATCGGTAATATTGTACGATGTTATAATTGTGGTGAGCATGATCATATTAGCGTGAATTGTCCAACGAAAGATCGCGGTGTAAAATGCTTTATACGTCAAGAACGTGGACATATTGCGTCGAAACCTTCCAAGAAATTTAAAGCGAGTGAAGAGAGCTGCGCAACATTAGGAGTATCGTACCGAAAGTATCTCAAAAATGTTTTACTTAACGGATGCTAGATCAAAGCATTAATGGATTCAGGAAGTGATTTTAGTTTAATTCGCACAGACGAGTACATTAAGCTTGGTTCTCCGCAATTACGACGCAATGAATTACATTTCGAAGGTTCAAGGAATAATACAACATTAGGTGAGTTTCAAGCAGAAATTACCGTAGATGGGCACTCACATCTGATTTGTATACAAGTAATCTCTTATACCATTGTTCGACACAAACTGTTAATAGGAACGAATGTCTTAAATGTAACCGATGTTAGCATTAGCGGTGGTAAAGTAAAATTTCGTCCATTACCGAAAGTAACGCGTGAAATTGTTGAAAGATAAAATATTGTACCGGAAATATTTAAAATAGATGTAACGAGTGTTAGAAGTAAATTAAGTTGATGTGTCTCATGTATTAAATCCTAATTAGCGAGTGGCGATAGAATATCTTGTTAGTAATTACAAGCCGAGTAAAACCTTTGAACGTGAAATTGCAATGAAATTAATATTGAAAGGCGAAGAGTCTGTATATCAATTGGCGAGACAATTGTCAGCGTTGCAAAAAGTGATTGTTAATGCGCAGATAGAACAGTGGATTGTGGCTGGAGTCGCTCAGTTGTCTACTTCTGATTATGCGAGTCCGGTTTTTCTCGTTCGGAAGAAAAATGATTCGTTTGGATTATATGTGGATTATCGACAAATTAATAAGAAAATTATTAAAGATAGATATCCGTTACAATTGATCAAAGATCAATTAGATTTGTTACAAGGCGCGTGCAATTTTATTACTCTTGACTTGAGAAACGGTTTCTTTCACGTGTGACAGGATAAGTCAGGTCGAAAGTATACAGCATTTATTGTATCAGATGGTCATGGTATCAATTTTTCGGGCATGTATGGTTATATATATATAACAATGGTTATGTTCGCCCCTCACTAAACTGATGCATTCCGATGATTTCCAATGTTAAACACATACAAAGTTTTCTTAGACTAATCGAGAATTTTCGTAAATTTATACATGAATAACCTGTAATTGCGCGACATTTGTCTAACCTTCTGCGAGCGAATGCTAAATTTTGCTTTAGAGTGACTGAAATGGAAGCATTCATACGACTTAAACTTTTACTGAGTGAGAACCGAATAGTGAATTTGTATCAAGTAGAAGTACAGACGGAGTTGCATACAGATGCTTCAGCGTTAGGGTACGGAGCAATTTTATTTCAAACAAATAACAAAGATCAACCTTTTCACCATGAATATTATTTTTTAGTGGTAAGACAGCTTCTCTTGAATATAATGCAGTAGCTATGAGTTTGAGGTTTTAGCAATAGTAAAAGCTTTGAAGAAATTAGGAGTTTATTTATTAGGAATTTCGTTTGTTATTGTTACTTATTGCCGAGATTTTACTCTTACAATGAATAAGAAAGATCTTTGTTTGTGAGTTGCGTGATGGATATTATTGCTAGAAGAATTTGATTACCGGATACAGCATCGTCCAGAGAAGAACCTGATACATGTTGCTGCGCTTAGTAGAAATGCACCTCCTGCGATTTTCTTAATCGATGAATCTGATGCAAGCCTTACAGCACGTTTGCGGAAAGCACAGGAAGATGATGAGACTGTTATAAAACTTCGAGATTTGGTACTTCAAAACAAGAAGCATGATTATGTTCTACGGGGAAATTTTCTGTACAGAGCAAGAAATAAGGCGAGCTTATGAGTGTGGATACCTTTCTGTGGTCAAGACAGAGGCTATCGTACGTAAAGATTATTGGATTCCAAATCTTCGGCAGCAAGTTGAAAAGGTGGTAAGGAATTGTCTTGCATGCATCTTAGCCGAAAAGATGCAGGGGACGCAAGAGTGCCATTTAAATCCGATTGAAAATGGGAGTATTCCTTTTGATACATTTCATATCGATCATCTTAGACCGTTGCCTTCAACAAATAAAACGTATCAGTACATATTTGTAGTGGTAAATGCTTTTACAAAATTTACATGGCTTTATGCTGCAAAATCTACTACTGCAGATGAAGATTTGACACGCCTGAAGAAGCAAGCGACTATTTTCTGTAATCTGCATCGAATAATTTCTGATAGGGGAACGGCTTTCACAGCAAATGATTTCAAGCAATATTGTCAGGGAGAAAATATAGAACATGTTTCAACTACAACAGAAATTCCTAAAGATAATGGTCAAATTGAACGACTTAATAGAACATTCATACTATTGTCAGCAAAATTAGCTACACCTAAGTCCTGTGAATGGTATAAGTATATGGAAGTAGTTCAACATTGTTTGAAATCAGCAATACATCGAAGCATTGGCACGTCACCGTTACATCTTCTCTTTGGGACACATCCACGACTTAAAGGTTATCTTGACATCTGAGACATACTTGAAAAGGAATGGCTCGCACCATTTCATGATAAACGAGATGAAGTACGACTTCCAGCAAACAAAAATATACCCCGGATCCGACAAGAGAATAAGCAAACTTTTAACAAGAGTAGACGAAATGTTAGAATTTATCGTGAAGGAGATCTAGTAGCAATTAAACGTATGCAACAGAGTCCTGGTCTAAATATAGCTCATAAATATTTTGGACCGTGTGAAGTTATACGAGTTTTGCGCAATCAACGATTTGTAGTTCGAATGGTAGGGGAAGGAGAAGGACCCTTACAAACATCTATGTCAGCAGATTCTATGAAATTGTGAATCGACGAAATCAATGTGGATTTATTTGAAATCGAAGACGACATGAATGAAGACATTCAGGACAAATATTCATGCAGGACGACCGAGTGAAGGATAACGAAATTATCTTAATGTAAAAGCTAATCAATCATTCAAGTTTCAAATGTTATGTGCGTGGAATATTCTAGAATGCGACAGCAGTTGTTTATTAGCAGTCCTTGGAGTAATATGTTGAAAGGAACTATCTAATGACTTACAAAATCTGGTAATTCTCTTTCATTGATAAGTTTCCTACATTATGCATAGAAGATTACAGCTTACTTAATTCGATACGAACAAATGAAATGCGCCATCGCATTGCATGGAGAATTAGAACTCTATTGCAAAGAGACATAGATATTATGGAGCGCCATCCGGTTGCAGAGAACTGCAAAATTCATATTGTTCTGAATCGTACAAACCGATAAGTGGCGCATATTATTTCAAACATACGTCATTGCATCTTGTGCATATTCGCGCATGTGTCTTGGGCTGCTTGTAAATGTGGATGGTAAAATGACAATTTTTCCCAGTTTACTGAGATTGTCATCGTTTACAACTGCATCACGTAAATGGATGTACTCTTCAGAACGCAATTTGACTTGATTTAGTCGTATGTAGAGAAGTCTTTCACTTTCTGTTTTTGCATACATGTCAACAATGTATTGATGAAATAATTGTCTATATTTCAATATATGATTATCAGTATTCTCACGAATCATCGTTCGATATGCATAATAAATTATGGCACTGACCTTATTGTTAATGTCCACATTAGTCGTAAGATTTCTCATATTAACATTAAAATGATATCCATGCTCTCCTTGCCAAAATAGAATGGAATATTGTAATGCATCATATGAACGATGTGTTTCTGATACTTGCTGGACGTCACCATTTCTACGATGAAGAATTATAGAATTATAAAATTAAATTCTTCGCCAACTATGACAATTGCCACTTCATCAATCGTTGGTCCGTTGAATTGTCTTCGATGTTGACCAATAGGTGTTTTATCTGCCTTTATTATCACTTTGTAATCGTCAGATGGCATTTGTTCAATGGCGGTTTTAAATAACTTAATTAATTCATTATGTTGTTCAAACAAATTTAATAATTTAGCGACAATCTTTTGTTTAGTACTCATATTCAGTTGACACCGTCTGTTGATTTGTTCGTCAGTATTTCCCATAAAATATATCTGAAGATATTTGTGATCAGCATTTGGCAAGGGTAGTAGTGATCCAGCATGGTGATAAATTCACCCCTGTACTTTAAATGTTGACATATAATTTGCGCTAACGATATTCGTTGCTCGGAACGATGTCATTTGGAAGCATGAATTGTACTTGCGTATATTTTTCAAAAAATTTTTTGATTGACTTGTTTCATCTGATACTAAAGTTAATAATGGTTTAGGTGGTGAACGCAAGTCTGGTAACTTTACTTTTCCACCTGCACATCACATACCTGGTGTTTCATTTTTAAATTTTTGAGCACCATAATACGTACACTGTTTATCCGCTTTTCCAGTAATTACACTTGGATGAAGACAGTAATTATAAAGGGAATTGTAATTGAAACCTCATAAATTCAAATCAGTATGTATCATTCGTCTTATCTGTGTCCTGCGAATGCGATTCCTTTGCTGCCTTGCTTACCTCTGTTCACTCAATCCTAATGATCGAGCAAGAGCAGTGTAATCTCAATCTCTTTCTTGCCTAGTTTTTCTCTGCTCACTTGTTTCTGAAACTTGTTCTTCTCTTTTCCTTTTTGCTTGATTTGTAGACCAACCAATGGCACTTCGCATTGATGGCATAATTGTGGGATTAAATAAAACGTATTTCTAATTATTTTCTTCAGCTGGAAATCAATAACATTTTTATTTATTCACGTATTAATAATTTATTCTCGTATTAATAATTGCAAAAATTTTTTGACTGCATTTTTGTATTTATTAGAATTTGCTGACGGAAAATCGAACGTCAAACGCATTAATGTTGTTTTTTGTAATTTAAATTAATCTGTTAAAATCTTAAAGGAAACAATTTATGTATTTAAAATATTTTAAATTTTAATATAATTTGTAATATTTAAACAATAATTGAAAAGATATAAATAAAACGATTCAATATTTTACTTACTTTGTGAGTCATACTTTTATTTTTATTTCAACTATTACTATGGGTATGTTATTTTTTACAGTTTAATTTGACTTAAAAAAGTAAATTCTATGAGTAAATTTCATGTG